>NW_024367707.1:16579333-17179333 GCF_014805655.1 Passer montanus
CGGGGGGCGCGGGCGGGCGCGGGGTGCCCGAGGCGCAGGGGCGGCCGCCGGTCTGTGCCGCCCGGTGCGGCCGCGGCCCGTCCGCCTGCGAGGAGGAGGAGGAGAAAAGCGGGGCTGGAAGGCCCCGGGGGGAGCTGCCCCTGGGGCCTACTTGTGCCTGCTGCTGGAAATGGGGGTGGGGAGGAGGAGGAGGCCGTGATCGCTGCCCGCGCTCGGTGCTGGAAGGGGCGCAGCTGGACAGGGACCGGCCTCGCGTGGGATCGGGCGCGGGCTGGGGGAAGGGCTCTCTGCCGGGGCACGGCTCAGCCCCGCCGTCGGGAAAGGAGTGCCCCCCACACGTGAGCGTGGGGCTCAGGGGATGAAAAGGTGATGATGGGAAACTTTTCCCTTTTCAAAAACCTGGGTTTTTTTCAAAAAGAAACCTAAATTGTACTTGGTAGTATTCAATAATTTCAATCGTAAAAACTTTCCCTCCTTTCATTTTTTATAGCTGGTGCTGTCTTTGCTTTCTGCTTTCCAGAAAATAGCATTGTCCCTGTGTCCTGCAGCCATCAAGATTTTAAGACGACTGGTTTTTAGTCTTTGATAACATGGCAAAAGATGTAAGTATATTTTTAGCAGATAAACTGTGGAAGCACAGAATGTTTTTATTAACAAAAGCAAATGGGGTCATGCTTTATAATAGCTGGCATTAATGAATATGTGGAACTTTATCTATACTGTGCATCAAGCCTAGGCTGTTTTCCTGTAGACAGCATAAACCAGCTTCAGATCTGCTGCCATTTTTTCAGAGTGATTAATCTTGAGAATTCCCTATGCTAATAACAGCACTTGGGCCGTTGTCATTATGTGCATTCATATTGAGCACTAAAACAGCTTGGGTTTGGATTGGATTGAAAAAAAGCCAGCACGTGTTGTTCAGATGGCAGGGCTGTGTTGACTACCATTGTCAACTAACGTTGCCTTTCTTGAGTTCAAGAAGGCATCAGACATTTGAGGGAAGACGGTTCATTCTCCATATGCATTCATTGTTTATCTCTGTCTACCAAAAGATGCTCGTTAGTGTCTGTAAAAACCGGCTTTGGGAACTTTCACCACAGATTTCCATTACTGCTGTCGTTAGGGTTTGTGGCTTCGATTCTGTGACCTGCCTCATGGAAGGGTTTGCACTTCACCCCTTCCAGTACTCATTAAAAAAATTTCAGTTTATTCCGCCTTTGAGATGTCAGTCATTGTTCACACCTAACATAATTGGGCTTTCATGTTTTCTTATTGAAAATAAGACAATATACTAGTCTGTATTCATAGTAGAACATATCTCCCCCTTCAAAAAAACCCCAAACCCCTAAAAAACAACAGCATGCAAGCTAAAGAAAAGTGATACAGCTCACTGGTTAAACAGCAGGTTGCAGCCTAATGTGGAATATTGCAGCCTTCAAATAGTGGGGATTTCCATGGAAGAGTGATTGGTTTAAAAAATAATCTTGTAGGGAATTTTAGTAGTTCAACTGAAAAACATCTTAATGTGTGGAGAAGCAACCAGACATACGTAGTCACTCAAAGCTTGCCTGGAAGAGATAAGGGTGGCCAAGTACATTAGAGATAGCAGAGTTCAGGGAATGATAGGCCATATAAGCGGGAAGAAAACGAAAGTGGAGTGTTAGACTAGGAGATGAAATTAAAACAGTTCAAAGTAATTGAGATACCAAAGTGCATTTGTTTAATATTAGCTTTTGGGAGAGAGATCAGCTAAGTGAAGAGTTGCTAGCACCTGGAAATACAGATGAATGTCCTGCTAAATCTATGTGAGAATGAGACATTTAAGAACAAACCTTATTTTTAAAAGATCTAGTTTATTCTAGGAAAGAGAGTAATTAAAGAAGAAAGGAAGGAATAACCTACCTCATAGTAAACTTAAGAAATAGGAGAAGGTGCTACAGATCGGAAAAGAAATTGCTTTTGGTATCTTTATTAAAGAAGTAATAAACTGAATTTGGAAAAATGAAAATCTGGGTCAGGTTTTAGGTAAAATTTTAAGTGTACTTGAGCACTGGAGCAGGGCAGCTAGAAAGGGTATGAAATCTTAACTGAATATTGTCTAACCTGTTCTTAAAAACATCTACATATACTTCAAACCTGCCTCAGGGAAGAAATATGAACTGCTTACCTTTTTGCAGACTGTACCCACCATTACATGACACCTAAAATGTGTAGTGAATGTTGGGAAGTTTTAAATTTCTAGGTCTGAATATGGGCCCTATGAATTGTGGTTTAATGCTATAACATAGAGATGTTAATTGGTATAACACTTACTTTAATTTTCTGAAGGGAAGAGATTTATTTCCATATTTTTGTTCAAAGTCCAAGTTCTTTTTCAAGCAGAATAATGGAATTAAGCATGATACAGACAGTATCACTAAATTTCTAGGCACTGAGTCTCTGAAAACCTGTGTTGCTGTAAATTTAAACATTCTGATGTGAAAATATTGCTGTGATTAATGGCTTGTGGTTTTGCCATGTCACCCATCAAGTGCTCTAACTGTCTGTGAGATGCAGTGGTGAAGAAGATGGCATAGCTGATGATTGCTCCTGCCCCTTCCTTCCCGTTTTCTCAGCAGAGCTGAGATGGCTCAACTGTGGGAAGGGCTGTGCTGCTACACTCCTGAGTCTGGGCTTCAGGTGGCATTCCCATGGCCAGGCATGTTCAGAGTGCTCCAGCCTGGGAGTGTAGGTGGGGTGTGCATCCCACTGGTGTCCTGTGCTGCTGGGTCAGTGTGCCGTGGTGACAGTGGAGCAGGGAGCCCTGCAGAAGGGGAAGGTGTGGAGACAGTGCTCCACAACAGAGCACACTCCTGCTTTATGCTTCTTCCTGCCTGCTGCAGGAGAGCACTTTTCCTTTTATTGTTCCCCTCCAGTTCTTCTGATGCCTATTTTTAAAAACTATAATTTGATAAGACCTGCTAGAAAAGTCGAATACTTGTAAGAGTTTGCAGACTGAGACTTTACTTGATAGTTGAACAAATGGGAATGTGATGGCAAATGTTTTTATAAAGTATTAAAGAATTGCAAAAGTAGTGATCAGGTAAGCTAGCAAAATCATGTTTATGAATTATATGGTCCAGGTCTAAATTCTGTGAAGTATTACTTTAAAATGTATCTCTCTAATGCTTTTCAAAGCATACAATCAAGAGAAAATAAACAACAAAGCATTGATTTTAATTTTTATTTTAATTTATATTTTGGGGGTTTATGCAAAATACTTTGATTTCCTCAGCAGTAGTCAGGAAGCTGTGAGGTGGGGGGAAAAGGATTCATTCATACCTAGCACCTTAATTAAGAGCCTGCAGGTGGAGTTTAAGTGCATAATCACAATGTTATAGCTGGATAACTTGAAAAATGGTAATGTAAAGAGAAATACTAGCTTGTGAAGGTTCAAGTATCCAGGAGTATATCAGTTTATGTTTTGGGTAGGGGATCTGAAGTGCAGTAAAAATAAAGGGCAGAAACAAGAAGCGCTAATTTTCCAGCCTGATCTGGTAATAGCAATAAGCACAGCCATTTTTGAGGTTATGAGCACCAGTGAAGCTGAGAAGCAATTCTAACTGAATCAGACAGATTCTCTTAGAATTCAGTTCAATTCAGGACATCTTAGTTCCTAGAAAGACTTTATTGTTTGTGCAATTAAAAAAAACAATGAAAAAATAGGTGTGGACAGGAGAACAGCAACTGACGTGTCTCAAGGCCTTGGATGCCTTGAGAGTAGGATCATTGCATTGCTTTTCAGAGTCTGGATGACGAGTTGAGGTCAGTACTTTTTGGTACAGTTTTACACCTACATTTGCATTGTGTGGGAAATTTCTTGGTCATTGCATATGAGCAGTCTTCAGAAACTTCATCTTAGCCAGAACTTTCTGGTTAAGCAGTGTTCTCTGAGTTTGCCTCATCTATGTGAACTCTTCCACTACTTACAAATGTGGCACCTTCCAGGCAGGAGCTGAAGGAGCCAAATGTACAGCCAAGGCCCTCAGTTTACTTCTTCTTACTGGATTCATGGAGGTAATAGTGTGGGGGGAAAGCAGTTCCCTGTGTGCAATGGTCGCCTGTCTACCCTTGGCGTGCCTAAAACTAGCCAGCATGCTGCATTGAATGAAGTAGAAGGAATTACTGTAGCAAGAAAGCAAATTTGATACACTTAATTTTTTTCCAGCTTCCACACAGCTTGCTGGCCACTTTTATATTCAGTTACATGCTGAGAATTATCTGTAAATTAAGATGCTAAATACTGTTTTTAGTAGCATTGGTTAAGGTACTTCCCACCATTAAAGCAGTACCAGCTTCTGTAGCATGGCTGAAGATCCAGCTTGTGGCGACCATGTTTCTCCCCTCTGTTACTTCTGTCACTGCTAAACTGTTGAGGACTCTCAAGGAGGAAAGAGAAGCCTGTGGATCTTTTCTCCAAGACTCTGTTACGTAGGAGAAAAAAGCAGGAACAGCAGGGTTTATTTTCT
Source organism: Passer montanus (assembly GCF_014805655.1). Taxonomy (NCBI): domain Eukaryota; kingdom Metazoa; phylum Chordata; class Aves; order Passeriformes; family Passeridae; genus Passer; species Passer montanus. The sequence continues at coordinate 16,583,842 of NW_024367707.1, forward strand.
GCCGAATTTCTGTACTTTTAATACAACCATTTGCAGGAACTGGATCTGTTATTGAGGACAGTCTGATGCATGCTGTTATAGTGAATATTGAAGAGAATGGGGCTAGACAAAAGGAAGGAGTATGGTTCCTTCTGATCTCCAAAATTACACTTCTCAGAATAGATGAGTCATGTAAATGAAATATTCTTATCTAGTCCTGTTGTTTGTGATTCTTTCTGTTGTTCACCTTTAGTGGATGGACTGCTTCAAGCCATGTAAAAAATAAATTGTGCACAGAGAACTTGAAGTTGGAAAAAAACTTTCAAAAGCTTTTGAAACTGACATGCCACTGTTAGCCTTCAGAATTTCTTACAGACTAAAATACATTTCTTGAGTTACTGTTTCATATGTAACTGACAGTGGTGTAGCCTTTGGAACTGCTTGTTCTAAAATCAGATATTTAAAATTTATTCTTAAAAATTATGTTCTGCTGTCATTTTCTGCTTGAATTATTTTATGAGGGATTTTTCTCTTGATCTCTAGTTTGCATAACAATTACTGTGTCTCTTTAGTTTTTTATGGTACTTTCATGAGTCTTACTGAGTAGTAGATATGGCACATATATCCAGTTTTGCAAAGGAAGCCCTGTGAACATGTGGAAATATGAGGACATGCCATAAAAAGTACAAAAAGTTTATCACCTGATCTAACATTACTGTTTAAGAGATGTACAGATGTGGGAATTAACACTGGTGGTTTACTTTAGTTAACTATTCAGAATACATTCAGGTATGTAGTTTAATCTAGTGGATCTATTTCACAGTATTACTAAATATTTTATTCAAAGAATATTTAAAAAAACCCACAGCAAACTGGTTTCTTCACACAATTTTATTGGATAGGTTAATAGGGCTGCTGTTTTTGTGGAAAGTCAAAATCTGCTTTTCTATTCATTTTTTGCCACAACACCACAGAAGTTGTACTTTTTAATAACTTCCATGTGATGTTTCTGCATCAATCCCAAGCAAGTCTAAAAAAGTTAAGTTTGGGATGGATTGAAAACAAGAACCCAATGGAAGTAGAAAAACCACTTTATTTTGGACCTTTTTTACATGATGCACTTTCAATCCCTAGAAAGTATTGAGAAGTCTTCAGAACATTTTTCAGACTTTTCTTAAAATACCAGTATGCATTTCTCCTTTTATGTTTATTTTTGGGTTATGTACTGGAAATTTTGTTTGGAGAATTTAAGTCTTTGAGGAATCTCAGGCGGTCATGCACCTTCTTTGATACCATTTTAGTTCAGTAGCTTGATCTACTTCTGTTTGCCTTTAGTGAGTTCTAACATGTCCAGAAGTTTGCAAACTAGTGATCAAATAATATTACGAAATTAGGTCATCTAAAAAGGCATCTCTGTTTGGAATTTTGAACGTTGCTAATTTTTTTAATTTGCCTTTTCAAAGAAGGCAAAAGGAAAGTGATCTTTAAGCTCTCTTTTATACATACCAGGCACACAGTCAGAGCTGGTTTTTTCCTGTGTTGGTTTGTATTATAAAATAAGGAAATAGCAGCTCAGAAGTTGCCTGTCACCTTGCCAATTTATTTGTCTAAATTAAGCATTTTCTTGTAGCCTGTAAGTGTTAAACTTTATTAATTGTATATGCCAGTTAATGATAGTGGCTTTATATAGGTATGTTGCAGTAATTTACTGAATAACTACACTGTGATGGCAACAGGCTCAACAAAAATGTAGATTTTAGAAGTTAAGTTACGCTGGGGATCAATTGTTTTAATGTTTGCATTTGATTGCATGATTATCTATTAATGGAGATTTATTATGGCTAATTAGGAGTGGGAAGAAGAATGGATCAATCTTTGCTAAATGTTGTCTATATTGAAACAGTTCTCAGGTAGCAGACAACTTGATTTTAAAGGTGGACAGTGGTCCATGTTCCCCAGAAATGCTTCTCGCTAGTTGTCTTGTGTTCCATTACGTTTGCTAAGGGTTCCAGTATTGCATTATTGGTTTCACAGACTTGGTTGAAAGTTGCACTGTGGGCCACTCTAGCCTTGTAATAATACACTGATAAGGAGGTTGGTGAGGCAAATGGTTCTGGAAGGGTCCTGTGTAATGTTATTTGTGGATTTCAGCTGTGGTTCAGGTGCTGATGAAGCTGCTCTAAAGCCTTGGTTTGGCTGGGAAAACAACAGGCTCTTTTGGTCAAACCTAGAATGGTTGCAGGATGTAGTTGTGGAGGTGGCTGCTGCTGGTACCTCCACATGTGGTTATTTAGTCCAGGAGGATACTAATGATGGTTTTATTTTCTGGTTAATTTATATGGTAAAAGTGGAAAAATGGTGCTTTGATGTCATGTTCACCGCTACAAGTCTCATATTCAATTCTGCTTCGTTCTTACAGCTTCATGGTTAGTTTTGGGACACCAACTTTCAATTTTGCAAGGGTTGTATCACTTGAGCAATTGAATAACTGTAAGAAGCAACACCATGGAGTGACTTTTCACTCTTGAGGTGTTTCTGATCTGTTGGCTGCTTAGACAGGACCACCATTTGACTTGTCTTCAAAGTGAGTTCTTAATTTAATTTTTGCTACATTCTGGATGTGTTGCTCTTGTCAAAGGAAAAGCCAAGAAGCTAATGGTCTTGACATATTCTGCAAAAAAGGAGACCTTGGCTGTCATTTTGTGTATTGCTCAGTGTCCAGCTTACCCACAGTATCAGCAGAGCCGTTATTGACAATGCTTGACTGAACTTCTCACCTTTATTTAGCTTTTTGCTTCCACAGTTCTGTGGTATCCAGACCTTTGTTTTAGTGCTTTGGCTATGCCTTGTTAGTTAAGGTGCTGAAAAACGCAAAAATACTATTTGGAAAGCTCATTTCTGTGGTGTAGCTCATTGCTGAGTGGCTGGCAGACACATTAATCTTGAAGATACTGACATGATCTAAGGATGTGATATGATTATCTGTTCCAGAAAAGGCTAGTAAAACAACACACTGGAGAATTTTGAACAGTCAGAGTCCTATAGCCCAACTTCAAAAGTTTCTGTGTAATTTATACAGTAAAGAGTAGTTCTCACTGGCTTCATTTTCAAAATGAAAACTAAATGTTTTAAATTTAAGAACTTTTTGCCCTTTTCTACAATATTCCTCTACTTGATATCTTGATTACCCTTTAATTTTTTGCAAAAAAATTAAATGGATGTCTCATAATAATTTTTTGCAGTTGCTTAATAATTCATTCCCAGAGCATGTTTGCTTTGGTCCCTGCATGAGATGAGAAACCAATGGGGAAAGTAGTTCATTATCATCTTCTTATAAATGACATTTGCATATGGATAGGGATGAAAGAAGAATAAAGGTTGTTTAAGCAGTCTTAAAATAAGGTTGTTTATTTCTGATTATAAGCTTTATTCCAGTTCCACTTTGTAACTTTGCTTATTTTCTGTTGCTTCCTGATACTGAAATAAGGCAAAAAAAAAAAAAAAAAAAAAGGAACCCTGCATTGTCAATAAAGTGGCCTATTGTAAAATGGCATGGCATGGAGCCTTTGGACATGTTGCCTTTAAAATGACTGGGGATCATTATGGATGGAGTTAGTTGCAGTTTTGCACAAGATGGGTGGTTGTTTCCTAGTTGGCTTTACAAATTCCCGTAGACAACAGAGACATCATCCTGGTCATGGAATTGTTATGGTTGGAAAAGACCTCCAAGATCAAGTCCAGCCATCAATCCAACAGCACCAAATGCCTTGACAAGCTCTGGGTGGAAATGCTTTTCTTTCCAATTCCTCCATTTTCTGATTCTGTAGTCACTACTTCTTTCCTAATTTATTTTGAACTTCTCTGTCTGAGTTCCATCTTGTTTCCCCTTTCAGTTGTCGTTTAGATTGTGTTCCTTTTCCCACTTCACATGTTCTTCCCTTCTTTTCACAGGATTTGATCTCATTGTTCCATTAAAGCTCTCTTGGGTTCTCAGCAGTTGTATTGCCTGTACTTTTTCAGTGACTCACAATTGCTCTGCCTCAACTCCTAATTCTGTTATCTTCCATCTGATTTTCTAGCTCATTTTCTGTGTCTTTTCCAGCCTGTCCCAAAATTGTCTCTTTTTCAGACTGTCCCGTTCTGACTCCCATTCTTTAACCATTCTTGTATCTTTGGCACCTGTATCTCTTTGTGAAACCCTGTCCTGTGCCTCCAGGCTCTATGGGCTTAATCTGCTGTTAACAACTAAAAGTTTCTGTTCTGAGAATCAACCTTGTAGCAGATACCTCTGTTTTGATGTATCTCTGTCCTTTCTGCTCTTCTTTCAGCACTTTTTCAGGTAGTGTTCTTAAAATGGGCTAATTACTTAGAAGCAAGGTAGAAGGGGTATATCTGTGGCACAAAAGCACCCTTCTCTTCCCCATACTTATTTCAGATAGTGTGGGACAATGTGCCTCTCTGGTTAAATCTGATATACATAGCACATGCACTTGTTTTTGTCAGATAAACTTCTTGCTTTTGTAGGTTCTTTGTCCTTTAGTCCAAATTCACCTTGCATATTTTCCTGTTTAGTTTAAAGGTTTAGTAAATGATTTGACGCCAGTTTTTATTAACAAATTGAATTGCAAGGCTGGAAAGCTGTGGAAGAAATTATATTTTTGTTGTAAGGATGTTGATTTTCTAGTGCATAACTTCAGAGACTGCAAATAGTAGCTTGTTAGTAAGATACTAAATTATTCTCTTGTAATCTTTAGGGGATTTTCTAATAACTGAAAGTCTCTGCATCTTCAGAAAATTTTGTTTCAGTTTAAATTCAGTCCCAACAAAAAAGCGAATCAGTTTACTGATTTTCAGACTGAGGGCACTTGTACTGCCTTTCAGTTTTCATTTGTAAACAAAACAGAAATAGACTTCCCAGTCCTTAGGACTGCTGATGATCCCATAGCAGGCTAAAGCTAACTTTAGTTGATTTTTTTATATGTTTAGCCCTTCAGTTAATTTCTTTTCCTTAGGAGCTCTGAACAATGAGCTGAGACCAAACCTCGGTGCTGGTTGGGATCTCCACCATACTTTGGCAGTTCAAATTACCAATCTACTGATTTGTCCAGTGGGCTTTACCCTCCTTTCTGGTGCTCTGTGGGAAGATACTAAATTATTACAGCTTAGATGCTGTGTTGGATGTCAAAGGTATTTTTTAAAATCATTGTTGGCTTTGTTGTAGTGTATGAAGGATGAAGGCTGTATCTGTTGCCTGTTTAGGATTTCAGGGATTTCTTTTTGTAGCTGTAGAGAAGTAGACACAGCCAACATGTGTCTTCAAAGAGGAAAACTTTGCTGAATTGTGAGGTTGAACACATTTAATAAGCTTTCAAAATCAGATGTAAAGAGTATTATTATTTCAAGCAGCCCCAGGATCACCATCAAAGGATGTAACGCATCTTGAGATTGAGATTAATGAGCAGATAAAAAGAAACTGTGGAATACAAAAAGAATACATAGGAAAAGAGTAAAAATCTATCTTGTTACAAGTAGGTTGATAAGGCCTAAAAACTAAGTGTATTTTCTTACCAGAATATAGAATTTCCTTTATGTCTAAACCCTTCCTGATAGAAAGTTACCTTTCCAATGGGGAAAATCCAATACTTTTTCTTGGGTGTTTGGTTTTTTTTTGGGGGGGGGGGGGAGGGTGTTTGTTTTGGTGGTGTTTTAGGTTTTTCTTCTTTTTTTTTAGTTCATTGTGAATCTGCAACTATAATATATGGAACGGGAGCTATAGGCACATTCTCCTCTATTTTCTCTTTTGGGTGCTATGCTACATAGATCCCAGAGGAGTAATCCTGGTGCTTCCTCCAAAATAACCTGGCTTTAAAAACAGGGAGAATGTCCTCAAAATGCATACTGAGAGATGTTTTGTCTAGTGTTTCCATTTCAGAACTGAGACACCAGAATTCTCTATGGGATGGAAGTTTTGCTTTTCAGTTTTCTTTGACCAAAACTTGTCCCTTCAACCAGGGATAAGCTTTGCTCACCTTAGAAATAAAGTGCATCCAGAATTGTGAAGAGCATACTGGGGCTGAAATAATAGAATTTTCACTAGAAATAAGTTTTCACTATGAATAATAACAGCTGGGGGTTCTGTTTTGCTGTGGGATTCATGGTTTTCTTTCCAAATAGCTTTCTGGAGTCTTTCTGGGTATATGCCTACAAATGAGTTGAATATGTGCCATTTTAACTGCTAGAGGAGAACCTTTACTAAGATACTGGTATAAAGGTGGTGAAACTGTAACTTCTATATTGGTCATTAGTATTGTGGTCCCTGAGGAGATCCTGCTTGTCATTCAGTGATTGCTTTTCTCTGAATTTTCCCAATTATGTTCTTTTATTGATTAAGTGTGGTGTTTTCTCCCAAATGTTCTCTAGTTTTTCAGTGACTTTTATACTTTCAGTCTTACAAAAGCATGATATAGGGCATGTATCATTAACCTGAACCTTTTTAATGCTAGATTAAATTACGGTTTTTGGAGTTGCATATTGTTTTTGGTAATATTTTTTCACTCTATGTTTTAATTATGCAGAAGAAGACTTGACACTTATTTATTTGATACTGTGATGTTGGTTTGTTTACTTAAAATGAATCTAAAAGATTCTACTGGAGACATTCAAATTTTTAAAAAATAGAAAATGGAAGGGACCATTACGTAGTTGGTTACTGAATTGCCTAATTTTCCAGTTACTGAAATAGTTATTTGCATTAATACTTGAATTTGCTGAATATCACAGCTTAAATATTTGGTTTTGGAATATCACTGTAACTGACGTGCATTTGGTGCAGGTTTGCCTTTGCATATTAAACCAATGAATGGATAAAATTGCTAAATTCATATGCTTAAAAGAAAGACATTACAGATTAAAACAACAATTTTCTTGGTGGTTTTCTGATCAAAACCACAATATTAAATGCTTTTCCAGTCTCATTTATAATCGTTATTTATTCTCATGGAAAAAAGAATTTGCAGATGTCCTGAGTACAAGCCTTTTTCTGCTGTGGAATACAAACTTAAGTACTGCATTGAAAGAAATTATGACAATGAAACTGTACTTCCTGCGTGGTTTAGCACTTCTCTTTTGAAATTTAGATAGAATGGGAGTATGAGGTAACACTTAGCCAAAAATTCTCCTTTATGTTTTCCCATGGAGTTCCAGTGTTCTGGAATGTCATACTGCCGCATTGTGGCCCTAATAACATCTTTGTACACAATACTGGTCTCATGTTGATGAGTATACCTTTTTCTTTGGAAGTGTCTAATGTAGCCTGTTGCCTATCTGAATTGTGTGGTTAAGTGTGATAAAGAGTGAGGCTTATAAAGAGGTCTGGTGCCTGGGAACACGGTGGTAAAACCGTCCTTTGTTTGAGTGGGTCTTAGACATCCCTGCTGTGGGCAGGAGGACAGGCAGTGTTCTGAAACCACTGAAAAGTTGTTGCAGCCTCTCTAAAACTCTGCTGTTGTGTTACTTTTTAGGAGGGGGGAATGGTGGACAGAGCTGCCACAGGTTCTTCATTCTGTCCATCACTTCTACTGTCTGCCCACTTAGCATTTCTCTGTGCATCCAGGTCCTCATTGCTGCCATGCCATTACAGGCCACTACTCTTTATGCCTTTATTCCAGCTTGACTCCTATGCTCCATCATCTTCTTTCCCCATTCGCTGAGGAGAGAAAGTTTCCTGTTTCTAAAAGTTCCCTGTCTTTGGTAAGAAATCCTTGGTCTGATATACCTGGATAATAATGGCTCCACAGCATCATCTAGTGGCTTCCTTGTCCCAAACTTCTGGCAGATCTTAAGTAGGGCTCTTCAGGTAGACTTGTAATGGAGAAGGTTTTGCTGCTTTGACTGACAGCAAAGCACTTGACTCTTGCTCAGGGATGTCAGTAAGCCTGCGTGTCCCCGCAGTGCGCAAAACGCAGCTCAGGACTTTGCAGCCTCTGGAACACCATATGCTACACTGTGGTTAAGTACAGGTATTGGCTTTCTTGCTGTTGTTTCTAAATGGAAACAGTGTGTCCTGTGTTCATTATTTTTTTCAGAACTGTTCTGTCTGCAGGTACAAAGAAATTACCGCATCCTGTTCTCTATTCAGTTAATAGTATTTTGAAAGTAATCACTACTGTGAGGTTTCTCAAAGGATGGTGATGACTTTGTAAACCTTATGTCACCCTATAGCTTTTTTAATCTTAGAGGTTTGTATTTAAAGAAAATAATTGAAAGGCTCACTACATTTCTTATTAATTACATTTTTCCTGACTAAAATGGCCCAGGTGCTCTCCACTGCCTGTGCTGGTTTTGCTGCAATGTTTTTACCTTGTGTGTTAGCTGAGTAGTATCTAGAGAGAGAAAGGTATAGATGCAGTTGCCTGTTAAAACAGTGCATATACACTGTAAGAGCTTAGGACACAAATAGCAAAGTAGGTGTAAACTGATTTTCTGCTTGCTCTCAAAGAATATGGCATTTATAAAATCAAGATCTTAAAATTTGACAAGTACTATACCCCAAACAGTTCATTGTGTCAGGTTTGTGGCAAAATGAGTGGTAGCAGTAGAGGCTACTGTAAGATACCTTTCATCTTTACCAATAAAAGGCTGTCTATGTTTGTAAAATTAATAAAAGTTGCTTTCTTTAACAGGCTGGACTAATTGAAGCCAATGGAGAGCTTAAGGTGTTTATAGACCAAAACCTAAGTCCTGGGAAAGGTAAGAACACAATTCTTAGTAAGGCTCTCCATTTCTTGATTTTCAGTTGTTATGCATTTTACTGGCTTTAAACTGCTTTCTTAGCATAGTTTTTGTAAAGTTTTTCTTAAGTTACATGATCAGTAAGCAAACTGTAGATTTGCTGTGGTTTATAATTGTCTTAAAACTACAGGTGCAGTTCAGCCGTGGTTTGTCCTACATGTGGTCTCCTTAGTGTAGCTTGTGTTGAAGTATAAAGACAAGGATGTTCTGAAGCATCTTTGGGGCACTGTGTTTTAGCAAGTGGAAAAAAAAATGCAGGAGGGTAGAAGTTTAAAATAGGTTATGACAGTTTTTATGATAGTGCATCCACTCTCCTGCAAGCTTATCTGAAAATATATTGTGAACAGAACCGTTTTGGTCTTGCAGATAATGCCTGTGCATGTATGATAATGTACTGTCATTAAGCAATTTAATAAAACACAAGATATAAATTTGAACTGGAATTTGATACATGAGCTAAAAAACTGAGAGTACCTAAGCATTTGGGGAGTTAGGAGGTGCACTTTCCCAGTTAGCATAGTTGGGGGAAAAACTAGAAGTGACACTGAGTTCCAGCCACCTGCAGTTCTGGACAGATATGGCATGTAGCCTCTTCTGTAAATGGGTTATGCTACATTTGAAGACTGCATTTCATGTATTCTTACAGGAAGGCTGTTTCCAAAGTGAGACTGTAGAACTCTAATTCCAGTATATTCTTGTCAGTTTATGCATTCTGCTGGTGACAATTGTTTATGAGGTTAATAATTTTCTTCAGCATGTTTACCTACTCTTTGTAAATAACAACTGAGTATCTTAATAGTCTTTACTAGTTTGACAGCCATCTAGCCACTGGTTCCTAGATTGCTCATTAGATGTGCTCTTTGTCCCCTGTGTTTTCTTTATTGTATCCTTTGAGCCTGTTTGATTGCTTTCATCAACTTTCTTGAATACAAGTGACTAAAACAGTATGTGTGTCTCTCAAGTGAAGTGTTAGTCATTTTAGTTTCGAGAGATCAGTAATTTTTCTATGCAACATCATGTTTGGTTCATAGGCAACTCACAATGAATATATTTTGGTGAAATAGCCATTTTCCTTTGTTGTTGCTTCCAAATAATGACAGTCTGCTTTATTGTTGTGTGTGACAGATGGTGTCCTTTGATAGGCTGTATGAAGTAAGGTGAAATTTATATTAGCACAATCATCTGCTTAATGTCTGTAAACTTTACTGTTGACTAATCTACTGGCTTTAAGCATTGCTGGAATTGTCCAGTACTCCCAGATTAGCCTGTAGTCCAGTTTAGGTGAACTTCTTTAGTATTACTGCTCTAGTATTTTATATACCATTCCAGGAAACCATTTAACTTCTGTCACCATCACTAAGTACAGCAAGTATTTTATTGACATCTTACTAGACTCTGTATTGGACATTTCCTTGTTTAAAATATACATTGCTTTACAGAAGAGGGGTATCCCACTAATCTGTCCTGCTCTGTATTCGGTGGAGAGGGCACTAAGGGGAGTAAAGACATGTATTAACTGGCAGAGGTGTATTTCTGTAAACAGTCACACCCCCCTGAGCTAGAGAAATGTGCAAGTAGGTACCTGGTCCTTAACAGCTGTACCATATGTCCTGACCCTGTGGGCAGTAAAAGTGATTTTTTTTTCGGGGCAGATTCTTTAGGAGGGTACATTTTACACTCACATAGGAGTCTAGACCCTGTTGCAGTCAGTGGAGATCTAGTCAAAACAGTTCAGTCTAGACAGCAAGAACTGGAAGTATGACTCTTCCATTATTACATAGCTCTTTAAGTAGAACTGGTCAAATTGGAGAACATTTTATTGCTTATAGAATTTTGTAAATAAATTCAAGTTATTAAATAGTTTATTATAGGCCTGCACTTTGTCCAGTTTGAGCGTCGAGCTCTCTACTCTCAGTGTATAACACAGCAAACTGAACTATCCTCAGTCCATTTCTGCAGCTCATTGCTTTTAGGGGAGTTCTGTGAAGTTAATAGACCGTAACTAATTCTTAATATTGAGAAGAAACAGCTATTTCTCTTTGCTTCATCAGTTTGTGGATTTTGTCTCTAGCTTGTCTGTGTTTTATGTGCAGGCTCTGTAGTCTGAATCAGAGCTTAAACTTGCAAATATTTGTCGCTAAAGTACTCAGATATGTATCAGAATGTATTCACTGAAGTAGTACTTTTTTCCTTTGCACTTCTTATAATTTTGTGCAGTCTTTAAATGTTGACTTTGACAACTACACACAAAAGTACTAGACTGTCTCTAAAAGAAGCTGTCTGCATTGCATGCCATTATATCAACAAAGTCTTCTGTCTGTCTTCTGCTATTTCTTAAAATCTGTGCAAAATTTCTCAATTTCATGATGGAGAGGATTCAGTCTAGAAAATCATGGAGTAAGCTTTCCATAGGGTAGCAGAAGTGTATCTGGTATACTTTTTTGGGTGAGTTAAAGGTGGTTAGGGAAAAAATCTTTATGTTCTTGTCTGGTGGTCATCATTAAAAGGTTTTTGTGGTGTTTTTGTTTGTTTGTTTGGGTTTTTTGTTTTGTTTTTTTTTTTCTTCATCTTCCCGTTTGGATTTGTATTTCTTCGTGTTTGTTTGTTTGTTTGGGTTTTTTGTTTTGTTTTTTTTCTTCATCTTCCGTTTGGATTTGTATTTCTTTTAAGGAAAGAAATTTTATATTTTTTCTTTATATTTCTTTTCTGGAAGTTGCAAGTCAATCACAAGAAGGGATTGAGAGTACGTTACATGATTGATACTGGTTGTGGGGGTTGAATCTCCCTTGTCAGATGACTGGTTTGTTTAGCCCCATCTGCTTCCCTTGACAACAGTAATGGGGCAGGCTCTTGAGGGAGAATGCAGGAGCCTGGCTACTTTTTGAAGTTCATTCTTCTTATGTTCCTACAGCACTCAAAGTCATTGGATTAGTAATACCAGAGGGTGCATTCCATCACAGTTTTGGAAAAGTCCAGCTTTGAAACTCAGTGAATTGAGAAGAAAACCCACAGAGAAATCTATTACTTCCTTCAGTTTCTACTTGTTGCTAGCCAAATGTGAAAGGAGAAGTTCAGCTGTCAGAGGAATAAAGGTTTTAGGGGGATGGTAGAGGACAAAAAATTACTTGTGTGCTGGGTCATAAGGACATGCTTGAAAAAACAGGGTTAAAGAGAAAGAACAGAATATTGTTGCTGAAATGGTTCTATAACATCGTTGTCAGCAGTCTGTAAGGTATGTGACTAAGTGGTAGGTATATGACTCAAGTATGAAAGATGAGCAAAGATTGGCTCTTCTGGCCAAAACCAGTTATGATGCAAAAATTCTCACAGCCTGAACAGATTTGTTGCAATGCTTTCGAAATGGGCTGTGAATGAGCTTCTGTAAATGTTTAATCTGTACTGGCAGAAATATGGTAACTGGCTAAGTTCTTTTCACACTTGAGTTTTGGTGGTAGGGTTATGTTGCTGTTGTTTCTTAGATGATTAATAAAGAGGGGACATCACCATCTTGCTGAAGAGTTATGCTAAACAACCTCTTGCTCAAAAAGTCCAAAAGATCTGGAATCGGATAGAGAGGATATGTTACAGAACAATCTCTGCATGCAAGTCTTACCCATACACTCATTCCATGACTGGTCATTAATGTCTGCTGACAGAAACAGGCTACCAGTGTAGACAAGCTTTTTACCTTAGCAAATGGGGACATGCTTCCAGTATCTCGTGGAGAGACTGATCTCAGAAAGACTGGTCTCAGCCATGAACTCCAGATTAGGATTTGTGTTTTAAAGCAGAGACAGACTTCATTTAAGAGGAGAAAACAGTATATAAAAAACTCCAGACCAAAATACAAGTACCAAACCCCCCAAACCCACAAAGCAATGAGTAATGCCTGCAATTTGGAATAAATTAGTCATGCACATAAAATACCTTTCTAGAAAATGCTCTAAAAATTTATTGCTTCGAAACCATCTCTAGTGTGAAGTAAGAGGTATCAACCTGTTTGTGGTAGAGATGAGATGGCAGCTTGTGTTTCCTCCAGTGCTTGTGCAAACTCCAGAAGTTGTTGCCTGTAAATTTGCCCATGTTTTCTGATACCCCTGTGTATTTCTATTACTGGAGTGTAACACTCCATATAGCCCTAAAAAAACAGTATTACTGTGAAAGGTTTGTTTTACTTGGTAACCAGGAAGGTGGTTTCCAACTGGCTAATTAATTTTGAGAGTTAGCAAATACATATGGTTTGGGAAGATAGAAAGAATTTTAATAGGGGGCTGAACTAGTAAAACTTCCTTATGAGCTTGTGTTTTCTATTGGTGATTTGGCAATGAATTTTAAAAACTGAGAAATTTTGCTGTTTCTGGATGTTACATTTTGAAGAAAACTGTTACATTCTGGTCCTTGCCATATTCAGATGAGTGTTGATATTTAAGTGTTAAATAGAACACTTTTCAAGTCTAATCATGTCCCTCACTTGTGGAGAAATTTGGATGAAAGAAATTATTTGCTTCAGATGAGTGTGAGGGAAAAGGTAACCAGTGGTATTAATATTGTATTGAAATTAAAGCTCTTAGTTTAAAAGTTACTCAGAAAGAAAAGTTGGGTCTTCTCTTTTGCCAGTAGGTGGCATTATTGGAATGTGTCTAGGTCCTTTCACTGCTTGCACTTTAAAAAAAGGTTTCACATTTTATAGGCTAATTATATTTACATTTCAGATTTGAAAAAATCAAAGCCAAGCATGTAACATTTTAAAGTGTGTTTAGACTCTTATTTCAACACTGCCTAACTATAAGATTTAGTCTTTTATTTATATGACAAGAAACTTGCAGAGTAATGCTATTGTTACTTTTACTTGAAAATTCATACTCCTTAATTTTTAACAGTGGCTGGAATTGTTCCTCTGGAATAGAACAAGAGACTAATTTCAGAACCCCATGAATTATGCTTCAGCAAACAGATGCTTGAAATTGGTTATAAAATCTATATTACTGCAGCTGAGGTAAATCCAGTTAATACTGTCTAAAGTCAAGCTAAGGAAATAAAACTATTTCAGGAAGTAGAAATGGAATTTTGGAAAGTCTAAAAGCAGACCCCAGTTTATTTCAACACAGACTTGGAAAAACTGGTTTGTAATAGCTGAACTATTGCTAGTCATATATAAAGATGATAAGAATCACATAGAAGTCTGAGTTGTGAGTACTATACACTGGGAGACATGGATGTCTGCACAAAAGCTCAGAATTGCTGTATAGGCATGTTTGTTGTTGTAACATGATGGTGTGGCTTGTTCAGTAAGTAGAGGTGCTTTTACTTGACTTGGGCACACAACTGGAGACAATCATCTGTATGTTGTCACACAGAGACCCTTAAAAAGAATTCTGTGTTTTCTGAAAATTAGCATATAAGTAACTAATAAAATAATATTAAATATCTATGATGTTCCTTACAGAGTTGTTAACAACTGTAATGTCACAGGAGTGATATATGAGGAATCAGCTCCCAGGATATAATTGTCACCTCTATTTTATGACAGAACTTAGTTTGTTAGAGCCTGCATTACAAGGGAAGTAAGTTGCTTTTCTGTTGGCTGCTCTCTTCTTCTCAAGTAAAGAAAACACAAAGGCAAATTACTTCAGAAAATGATAGAGTATCTAGAATGAATGAGATTCCTGCTCCTGAGGCAAGGAGTACTTCAGCCCATCCTCTCTATCCTGAACACCAAATTCAAAGTCACTATTGTTTCAAGGACTGGAGCAGTCAGCTTTTCAGGAGATCTACCTCACTGTCTGCAGAGGGCACTCGTTTCTTTGATACTGTGTCTTTTTTTCTGTGTCATCTTCAGTTTTCTTAAATGTGCTTCATTAACTGCATCACCTGTCTTTTAAGCTGTCAAAATTCTGCAGGGTACTACTTCTTTTTGGTAAAACTCTTTAGTTTGTTTTTATATGCAAGCAAAGATCCAGTTAATCAGGAGGAGAGCACTTCTTGTTTGTAGACAGATAAAGAACAGGTTTTATTACAGTGCTGTTTCTTTTGATCTGCAAAATTTTTATGCCATTATTCCTTCATTCCACCTGCATCATTATCTTGTATTTGGAGGTACTCTGGAGCATTATACTGATGAGGTTCTACTTCCGTTTAGGTTTAGTGATTGCATATAAGTTACTAAAAGTAGTTTTCCAAACATTTGTGACACTGTGAATGTAAGTAGTAGTAGTAGTTATATCCTTCTGTATACATTGTTTTTTCTGCTCTAAATAGCATTTTCTTGTGGTTCTCAAAATCTTTAAGGGGGAAAAAAGATGTGTCAGTACTAGCAATATTAATTTGTTTTGAAAAGGAATAAGTGTTGATGCCAGTAAAACTGCTCGCAAACTTGTGGTTTTAATTTTTACATGCTGTTATGTACGCTGTACATTGTCTACAAAATACAGGGTTGTTGGGATTGCAGTGATTGCTGATTAACAGTAATGAAGAAATTAGTAGTAAGGTTTGTTTGAGAAACTGAGCTGTCAGTCACTTGCAAATCTAAGTTGATAAAATTACTTCTGCTTGTATTTAACAAACAAAAACCTCCCACATATTATGAGCCTTTGAAAATGCAGATGGATATGAGTAAAATGTTTGCATGTGAGGCAAATGAGAAAATAGAATGCACTTGGACCGAGACATTGAAAATATCCTCTTAAAAGTTTTGTTTTCTGTATACTTGAGCAGTTATACTCATGATAAGTTGACTTTGACTTTGCTTTGAATGGTGATGCTTGTATTGCTATTCTTTCACTTATATTTATGTTTCCTTGCCAGTCAGTTTGTGCTGTACAGAAAGATGAACCTTGTAGTTTCTATTTAGAGCCAAGTTGGTTCAGTTGCATGAGTTAACTCTGGCACAGCACTACAGGAAATGTCAGCGTAATTAAAGAATTTAAAGAAACAGTGTGCGTGCTCATTCTTTCACACTATGGATGTTTTAGTTACAAGATAGCTATTTTTGCTCCGAAAATAAAATTATTAATAGCAGGAAGCTGGAGGATATCTAATAAACCTTACCTTCAAAGCAGGATCAGCTTTGATGCATAGAGCTTTCAGTTCTTGAATTTTGCTGTGTATCACCAAGGAATCTCCTACGCAGCCTGTTGCTGTAAACTGCCTTTGGCAATTCCCCTACAACAACTTGTGACTATTCCCTCTTTTCCTTTTGTTGTGTCCTCTGTCACCTCTGTAGTTCCCTTTAATAGTTGAAGGCAATGATTTCTGCATATAACACCCCTTGCTCCACCGTAACCTCTTCCAGAGGCTGAATGCCCCAAGCTCCCTGAGCTTCTCCTTGTGCAGGATGTACTCCAGTACCCGAGGCACACTGGTGTCTTCCTGCTGCTCCCTCTCCTGTTTGCTCCTGCCTCTCTTGCACCTTGGGCCCCAAAACTGAACAGAGTCATCCAGGGTCAGTGTAAGAGTGCTGAAAGAAAAGGAATAATCACTTACTGTTTATGTTTCCAAATGCAGCCCAGGATGTGTTTAAGTCTTTTTTAGCATGGGGGAGCACCTCTGGGGAGCATCTGCTTCCTAACCACTGACCCGACCTCTGCTCTTGTGTCAACTTACATTGCCACATTTTTGTCTTTGTTGATTGAGTAAAATTTTTAATTAACAATTTGATAGCATAAAAAATTGTTTTCTTTTTAAACATACCAAAATAATTAAGACTCCTGAGTGAATCTGAAGATTAGAAGGTCTTACGGGAGTATTGTTCTTTATGAAGCTGTCCTACTGAAGTAATATTTGGAAATTGTCATAGGAATAAACTCATAATGTGAACGGGTAGCACTCATTGCAGAAAACTGTCTACCTCTGAATTCTGAAAGGAGCCAGCAGTGGTACTTCTATCCTTGTAACTCAGTATGTGTATAATTGATATAGTACCAGAAGGAAAGAGAGCAGCATAGCAGCATAACCCTTCACAAATAGCCTGCACTGATTTGTGAAGGGTTCAGATAATGGCAGATGAGTAAGTCAGACTTCTGTGTCAGCCCGGCTGAGCAGGTAACAGAGAAGCATTACATGTGTGGATAGTGGCCTTCGACAGGGATTTTCTAGAGGGAGGCAAAAAGGCAGGGTCTGCAGTTATTTCTTTTCAAAGTCATGCTTTGAAAGAGTCAACAACCATGTGGATAAGGATTATCTAATCAGAGCAATGTCCTTGGATTTCTTAAAAATAATAAAAAAAATTGATTAGCAAGGTCTTTAATCAGCCTGTTAAGCTAAGGTGTGATAGAATGGGATGGTCCTCCCATGGGTTAATAATTGGTGAAAACTGAACTTGGTACCATGAGTATCCCAAGTGAGCTATTAGCACTGAAGAAAGGTCTTGAAGTCATTGTATTAATGAAAATGTGGTATCAGTGTTTGGTGGGGAATTTTGAGAATTATTTGGGAAGGAACAGGGAATAAAATAGTAAACAAGCTATAAATAACATACTGCATTCCTTGGTCATGAATACTGTATGGATGTCTATCATCTGCAAAGGAAAGGGCAGGAGAGCTAGAAAGCATGGCCAACAATGACCATCAGAGGTAAGGGAGGGTTGGTTACAGCATGGTGCTCATAATGCCAGGGTTGAGAGTTTGATTCCTGTATAGGCCATTCTCTCAAGAGTTGGAATTGATGATCCTTGTGAGTCCTTTCCAACTCAAAATATTCAGTGATTCTGAGAAGATGATGAAATAGATGGTGTCTTAACCTTGGAAAGCAGTTACAACTCATCTTTTATACTGGAAATACAGTCTTCAGATTGCATTGAATTTTTTAAAGCAGTGAGGAGAAGTTTAAAAAAAACCTTCAGGAAGCTGAGAAGAAGCTGCACAAGCACTAGTAGCCAGGGTAGTTCTTATTGATTTATTGTATTCCACAGAGAAGAAGAACAAACACAATTCCGGTCATGATAGTGATGAGTGTACTTGGAGGGACAGGAAGATATAAGAGACTTACATTACAAACTGGGTAGCTGCTGACTTTCTGAAAGAGCACTGGAAAACTGGTTAGTAATGGAAGAAGGACATGCTGCTGCATCCTGTTTGGGAATAGATTGATCACTGAGAGTAAATTCTTAAATGAAGCTATCACTTTGACATGGTGTAGTAATAGCAGCTGGGAAATATAAGCCTTCTGGAAAGCAAGGGCTTAAAGAAGATTTGAATTGTCCTCAAATTTCCTGTAGACTTCCTGAATGTGTAAAGAAGGATGATAGGCATCAAGGACCAGTTACAGCCCTCCTGATACAACCCTTGTAAAAATGCTTATTTTATATTGCTTCTGTATTGGACAATGGGAAGAAGAGAGGAATGAGAGTTGTACCAACTCCTTCTGACCCCATTGGCCTCTTGAAAAGTCATCTCAGAGAAACAACTGCTAAACCTGACAACCACTTAACAATTAATTTGGCAAAAAACAGTCTCCAGTATTTTAAGACTGGTTTGTTCATAATTTTCTTACTGTAGTCAGTCTTTGTTGCTTCTTTTTTTCTTTGCTCTGTTTTGTTGTTACTTGTTGTCTTTTTGTTTGTTTTAAATAGGTGAGTTTGTGGTTCTTTCCTCTAAACTATATAATGGAACATCAAACTGCTATTGGATACCTGGGTTGTTTTTGTAGTTGATTTATCTTCTACAAGGCTTAAGACTTGCTTTACCTACCAGTGCTGATGGTTTATGGGTTATGAACAGGGAGAGGGAGAACAACCTTTCCTCCAGGTCACTCTGCTGAGTTGCATGTATTTTTCTGAAATAATGGATTCCTGGGGTTGTTTGTTCTTTAATTCCCTGCCTTCAGCTGGGAGGGGACACTTAGAGAATATTGCCAACTTTCCTCTTGGAAAGGCCTGTTCCAGCCAAATTTTATCTCCTGTAGGCCAGCATGTCTCAGAAGACTATGCATATGCTATGGCATTGGGCATGTTTGTCAGGTGATACTGAAAATTGTTTCAGTAGTCACAAAGTGTAAGGGTAGAAGAAGAGAGGATTATGATTTTTGTTAAATGCTGGCTGCCTCTATTACTCTGATATAAGAGAAGAAAATGGAATACAAGGAATTAAAACATACTCATATTAAATCTGTGACCTGTAAGAATTCATGGAAGAAAGTTTGAGAGAACATACTGTGAATTTTAATTTATTTTTATGCTTCAAATGTGTAGATGCTACATTTATATTGAGACTATGTGTTTCAGGGCTAGTTACCATTAATATGCATTGGTAATATAGATGAGACTATTTGCTAAAATAATAAAATGTGCTGACCTGAAGCTCTCTACTTGTGTTTATTTTAGGGGTTGTTTCTCTATTGGCTGTTCACCCTTCTACAGTAAATACAATTGGAAAACAGCTCCTGCCAAAAACATTTGGACAGTCTAATGTCAACATTGCACAACAAGTGGTAAGGAGACTTTGTGGGGTTTTGTTTGTTTGTTTCTTTGTTTGTGGGATGTGGGGTTTTTTTGGGTTGTTGGGGGTTTTTTTTTGTTTGTTTTGGGATTTTTGTTTGGTTGATTGTTTGTTTGGTTATTTATTTGTTTTTATTGCTTGTCCTGTTGTTTACACATACAGCAAATCTGAAATAGTCTGGCAGTCTGTATCACTAGTCATGGGCAGATAATCTAAGTTTGTTTCTAATTTTAGCAGACTTAGGTTACAAACAAAAATGTGTTGTGTAAAGAAGTTCAAAGGTGATTCTCAAATCAACATGAAGTTACCTCACTGTTCAGGTGGCTTTATATTTTGTTAGTTTTGCCATTTAAAATCAGTGGCTCTTTCAGATTCTGCTCTGAAATCTGGCATAGGGAAATGTAAATTTAAATCCATAAAAACACTTTTACAAATATTTGAGCTAAGTGGAATAAAATTGAAAGCATAACTATATTTTAGTGCTTAATTTAAATATTCTTTTGCTGAAATATTTATTTTGAGCTTTGTATGAGACATGAGAAATTAGATATTCTAAGGAATCTTATAATGCAGTAGATAATACATAGATAAAAGATATAGTAATTCTATAGATAATACATATAATAATTCTTTCAGTAATCAAAATTAGAATTCGAGTATTTGAGTAGAATTGGTCTCAATCTTCTAGAAAGCAACTGTAACATAGATATCTGAACTAGAGTGTCTTTTATTTATTATTTGTATTATTTATATCTGAACTAGAGTGTCTTATTATTTATATTTGAGGTTCTTCTTTGTATGAAAGCAGTGGAGTAGATTTTGAATGTAGAGTAGGTGTTAATCAGGCTTCTCTGTCCCCCTCTAGAAATGAACCTGTGAATTTGTGCACAGTTCATTTCTTCCTATTTCAGGACTCTCCTGAGTGTAGTAGAGGTTCGGGGTTTGCTGTTGCCAGTGTGTCTTTTCTCCAGCTGTAATTCCTCTCCTCCCCACCCCCTGCCCCTGTTCTCATTTGGCTTACATCTTTCAGAGTGATACAAATTCTAGAGGTACAGTGGTGGGGCTGCTCATGGAATTGTAAGGCAGGGAATTAGAGAGTGGGACTCTCTGCAAGCAAGATGTTAAATCATTTCTTGCAGTCTTCTGCCAATTCATCCTAGGGAATAGAAACCAGCTTACAGCTTTCTTCAGTTCTCCATATAATCTGTTTACTTGAATAGCACATGAGTGGTTTTCACTCTCTTTGGAGACATTTTGTGAGCCAGACCAGTTGGTATCAGAACTGATAGTACTTTTTTTCATGGGGATAAAGTGAGCAGGTTCACATGTCCTGTGCCAGCATTCCCCACCCTCATGCCATATCCTACAATCCTAAGTTTTGTTTATGAAAAGCAGTAGAGGAGATTATTTGGCTTTTCATAAGAGACAGAAACATTTCAGTGTGGTACATTACTCCTGGAAGGGAGTACTAAAGATATTCTAGCTGTCAGAAGTGGATATGAGACACAGTCTCAAGCTGCGTCAGGGGAAATATAGGTTGGATATTAGGAAGAAGTTTTTTACAGGAAGAGTGATAAAATGTTGGAATGGCCTGCCTGGGGAGGTGGTGGAGTCACCATCCCTGGATGTGTTAAGAAAAAGACTGGATATGGCACTTGGTGCCCTGGTTTAGTTAAGGTGTTTAGGGTGTGGATTGGATTTGATGATCTTGAAGGTCTCTTCCAACCTTGTGATTCTGTGATATAACAAATTTATACATTAACTGGTCAGAGTGGTGGCATAATATAAAGAGAACATTTGGGAAAAAAACACAGCTGTTTGTCTTTCCAGACAGCTGAAATCATGGATATCCTACTGTCACTAGACTACCTTTGGCACCATCAATGTAACTTTCACACATGAAACATTTAATTTTCAGTTTTTGTATTTTACTCTTGTTGAGACTAAACTGTTGAAGCTGGCCTGAGGAAGAAAAATTAACTTTTGCTCAGACAGAATGTAGCTGCAGGAATATAAGTCAAGCTTGTGGGTGGTGATGGGTTCAGGTTTGCTTGAGGCTCTTTTTAATTTACCTGAAGTCAGGGATACAACCAGCTGTTTCCACTGGGAGATAAATATACCCCAGAAAAGTAGGCATATCTTTGTACAGAAGAGTAATCTATATGGTTTATTTTTTCCCCCATAATCCATATTTTCTAGACAGTTACATTGTAAACAATTCAGAAATAAAAAACTTCACCTGCAAAAGTGGGTGTTTTGTTTAGCTAGTTTCAGAGGGCATGGTTCTATGTGCTAATGTTGTAGGTATTATTATTTATGGTCAAATTACCACATCTTCAGGACAGTTCACATGGAGGCTGGAAGATTGTGCTTAGCCAAGTGTGTGCTCTTAACGTGTTTGCAGTGGAATGGATTTGCCTGATTTGATGTCACTCACTGCAGTGATGAGGAAAGTTTACCCTTATTCTTTCTCACCTCTAGCACAGTAGTTTTGACTCTAGTGATAGAGGCTGACACCAGGAGAGAGGGTTCTTGCAAAAGCTCTGCATTTTCTCTGTGGTTTTACTGATTTTCAGATTTTCTTACATTCGTATTTTAACAGTAATTACTGGAGCCTCCTTATGCATAATTTGGTAGGGTAGGGGGGTTTTTTCCCTCCTTTTTTCCCCCCATTTTCCTTGGAAGGAGAGACTTTGTGTGTGTTTTGATATTGTCTAAGTGTTGAACAGTGTTAAGAAATCCAGCAAGTATGAAAACCTGATTTAAGGAGGTTAAAATATAAATGCTCGTATCTTAGGGTGTGCTCTAACTATATTAACTGTATTCAGAAGTTTTTTATGCAAGTTTGTATCAATTAGATGCATCTAAGAGAAGTATGTAAAATACTTGTGTTTGGATAATGCATCATTTCAGTTGTGTCACTTATAAATGTCTTGGAATTCTTACCATTTTCCAAATGATTTTATCTTCACTGTAGGTTATCGGTACACCTCAGAGACCTTCAGCACAAAATACTATCCTGGTGGGAAGTCCCCATACACCTAACACACATTTTGCATCACAGAACCAGACTGGAGATTCTTCACCTTGGTCTGCTGGGTGAGCAAAATGAAAGCTAGAAAGGATTAATAAAATGTTGGAAGTTTTCTTTTAAGTGTGGTCATAGTGTATGTTCTCCTCAGGCTAGCAGTGTGCCAAAGTATTTTCCTTTTCATCAAGAGCACTTCACCACTGAAGTCTGTTGTACTAAAACAGGGAGTAGTCACACCAGGAGTACCTCTTCATTGCTTGTAAAAGAATGCAGAGTATTTTCTGTAAGCTCTAGTAGATGTTCTGACATTACTAATAATTAGAGAATTCAGGTTCTAAAAGGCCATGGGAATTTGTGTGACTTGATTCTATGATTTCTCTTATGCTGGTGTATTTTCAGAATACGGTGTATTTCTGATTGAACAAGGGTATCCCAGAGTGTCATTTGAAACAAGAATGTAGTCCTTTTTGGGGAAAAATATTAAATACAAGGAACGCATTCTTTTGGTGTGGTTTTTTCATGCAAGCTTGTTTTTAAGGGCATCTTGTTAAACGTAGTTGCTTTAAGACTAAGTTTATTTTCGGTGGCCTGTTACATATAAGTAGATTTCTACTTTATAATTACACATTGAAATGAGATGTAAGAATTGAGACTTCCCCTTGAGGAAACTAGTTTTGTTGATACTTGTATTTTTCCTCTAGTTACAAGGAAATTTATATATAAAAACTTTGCAAAGCAGAAAACTTTGTTATACTGCTTGTATCTTGTAACTTTGAAGTTCTAATAGCAATTTCATATACTGTATAACTTCAAATCTGTGATATAGTAATAGTGTAATGTTTCATGAGTTCAACCAATACCAGACTTTGTCTGTTCAGTCAGTATCAGTATCACATTGCATAGAAAACACTCAATCTCTGTGCTACTTAAAAATAAAAATTTTAAAAAAGGACAAAAAAGTTCTCTCCTCTGATTCAGTTTTCATGTTTTAGTATTGATCCCCTTATCTCTTCTTGAAGTTTGGAAGGTTTTCTTTATTGACTCCTTCAAGTAATATCCCTGTTGTTAATTTGTTTGTCTGCTACTAGAAAAATTTCAGGCCAGGTTGGATAGAGTTTTGGGCAACCTCATTGAGTTGAAGATACCCTGGCTCAGTGCAGGGGGGTTGGACTAGAAGACCTTTAAAGATGGCTTGCAACCCAAACTATTCTATGATTTTGTGATTCTACTGAAGCTAGAAAAGTTGGCCAAAGAATAAATTTATATTTTGTTTCAGCATCAAGATACTAGAATTGTTTATAAATATTGTAAAATGTAGGAGAGAAGGTTGGTAAGGGATAAGAAGCAGAAGAAAAGGGAAGGCTTGGGTTTTTGACAGCAATATGCCTGTTTGAAATTTGAAAAAGAGACATCAAATATTCCAAAGTTTAAATATTCTTAAAATATATATTATACATATATTTAGGAAGCGGAACAAAAAAGGCGAGAAGAATGGCAAGGGTTTACGTCATTTCTCTATGAAGGTTTGTGAGAAGGTACAAAGAAAAGGAACCACCTCATACAATGAGGTGGCAGACGAGTTGGTTGCAGAATTCACTACCACTGATAATCACATTTCACCAAATGAATCAGTAAGTATATGGGAAGTGAATTACATGTGAACTGAATGGGGGAAGAGAAATTTCTCTTGAGATTTTTCTGTTTTTCCTACTGCTAAATGAAACAGTTCAGATGTTAACTGAGTTTACCCATTTGCTGTAATATGTTTATTTTCAAATATTTTTGACACAGGTATATTTTTGATTAATGCACTATGTCTACAGCAGGCTTATGACCAGAAGAATATTAGACGACGTGTCTATGATGCCTTAAATGTCCTTATGGCCATGAACATTATCTCTAAGGAGAAAAAGGAAATCAAATGGATTGGTCTACCTACTAACTCGGCTCAGGAATGTCAGAATTTGGAGGTATATGCATTTGCAACTTCACAATGGCTTTGTGTTCGAGTAAATGTTTACAGCTTTAGTATGTTCTGTTACAATATGTGCCTATAATCTTCTGAGATACCTACATAGAATAGTATGGTCCTCTTTGCCTCTTTTTATTTTATTTTTCATATACTGAACACACTCTTCAACTTACAGATTGTTCAAATGTGTCTTTGTTTAATTCTTTTATGTCAAAAATACAGCTTTTAAAAGTACACGTTCTGAGTGGAAGGTAGTAAAAAATTTATGTGTATTTCCAACATTGCAGTTGTGGTACTCAGGAGTTGGGAAGATTTGTTTCCTCCACAAACAGACAGTAGATCTGTGATGATAGATGTTGCATGTAGGTCAGTGCATGCAGGCATCTCCATTGCTGCAGGTCTTACCTTTTTGAGACAATTCTCTTAAGTGAGTATGTCAGACTTTCTTATTGCATGTCACGGGGAGGAAGTGAAATGC
The DNA here is from genome assembly GCF_014805655.1 of Passer montanus. Taxonomy (NCBI): domain Eukaryota; kingdom Metazoa; phylum Chordata; class Aves; order Passeriformes; family Passeridae; genus Passer; species Passer montanus. Next base: position 16,608,526 of record NW_024367707.1, read on the forward strand.
TTTATACTGAAAGAGATTCGTAAGTTCTGACAGGATTTTTTTTTTACTGTCCTGAGATTTGCAGAATAATAAAGTTACTGAGATTTACTGAAGTAAATTCACTTCATCTGAATGGAATGAGATGTTGTATTTATTCTTTATAAGTGTAAATTCCTTCAGCAGGACAAAATCGGTGAGAGAGTGCCAAAGTTAGGGGGAAAGTGGAACAAAAGTGTTTGGGAGCCTTATCTACAAAGAGATAATTCTAATTTTTATTTGATACTGATAATTGATTTTTCATTTAATTTTGTGGCAGTGAGTTTAATTTTTTAATTAATTTTGTGGCAGTGAGTTTCAGGTGTATGAGAAGCTTCTTATGAAATACCTTTTGTTTGGTTTTGAACGTCTTGATATGTTGATATCTGCTGAATATTTTTTTTAATTGGGAATGTTGATGACCTAGTCATTCCTTATTCACTTTCTCCATCCTGTTCATTGTTGTATTGGGTTCTCTGATGTTCTCTCCCATTATTTCCTTCTCCTTTCAGTACAGTTCTAATTTATTCATTATTCTCTTGTGTAAAGTCTATTCTGTATCACTGATGATCCTGATTGCTCTTTCGCATGCTTGTCTTGAAATAGAACCATCAGACCTACAGAATTCAAGATGTAAACATTCTGCTTCATAGAGTAATGTAGTGATAATTCCTGTTTGGTACTCTGTTTCTTGCCTAATAATTTGGATTTTTGGCTGTCAAACTCTCTTTTTGCTATGCCAGGTAACCCAGCATTGCCAGCAGATTCTGTCACCTTGTCACCTTAATCAGATTATCTGTTGTTAGAGTAGCAGTCTGTCACTTTAATCCCCGTGGGAATCTGCTGGGGAGCTTCTTCCACTAAGAAAGCTGTGTGTTTCCTAGCTTTTTGTCTCTTACCTATTTTGTTATTATTTAGTGCATATTAAATACTGTGAGGTCTTAACCTTGCACTCCATAGCAGCTTCATGTCTTTAACCATCTTTGATGGATCTTTCCAATACCTCCAATATCAATAAACTCTATGTCAAGTAGATTATTCTTGTCTATGTTTGCCTCTTTGAGAGAATTCTAGTAGCCCTTTGCAAACTTCTGTTTGCAAAGATGTTTTTATTTTCTTCATAGGTTGTTGTATTTTATTCCCCGGGATTCTAATTCTGCTTTTTGTTAGTTGCCATAGGTAGTACTGATGTATCTTGATAGTTAAGTCTCTAAATTATATGTAGAATCTTAATGATTGATTGCTATATTTCCTACCTCCAGTTCTCTGCTATTGAAATGATTTTAAAGGGAGAAAATGTTGGCGTAAAATGTTACTTAAAACCAACAAACTGATCAGTCCTTTTTGTCTGTCTTAAGGTGGAGAAACAGAGAAGAATTGAAAGAATAAAGCAAAAACAGTCTCAGCTACAAGAACTCATTCTACAGGTACAGTCAAGGTACTCTTGTCTATAGGGCAAGGTAACATATCTGTATTCTTCTTGTTTTATCCCAGTCTGAGGGATGGGAACTTCTAGGAAGACTAGAGGTGAATTTCAGGAGAAGGTGTATGCAGCTTTATTTAACACTGTAGTTTAGCTGGGACCATGCTGTTGGCCATTGCTATTGGGGATGCCATCAACTTTCCAACAGTTATGATGAATTTATTTGGAGTTTCAAGTATGTTTATACAGGGTTTATGTTGATAGGAGAAGTATTTCATACCATACCCTTTGAATTTTCCAGTTCAGTTCAGGAACTGAACTAGATACAGGTATCTAGAAGTTTCTTCTGTGTCAGCATCCATAGATAAAATTATGTGACTGTACAAGTTGTCTGTCATAATGCTCTGCATTGTGCCTCCCTGGAGACTCGCTGCCTCTGGTGTGTGAGTGGCTGGACCACTGTGAAACAGTGGCTGCAACTCCTTCCTAGGTTTCCCTTACTACACTTGGGGAAGCAAGTCTATTTCCCAAGTCACTGTGCTGCTGGTCCAAGAAATGTATTCCTGGGTAGCTGTGTTGCCTACACAGTAGGAAGAAGAATCTCAGTGATGCAGAAAGTACAGACAGCTGTGGGACAGCTGCCTGATTTTTATCAGTCTCTGTGTTGACTTTGGATTTTGATCTTAATTCTTGTTTATTTAATTTGATTTTGTGACCAGAAAAATATTTTTCTTTGTTCAGTAGTTTACTGTATGATTTATAACTTGAGTTTCTATGTTTTTTAATTATTCAAATTGCTAGTTTTTAAAATAGGAACATTCCATTGTAAAAAGCAATTTTGGTATTAAAGTCACTAATCTTAAATGGGTAATTCAGAAACCTAACATCAGATATTCAAATCCAAAACATTACATTTTTTGCATAAAATTAATTTCACTATTAACATTTTTTGGAGTACAGCAGCTAGTAGGGAAGAGTAAATGGAGAGGAGATAGGATGCTATGGGAAAATTAATTTTACCAGTCATTGTTCTCTCTCCATTCTGCCAGGGATCTGTCCAAAGAGCTGTGCTGGTATAGTTAGTAGAATGTGTTTTTTTGTTTTTCTCAGTAAAGTTTTACTGCATTGCCTTTTTTAATACTGTGATCGGTGACTCTTCCTGCATCTTAACATGCAGGAATATGGTAAACACTCTGTCCTTTTCTGCAACCATTGCTGGAATCCTTAGGAATTTTGTTAACGTGATTCTAAAAGCTTCATTCATGCTTTGATATTGCTGTTGCTTTTCCTAGCAAATTGCCTTTAAGAACCTCGTCCAGCGAAACCGTCACGCAGAACAGCAGGCAAACCGACCTCCCCCTTCCAATTCTGTCATCCATTTGCCTTTTATCATTGTGAACACCAGCAAGAAGACAGTGATCGACTGCAGTATTTCAAACGACAAGTAAGCTAACAAAGTTTTCCATTTGGCCTTTGGTAGAGCTTTGAGTTCTTATAAATGTTCATGTAGATTTGGTAAAGATTAAATACAAATTTAATTTACTTGTGTCTTTTGTATATTGAGAACATGCACTTCAGACAGCTGTTTTATTTACTCTTTGAATAAATAGACTAGTTGATTCACATTTCATAACTTATTTAAGACTTGCTATGTAGAGATACTAGGTATCTCTGTTGACATTTTATGTCATACTTAGCCAAGCAGTCTTTTCCTTTGTCTTTAACACCATGAAATGCAGCCAGTGGAATTGAAAATGGATTTCACTTTCAGGACTGCTGTTCTCCACTTTTGGTTCAAAAAGCTGTATTTTTCATCAGCTAAATAAAAACTCAATGTAAGCAGTCATGAGCAAATATATAAATCTTGAAAAATTTGATTGCTTAATGTGATGTGTCACTAACACACTTAACACTGTGTGTAAAGATTTTGAAATGCTGCAAATTCCTGAAAATTGAAAGGTAGTTAAAGTTACTGAAGTTAATTGAGACATTTTTTCCTTTCCAGGTTTGAATATCTATTTAATTTTGACAATACTTTTGAAATTCATGATGATATAGAAGTACTAAAACGAATGGGAATGGCTTGTGGGCTAGAATCTGGAAGCTGTTCAGCAGAAGACCTAAAAATTGCAAGGAGTTTGGTTCCTAAAGCTCTGGAACCATATGTGACAGGTTAGTTACTCCAAAAACAGTTGATTTTTTTCCTCCTTAATATAGGACTGTAAGAGCTCTGGAACCATATGTGACAGGTTAGTTACTCCAAAAGAGTTGATTTTTTTCCTCCTTAATACAGGACTCTTAAGAAAAAACATGAAAATATCTTAGATAGTTAATTTCCACTGGTTTATGGTAAAGATTTCTGTCAAGTTCTCAAATTTGTCTGCTTTTTAGTGTGTCTTCGGGAGCAAATGACATAGTGATTCATAAAGAGTGGAGTGTTACTCTTTGCACAACATTTTGCATCAAGCCACACAAGCAGATCTTTGCAGTGTGTAATTCTTTTAAGAGAACAGTATTTATGCTTGATTCACTTGCAAAGGCGAAAGGTAGTAAGTCCAAGCATATCATAAATACTGAAGTCATCTGTCTTGCTCACTTCAAAACAAATGTGTTTTTTTAATGGATTTTGTAATTTTATTGTTGCTTGCACTAGCCTTTTTTAAAATTATGCTGTTTTGGATATAGTACATAAATATGTTTTGTTGTTTGGGCTGCAAGACTCCTTTTCTGGACATTAAAAGATTGAGCATTTCCACTGAATTAGATGGGTGTGTTTGGGAGGATTGCTGAAAAGCATGTTGTTTGCTTTACAGAAATGGCTCAGGGATCAATCAGCAGTGTATATGTCACATCTTCATCGGGTTCTGCGTCAAACGGCACAAGATTTTCAGCCAGGTGAGATGAGATTTTCAATTAGTTTTTAAAATCTGTGGTCATCAAAGACAACTGGATATTAAATGCTTCATGAAACAAGTTCTGTTTTGATTAAATGTGCTATGGATATGTGTTTTAAGTTTATTCTCAGATATCACTTCTATGGTGGTTCTTGGCGGTGTCATTAAGGAAATCCTTTCCTGTGTAGTGGAAAGGTGTTAGAGTGGTATTATTCTTGAATGTGTTTTTTGTTTGGGGTTTTTTTCTAGTTTAGAGTTTGTGACAAGAAAACAGATACTTCTCTAATGATAGAGTGTTGGAAAGATTACTCCTTGTTCATTAGTGTCTAACTTTAAAAAGATTTTGATCTTCGGGTTTTGAACAGCAATCACAGAAGCTGGTAACTAGTATTCAGCTTTGTTACTCACTACTTTCTTATTACTGTATTAATCAAAAATATGCCCTTCTGTGAGCCCCACAAGGTTGTAAAATGTTCAGCAGTTGGATTCTGTGATGTCTGAGATCTTTTCTGACCTAATTGATTCTATGATCATTGAAACGCTTGACATTTGTAACAAATGCTTGAATTAAGTTCTGCATGTTTTGTGCAAGGGAACTCAGGCTTGAGTGAGAATTCTGCCAAAGTATCTTTAGAGGTGCTGAACAGTACCTAAAATCTCTGTTTTCAGTAAGTTTCCTTCTGTGGTAATGAGCATGGGGTAGTGAAAAAAAGCACCATGTGTTTTTAAGACTGAAATTTGAATAGCCACTGTTAGCCAGAGGCCAATAGAGAGCCAGAGGCTGACTGGGGTTCATTATCTTGGTGAGAGTACAAGAACTTCTACCATTTCCATTTCTTAGGAGTTTGCAAAAAGGCAGCGACAACTTATATTTAATTATAGGATATATGAATATTCATGACAATAGCAATGAACATTCATGGCAATACAAGTTGTGCTGCCAAGGCAAATGAAGGCTGTACATTTATTTAACAAGGTCTCTAAAGAAAGTTTGCAGAAGTCTGAAGGTGCTGCTACCAATACCTTCATTCCAGTTTCTTTGCCTTACTTACTAGGATACTTGGGTTATGAAATCCAGATTTTGGGTTTGTACTTTCAAAGTTTACAAAAGCAGAACAATAATCTCTATTTTGTTTTCTTTGCTTTTGAAACTGCCTTTGCAGATAATTATGGCAGACCTGTTGTAGGTCATCTGACTACAGCTAGACAGATATCTTAGTAGCTTGCTGCTGAATAAGTGTGCAGAACAACAGAAATGCTTGAACGTGTCTCACTGGATATGTTTTTCCTGTGAGCTTATAGGGTGCACCCTGGCAGTTTAATTCTGTGTGATGATAGACCATTGAATTGGCTCCATACAACAACAAGCATGCATGATTGTGTGTGTGCATTAGCTGGATCAGCATTTTAAAAATTACTGGCAAACATATTTTTGAAAGCAATTTTTAAATGATGAATGTCCTTCAAGGGAGATACTTTTGTACCTTTGATATTTACAAGGGAGATATTTTTGTGAATTTAAAAAGAAACTATTTTGTCATGAATTTGTGGCTAAGTTTAATAGTTTACTAAACTATTTAGAAAGTCAACAATTAAATAGATTTGCAAAGTAGCAGTTAATAATGGAGGCAGGAATTTTCTGGCTCTATTAAAACAAAATACTGCAAAATGAGAGGAAAAAGTTTCAAATTAAAAATACAGTAGATGATAGTTTGCTATGTAGTGTCAAGGAGTTAAGGAAAAGCTATTAATTCCTCAGTTTTCCAGGTCTTTGAATCAAGATTAGTGACTCTGAAAGATATGATTCACTTGCAAGTGTTCAGTGCTACACAAAAATACTAAAGAGCATAGCTTTGCAGCCTTAACACTAAATGTACTTTAGAAAAACATATTTACAAAGTGCCTGTGAGAAAGTTTAATCTTTATATTAAAAACTAAAGGAAGAAACCTAATAAGAACCTAATTTCAAAATTACTTGAGACTGTTTCATCTTTTTGGAGACAGCTTAGATATACACTAAAGATAGTTTATAAAGTGGCTGTGGCAGATTCATTAAAGGAATGAAATAGATATGGGAGAAATCATGAAGCAATGCCAACTGGCTTTTTTTTTTTTTTCAGTGACTTTTCCAATGGTGGAGATGGGATGTTGGCTACAAGTTCCAATGGATCTCAGTATAGTGGCTCCAGAGTTGAAACACCAGTTTCATATGTTGGGGATGACGATGATGATGACGATGATTTTAATGAAAATGATGATGACGACTGATGCCCTTTGCTTGTAGACTATTTTTTTGTTAAAATTCAGCAGGCTTCAGGAATAAATTGTTCTAGGGAGAAGTGTCTCAAATTACTTTGCCCCATCCCCCAAGGAGAGTATTGGTAAGCAGTTCTGAGTTTAGAAATTGCACCTCTGATAAGCAAACAAGGATTGTTTTATGTAGGATATTTTTAAATGTGGTGTGGATGTGTGTTTTTGATACCAGTGTGTTAATGCAGAGCCTTTATTTACTCTTGTTTTAGGGGTTTTTGGTTTGTTGGTTGTTTTTTGTTTGGGATTTCTTTTTTACTTGAAGGAAAAAGAATTTTGCCCCAAATGTTCTTTCAAAGTTTGCTAAAGAAAATGTAGACACATCATTGAGAAATAAAATACTATCCTTCTGTGGAAAATGAATACACTGAATGGCAATTTATTTGGAGTGTATTTTGATTATGCCACTTTTTGAGGGATAGTGAGCTAATGTAGTAGTGTTTTTTGTTAATCATGCAGTGTCCAAAGAACCAAACAAGAAAGATACGTCCTACTTTTTTACATGTTAAATTCCAGGAATGTTGTTGTGAACTTATTTTCCCTTAAATTATATCTAACATTATGATTCCATCAAGTTTATATACTTTTCACTGTATGTTGGGACATATGAATTACAAAGTTTTTGGCAAATGTTTACTGCCAGTTGGTGCAGCTATATAAAATGTCTTGAAGGTTTGGAATGATTTATTGCTTATGGTAAAATTTGCCTGATTTCTTACAGGCAGTCTTTGGAAACTTTTTATTATATAGTTGTTTACATACTTATAAGTCTATCATATAAAGACATGTACTGAAACAAATGTTTGTATTTGTTTCATAAGCATCTTCCTGTAATCTATTATAAAGTTGAAATTAAATATAGAGAATGTTTTAAGTTTTTTAACTCAAAATTTGTCAATCATTTTTAATAGTTCATTTTTATAAAAGGAATTTCAGGGCAGGTGGTAGTCTTTTTAAATTTATTCACAAACAATTAACTGCACAAATACTGTCAGCTGCCTATTCTAAGACAGTAGTCTTTTTATTGAAACACAAATAAACTTTTCTGTAATATTTTATGAAATATAAAGAGACTATAATTGTTTGACTTGTTTAACCTTGGCACTGTTAGTTTTTATTAATAAAACGCGCATGGGCATTTTTAACAAGCTCTGTGGTTTTTCTAATTCTAGGATTATTTTAGAACATTCCACTTCTCGTCACAAGACCTAGAATTAGCTGTCTTGGGATGCTGCATCTGTGCTACAGAGGGCCCAGAGTTTTTGCTTTGATGTAGTACTTTGCCCTTAGAGCTCTTGATAACTTATGGTGCAAAAGGCAATAACTTACCTGGTATATTCTCTTCTTTCACACCTCTTTATTTCATCCATGTTTCTCCTCAGCATGACAGGTCGATCTTAGTACTCCCATCTAGCTTCTGTTTAAAATCCCATGCCTAACGTCCTAACTTTTCATCCCATATTCCTCAGTCCTAACTTTGTCATATATTCCTATGTCCTCAAAAAAGGTTTTAATCTACTTTTCATCTACTTCCCTTTTAAACCATTTTGTCAGATCACATCCTCTGCTCTCACCTGCAAGAGCGTGCTGAGCTGGCTCAGTCACTGTAGGCTACTGTCACAGTCAGGATTTGATACTTCCACAAAGTCCAGGGAGTCCCTGCAAAGTATTAATAACTGTGCTCACTGTGGTTGGGGCTCCTGGATGCACTTGGAGCCTGGGGTAAAAGTGAAGTGTGTTACGTTGTTTTTTTTTTCTTGAAGGAATTATGCATAGACACATCTGTGTGGGGATATGTGTTATTAACATAGATGATATACACTGAAAGATTTCAGATTGTATCAGACTTTATAACATGAGTGAACCAAGCAAATTACTTTGTGGGACTGGGAAAAAAATCTGGGGGAGAGGAGGCCAATTGAAGTTTTGCTTCTTAGTGAAGAGGCCATTCTCTGCAGTGCTAATGCTAAACACAAAGTTCTTCTTGTAGGTGACACAGTTGATTCAAATTATCTTTGATGTTGAATGACGGTTCAGTTTGCAGAGGAACTTCGATTATTCCAGTTTTCCCTTGCATTCTTTAGTGTATGATCCAAGATTGACCTGCAGAGAGTGAGTAGAGGGATGTTAGGGAAAGAATCTGACAGTTTGATTTTGGTTCTTATTGGTGGAATAGTCCTCAGATAAGAAAAGGTCACGGTGGGAGTGAAAATATGACAAAACATTTTTAAGATGTCACTTTTTTCTTTCTTTTGCTGTGTGGAAATGGAATGGAATTCTGAAATGGAATTTGATACTGAAAACATTGGAGTGCTTTTGGGGAAATTATTTTTTATTATGTATTATATCTCTGGTTGAACTTGATTATGTTAAATATTTTCTTCTAAACAATTCTGTGATTCTGTGTAACCTTTGTTTAGGAACAGCTTTCTGGTAAAGGCAACAATCAATCATGAGAGAAAGTCTATAAACTCTTTACATAGCTGCTTGATGTCAAGCAGTCACTTGGTTACAGTGTTCAGGTGAAAGTGGAGACAAAAAGAAAGACAAAAGAGACCAATGGTGAGGAGCCAGGTTGAGATGAGGAAAGGAAATGTGAAGAAGTAGGTGGAGGGAAGCAGTAAAGAAAGAAGTGATTATAGTGGGGTCTTTGCAGAGGAACATAGTAAGAGAAAAATGTGTAACTTAGAAAGAATGAGAAAACAAGAGAAGACTAGTCAAAGACTACAAAAAAGAGTAGTAGCAGAAACTTACTTTAGAAAAAGAAAGGTAGAGAGTATAAGTATTTAATAATGTCAGGCGTAGCATGAAAAGAACTGGAAAGTGGAAGATAACTTCAAACTGTATGGCTCTAATCTCTGAAAAAAGGGGTGGAACATGTACAGATGGAAAATGAAGATTAAGAACAGGAGCAGAACATAACAGGAAATTGTGACAGGAAATTGTTGAGGAAATCTGTGGGAGAAAATACTGTAAGGAGATAAAAACTGAAATTCAGTTTAAGAAAGATTAAATGATGGTAAAGGGAATGAGAATTGTTATAAGGGCTCTGTTTGGGGTAAAAAATGGCAGGAAAGGAATGTACTTTTAATTCCCTTACTTAGCCAGCACTTTCTTGTGGTGTGGAGAAGAGGAAAAGGAGTTGCAAAGTGTGTATTTATGCTTCTGAAATGGTCCTGCAGTTAAGTCCTGGGAGCAGGGTGCATCTTTTGCGCTTTCTGAAGCTGTGACAGACTGTCTATTTTGGCATATGTAGCAAGTGAAGGATTTCTTGAACTGTTTCACAAATAATCTGCTTTGCTTTTGCCATAGGAATTTGTCTTAACCAAAGAGAAGCCATTATGACTTCAGAAACTGATGGGTTTTGGTTTTGGTTTTCTGCTTGAACCTCCCTTCAATGAAAGGTGGCAACTGTTGCAGGGAAAAACCTATATGTAGCAGATAGGGTACTGACCCTTGACAGATGCCCATTTATTTATTTGAATTAAAGGATGAATATTTAATGAAAGGATGTACTGTCACAAATCTCCTCATTCCTTAATCAGTGAATACATAGGTTATAAAATCTTCATATGAATGAGAAATCTGAAAATTGAATGCTGCTTTAATATTGAAAGAGCCAAAGTTAAAAACCTGAAAAACCAAAACCAGCCAACATGATGTAACACTACTGGAGTGATCACCACTACAAAGGACAGTATACCCAGTTTTTCCCAGATAGATAATTGTTTACTTTAGGGATTTTCTTTCTCTTGTCTGCTTGTGAGAAGTGTGTTGGCCATTTGTCTTTACAACTACATTGAGTTAACAACATGTCACCACTTCTCAGCCTTGTCTACTTCCAGAAACATGAGTCTACTGTCACACACACTTTATTGTTGAAGCCTTAATTGCCATTCATTTACCAGGAAAAGCAAAGATGATCCAGCACATTGAGAGCAGCCTTTTCCCGTCATTATTTTCTAAATTCAGGATTTAAGGTTATTCCAGGGTTTTTCCTGACCTTTGGTTTGTCCTTGAGCTTCCATGGATTCTGGTGGGTTACTGAAATGTTCAGTGGGCTGGGGCAGCTGCTGTATGAGGAGAGACTGAGGGAGAGCAGCTTGTTCAGCCTGGAGAAGAGGCAGCCTCGGGAGACCTAATGGCAGCCTTGCAGTGCTGCAGGAAGGGTTTTGCAAAGGTGGAGCCAGTGCACAGGGGTGTGTGAGGACAGGATGGAGAGACAACACACACGAGCTGAAATGGGAGAGTTTCCAGCTGAATATGAGGAACAACTTGGGATGGTCAAACTGTGGAACAGGCTGCCCAGAGAGGTTGTGCTGACTCAATCCCCTTAGGGTTTTCAAGACCAGACAGGAGAGAAGCCCTAAGCAATGTAGAGTCTGACCTCATGGCTGAGCATGCTTTGAGCAGAGATTGGACAGGAGACAACCTGAGATGCCTTCCAGCTTGAATTACCTTATGGATCCCATAACAGAGAGAGAAAGAAAAGAAGAAACATGTTAGAAAATGTCAGTGTTGGGAACAGACTAGCAAGTGGGTCATCTGGCTTGCCAGACTCGTCAGAAAATGACAGGAAGCTCAGCTCATCTTCAGAAGCTCTCAAAAGGTACCAAAGTGATGGAAAAGGTGGTCAAGTGTGCAAGTAGAATGAAGACTGTCTTCAAGATGAGGCTTCTAAGTCTGATGCTGAGAGCAGAGTGAGGAAGGGCAACAAGCAGCAATGCATGGGTGTTTCTGACTTCAAGAATTTGGTTACACTGGAAATTCCTGTCTGGCGTGGTGATGGTTCTCACCTGGCACCATCTGCCTCTCACTCAGTTGGGACCTGCTGTCCTCACCTCCAGTGAATGTCAGCACTTTGTGAAACAACAGTTGGAGAAAATGGTGAGGATTATTGGTGCACAGCTTGGCTGCGGTAAAGAATGTTCTGATGTGGAAGAGAATAAAGAAGAGAGGCTGGTGTTAATTGAAAGTCACCCCTGTAATACCATTACAAGTGCTTTTCTTTGTTCTGCCATGACCTTTGGTTAAATTGTTGGATGTTTTCAACATGTTGAAATTCAAACTTAAGCTAAAAATCTTGATTTCCTTTTATCAGGTAACTGTGTACACATTGCTATAAATAGTGCAGTTTCATCAGCCCTGCCTGGTCAGAGCATCTGCATTGTAACATGTTAAAAAGACAGCAGGGTTGCAGACTTTAGGCAGATGCCAGTTCTTTATTCTTGTGAACTTGAGAGAATTTATTAAAAATAAAGCAGAACATTAAGCACATACTCTTAAAACAGGCAGCTCCAGTAATTAAAGTTGGGCATCTTCTGATGCTGATTTTTAATGAACCTTAGAACAGTTCTTAGAGACTAAAATTATGTTGGAGTGCCAGTTTTTGAAGTGTGAAAAAGTAAAAAGTGTCAAAGATGTGAGGAAGTCCTGTCCAAATGTGTGTGGTCTAGACAGCTTGAGATCAGTCTTGAATTGTGTATTAGAAAAACTGTTGAAAGAAGAGGAAAATAAGCATGGAAGATTAATTGTTAATGACAGAGTACAGAATGGGTAATATCAAATGAATATGGGAGAAGATTGCAAATGTTTAGCTGATTAAGGAAACGATGGCTGTTCTTCAGCATATTTAAGCCTTTTTAATTTCATTGCATTCTGATTTTCAATACATGTTGCAATATCTCCAGGTTGTATGTTAAGGGGTTATGAACTATTTATTGCTGTAACGTTTTTGTGGCGTTGCCACTGACTGAACAGCTGCAGCAAGTAAGATTGTACTGCTGTTTAACAATTTCTTCAATAACCTAGAAGAAAATTTAAAAATACTCTGAAGTAGTAGTGGTTAGAAAAGAAGTAAACAATGAAGAGGAGAGATTAATGTGAATTATTTGGCGAGGAGGTCATGTCACACGTTACACAGGAAGAAGGACTATGCTGGAATTGTATGATCCTAAAAATGATCCGGCGCATCAAGGTAGATTATAACTCCACATATGGCCTACACTGTTTTGTTAGGAACTAGCTAATCTCAATTTGGATGTGTAGGTAAAACTAATAATGGATTGGAAAGTGGTGTTACATCCAGATGCATTCAGTGAGACCAGCAGTGAGCAGCAGCATACTTGTTAGCATCATCATTTCAAAGGATGTTGGAAAAATCAGGAGATACTCAGGAAAAAAGCCCTTCTCACAGTTATTTTGTTCCTAAGGTCAAGATCTATTACTATGAGATTTAAGGAAGTCTTATTTTGTCTTGTTTAATAAAAAGGGGGGAAATGCAGAAATTAGTGAATTTGTGTCAGGTCACACAAAAGAGATACCATTTCAATATCTGGGGGAAAAGTGACAAAAGATTTAAGAACTGGAACTTGAAATCAGAGTAATTAAAATGAGTTACCTAGCTGATGATAGTAATAAACTGCTGGAACATATTTTTATTGGAATGATCACATTCCCACACTTCTAATAGTAGGACTACCTGCAAATATACATATTAATGAATGATGTTATGCCAGGTGGTTCTCCAGAATTCACTTCTTTCTCAGAGGTGTAGCAGGATCCTAAAAAAGGAATTTTCAGCCCAATTTCTGCTCTTAAAATAATGAGAAGTTTGGTGCATCCATTGTTACCACTCTGGTAGAAAACATTGAAAGAAAAGTGAAAAGTCTTCGTCCCCAGTGAGAGGAGTCTTTCCAATCAAATTGAAGAAAAGGGCACCTTTTCTTTCATGCACATATTTAATTTTAGTTTAAACAAAATCTTGTTGGAACTTGAGCTTTTGTGCCTGAAAGAAATGAAGCTTGTGAAGGGAGTTTAGGTGCACAGCAGAAAATACTTTCTGCAAGCATTATTGATGTAGCTGTTACTTTACATCCAATTACTGAAAGGAGCACATGGTTAGACAGCTTTATTTGTTGCAGAATCAATTTCTGCTTGACTTTTATTACAGGTAAGAGATTAAAAACAGCTCTGTGAAATGGTGGGAGGAATTCCCAAGTGCAATAGCAATGACATCATATGAGACCATTAAGCAAAGACTCAATTATTAATATCTAGTTCTGAAAGGTAGAGGAGGCTTTGAACTTGCTGTAGTCTCACAGCCGTAGCACAAAGTCCTTTAAGCATCACGGTGCTTGTATTCAGTGTTTTTCTCCACTCATTATTTTAATAACAGACATTAGGATTTTACACTTCAGTAATTTACTACTGCCATGAATATTGATAAGGAGGAGGTGTGGAAAGTGCATCTCCAAGCAACTGCTCTGTTTCTGTTCGCACTGATCCTCTAGAGTTTTATTTAACACTTTCAGCAGATAAGTCTGGAAACTAATATTTATTGGATATAAAAATTCATGGTGCTAATGTATTAGTTTCATGGCCTATTTTGCATTTCTCATGTCTTTTCTCCTGGTTAACTTTGCAGTTGCAGAGCTGTTAGGAAAAAAATGTCACTGGGAGGCACTGTGTGGTCTCTGTACTGCCTTCCTGACCCCTGCACTGCTCCAGAGGCATGGACTAACCACCCATACCCATCCTAGTTATCTGCATCTAACTAAACTCAGGAATTTGCATTTGGTTGCAATTCATTCTTAAATCTGCTGCTTCAGTTTCTCGTGTAGCCTGATGAGGTTTTTTTCCCCATTTATATTGTTTAGTTTAATCAAATACTGCTACTATTGCAGCTGAATTTATGTATAATCTGTGTATATAATTATATCTACATATACCTGGATACACATATGTATATATTTATATATGTTTTTGAATGCATGTGTATCTCTCAGGGAATTGGACTCTTGCAGTTAAAATGCTCAAAAGACTGATAAATGTGTCTGGTTTCAAATTTGAAAACAAAGCTTTTAAATTAGTTCCTTAACACACTTTGTGCTAATGTTAGCTCCTGCATAGCAATAATTATTGCTGTGTGTATACAACTGTTAGTCTGTAACACTTCCCAGTCTCTTAACACTAAATTCACTGTGCCTACACAGTACCTTGCAGCTGCTGCTGTACAGCTGGCACTGGTGGCCGAGGTCCTCTCAGTCTCTGGTGAAGGTGATGAGGCTGGAGGGCTCTTAGAGAGAGGAAATGTCTCTCTTAATTTCTTCCCTCTCATTGCTGGTGTTTCCTGCTTCTTGGCCTCCTTCCCCTGGATTCAGCTGCTTTTTAGCTTGTTTAGCTTTTGCCAGTCATGCTTCTCGTGCCTTGGGCAGGATGCCCTGCCTGTTTTCCTTCCCATGTGCTTATTTTGGTCTGTATCTTGTAACTTCTGTCGTTTGTGTGCCTCCAAAGTGCAGCTGTGCTCACTAGATGACGTGCTTGTACGTAGTGTTGGGCTGTGCCTGCAGTAATTAGTATTACAGAGTATTTGCATGATGGGCATTCTGCTACTTAAGTGTGCTTGCATTTGGGGTTTGGGCAGGCTAATTCTAACTGCACTTTTCTACTTCACTCGCTACACTAGCCACAAGTCTTGCTCTTTGTTGCTATTATTTCCAATTTCAATAGAGAAAGGGAATAATCTCAGATGGCTAGAAGTTCAAGACACATTTAACCTCAGGATGGCAATCTTTGTACTTAGAGAACCAGATTGGGTGGATCTTTTTTGATGTCAGAACGCATCATCGTTTGGTCAACACAGGGACACTTCCCTTTCTCCATTTATCCCATCCCAGGACTTTGTGTGGAGCTGGCCTAGGCTGTTGTTCTGAAGCACACAATCCATAGGGAATTTGTTCAGCATATTCCTGTGCTGTGGCTGTAGGGCTGACTGGACTGTGCCCTTGTGCCACTGCATTGCCCAGCTGAGTGCAAGCTGTAGATGCTAAAAACAGTCAAGCAGAGTCTGCCCTTGTTAGAGCATCAAGGGAAGGGTTCTTGGTTTTCTTGGAAATACTTAAATGTTCTGTTTGTGGACAACATTTAACCCATCTTGAACATGAGTTACTATTTTGTTATCAAAAGTATTTTATTGTTTTCCATGTCATTTTGGAAAGATGCTGAGGGGGAGACCTGTGTTCCAAAAAGGACATAAAATTGATTTTCTTTGTCTCTCAGAAAAAAGGCAATGCCACACTGTAAAAATTGAAACAGAAAAGGCCAGGGGGAAAATTTTTTTTCTATGAGGAAGCATTTTCTTACTGGTTTTGAAATGCAGAATTTTTCTAAGAAAGGCTCAAATATCATTTGTGGCTTTGAAGATGAAATATTCCCCTCCAACTGGATTCTGTCTACAAGCTGGCTGGCTGAATGTTGCTGTGGTACAGGAGGTGATCTGTTACATCTTCCTGCTTTCTGAAATGTCCAGGCAGTGAAGGTGTAAAATGATTTCTGCTCTTGAAGGTTTTTTTGGTTTTGGTTTTGTTTTTGTGTTGGTGTTTTTTTTTTGTTTGGTTTTGGTGGTTGTTTTTTTTTTTTTTTGTTGTTGTTTTGTGGTGGTGGTTTTTTTTGGTGTTTTTTTTTGGGGGGTGGTTTTTTTGTTTTGTTTTTTTTGGGTTTTTTTGTGGGTTTTTTGTTTGTTTGTTTGGGGTTTTTTTGTGGTTTTGTTTTGTTTTTTTTTTAATGTGTGTGCAGTGTTTATTTTCTGGCTGGGGCATCCTGCCTGGGCTTCAGGTAACATAAACCTACTATACAGACACAGCAATCCTGTCTCTCTGTATTACATGAGATACAGTTGGGCTTCTCAAAGTTTAGGTTCGTTTAAAGATTTAGTGTTATTTCAGCATCTTCCAGATTACTCCAAGTAACCCAAAACTGATCATTACAATACAGGGCTGGTCTACTGGATAAAACAAATAAAACCGTCACAAAAACAGAATAAAAACAAAAACAACAAACACTAAACAACAACAAAACACCAAACAAACAAAAACCCAACAAATTACAGCCTCTAGTTAAATGAACAGTTTCCTGGATGTAACTGGATGTTACAGTCTTACCAGTCATTTTTATTAGGTTATGTACATAGAGGTAAGTGGTACAGTGAAATCTGTGAGCTAGAGGACAGATTTCAAGTTCACTTCTTTTGCAGTCATTGATTTGTCAACTGAAAAAAACTGGCTCAGCTGACTATTGAAAAAAGCCAATGCATTGGGATACAGATAATTTTAATACATTTTTATACATCCTATACAAGAGAGATTGAAAATTTAATTACTTGCTAGTATTTCCAAGTATTGATTTCCTTTCAAGCTATCTAATTTCTCAATAACCAAGATTTAGTATCTTACATCAATTATTTATTATGGTTTGAAAAGTGGTTGAAAATGATTGTTTGAGTCTGTGCTTATGTTCTTTGAAGGCACAGCTGAACCCTTGGGGGAAACTTATTTTGTTCAATTATTTGCATGAAGGCAGCAGCATCCTGTAGCCTTGAAATATTAAGCTATGTACATTGAGATAATCTTCATCTTTACAGGATGAAGGATCTTGATTTTTAGCTCTATAGGCCATCTTGCAGTATAAAATGTCTCTTTGCACTGTAATTTATAGGGGAACCATAGTGAGAAAATAAATATCGATGAGTGTGATAATAGTTAAGTTTACTGTTCATACATTTTCCAGAAGTGTCTCTGTTGCTGCTCAGTCTTCTATTTTCAGTTTAAATTCCACTTTGCCTTCATACGGATCATGAACATTGAAGGTAATTCCAGCTCCAATGATTTTGCACACTATTTTAAACTCTACATTCCTCGTAATGTTGAGAAATTTCACAGCTACCAAGGGATTGCTGTAGCTGGGCTAGGATGAGAAATAAAAAAAAAATTAAAAATAAAATACTTAAATTTTACTCTGCCAGTTTGAAAATAGCCTCTCCAGTTCTCATAGGATTGCAGAGGTGCTCCGTATGTTTCACCTGACATAAAGAGAAAGAGAAGTTAAGTAGAGAAGCACCCACCTGGGCTTTTTTCCCGTAGTAGGGGAAGTAGTGCAGGTTGAAGGTGCCATTCACAGGGTAGTAGTCTACGTCCAGCGGGCGAGACTCCTCACCCTGCATGTAAAAGGAGAGGAAGAAGCTCCGTGGTGAGGAAATAAATCACTGGCCAGCCCCGGGCAAGAGTTTCAGGGCTGCTAAGTGTGTGTTAGAGCTCAAATTCAGCAGGCTGTTTAGCACCAGTCTTATTTTTCAAATAAAAGTGGGAATATCCTGCTGTTACTATTGCCAAGAAAAGCAGGGAGTGTCCCCTGATGCAGCTGGGAATTCAGGGAGATGGAGCTGCTGAGGTGTGACCAGCATTACAGGGAGCTGAAAGCAAATGGCAAATGTTCTCTGCAGCCCGAAAATGCAAATTTTCAGGTGATTTAAAATAAAGCAGACTTGGAGGTTTTTTCCTTAGCATGTCAGCTGGTGCAAGAACTGGCACGGAACTGAGAATATTCCGAGTATTTGGGATCTGATTTTCAGAGCTGCAATGTTTTTTTCTGATCCCTACTGCACTTGCTTGCTCTCCAAGCTGCAGTGCTTGCAATGTGTGAGACCCAGCCCTCATACCCTTACCACATATGTGCAGTTCACCCTCGGTGCAGTGCCATTGCCAGGGTAAAACTTGATGATCTGAAAAAAGAAAACACCTTTGGTCATCTTGGAAATTGTTTTGAGATAAAACTGGGCAATCAATTATTTGAGAGCTGCGCTTCAAAGGATGTTTAATATGTTCCTGTGTAAGACTATCTCCAACAAATAATCTCATTTATGTAGGTGAGAAGCTGTTGTGGCTGGATATTTAGGAAGTCGGATTCAGCATTACCTGGGATGAGCACTGCTGACAGGCTCTGGCCTGGCCAGAACAAGTAGCACTGCACCTCCTGTGAGCCCAGCTCATTTACCCACCCATACCACCTGCCCTTGCAGCCAGGGGTCTCTTAAAGCAGTTAGTTGTGTGTCAGTAAAGGAAAAGCTGAATATCCATGCTTTTGATCTTATCTGTCTTAGAAAACCTTGGTTTTGGCAGAAATGTCCTTGGTTTTGGCAGAAATATCCTTGGGTTGGTTTGATGCTACAAAACTAGTGGGGTTGCATCCTGTAGAGGCAAAAGTCAAGGAGGTGAAGCCCCCTGGTCACTATCCACATCTTTTCCCTGCTGGGCATGGCACCCAGTCTTGCTAAAGAAGGAATTTCTGGAAAATGCTTGTTTCACCAGCCAGAGTCAGGGGTGCAGCTCCCCTCTCGGTTAGGGCTTGCACAGATTTTTGGAAATGCCTAAGGTGCAAGCCAAACAAAACATACAGTGGTTTTGTCTATAAGAAACTGGAGGGGAACTTGAGCTCTTCAGCTTCTAGTGAAAAGGAATCAGAAAGGTCAAAATTTCACCCAAAAAGAAATATAAAGTGCTTATTCCTTTGTCTACACCCTGGAAAAAATTAAAGTATTGAAAATTCCCTTTATTCCTCTCCAAAAAAACATGTTGGTGGTTTGCCCTGAGAAAAATATCCACTAGGTTTGAATTTTGCTTTTATAGGTTCTTCTAAAGATTTTCTTTGGCACCTGGAGAAATAAGATATTATCTCTCTGAAAGCACATCAGTTACTGTCACATCCTGGTGCCTCAGCTGAAGGCACAGGGCTGTGTGGTATTGCCGGAGGAAACTTTTCTGGTGCTAGTTTGTGGGATGAGAGGCACAAACTGAACTAAACTAATCTAAGCTGTAGGAGTCAGTTCAGAGATCCCTGCCCTATGTTACTTTTGTAGGAATGGTGAAAAAGTGTGAGGATTTCCCTGGTCACTCGAGTGGCCTGTCAGGGAACAGTGCGTGATTTTTGCTTCCCGATAGAAAGCACAGTTTAGAACCCATGGTAGAGACACAGCAGCTCCCCAGCTCAAGCTACTCTTGATTTTTTCTGCTCAGCACCTTGAACTTGTACTTACCCTGTTCATTTTTATAATAAAACAGGGTTTTCCTTCTGGATATCCAAAAGTTGGATCTGTGATGCCGGAGCAGTTTTGAAGCATGTCTGAGGTGAATTTGCAGGATAGTTTTGTTTTATTTGGGCCATCAAAGGTGTCCTGGATGAAGTAGGTATTATTGGTGCAGTTGATGTTCAGATGTTGAGCAGCTGGTGTATATGCTGGATGTGTGAAGGAAGAAAGAAAAAAATCCCCTCTGAAGCTATTCATATGCAAATTGTACATCACAACATCAGGCTGGAGATTCTGTCATGGGAGACTGTACTTCAAGGGAAGTTGGGATTAGATAGAGCAAGGAAAGTTTAAACTGTTTAGGGGTTTGGTTCAGTTTTGTTGTGGTTTTTGGTGGGTTTTTTTTGAATATCCAAGCAAAGCAAAATAAAAGAGATCGAATTAAGACTGGCAGTTTGTGTTGACAGCGCTATATAAAGTCAATCTCAAATATAATTTTTCTCAGTATGTGTGTGAGAAACATGAAGAATTATAATATTAAAGCTCAATAGGAATATAAACATGCTAAGACATGAACAGGCAAATGGAGCACATAACCTATTTGGACTGTATTCCCTGAAGACACCATGCTTTATGAGATACATTATGGCACTTTGATGTTTGTAGTCATAGACAAATTAATTAGATTAATTTAGAGGCTAATTTTGAAGACCTTTTGTCCTCCCTCTTCCTTCAGACTTTCTATTGGTCTATTTCATTAAGGCTGTTTAGGATTAAAGAAAGTAAAAGCCCTAAAGCAGCCTGGATTTTAATAGATGTGTTTGATTTATAGATTCATGAGGCGATTTGCTCATTCCTTTCAGAAGATGCACTTTCCACTCAAAATCTGTGATTTGAGAAGGACAAATGTAAAACGGAAGAACTGACTTAAGGTCCTCAGATCTAATATTGGAAATAAGGCAGCATCTTTCTTCAGTATTATGCAAGAAACTTCATTTTTACCTGTCAGAAAAGTGTGAAGAGTTGTCACTAAGCCTTCCCAGGTTTTGTTGTCCGATACGTTGTAATAAATTTTTAGTCCTCTATCCCCATAAACATCCGGCCGTAAGGTTACACCTTCAGGAAGAAGAAAGGTGAAGACAGAGCAGAGGAGAGGTGCCAGGCACAGTTTGTTTATTTAAATTGACAGTACAATTATGCTGCATCAAAATTCATTCTAAGTGTGCAAGATCCTCCAGCCTTTTTGGGGAGGATTTAACCATGCTCAGAAACCACCTCAGGTGTGAGTTGGTCAACTAAAACCCTAAAGCCTGTGCTGCTGCTGAATTATTTTCTTTTCACATGCTGTTACAATAACAGCTTGTAAAATCATCCTAGCAATTGCACTGGATTTCCCCAGGACTTCTTAGCAATAGCAGTCACGGTGGGTTAAAGAAACAGATCATACAGCAGCATGAGAAACAGCTTTGAAAAAGCCACACATAATATGTCACAGGAATTATTTTCCCAGCAAACACCAAACTTGCTAAATACTGGGAGTGGAAAATTCGAAATATGAAAGCATCTGGCAGAATAATTTTTAGGGCTATTTTTTCCCCTCCCATTGTGGAAACAAGCCATTGGGGTGTGAAGCTTTAGCAGTGTGCATTTATGGTCTCTGATCATCTCCCCTATCTCTTTTCATGTCCCACAAATCTGAATTCCTAATCCCACATCTTCATTTTATTTTTGCTTTCTTGACTACTGGCACAGCACATCCTGCTAGCAAGGTATTCCTGCTCTCCCAGGGACTTTCCATGATGCTGGCAAGCATGGAAATACCCCAAGCTGCTCACCCCATTGCCTCTGCATTTTGCTGGGCACCCCAAAGCCTTCTGTGGTGGCTGGGGAATTGGAGTAGAACCTAGGATTTCCCCGGGGACTGATCCCTGCCCATGGGGAGAGAAGGTGACCTGCTAGAGGCAGGCACAGATTGTCCCAATAGCAAGACTAAATAAATGAATATATATATTCATTTTTCATATTATATATTCATAAATATATGAATATATAACTATATCCATATATCAATACATAAATAAACATGCCAGATTATTTTTTTTTAAAGCCCGAAAGTGTTTTCAGGCAGAGGTTAAACTTTGCAGGGATCGCCTGGGCAGAATTGAGCTGATGTATTCCATGTTGGTCTCCCCTCAGCCCTGGGCTCTGCCAGTGCCTCTCAGCCCAGCCCAGCCCAGCCCTAAGCAGCTGCCGTGGGGCCCTGGTAGTACCTGGGGATTTCAGCTGGTCTTGGTAATCCGGCTCGTAGGGATTAATGGTCCTCATTAAACAATAAATGGAGAGCGCGAACAGCCCCGACATCACCACGTAGAAAGCCAGGTAGTAGAGGCTGATCCACACTGTGGAAAAGAATAAGGGCAGAATTTCAAATCTTGAGCAAGGCTGTTCAGTGCTCTCTCTGCAGCCAGGATTTTCCTGGCAGCAGCTGCTGTCTCCTTGCCACCCTTGTCCCCAGGGAAGTTCTCCCTGTAAAGGGACAGGTGCTTTGGAGCAGTTTCTCTACACTCAAAAATACTCTTCTAGAAAAAAAATTGTATAGTTCTACAAGGATTTTTGGAGGAGTTGGTGCTGAGCTCAGATTATTTAAAGCTTAAAGGTTATGTGGCATCTTGAAGTGATTTCACATATTAAGACCATTTATCTACTTATTACACATGGACTAAGTGACACAGATGATGAGGTGTTTCTTTGACAAACCCAAGTTGCTGTGTTATTTGGATGACAGATGACAATACTTCAGGCATGTTGGTTTTAGACCTGTATAATTTCACTGCCTTATACAGCTGAAATCACCAACAGCAAAATTTGACATCTTGCTACTTTATTCTGCTGTGAGATAGTATAAGATTAATGTTGTGTTTCTGTCTGTATGTGCATAAAGTGTCTTACATGTGGCTGTACTGGTGTTTGTTTCAGAGGGGTGCTATTAGAAATCTCTGCTTGTAATCATAGGTGCCTTGTAGCACCTTCTTCTCTACCAACTGGAAAGGCTCACATTCCAGTTGCACCATCTGTAAAATTCTGGTTTTAGGAGTAGCCAATAGACTACATGCACAGGCAGGAAAAAAATCACTTGAATCTTGCAGCTACTCCTACACTCTGTGGGAAGAGTGTGGATCTTCCTTACAGTGGTCCTGGCTGCCCTTCTCAGAATTTAGATCATAATACAGATCATCATTGTAGACAAAAGTTTGGCTGTGGGAAGGGAGGCTCAGCTGAAACACTTGCTAGTATAAAATACATGCTGGTATGAAATACCTGCTAGCATGAAATACATGTTGGCATGAAATACATGCTGCTATGAAATATGTGCTAGCATGCAGTGTTAAGAAACAAGATCTGAGCAGACATTAATTCAGAAATGAATTTCAGAAAAACAAAACTTGTTTCCAAAGAACTGGACAAACTCACAGATTAAGCAAATTTCTCCATGTACCTGAACCCCCTTTTCATTAACAGTGTCAAAAACACCCTGTCATCATCACCCCTAGCTACTAATAAGTTTCCTGTTAATGTGTTAATTTTTCTCCTTTTGAGATATTTGGTTCAAAGCCACTTTGAAGTCATACTTTTGCAGGAACTACATGTTCTAATGCAGGATCAATGTTTTGGTCTACTTGATCCAGCTCATAGAGCTGCCCAAAAAGTGGCTTAGAAGCACGTATGAGAACCGCTGGCTTCAACACATCTACACTGTGTCCCCCCACCACAGTTTTTAAGCATACCACAAGGAGGAGAAGAATCTTGCACGTGAAAACCTACCCCAGTTAATTAAGGACCTTCCCATGAAGAGCTTTGTTTCTGGATTCCAGACAAAACGACGGAAATCTGCCATACGTTCGCTGCAGGTCTTCTTCTCATTTAAAGTTGCCATTTTCTCAGAAAAGTTCCCGAAAATATGTCCTTCTTGGAAACTAAGAAATTCAACCAGTGCCCAGACAGCCGACCAAGAAAAAAGCTTTGGGTTTTATACCTTCTTTTCCACTGAAGGTCACTGAGATTGCTTCCTCTGCCAATGAAAGCCCCTGCTCACCACTATCAACCTTTATAAATGGTGTTGATAGCGCTGGCAAGGGAAAGTTTGTTCCTATCAAATGCCCTTCTCCTTTCTCTTGACTACCTTAGCAGGTCAGCAGAGTTACGCATTTTGCCAGGTGCCCGTAGGGTTTGTGATATGCTCTGTGTGATAGCTGTTATCAGGGCAGATAAAGCAATGGAGAACTTGTTTCTCTCTGGGTTTTCTTTTTTTCCTTTTTTTCTGAGTAACCTGCAAGTAGTAGATACAGTTCTCTTACTACAATGTTTAGCCATTTGTTGGGACATAGGGTATTGCAGGGTGGATGGTTAGAAAATAAGTCATTATTTGTTAAATGTGCAACTCTTTTTGGGAGCTCTTTACAAGCAGATGGAAGACAAGAAGGTGGTTGAGATTTACTAAGGGTGCACCACGTCCACCAGTCTGTGAGAGAAGTGGACTGGTCAGCAAACATGGAGGCTTTCCAATTCCACATCACCCAGTTTGACCTCAGCAGAGCTGGTGACAGCAGCCAGGAGGGAAGCTGTGCTTTGGCTTGGGAAGAGACCATAAAGATTACCTAGTTCCACCCACCTTGCCATGGACAGGGACGCTTTCCACTAGACCACCTTGCTCAGAGATCCATCTGATCTGGCCTCAAACACTCCCACAGCCTCTCTGGGCAATCACTTTCATTGTCTCACCACCTTCACAGCAAATAATTTCTTCCTAGCATCTGATCTGCACCTGCTCTCCTTCAGCTTAAGGCCATTACCCCTTGTCCCTGAGCATGTAATAGATCTCCCCTGTTCCATATCACAAAAATCCCTGGTGGGCTGTCCTCCCCTCTTCCAAGGCACAGACCTGGGAATGCATGCAAAAATATTAATTATGTCTTCAGTGAGATCCAAGTGGCAGCATGAGGGGCTCAGAGGGGACCCTGGGCTATGTGCTGCATGCTGTGTATGTGGCCAGCCTGCTCCCAAGCCATGTCTCCTTCATGGACTGGTCCCCTGTCCCTCCTCTGTTTTGCAGCAACGAAGACCATGAAGAGAAAAGGGCCATCAAGAGCAGAATCTTCGTAAGTACAGGAGTTCTGAGTGCAGAAGTTTCCCATTAGGAACCTGTGGATTTTCCACCACCTTACAAACAAGCTGACTTGGAACTTGGTGAATTGCCAGATGCTTGGCATGGCTGAGCCATGTGCAGCTGTGACAAAACTGGGATTCTCCTGGAAAGTTTGTGCATGAGTGAAAATCAATGCTGCCTGCCTGAAGGGATCTATCAAGGTAGGATGGAGCCATTGCTATTCCATGGGCTCTGTTGAAGGGCTCCTGCATGCTGCAGTAATTTGTCAGGACACTTTTTACTGACCAGTGGCCAACTCTTCATGGCCCCACAGGAGGGCTGGTCTAAGTTCATTCTTGCTCTATAGTCCATTAGGATTCATCCAGTGCCCCCTTCCTCACCTGCCCCTGCAGGGCTGTCCATCAGTGTCCATCCCTGCCACAACGCCCTGGCCTTGTGGCCATGGCAGCCAGCCCCGGTCCCATTGCAGTGCCAACCCCTTGACCCAGAGCCTTTTGTTGTGTTTAATGTACCCCAAACTGCTCAGAGAGGGACTAATGTTTGCTTTCCTTTGCTGTTTTTAATGCCTGCACCACTGACCTTGGGCTGGCCACCAAAGGGAAGGACAGCAGAGAGGGAAGGTCACACAGGAGAGAGGGAAGGTTGCTCAGGAGCCTGGAGTGGCACAAGGCTGGAGGTGAGACTTGGCCAGGCACAGCCCAGGCATGGTGCTGGGCAGGGCTAGGCAGGATCCATTGCACTTTTTCTCTCTTGCTGACCAAGGCACCAGCAAGAAAAAACCTGGGCTCAGGGAGACCAAGAGGCTCCCAAAGAAACCATGGAGGATGTGTTTGCAAGGGTCACACTGCTGTGACCAGAGGTAGCTGAATGATATGTACAAACAAGGCAGTGAAGCCCCTTCCTCTTTCTGTGGTTTACACAATTAGCAATGTCAGTAATAAGCTTGAAGGCCACTTCTGCATCACTGTGCCTAAAAGGTTAGATCCAGGCTGAGATGTTATCCCTTGGAGATGTTGTCCTGAGCAGACCTGTGTGCTAGCACTCCTTGGCACTCCAGGCCTGGCTTTATCCCAGGCTCCTTAAATGCCACACCAGCTTGAACTGCTCTAAGTTCACCCAGTGCTGATTGGGAACTCGGTGTCAATGTTAATAAAACATTAACTTTGTTTACTCATGATAAAGCACTTACAGATTCCTCCCTCCTGCAGAGGCTGTGCAGGAGGTGCTGGTGGTGGGGAATACCAGAAGGGACAGGTCACTGCCTGCAGGCTCCCAGCACTGTGGTGGGGTCAGCCCGCAGGGGGGATCCATGGCCCTGCCTCTCCAAGCACCATGATTTCAGCCTGTCTCCTGAAGGAGGTGTGCATCCTGTGATATCTGGGTGACTCCCCAGTGTGCAGCATGGAGTGCATCAGCTGGGAGCAGAATCCATCCTGGTACAGCAAGATGTGGGGGAGGATGCATGGGCTGCCTCCCTCATGTACCTGGAGGTTGAACACTAGGCTGTCATCTTCCTTCCATGGTAGAAATTGTAGGGGAGGATGCATGGGCTGCCTCCCTCATGTACCTGGAGGTTGAACACCAGGCTGGCATTGGAAGTTCTTCTTCCTTCCATGGTAGAAATGAGGTTTATGCCTTTGCCTTTGTCCCAGGTCTGTCTTCCATATTAAAAAGTCAGAAGGTGACTGGACATGTCAGGCTTTCTCTGCCTTTCTCATGGAGAGGGCAAAAATTTCTCCTGAAAGATTTCTGAAATAAAAAATTTAGTATATAAGAGAATCCCAGTCCCTCAGACAGCGTGGCACAGTGAAGGACCATTCTTTGCATCCAGCTTTCTATCTGGTTTCAGAGTTTGAGGTGTGATTTTTTTGTGTGTGTGTGTTATGTTTCTTCCTTTGCTGCATTGTGTTTCACTAATAATCCCTCTCATTTGCCTCTCTCCTGTATTTTGCAGTTTGACAGAAGAAAACACACTGGCATTTTTTTTCAAGCTAGAGAGCACAGTTTTTCTGTGTTTGAAATAAAAACATCTGATCTGCAGCCTGAGCAATTCAGGGAAGCAAAACAGGGAAAATGTCTTGGAGTTGAACTGAACTAATGCTCCCACTGTTTTCAGCCTCTGAGAAAGCAATAATAGCAAGGAGGGGTATTGGCAATAGTGCTGTGCTGAGTTTATGATAGCACAGCATGGTCAGGCAGTGGAAAAGGCAAAGCAGCCTCTCTTCAGGGCTTGGCTGGTCTCTGCTTTTCTGTCCTGCTCTTGTTTGCCAAGGGCTGCAGACCCCACCATGAGCCTACCCATATCCCTCTGCTCACCCTCTGCCTCCTGGGAATCCAAAGGAAATTACTGCTGTGAAAAACTGCTAAACTGACTGCAAAAATAAACCTAGCAAAGCCCAGTGGTGTTTCTTTCAGTCATGGTTCAGTGCCAAAGCCTGCTGTTTTGGAGCAACTTACTACTGCTTGTGGTGTATTTCAGATGATGGCAAATAACAGGGTCTTTGGGAATTAAACATCCCATGAAACATCTCCAGCAGTTTGACCTCATCACCTTCCACTGAAGGGGTATCTCTGTCTGCACAGGCTATCACAGGCCATAGAGTTTCAGGTGGTGTTGCAAGAAAATAAGCCACACGCCCAGCTGAATGCCCACCTGCAAAGCTGCATCCTAGCTCTTATTACACTCAAAAATTTGTTTGTGGACAAAAGGGATGCTCATCAAGTAAAGCCGAGAATTTATTGACAACATAAATGAAATTTTAAGATATAATCATTATTACTCAAAATCTAGCTGCTACAGGAAAGAATAATGCATAAAAACCACACACACATTTTCAGCCTCTGCACTTTTTTCTTGATTTTTCTTCCTCTGTCCACTGCTTCTTGGGGTGTTAAGGTGGTGGGGCATTGTGGGTGGCAGGGACAGCCGAGGCAGGGACATCCAGAGACATCCCTCAAGTGGCTCAGCCTTCAAACCTGGATATCTCCCAGCCTGCCCTCACCGTGGCTGCTGTGGCACTGTCACCTTGTGAGACATGGCTCCCCTCCCCTCTTTTGCTCCTTCCTATATGCCTCCCTGCTTCAAAGACTGTTGAGATACTGCTTAGCCAAGCTATTAATAATTCAATAACTCTTCAGTCTTACTCCCTAAGCCACTTGCCTTAAACTCCTTTACTGACATTTTCTTTTGAACTCCTCCCAGCTTGTTTGTGGCTTGAGGGTAAAAAGTTGTCCAAAATTGAATGGTGCTCAAGATATGGCCTCACCAACCTCAAATCCTCTAAAATCCATGGCAATGTGCCTGCTGGCCTAAGTTTACTTTGGATCTGGCCTAAAGAGAAGAATACTGCTTTGTCAGCTGGGTAGCATTATGTCTCAGCATGAGCCACTCAAAATTACATATGGATTTTTTTTTTTTTTTTTGACACAGCCCTATTAAGTTGTATTTAGAGGATGTAACCTAGTGTCAGCCAAAGTGGACACTTCCTAGTGGAGCCTTGCCAGAACCTGGTGAGAAGATAACTGGTTTTTTGGTCACATATTCAGAACCTGGTCCCCAGCAGGCATGAAAAGCTCCTGCCCCACCCAACACCACAGGGAACCCAACCAAGGTAAGGAAGCCTGGAGCTGTCAGGGTTTCCCTGCACACAGCAGGTTTGCAAAGCCTTTGGCTGTGTTGGTTTGCATCTTCACTCTGCATCAGACTGTGCAGGGAAAGGTCAGCCCCAAGCAGGTGAGAAATCAATACCAGTGGAAAGCATTGTCTCAAGCTGTGGGTGTTAAAATGCCACTGGGAAAATCTGCTTTCACAGATGCCCCTCTTCATTGAAAATATCCCTCAAATATGCATGGCTGATTCCTCCATTGATGTCAGTCTGATTAATACCATATTTGTTAAGAGATAAATCCCCGTAGGCCTTATTTCCACTACAGATAACAATCAAGTTATCAAGTATATAAATATTTAACAGATTTTTTAAAATACACATATATATTATTTTGGTTTTTTCCAGGCTGATATCAGGAAGCAAGGGCTAGAAAGTGTAGAATTGTCTTCCAGTACAATCACAGTGGCTGCTAAGCTGTTAATGAGCTCACTTTAGCATGCACACATCCTTTTACAGTCCTTGTCCCTCTGGAGCTGCTCAGTTGTCCTCCTGGCTTTGTTACAACAAACCAATGCTCTTTTTATTGATGTGGCTCCTGTCGCTGCATAAAAAGATACTTGGTTGAATAAAGCTATCAAAAAGCATATGGAATGGTGCTATGCCATAAAGGACCCCAAACTCTTTTTTTTCCCCAGAAACTCAACTCTCACTGCCTCTCACTACAGCAGGGGTGACAGTGGGGCTGTGTGGTGCTGTCCTGCACCCCTACAAGCAGCAGCAGTGGGGTGCTGGCATGGGCAGCCACCACAGCATCCCTGGGGGCTGCCCAGAGGATGGAGAGCAGGGGGATCAGCCCCCAGGGTCGTCTGTGGTGACCTGCATGTCACTGCACAGCTCTGGAAACCATGGCCAGCCTCACTTTGCACTTCTCCAAAACAGGGGCATTTTTAATGCTAAGGGCTGTTTTTAAATGGTGTCTAAATTATTCAGGAAACAGCAAAAATAATGCATTTAGTCTTCATCCAGGCACAGAAATATTTCTCTGGTTTCAGTAAATGTTGGTAAGTGGGAAAAGATGATGGAGACTTTTCCTGATAGAGTGACTGTAAGTGCTAGGATCCCCAAGAGAAAAGGAAGTGAGAGAAATTTGAGGACAAGGGCTGAGAACAAGCAGATTTTGGTATCAGTTTATCTCTGTGTTGTACCTGCTTGTGCAGCGGTTAAACCACCAGCCTAAGATACCCTGTCTTTTGAGAAAATCTTATCTATAGCAACCTGGTTTTAAAAAGGTACATGTTTAAAGATGAAATAGTTCTACTTTTGGCTACTTAGCTACAGGACTTTAAAAAATGGGTCTTCAGAGAGACAAGGTGTACAGTTTTAATGGAGATACTATTAATTCAAATGTTGTCTGAATTAACATTTCAAAGGAAGGCCAGAAATTAGAAAAAATATATAGAAATTATAGAAATGATAGAAAAATTACTATAAAACTGATTGTTTCACTAAAACAGGTTAGGAGCAGTTACAGCACTTTTATGTTTGTTTAGCTGTCATCCTGCTGGGATTGGACATTTCAGGATATGGCTATGCATTAGAATTTCAGTATCAGTGCATCTTTATATTGATCTGAATGCCTGGGACCAGCATCCATAATGGATGATGAGGCTTATGAACCCAAGGCACCCTTATGAAACACCACTATTCAACATATACTACTGCTATAAGCAGAAATTGTGGAGATACTTCTGAATGCCAGGCCTGGGTCTCAAAATATATTCCAGTTGTTATAAAGAACTTGTTCTGTTCCTAAGCTCCAATACTGGCTCAAAGATGTATTCATTGCATTTATGAGTTGCTGAGAATGTGTAGCTAGATTTATTCCTTCCTAGAAATAAGTATTAAGATTGGTGGATTTGACAGGGTGCATGGCAAAGATCACCAACCACATCCAAAAACATTGAACCTGCTTCTGATCTGGCACGTACAGCATTGCCAGAAAGCCAAACTTGAACCTGAAACCCTCAGCTGAAGAGAGAAAACAACTGATTCAGCCTTCAATCACCCCAATGGCTTCAAAGTCCCTGTTTGAGACTCATGCCACTGAGTTCAGTAAAAATCCCACTCTCCCCAGCACTCATCCTCCACTCCTGCTGGGAAGGACTCTTCTTGCTGAAGGTGTTCAGTGAGGTGAGTGACATCTGCATAATGACAGCTCTCAGAAAGAGAGAACACAGAATTGTTCATTGGCGTCTTTTAAACAAAGGAGCCTAATTTATATTTTTAAGTAGTTTATGCAATCTGCAATCAACCAGAGGCACACAGAGATGTGGCAGGTTTACAGGGGATGGGGAGGATGACACAGACACAAGTGAGCATTCATGAGACTCATCAAAAACTTATTTCAGACAGGGCTGTGTTTGATAATTCTAGAAATGCTTTTTCCAGCCCTAAAACAGACATTCCAGAAACAGATTTTATCTACTATTTTTACTTTCTTCCCTGGCCAGATTTTCATAATGTTCTAAAGTTCAAATCCAATCTCTCTTCTTCAGCTGTGGCAACAATAGCATCATCCAGTGCACCAGGCCAATAGAGCTGAGCAGGCTATTCCTTCCCACGGCCCCAGGACAGCAGCACCCTCTTAACTGGAGGGGACAGGGCAGAAAGGCTCATTGATGATCTTTGATTTCTGTGCCCCTGCAAACAGCTGCTTTTTCTTGACTCAACAAAGTCGCTGTAAATGCCAATATTGCAAAACGCAGTTATCAATACATGAATCATTAGCAGGTGGCTCTGAGGATGGGTAACATGACACGGAGACTTTCAGGAAGAGGTCACAGGACCTGACCTGAGGCCATGGTGCTCTTGGGGACACACAGCACTGTGGTTGCCTGCTGGGCTCCAAGGCTGTGTGTGGGATGCAGCTGGGTGGGTGCAAAGGCTGTCAGCTACTCCTGCAAAGGATGGCTGGGGTCTGAAGCTCCACAGTATTTTGCTGCTCCCCTCCAGTCTCCCAGAACTACTGCACCTGAGACTGCTTCCAAGCCCTCTTATGTCCCAGTGACCCATTTGCCTCAATGCACATAATTAGCACTGACTGCTTCCAAGCCCTCTTATGTCCCAGTGACCCCGTTTATCTCAATGCACATAATTACCACGTTTTCCTGACTTTGGATTATTTCCACAGAGGTGTTTCTGCTGCTGGACTGGGGGAGGCAGTATCTGGCCATTGCTGAGTAGATGGAGAGAAGGTTCCCCTGACCTTTGGGGCAGCAGCCTGGCCTGCAGCCCTGACTGGAACTTGGGGGCAGTGCTGGGGCTGCAGCATTTCCTCACATGCCTGTTCTTCAGGCAGTGCAGAGCCACAGGGACTCTTCCCAGGGCCCCCTTGCAGCAAGAGGCACCCTGATTACAATGATCATGTTACACCTATGTGGCAAAAAATTGGGGAAATGTGGGTTATTTCTGATTTCACACATATCCTCAGGGACCCTGAGCTCTGGCACTGAGATCTGGATGAAGCTGATGCTCTTTCAATGGATCTTGAGGATAGCAAAGAATGCAGTTTTGCTGCCTGATGAAGTTGCTCATGCTTTCTCTTCTCTTCTCTTCTCTTCTCTTCTCTTCTCTTCTCTTCTCTTCTCTTCTCTTCTCTTCTCTTTCTGTTGCTCTGTTTCTCTCCTGCATTTCATCTTCTGCTTCCTTGCCTCTCCCTGCTGCTTTTACAGCTGCTCAGAGGTCCTGCTGCTCACCCAGTGTTCTCTCCCACCACATATCCCACTGGTCTTTGCCTGCCTCCAGCTGTGCCTTGAGCAGCTGCCAGTGGGGTGCTTCTGACAGGGGCAACTGGCCTTGTTCCTGGACACAGCAACCATCTTCACATCACTTGTTGTTGTTCAGTGGCCAATGTTCCCCATAAGCTGCCACCCAAAAGCCCTGCACACAGGATGTGCCTGTGTTCAGCAAGTTTGAATGAAAATGCTTGCTATGCTTATGATGGAAAGTTTTTCTTGTGTAAGTGCCTGAAAAATGTGGGCTCACTGAAGCTTTGTCTTATTTAGAAAGTAATCTAAAATAATTTTCGGAAGTATGCAGAATGTTTCTAGTTGAATATCTATTTATATCCCCAAGAGTGCACTGCAGGAGTCACTTACAGATACCAACACTCATCCAGAGCCGCTCAGCCCCTGGTTATACTGGACAGAAGCAGGTAGCTGTGTGTATACATACACACCCGTTGCTGATTCCTGTGTGGTGCCATTCCATTGAAATGCCAAAAGTCTAGCTGTTTGGATTCTATATTGCTGGAGGTATGGGAGGGGATTATGGGTTTAGGCTGACATCACTTCTCTATTTATGTCCACAAGGAATGCATGCACATGTGTCTGGACCTTCCTAAACATTTCTGCAAATACATTTATAAATCAATGTCATTTCAGCCAGACAGACAGGACAATCAATACTCACTCTCCCTCAGTATCCTGAACAGCATTGATCCCCTCATACCTGCACAATAGACACTAAAAGCTGAGCATGTGTGACAGCTGCTAGAAGCTGTCTTTCAAGCTGTGTGCTTTAAGGATGCACATGTGCAATTGCACTGATCTGAAGAATTAAGGGGTAACTTGGTGAATATAGCTGTATAAAGTATATATATACATATATACATATACACACATACACACATATATACATATATATGTATAAAGTATATATATACACACATATATACATATATACATATATATATATGATTGTGTGTGTAAAATATACCTTTCTCCTAGACAGTGAGAGTGGATAAGAGAGCAGGTTGTAACCTACTGTCACATCTGTTACGTGGTGTTGTACTTCCAGACCAACAGCATTAGTGAGAAGGTTCAGGGTGAGGAACAGCAGATGGAGAAACTGGTCAGCTAATTTTTTCAACATGAGAGTAATATCTGCTGTGGGAGAACCCACCAGCAAAATCAGACCTGCTTCTGGACATGAGGGCCTGCCTGTACAGGTGACCTCAGCACAGAGAGGGGAGAAGAAAACCAGCTTTTTGGTACTGCTGTTTTTGACCCTTAATTATTGGTCATCTCATAAAAAGCACATGATTAATAGAAAAAAAAATCTGTATACTTACTAAAAATTTTACAGTCCTTTTTTTACAGTGAAGCTGCTTTTACTGCTACATAAGGGAGTTTACTGTCTTAAAGCTAGGGAAATTGAATTTCTCTGGAGCTAGGTGAGAAGTACTGAGTATAACATTATGTGCTTACATCCTCTTTGGGAACTTTATCCACATGTTTTCCATTCAGTTACAGATAGCTTCTGAAACTGTAAGCTATGAGCTCGCTGTCAAAGACTGGGTAGAGTTTCTTGGAGTGTTTTGTACAGCAAGGATAGGGGGAACCAGAGTGGCTTTCTCCAGCCTCCAGCAGCAGTGTGAAGCCATATGGAAAGGGGAAGGAAGAGCTTTTCAGGGACAGTACTGAAAGCACAGCCTCTCAGCATCCCTCCCTTTTGGCTCTCAGGGCTGATCCTGAGCAGACTTTCCTGTTGCCAGACCAAGCCAATACAATCAGTAAATAATGGCAATCTGGCTATTTGAGGAGCAACCTGAGCAGGGCATATAAGGTGTCACCAGAGCCCGTATGGGGTGCCAAATGAGCTGAGCATGATCATATGTCCTTTTGGTGCCAGGAGTGGGGCTTGGAGGCTGGGATGAAGGAACAGTCTCCCCAGCACATATACTTTGCATAAAAATTACCTTTAGGGTTTTTTTGTACCAATGGTTAGCAGGAAATCTCATAACAGCAGTGTGGATTCTTCCCCAGCTCAAGCAGCTGAGCCTTGTGGGGATTCTTGGTCTAACACCCCCTGGACAGGGAACTGCTCTGCATCTTGAGACCACTCTTCCAGTAAGAAACAAGTGGGACTCCTCTGGCCTCATCAAGCCCCACTATGTTCCATGGGGTGGGAAGCCCTGGAGCTGGTTGCTCAATCCCTAAGCTCAAGCAGCCTCTGCAGGCTGGGCTGGGCGTGAGAGGCAGCATGTCTGGGCATAAGATGTGGACCCAAATCACTCCAAGGGATAAGCAGCCAGAGGGACACTTCTATCATCTGAACCAGTGGTGATGACCCTCTTTTCACCTGGTCTGTGTCTTTCTGAGCCCAGGTGACCTTGGAGCCTACAAACAAAAGTCTCTGCCAAGGCAGCCCACAAATCATCTGCATATTGTGTGTATAGGTATTTTTCTATCCTTTGAAGCTTCTGCCTGACAGGATTACTTGCTGCCCTGTGCTGCTTGGATTAGAAGAGACAGCTGGCAACTGTTCCCTGGTTTTCTTTCTGCCATTCATGCTCTTATTGATCTCCCTCAAGCCACCCCCTCTCATCTTCTCTTCAAACAGAAGAGCCCTCCTGGATTTATTGGTTTCTGGGTTAGAGGCCTTTCAGTACCTTTGATTATTCTTACTGATGATGCACTGATGCATCAGAAGCATCTTCACAGCATCTTTTCCAGTTCAGCTGTAGCTTTCTGGATGTGAGGAGAAGCACAGAGTGTCCAGCTTTAGAAAAGTCTGCCCCTAAAATCAATGTGTCTGCTCACTGCATTATTACTGGTGCCTATTGGTCATGTCCAGAGCAGAAAGCCGGATGCATCCAGGAGGGGCAGACAGATATTCAATCCCATTAAATCCCAATAAATAAATGATACATTGCCTAGCAGAGCAATCGGGGCTATCAGATGTCCTTTCATTATAAGGGAGTGTAAAGCCTTCTCTCTGCTGGGAGGAGGGCCCCCTGCAAGCAGCACTAACATGCCTGGGATGTATCACCAGCTGCTGTGTGTCACTTTACTGGGTTCTGATGGGAAAATTCACCTCTCCCTTCCTACACCTTCATAATTTCTCTAGATGAGTTACAATTGTTTCAGGACATTGATGAAATATTTTGACACAAATCAGCAGCATATTTGCTTTCTATTCAGGAAACCACCCATTATGCCACCACTTTTCCTCAACATATTCTATGGACTGTGTACAGAAGAAAAGCCATCCTCTTCTTTATAGTGGGATAAACTGAGAAACACAATCCATGAAAAGGGAGGAAGGAAACTGACTTACTTTTTACTAGATATCTCTTTTCTGGAAGTGCTTGGCTGTCAGCAACTGATTCTTGTAGGGATCAGTGCCAGGGTTGCCTTCTGAGCACTGTCTATTTATGTTTTTCACAGAAGATCAAAACTGATTTTGTAGATAAAAGAAAACTGAGCAGGACTGAACTACTCCAGGACACCCATCTGTTTGTGAGCTGGTTGGAAAGCTGGCCAGAAAGTTCATCTACATGCAGAATTCATGTGTCTGTGTGACTGGTGCCTCTGGGTTTTTGAAGCTAACACTGCTTGGACAAGCTGCTCCATGATGAGCCGAGTCAGCAGTGGCTGTTTCCCATGTTTCTCTCCCTGTATAACATCTCTGGTGCTTCCCAGTGTGATTGACCTCTCCTTGAAACCCTTCTGCAGGGAATGCATTTACTCCCCCTCCCTTTATTGTCCGGTTGCTTTTCCCCCCAGATATGTTATCCTTGAGACTGCCAGCCCTCTGCAAAGTCTGATTACATTTGGCCACTGGGTTCAAGTGTTCTTACAGAGGATTGTTAGGCAGCACAACTGCATAAGTTTCAGCTTCAGGAGAATCAAGCATAAAAATCCCCTGGAGAGAAAAAAAAGGAGAAAAATAACCTCATTTAAGAAACCTCCATGCATTCATTGGTTAAAATCAGAGCCTTCCCAGGCAAATTCCACTTAAAGGAGTGGAAGAGCATCCCTGCATTGAAGACAGAGTTATGACACTAGGCTAGACCTTTAGCTGTTGTATTAACAGATGTGTTATCCAAATACCAGCTAATAACCTGCAAAAGAAAAGGGCCTAACAATTATTCATTACATAGAGACTTAAAAAAACCATGTGTTTGGTGCCTCTGATGTCAGTTTTGGAGTGCAAAAGAATGGTAAGCACACCACTTAGTGGAACCTCAGTTTCAAAGGAGCCAAATCTCTCCCAGGTTTCCACAGGCAAATCAGCTGCATGGAGTAGTTTCATTTGTAGTTGCACATACAAATCCCTGTATTTTATTTACCTCACCTAACCCAAGCCCACCAGCCCTCAACCCCTGCACAGTGTGGGTGTGCCTGTAGAGGCTGATGTACCATGTAGTCCTTCCCCTGAGGCTCCTCCCAGGGGGATGTCAGGCCCCTCAGAATGCATGGCTTTGCTTTCTCTGCTCAGTCAACCTGAGTCTGCAACCAGGGTCCAAGAGACCAGAGCATTTCCACAGGTGAGCTCAGCTTCTCAGTGACTGGCATTCTGGGAGGCAGGTGTCTGTTTTCACCCAGGGAAAAGGGCAGAAGATCTCAGGTTTCTTCTGATACAGGATGAAGACTAATTTTTTCCATGCAGCTGATTCTTGCTTTGAGGCCTTAGAGCCTCTTTCTTCAGTGATGCCCTTTAGAGCATATAATGTATTAAACTAAGGTTTTCTAAGGGAATGAGATATCACCCCAGATAGTCCTAGAGCTCCTAACTGGCAACCTAAGCAAGCCAGCATTATTTATAAATGAAAGCAAAGTAATTGATAGCAGCAATACAGACGTGGTATTCGGTTTCTCTGTCTGAAATTTCTGGCGTTGCTGTACTCAGCACTGCAACTCAAAGCTGACTGTCACAGGGTATTTAGTGATCTAAGAAGCAATATTAATTTTATTTCCACTGAGTATTTGCTATCTGTTTGTGCAGCATACTGGCAGTACTTAGGGATTTGAGGTATTTTTGCTCCTCTGGAGAAGACTTGCTCCAGTCTTTCTCGCTTGTTTCCCAACTTCCAGACCAGTTTCTTACATGGCAGATGCTTGCCAGTTTTTACCTTTCATGATCTGTAATATGAATAGAGGGATTTATTATCTCTTTCATTTATTCCTTTACTCTGCTCCAGACTCCAAGTGATGTTCTAATGATTTTCCTGGCAAGAGAGCTGTCTGTCTCCTAGGATTTTAAAAGAGAAATGTATTTACTTCAATGACGTTAAGGCAATTCCTGTGTGGAGAGTTGATGTGAGGGTTTTCAGAAGACAATAACTGCATCTATGAAGCATTTCTTAAGAGTAGATTTCATAACCTGTGGCATGCACTGCTTACACTATGCCAGAACCTCTGGACCATGATTCAAAATCATTGTTTCAAGTAACATCTGTGGGCTGGCAGCCACCACTACGTTTTTGTATTTGCCCTGTTGAGGACAGGCAGGGCAATGACTCCCATCCTGTAGCTCACAGAAACTTTGCTGTTGGGCCTGCCCAGCTGTTTGAAGACTGCCACCACATGAAGGTCGTGCCGGCTCCAAAATCTCATCCACTATCACCAGTGCCTGAAGGAAATGCCTCTGCTCTTGGCCAGTGCTGGATTGCAACACAGTCAGTTTCAGGCAAGAGGTGAGCAGCACTGTGATGGGTGGAGCCACCAAAATCCCCCAAACCATCTGTTGCTCTCAGAGACAATAGGAAATAATCTGGGGCCTTGAGGCAGGTCAGTTACAACTACAGAGAAGCAATGCAGAAGATGAAAAGCAGATAAGGGAAGAGATGGAGCACGATCAGAATCAGTTAATAATCAGATAGAAAGTACAATTAAGAGTGACTGTTCTGTGATGCTAAGTGGAGGAAGGGAGATAATCCAATTCCAGTACTGCCAGAGCACCACAAGACTCTGCCTTCTCTTTATTTAGACAGCAGGACAGCACTACCAAAGACACATCATCATTACAGAAAGAAGCACTTATTTCTCTTTCATTCACTGTGCAATAATTAAAAAGTTATCTTTTACTTGCAAAGTCACTGTGATGTTGGGGTCAATTTATGTCTTGCTGAAAGCACAGATGCTATTTGAGGAGTTAAAACTGCAGAGCATTTGTTACCTGTCTCCCACCTGCCTCTTCCTCCATCATTCCTCTAGCATTCTCCTTCCCTGCCAAAGTCTTGTCCTGGCCTCTTGTCCTATATGACACTTGGTCCCTCATGTCTGTGCCTGCCCCCACATGTGTGCACCCTAAACATCTCAGAGGGTGTTCAGCCACTTGTGTTATGTGCTCTGAGATAAAGTCTGGGCATCCCTCTTTGGCCGGGGTTCAAAAATTTTTAGTGAAACATCTTCCAGAAAGCACTCACAGGCAGCATGACTGCTTCAGCCACATTTCCACATGAAAAAATCAAAATTGAAACCTCTTGAGTAAGCAGCAGCAAGTTAAGATTTTCATGTCCCATTTCCTTTCTTTCCATTTGTGTTTCTCCTTGGGTTTAGGCTTTCTAAAGCAGACTCTGGTCCTTTTATCCTCACACAAGAAATCAGTACATGTTGGGTGCTGCATGTGCAGCAAATAAGCAGCAGACTAATTCTATGTGAAAAGAAGTTTCCACAAAGAGCTGTCATATATAAATAGATGAAGGGTTAATATTTAGATTAAAAGCCTGACATCCTTGCTTGGTAGGGGGAATGCAGGATGCTGTGTAGTAGAACATTTTTAATAGAATAAGAAAATTGTGTCTTATAAATCAACAAGCAGCTTCTAGTTAAAAACTGAAAGTCTAAGTAAGAAGTAAAAAGTGTAACAAAATATTCTAGGAAGGCAATTTTTCATGCTAAATGCTTTGTGTTTTTATTTATGTCCACTATAGTTGAAAGGACAATAAAAAGGAAGACACAGGTGTCCAAAGCAGAGCTGAACACACAAATGCAGCACATGAAGAATTTGCTCATAGTTAAAATCCCTGAAGGCTGGGTTAGAATAAGCTTTGCTGCCAACAGGTAGTCATAATCTTCCAGACTGATGAAGACAGTTTTGTTAAAATGTGTGGAAGTCCTCTAGATTTATAAGTATTCTGTAGTAATTAAAAGTATTGAATGTTTATGTTCAGAAAGAATTACATAAAGAAATCTGAACATTTTCTATTTTTATTTGACTTCTTCCAAAAGCTGTTTGCATTATGGCTGGAACCTTGGTCTCATCTCTTGTTTTATTCCTATAGTTCATATTTCTTTAATGTAATTTTTCAAATTAAATGGTTTTTTTCCCAGTGAGCTGGAAAGGCCTTGTGTTTATCTTAGATAACAAATACATACATTAACAAGTCAGGAATCTGATACACACATAAAATTTAAACTCTCAAACAAACCATAGTAAATGGGATGTTTCCCCATGAGCTGAAG
Organism: Passer montanus; assembly: GCF_014805655.1. Classification (NCBI taxonomy): domain Eukaryota; kingdom Metazoa; phylum Chordata; class Aves; order Passeriformes; family Passeridae; genus Passer; species Passer montanus. The sequence continues at coordinate 16,648,051 of NW_024367707.1, forward strand.
ATCCTTCAAATTCTGCCCAAATTTAATTCAGACATCTGAAAGAGAGGCAGTCCAGGGCCTTTTGTACAGAGTATATGGAGTTAGGCCTTCCCCCATGGCATTTCAAATGTTGAGCACACTGAGGAGGGACCAGGTAGAGTGGTTTATACCCGCCAATGCAGTTTCAGTTCCAGTCCTTAAGGTGATTCTCCTCATCCTAAAAGACCATGGCATTTGATACTGAGCACTCAAGACCACCTTAAAACAGCCAAAGGAACAGAAGGAATTTGTCTTTGTAGGTTTGATTTTGCAGTCACCATTTCACATGTAACATAGAGACATCTCAAACTGGAAGGGACCCACAAGGATCTCCAGCTGCAGCTCTCTGCTCCTTGCAGGACTCCCTAAAACCAAGCCATATGACCAAGAACAGATGTTGCTTGACCTTTGGCAGGCTTGCTGCTCAAACTACTGGGAAGTCTGTTCCAGGGCCTGACCACCCTCTCAATGAAGAAACTTTTCCTAATCTGAACTTTCCTGACAGCTTCATTCCATTTCCCTGTGCCCTGTAGTTGAGCAGCAGTAAGAGGAGATCAGCACCTCCCCCTCTGCTGATGCCCTAAAGAAGTTTTGGGCTGTGACGAGGTCACCCCTCAGCCTTGTCTTCTCCCAGCTGAACACACCAAGTGACCTCAGCCACTCCTCCTGAGTCTGGCACTCAAGGCTGTTCACCACTCTTGATAACTCTCCTCTGGACATACTCTAATATTTCTCCTCTTTTGTGCTACAGATGAATGAAAATGGGTCTGAGTTTCTGCCCAGAGATGCTTGTGCCAGAGACATGTTCCAAAGGCATCCAGGAGAGAGAAGCTCCTGTATTTCTGTATCTCACCACAGCCAAGGGTTACTGAGGACCTGAACCAATGTGTGCCTGCTGTTGATGGACAAACCATTGTCTTGTTGCTCTCAGATATCTGCTCATAAGAAGATAAGTATAAGATTTGAGGAAATAATTGCCCGCAGCGTGCAGAGAGGTTTTCCCATGTGCTGATATTAAATAATTTTCACATTAATACCACAGTTTATGAGTGGCTTTTGTTGGTGTTCCAGCTTAGATGTCTCTGAGTGCATTCAGGACACCTGCGCTCAGTCTGAACCCTGAACACCATCAATACCTCCCTCCTTTTGTTCTGACCTGTGTGAAGTTCTGGTATCCAAAGCTTTAGGCTTACCTCATTTCATTCTGCTAATCTGAAGTGTGCCAAATTCTGACATCATGTATAAAAGCTCTAGTACAGAGAGAGAGCCAGAATCAAAATATTGAATTATCCTAAGTGTACTGTCAGAATAGAAAACCTTTGGAACTTATGCCACTCCCCTGCTGCATGCCATCACACTTAGCAGGAATTTGAATGTAAAGGAAATTAAAAATAAAAACAGACTTGTTTAGGACATAAAGGCTCTTGAGTCGCTAAAAAGTGACATTGGAAATGCGCACCTTCAGCCTAGGATCAGGAAGCCCTCCAGGGACAAGAGCCAAGTGAATCAGTAAACTTGGTTATTACTAAAGGAGTTGTGCAGAGAGAAGAATGCCTTTAAGTTAAAAGAACATAAATCTAAATTTAATGGTGAAATGAAGGCTCTTTTGAAAATTTTATGAAAGGACAAAGCACTAAGAACCTGTTGCACTTGAAATAAGCTGGTATATATAGACAGTTGTGGTCACATCTACTGACTAATTTGGACCTTTGTGTAAGTATTTAAAATGAAGGCATGTTTGAGATCTGGCTATTCAAATGCAGAAAGCAGTTATTTTAAACTAGGTTCAGTCCCCTTTATATCTTCTGCAGCCCAACAGATGCAGAGAACCACAAAACTGCATCCTTACCCAAAATCAGAGCTCATTTTTGTAAAAATTGAGGCAATTCGGTTGAACTTGATAATCTTAGTGGTCTTTTCCATCCTAAATGATTCTGTGATTCTAATTCAAGGTTCCATTTTCAAGATGGGCTGGTTTGTTTTTAACTGCTCAATGTCTATCTTCTGTTACATGTTTGTAACTTTTTTGTGGATGAGGTTTTGGTTTGCACAGGTGCTCAAGAAATACCTACTTTCTCAATAGACATGTAGATTGATAGGCAAAGAATAGCATATGAGGTATGTCCAATTGTTATTTGAGTTAGTCTTCAAATTTTTATTTTCCTGGGCAAGGTGCAGAGGCACAGGGGCAGGAGCAGGTATGTTTGTACAATGCAGGCTGAAACCTTGGGTTTGGGAGCCATCAGGTTATTTTTTCATATTAAATTGTATCCTTAGTATTAATTATGGTAACAAATTAATTATGTTTGTACAATGCAGGCTGAAACCTTGGGTTTGGGAGCCATCAGGTTATTTTTTCACATTAAATTTATCCTTAGTATTAATTATGGTAACAAATATATGTGTAGAACTTAGGATCAATAATGAAGAAAAAGTCAAAGTAAATTCAAAGTTTTACAGTTAAAAGAAGTTCTATTTGCTGTGAGGCCAGCTAAGGACTTATGGCTCATGTTTTTATGAATCCAACAGCACATTTTAATGGGACATGTGAGCATGCCTATACATATATTTAAATAGAAACAGATATGCCTATATAAGGGATTTATAGCAGTGTGACAGTTTTAGCTGTGTGAAATTACATTTCATTTTTGAAGCCTCATCTGCAGCCTGTCCAACTTATCAGTATCCTCATGGTCCAGTGTGGACACTGTAAACTCCTGACACTTCCAAACTGCTGCTGCCATAGAGGCTGAACAAGCAAAGGCCTCCTATTATCATGAGCTCTCAGCAAATGCTCCTTTTCCAAGGACAGATTTTTCATTGACTCCATCTCCACAATGCTTTTCTGCCTGTCCTCACAGCCTTCCCCATCCCTGCCAGTGACTCAGGCAGCAAGGCAATCCAGTGTCCTTGCCTTGGAATCACAGCATGCTGCAATGTCAGGACTGAAGGCTCTGTGCAAATGGAGATGGAGATTCCCACCTTTACAGCTGATCTTCTGACAGATGGCACAGCCCCTAACACCAAGGTACTACTGCTCATGGAACAGCAGCTATAAATAATTGTCAGGGAAGTAAAAAACTTACTGGTTAGCTTTCAAACTCTTTTGTGTTCTGGTACCTCTGTAGTAAGGCAGAGAAAACAGTCTTTAGCATAGTTTAAGTATCAAGAAGTGCCTTTTCCTGCCACCATCTGCTATATATACCATACCCTTCAGATACTGCTGGGAGATGGTTCATGTTCTGGATGACCTGCCTGGATGCCTCCAGGCCTTTGCCACAGACCAGTAGCTCAGGCTTTTGCCCAGTCATGCTAATAAAACTTTATTACTTCACTTTAGACAGTCCTTTCCGTACAGATAGTGAAAATAAAAAGCTTATAAGATTAGAGGACCCAGTTCTGCACTGAGCTGTGTTCAAGGGGCATTTATACACTTTACACACCCTCTGAAACCCACTGGCCACTTGAAGTCAGAAGAATTTGCCACTTAGTTTGAGGGATCTGCTTTCCTCACAGAACAGTAGAGTTGGTGGGGGAGGTGTCCGTGGAAGTCAAAGGGATGAATTGTAGGGCAGGACATCAAGCAGATGTCTACTAGGTTGCTGTATCAAGAGTTTTCAGTATCTATTTAAATTGCTTCATTGATAACAAAAATAATTTAAAAATAACACTATCAAATGTGACCTGAAAAAGATATATAGGAAATCAAGATGTTGCAGAACTGTGTGATAAGAGATATTCCCTGTTTTATCAATTCAGAGTTTCAAAGAAGCTGGAAAGATACAGCAATACATAATAGTAAAGACATGCTGCTGTCATGGTGTAGCAGTTATTTATGAAAACTGGATAATGTCTATGTTGGTTTTGGAAAGGGAAAGATATATGCATGTTAGCATAAATAAATATACAGTGTTGTATTCTTCTGAAAGTGGCCAGCATATTTTTCTAAAAGTTCCTTGTATTATTTGTATAACAAATCAACTAGGGAAGAAAGAAAATATGTTTGAAGATGACTTATTAAAAAAAATAGGTTTATTGTAGCTTTATTTTCCTTATCAACATACACAAAATCTCAATTCACAGATAAACAATCATGGTCTTGTAGACCCTCAGGAGAAAGGGCCAGAAATCTGTGAATCATCTGCTGCTGTTGCATTTATTCTGGAATCAAGCAGATGCAGTGTCTAAGGGAATCAGCCCGGGAATGATGCCTTGATCAAAGTCTGGGAAGGACCTGTAAGGGACCCTGGAGGCAAACCCATAATGGCTACTTACTGCCTTAAGTCCCCACTTGTTTGAAGGAACTGTCACGTGAGTGGACAAAGTTAATGGGATATCAGATGTAAACCACCATACATGATCTATGAGGCAAAAGGAATGTCCCATTTATCATGGAGTCTGTTTGCTACAAACAGTCACCTCATCTCCAAATACAATCTGTTTTTTCCTTTAGAAGTCTATGAATTCAAGCAGGAATCTGGGCTCCATTTCCATGTTTATGTTCACAGGTATTTCAGTGTATCCAGCCCGCACAATTTCACCTCTCACTCTACTTTTTCCCCACCCATATTTCAGTGACATTTTTCATTGACACTGAAAAAACATGTTAGGTAGACGGATTTCCTGCTCTCATTCATTCCTCTTATGTATCTGCTTTCATACATCCAGAGACAAAGAATATCTCGTTTTGCTGCCCAGTGCTGCAGTTTGTGTGCTGAGGAGGAACAGAACAGCTCACTAACATGGGGCTCTCTTCAGTGGCTGCACATGGAGAGTCCACAACTCTTCCTATGCCACGGCATTTTGTCTCATTTTGAGCTGACCCTCCCACTCCCCTGTGCAGAGCTTTATTCCAGGGCAGCAGAAAATTCTCCACGGAGGCCAAACAAGACTGAAGAGCTTTGATTTTGTCCTGCTCCTTCAGGAGCACCCTCTTCACCTCTGCACAAAATACATCTGGTGACTTGAGGGCACAGACAGTGGGGGTGCACAGCCAGGAAAGGGGTATATTACTGAGGATGCAAGCCTTGCAAACACCAGTCTAACTCTTGGTAATTTTAATCCAGTCTCAACATCTATTGATGGCTTAGATCTTCTCAGCTTAGAGAGGTTTCTCTTGGTTTCTTGTGTGTGGTGTCCTGTCCAGTTGAAAATACTGTTTTTGTGTCTAACCACACAAGACACAGAGACTCTGCTGCTTAAGTGACAGCCCTGTGGTCAAGGGAGCTGTCTGTGACTGACACCCAAAGGAAATAAAAAATTAGGGGCAGAAGAAACATAGAAGTGATAAGTGCTTCCTAGAATTAGTTTATTTCTATTAGCAGCATCAAAATGTGATAATTTCACAGAACATTTTGGACAATGAAATCAAAAGACAACAGAGGAAGATATGTAACATGTTCCACCTAACCACTCTAAATATGAGGGCCACAGAGATGTAAAAAAAAGAACGAGGAAGGGCCAGGGAAGGAGAACACTATTAAAAATCTCCTAATAAAGTTTTCTGCTATGCTTTTCTCCTTTGTAAAACACTTTGGGCTGCAATGGCTCTACATCTTTTGTCATCTTCTTGTATGTCTAAACATCCATGGCAGCAAGCCACAGTCCATCTCCTGGCCAGTTAAATCTCCTTGGCAGCAAGTCATTTTCCACCAGCTACTTTAACTATTTTTTCCTTTATTGGCAGCATAGCATTTTACAAAACAAAGTACATGTAAGACTCTGAACTGCTGCTGAAAGTGTCTTAACCCTGACGGTAGAGAACGCATTTTAAAACCTGTCACCTTTTTTAATTCCAACCCTACATCTCCTCTTTATCTCCACAAGCAGCCCATGTCACCATATGAACCATTAATTCTGGTACTTTCAAATCAAGCAGAAGAAATAAACTAGGCTGTAGTCCTTCCTTTGTGCTGCCATAATGAACCAGGCTAGGCATGGAAAAGACAGAGTGCTGACATTTTAACTTTTAATGGAAGAATTTCTTTCCCATGGAAGTATCAACAGGGAACAGAGGATCATCCTCCCTTTTAAATGCAAAGGCAGAGTTCCTCAGGTGGTTTTGAGCCAGCATGGGAACAGTCACAAGTGGGATGGTGTAGAGGTGACTGTTACAGGGCTGAAGGCAGCTGACCTAAAGCAGTGGCCACTGTAAATCACTGTTGTAGCTGAACAACCTTGGATCTGACACTCAGAACCCACCTGCTGTTTGCATGTCCTGTACTGTCTCCAGCTAAATTCCAGTGATTCAACTCATTCACTGCCTTTTTCTGTCAAGTGACCAGGAATCCTCATCCCCCCACCATCACACAATGTCCTTCAGGAGGACCCTCCTGTCAGGTTTTATGGTCTTTCTTCTGTTATACCTTCACATTTTTATTAATTCCTAAACACAAGCACAATTTTAAGAATTGCCAAGCTGCTTCTCTCATACATGAAAGAAATGCTGAAGTTGTGATATTTTCAATGGATGTGAGTGCTGTGAAAATGCTGAAACACTGGACTGCAGTAAGAGCCTTCCATCTTATTCCCCTCTGAATAGGTAGGTGGCTCCTAAGGACCCTCTGAGAGGGAGAAAGAGTTTCACTCAACATTACTGGATACCTCTTTACATGGATACCTCTCCATGGCTGGTAGATTTTCTTCTAGAACAAGCTTCCCTTACTGGATACCTCTTTACATGGATACCTCTCCATGGTAGATTTTCTTCTAGAACAAGCTTCCAAGGCTGACCCTTGGAAGGGTCTCTGCTCACCCTCTGCTTCTTCTTTCTTCTTCCCAGCTGAGCCAACCTACCACATTCTACAGACTTTACAAGACATTTCTGATTCAGAGGAAACTGCAAATTCTGCATGTCAGAATATGGCTCTAATTCCATAATTTATTGTCCAGAGTTTATGAAGAGTACGGTGAGTTCTTGAAGTTAAAGGAGTACATCAGTAAAACAATTAGGAGATCACTTTGACAAATGTTGTGGTACATTACAGCTCTTGAGGGGTTGTCAGTGTGGAACTTGGCTCTTGAGTCTCCTCATTTTCCATTAAACTTGTAAAACTGCCTGTCAAGGGAAAGGAGAACTTCATAAGCGAGACTTAAAACTCAACCAAGCAAAGCTGCTCAGAATATATGGTGGAAACAACCTTGCCTGGGTGGGAGAAGTGAGGCGTGAGGAGCTCTTTTCCCTCACTGAGACTGTACTACACATTGTCCTTGACTTGGTGTCACTACAGCAGACATGGATGGGGGCACCTGACTAAATAAGGCACCAACAGACATGAAAAAATGTACAGGGTGTCTCACTTACTTCTGGGCTTCAAAAAACTTAAAGGGATAGTATAATTCACTATGCTATCAAAGGAATTTTTTAAGATGCTTTGAGCTAGGAAAAATAATTAATTAAACTTTATGTTAATTATCTAGAAGTGTAATTGAAATTATTCCTGTTATAAAAATTTCATTACTACATCTGCATTCCAGATTGAGTTATTCTCTTGGTGATGGCATAGTTTTGAAATTTAAGAGGCATTTTCCAGAGAAGTTTCCTGATGCATTCCAAAAATTGATGATCTATTCCTGTTTGGACTGGTTGGACTGTGTAGACATTTCTACATTGTTTTTTTCTTCAGTCATGCTTCTGATGGGCTATTGTTGGTACCTTTCAAACACACCTTTATTTACCATATTTGAGGGGTACATATGCACCTTATATAAACTTAGGCTCTATCAGTATGACAATATTTCAAAAACAGGTACTTCTCTGAAAACCTTTTCTTCAGTTTTCAGAGATTTGTTGTCTTGATATCGTTATGAGCTACAGCACAAGAATGGTCTCCAGTACATTATCCACACATTTCATTATCTAGCTTTATTAACATATAAATAACACAATGTCTTTTGGTATCATGTGGCAATTGTTTGCTTGTTGTTTTGTTGGGGTGTTTTTGTAAGGGCCATGTACCTGTCCTCAGGTATATTCTCCTGTGACTTCAAATATACCTGACATTTAACTTGACTTTTACCTTGCTCTTTTCAGTTTGCCTCTTGTTCCCATTGGGATATCCCATGTCTTCCTTCACACAGCACACATGGAGCTCCTTGTCACATGTTGTGAATGCTAAAAGTTTATAGAATTCAAAAACTGACTGCAGAAATTAGTAGGTGAAAAGTGTACTGAAAGCAATTAAAGAATTTAAACCTGCTTTTGACAAACATATATCATGAATGAGTGTGTCATTCACTTATTTCTGATCCCTCTGAACAATGCTGTAAACAGCTTTACCTTTTCAAGTCCCTTTTAAAGAAGTCAGGCAGTCTTTTAAATCTTGTGCTAATAAAACACACCCTGGATTCTGACTGGCACCAGGAAGCAGATTTTTTGAAGAAAATTGCCCAGAAATTGTTTTTTAATAGCCATATTTTAGTAAAATATTCAGTGGCCATTTATCTCAGCTTCAGGGCTACTTCTGTTGTTCTTTTCACTTCCTGCATGATTCCCTTATACTGCTCAGCTGAACTAATGCAAAGTACTTCTCAAGGGACTGTACCAGTAAATACTATTTATATGTATATATATATATGTATATTTCTATATTTATGTATATGTATATTTATATGTATATAATATGTATATTTATATTTAGACTGTGCCAATAAATACTATTTATATGAACCAAGGAAGTTTACTTGGCTTGCTGACCCTGTGTGACTGGGCAAGCCAGCTTATCAAACATCCTGAATTTTGCCTCAGCAATGACTGGCTTACCTTTCTGCTGGGCATTCCAATAATGAAAGGAGGAGACAGTTCCCAGACTTTTTGAGGAATACAGTAGTAGTCCAAGTACTGTGGTGAAGAGTTAAGTGCGTTGGGGCCATTTGAGCTGCTTCACTCTGGTAGTCTCTGACTGATTTCTGAGCCTGTACCAGACCCTTTACAGAGAAACAGTGTAAATTACAGTAGCACAGAGGAGATGAAGTAAGTAGTTGGACAGTCATACCTATCAATGGTACTGGAAGACAGAAGGCGCAGAAGTGCTGTCTGATATTGTTAGTATGGTCACTGATGGGTTTGGATATAAAGTACATTAAATTTGCAGAGGATATAAATTTGGGAGAAACTGTTAAGTATTTTAGAGGAATGATGCTGTTAGATGGACTTAGGATTCAGAATTATTTTGAAAAATAATTGTTTTGGTTGTGGAGTGACCCACACAGGAGATATTCAGGAACTCTTTGCACACAATCCTGTGCAATGTGTTCTAGAATGATCCTGCTTGTGCAGGGAGGTTAGACCAGGTGATCCACTGTGGTCCCGTCCAACCTGTGATTCTGTGAATATTGCCCAGTCATTTTACATCACCCTTAAAGAAAGGTGTGGCCCACAAAGAGTGTGACAACACAGAGGCTGGAGGGAAGCAAAGGGAATGTCTGTTAGCCTAGAAAACATGACCCGAGAAGAAAGATCAAACAGATTGGTCATGTTCAAAATAAAGAAAAAAATACTTCAGGAACACACAGGATCAAAATCTCACAAGTGACAAACCTAATTTCCAAAGAATGCACTACCCTATTTTTTCTCCTTTCTTCTACCTCTTCAGGTGAGAGGATGCAAAGAGAAAAAAGTGGACTTGTGTTTGGCTCCTGGCTTACTTGTCTTTTTACACTACAGGGGTAGTACCTGAGAAAGCTGTCTCTTTTCAACTAACCATTTCCTGGGGAAATCTGCCAAAGACTGAAGAGTGTATATACATATACACTCAGAGGTTGGAACAGAAGAAAAACAAGAATGTTAAGTAGAGTTGTGCTTTTTGCAAGTGGGAGAACACAACATAAGCAAACCACTTGGCAGCCTATCAAAAACATTTTCCACAAAAAAATTATTATGTTCTCTGCTATAGGGAAATCAGACAAAAGGAACAGCGGACATCAAAACAGCACAGTGCCTTTGGCTATTTCTTCTCAGTTGTGGCTAGACTCTGTTGCAGGCAGATGTCACACAACCCTGCAGTAAGTAGCACTAGAAGCAACAGCTGGCAGCTCCTGGGAAGCAGCAGGACAAGAGTCAGAATAAAAACTGAGACAGTGACGTTGAGAAATACATAGACACCATGTGAGAAAAAGAACAGCCCTGTTCTCTTGACTATTGACATCTCTAAACTACTGACATTTCCTGTCTTAGCCTACACCTTCCTTAACGTATGTCTCTGAGATGCCAGCTTTAGTCATTTACTTCATATTTCTCATTGCTGTTTCATTTTATTTCTGATTTTTATATATAAATATATATTTTTAAGTGAAGAAGAAACCTGAAAGGAAAGTTTGGGACAATTCCGATCTCCACCAGGTGCCAAACTGGCCAAGAGGAAATCCAGGAGCGACGCCAGGGCTGAGGCACGGGCAGGACACGCAATGAACGAAGCAGCAGACGGCCGGTCGGTGCTTCCCCCGGGGGCTGCGGCCAGCGGGGCCGGCCGGGCTGGGCGGGGGCTCCCCCGCGGCGGCGGCAGCGCCCTCNCGCCGAGCGGAGCGGGGCCGGCCGGCGAGCCCCGGCAGAGGATGGCCCCGCCGCCCGCCGCCGGCGTGCCGGGCCCGCTGGCCCTGCTGGACCCCGCAGGTGAGCCCGGCCCTGCCCCGCCGTGGTGATGCGGGACAGAGCCGCGGGGCTGGACCGCCGGGCTGCCCCGGGGCTTCGGGGCATGGGACGGCACGGCATGGCATGGCATGGGATGGGACGGGATGGGACTGTGCCCGGCTGGCCCCGCAGAGCGGCAGTGCAGCGGGGGCTCAGCCCGGGATCGCCGCCGCTCATCGAGCTGTTTAAAACCACCGGCTCTTCCTCAGAGCTTTTTGCGCCGGGCGAGCCCCCAGCCGGAGGTTTGGCATTCCGAGGAAGGGCTCGGTACGGGACGCGGACAGGGAATGATTGCGGGAGCCGCCGTGCTGCGGGGCGGGCTGGGGACAGGGCTGGGTTTGCTCTCGTCCTCATGGTTCTCCTGATTGTGTGGCTTGTGTTTGCAGCGTGCGTCCTGAAATACAAACACCTAGGCAAAAGAAAGGTCAAGTATTTCCTTATTCCAGAGGAATTTGTTGAAGTTTAGAAAATACGGAACTTACTGTTGGCAATTACTCTGTGTAACGTTTGGCAGGATAAGCAGAGACTTTGATATGCACTCAAGGATCTTAACAACTGAATGAAAAATGTACCAGATCTTAATTTTTGTCTTAAACTTGAAAGAAAAATTATGTTGGTGTTGAAAATGTGCTGTAACTTAAAAACATTTTCAGGTAGTCATAGGAAAAGAAGAATCTGTATGCCAGCTCTGTGAATGAAAAATGTACCAGATCTTAATTTTTGTCTTAAACTTGACAGAAAAATTATGTTGGTGTTGAAAATGTGGCCATGGAGGATGTGCTGTAACTTAAAAACATTTTCAGGCAGTCATGGAAAAAGAAGAATCTGTATGCCAGGTATAAACTAGCGATTAGCTGCTTGTTAAATTATTTATTGGTGAAACAATTGCTGCCAAAACCATGAGGTCATAGTGATACTGCATGGTATCACTTACTATAGCCCTACGACATAGTATAGCAGGGGTTGTGGGTTGCTTTTTCATTTTGCTCAGTATGGATATTTTGTAGTAGAATCGTAAACTGTTTCCCATGGTCTTGAATGTATAATGCACTTGTAGAAGCTTACTCAACTAATTAATAAAAAAGGTAAGAGATGGGCCTGATAAAAGCTGCTGTCTTGTGGCTTGAAATGAATACTGTTGCATCTGGTTTAATTAGTTCAGCACTCTGGACAAGTCAAGCATTTAATCAGAAAAGGGAAAGTAATCACCAACAGCAGGTGTGAGCATCTCTTTTAAGCATCTCAATCCGTCACATTTAATTTTCGGGGGCCATATAGGATTAATTTAATTTCACTGGCATGAAACAGTTTTTAAAATACACAAAACTGTAGTTGAGAGAGATGTGTCACTGAAGTGAGTGATGCAGCAATTGAAAATTTATAATCTAGCTCCAAAAGTCTCCTAAAAATTTTCTCAATAGCAGCAAAACAGCAGATACATTTGGTACTAAGGTTTGTCTGTGGTGAATTTCCACTTAAATTATCTTTTTCTGTGCGCTTAATGCCACTCTCTGGCAATTTTTAGTAGTATCCATTACATAATAAAAATGCACTGTTTTTTTCCTTTTACAAAAGTTTCCTTCTTTTTCTCATAGTAAGATGCAAATAAACATCGGGCTGGGGCGTCACTTGAAAGAAGTGTTTCCATTTTGATTACCATAACTAGACCAAAGAAGAAGGTGTGAAATTATGTAGCGCTAATATTCAGCCCAGCTAACTGCTATATCCTACATGACTTTTTTTCTCCCCCAAAATTATGCCACACTTTTTAACTTTATGATGTCTGAAGATAAATTTTAAAAGAAGTAGTGAAGTTAGCCAAGTATCATTTCTTTGGTCTAAATGTAGAATTTTTTAGTTCAGTTGCAGATCATATGGAGGTATTCCAAGGTGGAGAGATGCTGTTTCATTCTATTCTTTCCTTCCCATGGGCCCTGGACACATTTTGTGCCACAGACATGTTTCATCATTAATTAATTCATTCCCCTTCTAAACGCAGTCTTTGCTTTGTTCAAATCCAGACCTTACTATTCATGATTAGACTCACCACTTTGCAATCTCATGCATACCCTCCCCACAAAACCATTTATTTTTCCATAGTCTTCCTATAAATTTAATTTAATCCCCACCCATTGCAAACAGAGCATTGTAATACAATTTTGTTTTCTCAGCTGATGAACAGACAGAAGTTTTTTTTTTTCTGAGTGCAGCAGAGTGTGGTCTTCAGCAGGCACTTTTTCTTTTTGCTCTCTGGAGTGTAATCTCAATTTCCCTCCTCACAGGCCTTTCTCAGTCCCAAGGAGGCAGCAGTCTGGTGTCTCTCTTCTTTGTCCTGGTGGCATTTTCTCAAAAGTATCAAGCAGATACTTTTCCTGACAGATGTTCAGTGAGCAAAGCAGAGAGTGTTTCTGTGGCTGTTCCTTTTTGTTCACAGTTTAGGTCCGCGCCAGGCAAAGCACAAGGCTGTCATGTGGAAGTTCTGTTACCTCTCTAATTTATCTGTAGTGCCTATTGCTGCAGTTAATACTGCCCAATAATAAGTGCCCAAGGCTCAGTCAATACTTCACTGGCCAAAACTGCTGAAGTATATTGCCAGTAGAGGTTAATAACATATTCACACCCTCTACTGACCCCATGCTAATGCTAATAAGGACAGGAGAAAGTTTCTCCCTACAAACTCGGTTTTGGTATGCTAAAGAATTTAAAATTATAATTAAATTGCATTAAGGTCCAGACTAGGAGCTTAATAATATTCATACCAATCATTGCTGAAGAAGTTGAAGGTAATAAATGTCAAAATTATTCTGAGAGTTACTTCAGTACTAGAAAAATTGGAAAGCGAATAGCCTCCATTAAGCGTTTCCTGCACTCCAGGAACATTGGTATTGGAAGAAAATTCAGGCTACAAATAATTGACTGCAGTGTTTCCTCTGCTCTTAATTTAACTGCTATTCTTGTGTAAGGCCAGCCTCCAGTCCAAGCCTTGCCGCAGAGTGTCAGGGAAGAAGGCTGAGCCGGGCACACAGGCTGAGCTGGAGACAGGGCTTCTGGGTCTGGCATGGGGTTTTGGCTGGCAGGTGCATGGAAAACAGACCCAAATAAACTGCATGGCAACTGCCACAAACAGCACTAAACAAAGGCTTGAAAAATGGTGGGACCCAACATGACTGAAATTGCAAAAGGAAGCCTTTTAATTGTGGGAACCCTTTGCAGCAGTAACTTCTGAAAATATTAAGCTGCTTTGCTATAGGCCTCCCAGTATGCTGGTGGCTTATATGCATATAATTGTACATACTTTGATAGAGCAAAGATTTTTATTGTTGTGACTAAGGAAAACCAAATAGCCATGATAAAAACCAATTTAGGCTGATTTCTATCCATCTTTTCTGAGCATGTGGAAGTCATTGAGAATAAGTCCTTGCATGTGCCAGCCTCTTCTCCAGAAAGGGCCTTTCTGTGCTCCTGCACATAAGTCATCTCTCCTAAGGGTGGAGTTCATAGTTAACAACGTGGTTATTTATCAGAGTTTCCTAGACTACGAAAAAGGGGAGGTGCAATTGGATATTTCTCTCTATTTTGAGCTACAGGTGGTAAAATATCAATAAGGATGAAGAGTATTGCATTCATAAATTTATTCTAGCATGTGTAAATTTCAATGTAAAAATGTAGTTCATAACAAAAAATGTCCCTACAAATAATGACATATTTTTCTATTCTGTCTTACTAAATCCACATCAGATTTATTCCAATTACAAATAAGAGCATGCTTTTCCTAAGACATTTTCCAGCAACTCAGGGCAATCATATTCATGCCTTTCATTATTTATAATCAGAACTCAGGAGGGAGAGTTGGAGCCATAGTTTATCTCCATCCAGTCTTATCAACCTTTGCCAGTACAGGTGCTGCTCTGAGGAGGCTTGGCTCCTCAGGCACTTTTCAGTGGTTTCAAGAAGTCTTGGCTGGGGAGCATGTGCCCCACTGGCTTTGGGAAGGTTTGTGTTCCTGTGTCCCTTTAGAGTATGTCTGCATTGTAGCTGCAGCTTCATATCAGCGGATATGAGCACACATACCCAACCCACTCTTACTCTAGCTGTCTTGACTATCATTAAACCATAAAAGAATTCAGGTAGGTACCTCAGTTGCAATTCCAACCTGCTGCTCAAAGCTGGATTAACTATGACATCAGGCTAGGCTGCTTAGTGCTTTTTCTGCTTGAATCTTGAAAACCTCCAAAGTTGGAGAGGGCACAAGTTATTTGGGCAACCTGTTCCAATGTCTGACTGTCCTAAGGTTGATTTTTTTTCCTCCTTATACCCAGTCTGAAACACTTTTGTATTTCAGTTTGTCTGCTGTCTTTTTGCCTCCTGCTGTGCACCATTATGAAAAGCCTGAGTCTGTTCTCTTGACAGCAACTCAAAGGAATTGGAAGACTGCAACTAGCCCTGCCAAAAGTCATCTCATCTCCAGGCTGAGCAAGCCCCGTTCCCTTAGCCTGTCTCATACAGAGAGAGCCAGCCCCTGACCTTCTTTGCAGTCCTCTCTTGAATTCATTGCAGTTAATTTATGTATTTCCCTATGCTGAGGGTCCAAAACTGGGTGCAATATTGTGTCATCTAAAAAGTGCTGAATAAATGGGTGTAGTTGCTCCTCTGATCTATTAATGATGCTCCTGGTAGTACAGCCCAGGATTCTGCTGTTAGGGCACGCTGCTGGTTCATGATCAGCTCATCATCTACCAATACCCCCAGGTCCTTTCCAGCAGAGCTGCTTTGCAGCCTGGCAGTCCCTTACCTGCATCATTGCAATGCGTTGTTCCTTTCTTTGCTCAGAACTTGGCATCATGTTAAAAACCTTGCTAGAATTAAGGCAAAAGACATCCAGTGTTCCCCAAGTCCAGTGTTTCTGCCATAGCCAGCACCTGGGCTGCTCAGACATGATTTGTCTCTGGTAAATCCATCCTGACTGTTGACAGTCACCTTTTCCTTCTGTGCCCAGAAGTGTCTTACAAAAAGACTTACTCCACCTTTTTGGTCCCAGCATCCCAGGAGCCAAGGTGAGGTTGGTTGGTTTATAATCCCCTGAATCTTCATTTTAGCCTTTTTAAAAACAGGTGCAACATTTGCCTTTCTTTAGTTTTGGGGATTCTTTTATCTCCATGACTTTTCAAAGATGATAAGGTATGGCAAGGGCATCAGATATTATTTACAATCTGGAAGATATATTGAATGAATAGTTTTAATTTGTAGGGATGACAGCTGATTTGGGGAGCTGTACAATTAAAATCTAGTTTTCCCTCTTGGCCCTATGAACTGGCTTCTCTGAAAGAACCATCTTCACTCCACACACTTGGTGAAAAACTGCTTGCTGACAAAGAACCTCTCTGCTTCCATGTGCCCAGTGACCCTCCATGGATTAACAGGGAATTGCCAGAGGAAGATAGCAGAGACACAGGCTGGAGGAGAGGCGTTTGGCGAGTCTTAGGAGTTATTTCTTTATCTTTAGCAGGAAGACTTTGTATATGCAGGTGAAAGAGACATTTGTAAGCTCAAAAATGGTATTTGCCTTTAGGAAAGTTGCTTGTATTTAATACTAAAAGACTGGAATCATTTTGACTGGTTGTTCTACTGGAGAAACGTCAGCAAACACAGCTTGTTATTATAAATTCATTTTTTTAGTGATTGAAATTATTTGACTTGGCTTGCAAACATCACTAATCTAGTCTGGATTTTGATCTATAAACATTTAATTGAGTTACGTGACTTTAAAATGGCCACAAAACTCAAGCGATTCATTGCAAATGGCTTCTGCTTTCTTTTTGTCTTTCCTGCATTTCCCCTGGTTTTGATTCCAGCAGTGCCCCCAGAGCCTGACCCACACAAGCCTGCCTTCCCCTCTCACCTCCTCCTTGCTGCTGAGGGCTGCTGCCTCCAGGCTTCAGTGCCACATCACAGACTCTGCCTTCTCCCGAGGCTGGGCAGTCAGGCAGCTTCCTGAGGCCACAGAGGGAGAGAGAGTGGCCCTGCTGTGACCAGGCTGTGCTTTCTCAGGAGCTCCATCCTGCCCAGGTGCAGTGTATGGTACCATGGCATTGCATGGGCCAGTGCTGCAGGGTGATCCTGTACACTCCAAAGTGAGAACACCAAAAATGGGGACCACAGTTCGATTCACTTGGGTGTCTTTTGTTAGTTAGAGTCACGTATTAATGGCTTTTTTAGGCTTACGTAAGTCTGTGCTATGGGATGGGACCCTGGTTTGAGTAACCTCTGGCTACAGCTCAGATCTGCCACTGGGTAACAGGGTTAAGTGCCTTGGAGCAGGCTGCAAGCTGGAGATGGGTGTGCTGGTTTTCACTTTGGGGTATCTGGACCCAAATCCTAGTGAGACTGAAAGGATTCCACTGAGCAGCCCTTGTTGGAAAAGTCTCACGTATCATTACCTGATAAACTCTGTTACAGCTTTGCTTCAAGGATGCAGATTTCTTACCCCAGTAAATATGAAGAGCACATTCATTTTCATGATAGCATGCAGACCACTTGCTAATCTTGTTTAAAATATTCATTTTTATGTTCAGGCCAGATAAGTCAAATTGGCACTTCACACAGGTAAGAATTTAAATCCTGCAGGATCTCACCAATGTGAACAACAATTAAAAATGTTACTGAAGACAAGGCATAATTATCATTGTCACTGACTTAGAGTTCAGTTTAATAAAACTCATCTCATGCCTGTACCCAATGTGTGTGCATTAAGCAATACTCCAGCTACCTCTGCAGGTTTAAAAATTCCTTCTGTTGTCTGGCAGCAATTTTCCTAAGTGGGAGAACTGTGGTTAGATAAAAGGTAGGGGAATAGAGATAGTGGTGAAAGTAATCTCACCCCTAAAGAGTTACAGCTGTGCTAATTATCAAGAATGAAGAACAAGCCTGCCCTTAATAGGCCACAGCTGGATCCAATTAAGAGGTGTACTATAAAAGAGCAGGTTGGCTGGTTGAGGTTGGACATGGAGTTGTTTGCTGTGCTGAGAAGAAGGAGGTAGTGCTGTGAGGAGCTGCCCCTGAAAATAACCAAGAAGGTGTTTGCTGTGCTGAGAAGAAGGAGTCAGTGCTGTGAGGGGCTGCCCCTGAAAATAACCAAGAAGGCGTGGAACCTTTGCAATAGGATAACAACAGAGGGTTATCTACAGAAAAGATTAACAAAAGAAAATCTTTCATCATTTTGTATTTGTTCTGCCATGATTGCAATGAAAAGCTCTTTTTCTTTTTCCCCTCTCCCCCCCTCACTCCCTACAGGACAGTTTGCAAAAAGGAAGAAGACTTCCCTTTGGTTCACAGTCGCTCTGCTGGTGGTGTCTGTCTTCATACTCACCATAGGTCTGGCAGCTACCACACGAACAGAAAATGTTACTGTGGGAGGCTACTACCCAGGCATTGTTGTAAGTATAAAAACCCATTTTAGAATATTAGGTACGTCCAAATAAATTATTATGACCTGTAAATGGGAAGCTCTGATAGATTTAAAAAACCAACCCATTAGTACCATGTCATTTCACGGGAGAGAGATGCTGCTTTGTTTTGATCTAGTTCCCGTGTGTTGTAAGGCATGGGGGTAAATTATTTTTCTGAAGTGCCCAGAAGGGGAGGCTGTTAGGGAATGGAAGGAGTTCAAGGCTGCACTGTGCTGGGCTCAGGGAACTGTGAAAATCTGTGCTAGACCCCCACAGGTCTCCATTAGAGGTGGGTGTCTGTGTGACTGGACAGTAGCATGGGATAGATTTGAACAACCTTTTAGAAGTTTGCTGCTTTGATGGGAGGAAGAGCCACTCCACTCTTGTGTCTGTGTGCCAGGAATTCTGCTGTGTCCATGGCAGGGAAAGCCCTGCAAAAGGACATGTGGAGACTTCTCCCTAGCATCCTTTCTTGCAGGCTTGCTGCCAGTTCTCTCATAAAAGTTCCTGTTTACAAAATTCTTAGTCTTGATTTTGCCTTGGGAACAGACTGCTTAAAAGCCTTCCTGCAGTGGCACAAGGTTCAAGTTCTGCCTGCTTTGCCCTGTGGTGCCTCCGTGGCTTCTGGGGACGAGTAACCCTGCCTGCCAGCCCCTTGCTGGTTCAACTCCCAGGAGAAGGGATCAGTTATATCCCAAAATGTGTAAACACCTGGAGTTAAAAAAAAAAAAAAAAAAGAAAAATTAAATTAAATACTTGAGTTTTAAATACAAGGAATATGGGTAGCAAATAGAGAAAGGCTGAGTCAACCAACGGGAGGTAGAGGCTGCAAGGTGAAGAAAGAAATTCACATGTTTAGAGTTAGACACTACTTAGATGTGTGGCTCCACTACTGCCAAAGTAATGTACTGTAATTTCTTGCTCTCTATGGAATGAAATGCCCAGGGAAGAGGGATATGGATCTTCTAATACTGTGCATACACCATTAATAATTTGTGAGTTAGAACTATTCCTCCTAAACAATTCCTCTTACATCTTAGTGTTATGTTGAGAGCAGGACTTTCAGAAAGATAATTTTAGGATTATGATCTATAAGGAGTGGTGTTTTAAAAATAGAGCAAAAAGCAGTTCCAGGAATAAGACTTTAACAGAGTGATTTTCTCGTTCATTAACCTCAAACAGATTAATACTGATAAAGATCTCTTCTTCCAAAATTTGACATAAAATCTTTTCTAAGGCCACATTATCTGCATTCATCCCTAAATAAAAGTTTCATTTTTAAACTGCTGTTCTTAATAAGTATAATAAGTAATAAACCATGGGTACAAAACAGGTCATTTCAGCATTTTGTTTCTTGTAGGAATAATGGAATGTCTACTCATTCATCTGAAAAACATCACCTGCTAAAATAGTTTTTAAAAATTTTGTTTTCATTAATAAACAGATAGAAAAAGCAAGAATTTATTAGAATACTTTGAAAATAAAATATTTTATTAATAATTATACATTGTAATTGCCAATCTAAATGTCATCAAGATACTAAATATCACAAACATTTAGGAAGAATTAAAAGTGCTATGCAAATCTTACATGGTGTCTTGCCAAAAACCTGGTCAGAGGTGTGTGACAGCACTGTTATGTTTCTGCCTCACTGCCAGAAGTGACTGACTCCAGTGCAGCATTGGCACACTGACTGTCGATCATAGAATGGTTTGGGATGGCAGGGACTTTAAAGGTTGTCTCAACTCCTCTGCCATGGACAGGGACATCTTCCACTAGACCAGGTTCTCAAAGTCCCATCCAACCTGGCCTTGTACACTTCCAGGGCTGGGGCACTCACAACTTCTGTGGGCAACCTATTCCAGTCCCACCACCTTCACAGTAAGGAATTTCTTCCTACTATTTAATCAAAACCCACCTTCTTTCAGTTTGAAGATTAGATTAGACTACCTCTTGTCTTATGTCTTCATGTTTTCTTGTAAGACATCTCTAGGAACTGGAAGGCAGTAATTGGGTCTCCTCAGAGCCTTCTCTTCTCCAGGCTGAACAACCCAAACTCTCTCATCCTGCCCTCACAGGAGAGGTGCCCCAGCCTCTGACTGTCTTTGTGGCCCTGCTCTATCCTCACTCCTGCATGTCCATGTCCTTGCTATGCTGGAGCCCCACTGAAGGCAGCACTCCGGTGGGATCCCAGCAGAACAGAGGGGCAGAATCCCCTCTCACCCTCACCTCCTTCAGAATGACCCGAATAGCCCTCAAAAGGTGCTTCTCTTCTCTGCTGACAGTAGAGGGAGCTTAGAAAACCAGCACAGCTCTGATCCCAGACTCTCAGATACCTAAACCTAGGGAATGAATTTGTCACTACATATTTAACTGCTGGGCTCAGAGAAAAGCAAGAATGAGGACAGACAGTGTTAATTTAAATTTAAAATAAGGTCTAGTTCTCATAGAATTCAGTAGTAAAATATTAATTTTACAGCTGGTAGATGAGATAAAAGCTCCACTGACCTAAGGTAAGCAATTTTGGTCTTAAAAACCATGCAGAATTAACCCTGCCTTGAAGACACCTATGGAGATGAGTAACACTATCCACTGGCAGAGATTTACTTGTTTCTAGAAGTACTTACAGAACAGGTCTTTAGGGTTAGAGCCATAATATGCTTTGGCTTCTGCCAAGTTCCCACTGGCTTCAAGAAGAGTTAAGTGCCTTAATTTCCCTGCGTATGTAGTCACTTGTAATATGTTTTGAAAAAAATCTTTTTTCTAAATACATCTTTATAGTGTCAGGTATTACCTGAACTTATGCATCCAATGTAATTGAACATAAAGTATTTCTGTGTGTAGATGAGTTAATACAGTTACTCTTTGGAAGGTGTCTGCATTTAATAGATTACTGCTTGAGCATGTGTTTGGAATTTGCATTTCTGGAATGGTCTGCAAAGACAGAGTCGGAACTGCTTCAGCCTCATTTCTTTATAAATATTGTTTATATTTAAATATTTAATGTCACTTCTCTGTGACTACTTACTGTATTATCTTTGTTTGCCATTTCTGTACTCTTTCAACAGGGTCCCCAGCACCATACTGAACTGGACTCCCAGAGCTCCCAAATAACCTGTTGTCTAAAAAGACAAAAAACTAGCTCATATGACTCAAAACAATCTCAGTAATGCTGAGGCTTTCATCATGATCTCTATGATTCTGCTTCTTCTGATTTAATTGTTATTGTTCTGTGGTCATTCTTTTTGTTTGGATGGATATTACTCATTTTGTGCTCCCTGCATCAGCCATAAATGAGGCTTTATGGATTGTTCCTGTTGGAATGAAAACTGGGGCTTGGAACCAGCTGTCATTTTGATGTAGTTATCTTCATTTGCAAAGTTGCCGTCCCCTGAACAGAGTGTCCTTGCTCACCGTTCCAAGTATCTCTGCTATTTAGCTGTCAGCATGGGTGCACTTGCCCACTCTTTCAAAGTCTCTGCTTTTAGTCCTTGCGTCTCCCTTTCACATAAATTTCCCAAAGCACTCAAGAGCAAATCTCCTTTCCCTGCAGTTGCTTTCTTGAAAGCAAGTGACGGATTCCTCTTGTGATACTGAGTGGCTGAAGTGCTTGCAGGGGATTTGCTTTCTGCGCTGAGCAGCTGTGCGTAACAGCAAGGAGTTTACGGGCATTGCTTAAGCCCTTGGCTGGGACATGTAGTCCTAAAAAACTTAATTTGTGCTTGGAGGAGAGGCTCTGAGCTCAGTTCAGAGGCCTCATTACAGAGAGGGGCTGGAACTGGGAATCCAAGGAGTTTCTACTGCTCCAAACCTTCATGGCCCATCATAAGGAGGAGGCTTTCCCTACCATCCCTATGTTGAAGCAACACTGGAACATTAAGGCCAGCTTACTTCAGTGTCCCTCCCTCCTCTCTCTCTCCTGTGGCTGTTGGTGGTGCATCTGACTGTACTGGTCCTTTTAGCATTTTAGCAAGGATTTTTTCTGGGTTGTGTGATAGCGTCTAATCATTAAAATCAAACAGGTGTAACTAAGGGTTTGAATTTTGGGGAACACAGCAATTTTTTGAGAAAAACTGTCTGCAATTGCCTAAAGCTTTGCAATTTTCAAAAATTATTATGTGTGAACTAAATGTAAGTGTTTGTGTCTCCTACTTAGATTTTTGCTTTACAATGTGTAAACTATACATGACAATGGTAACAGTAGTCAGGTTATAGATGTGTGTCTTTATGGACTTCGGTTTACTGTGCGACAAATTTTTCACTGAACTATGAAAGAGCTACAGTCCTGTCCATTTCCCATTACATTATATGATTTATGTCCAACAGTAACTTCCACCTTTTCCTTGACCCACCCCATTTAGCCCACCTGTGTAGTGCATTAGCTCAGATATTGTTGTGTGTGTCGGTATGTTACCCAGATAAGCTGACCTCATGCATTTCTGTTGGTTTTGTTCTTTGCCTTAGCTTGGCTTTGGATCTTTCCTAGGGATTGTTGGCATCTACCTGGTAGAAAACAGAAGACAAATAGTAAGTAACATTAATTTTAATGTTTAATTACATTTTAATTTATTTTTTTCGTATCAGACTGTATTAAATATGAAAAGCAGAGATTTCCAGTTGACTTAGAACTACTTCATCTGCCTCAAAATGTTAGTCATTTGTTTCACCACTTCTGAGAAGCTTTAGAGAAGCATGAATGGACCAGTAAGTTCCTTTGTACAAGGCAAAACAAAAAGCAGCTTACTTTGTTTTACTGAATTTACTTTTCTGCTGGTTTAGTGAGTTGAATTGGCTGAGGGCAGAATCACTTAAGTGCCAGAGCTTGGCCAGGAGCATGTAACTGGGAAAAGGATGGGAAGAGAGCAAAATAGCAGTTTGAGCAGCAACAAGCTACATTATCAGCTCCACCCTAGCAGATGATCTCATCCTGTGCAAGAAGTTTATCAGGAACACTTTCCTGAAACTATATTTCTTAAATAGAAGAAAAAAACCCAGAGCTCTTGCAGCTAAGATTGCCTGGCTATGTCAGACAGGATCTGAGATACTATGTGATTTGTTTGTAGATTTAGCTTGGCTTCCTAAATACTTTTATTTATGTGAGGAAGTCATAGAAAGTCTTTGGGGCATCTGGGTAAAGGAAGGTGTAAGAAGGAGGAAGGAATTTGTAGAAATTCTTAACAATTTCCTTTCTCTCTTTGGAAAAAGTAACAATCTTGGTTAAATAACAGCATGTCCAATGGGCACCTCACAGTAGACTGATCATAGCCAAGCATCATGAAATATGATTAATTTCGTAATGCAGAGCTTTCTCTGGTATAAATTGAGAGTGGTGTTAAGCTCAGAGGAAGAACTGATAGATTTAGCTTGCATTTTACTAATGAGTTTACTAATTAGTAACTTGCAGTTTACTAATAAGTAACTACGTTACTTACAAATAGTATAGTATCACTCCTTCATAGTATCACTCTTTTTTTGCATTGCCTGTAACAGTAGTGTATTTGCAAGAATTCCCTTGCTTTTAACTTCTGTTTCTAGCTGGGTTTCACAAAGAAATAGGATTTATAAAGCTGTGATATTTGTTTTTTTCCTTTTCTGTTCCCTATTCCCTTTTTTGAATATGTTGACCAATTTCAGGCAAATTCAGGAGGGAGGTAGAGACTTCAAAGGTGTGAAATTCCATCAAGTTTCATGAAAATTCACAGGTGGGTAGAGGAGAGAATTATGACTTAGTTCCCCCACAGTGGTAAAGGCTGCAATGTCAGCTCACCACTATTTAAAAGTGGAGAATCCAACTGGGACATGACCTGTGACACAGAAATCTGCAGTAGGTCAGGTGTCACTGATTTTGCTACTAACAAAACAGGTTAATTAAGAGCTATTGCTCCTGGTTTCTACATCAGAGATCAGGATGAACAGCAGGTTCCAAGTTGCAGGCTCAGTGCTGGGCAGATGAAAATAGCTTGATCTTCCACAGCATTCATACTGCCTTACTACCAGGCATAACATTTTAGGGTTGTTTGATTTTTTTACTTCTAATCTGCCTCGTGGTTTTCTATGCCTCTGCCCTTAGCAAAAGTAAAATGTCTGAAAAGCCATAAGGTGGGTAAGCAGCAGTTAAAGCAAGTATTCCTTGACATGCTGTGTCATTTACACAAGGACTGTGGAGACATAAGTGTCCAGCGTGCTTGGGATTAGTGCCTGCTTGCATTCCCCAGAATGGAACAAGGAAAACTGCGTTCTGCTTGTAGCATTTGCAGATGATTTTGCTGTTGGAAGACTGGGTTTCTGGAGAACAGACTGAGAGAATAACTAGAAAGTTTAATTATGCATCTTGCCTTGAGAACCATCCACAGTGGGTCTTTTAACACTGTCTTTGCGGGGGCTGAGCTGAGGCTTTTAAAAGTTGTGGAAATGAGATTGAAAGGGTTTACAATGGAAGGCAGTAGTTATTTCCTGGGACATAACTGAGTGCATTTGATTGGAAGGGTTTAGACCAGCTTTAACAAATTTACAACTATCAGTAAGATTGTAAAGATTGGAAGTAAGCACAGAAATGTAGAATAAATGTTATATTCCTGTACCTAAAAACTACATGCATTGCAGCAGGAAAAAACGGAGTAGAAAGGAAAAGAAATTGCTTACTCAATTAATTCTATTTTAACTACCTTTGAGCAGTTACTGCAGTATAATTTTAATTTAACCCAGGGTAACTCTGACAGTTATCTGGCAGCTGTGATGACTCAATACCTCATTTTTTATTTGTTGTTTAAATTGAAAATGAACGCAAATTCAATTGCACTAGGGAAAAAAGTCTATTTCAAATTGACCATTCTACTTAAATCTATTTCTCTTTTTGTCTTGAAATTCTATTTCACTGTGACCCGTCCATTTTAAGTCCAGATTCTTTCATGGCTGATGAAATGCTAAATGCAACATAAAATATACAATGATTAGCAGAACCAGTGCAGCAAAACCCCAGCACTCAGTAACTGATGAGCATGGAGTTTGAGAAAGAACAAAAGCACAGTTAGGCAGAGCAGACAATGGTTTGTTCTTAAAACATGACATTATTAATGTTGCACTTCTTTGACCTCCTTCTTGGCATCCCCAAGCCCACAGTGGGAGTTCAATGTGCTGACCAAGGTATAACCCTTAATTCAAAGGAACTGCTGCTTGAAGAAGCAGGCTCTGCCTCATTGACTAGCATGATTTCACTTCAGCTCTTAGCATTTGTGCTTGGCTCTGTTATGCAAAGCTTGGCACCAGCAGAACAAAATTTCCCTTTGACTAAAGATTTGCACTGATTTGGGATGTTTCTAACTGGGAAACAGAAGGCATTTCAAGCATGATGTGTCGGTGTCCCTTTTTGCCTCTCTTGCATTAGCATTTGTGCTTGGCTCTGTTATGCAAAGCTTGGCACCAGCAGAACAAAATTTCCCTTTGACTAAAGATTTGCACTGATTTGGGATGTTTCTAACTGGGAAACAGAAGGCATTTCAAGCATGTGTCGGTGTCTCTTTTTGCCTCTCTTGCGCTCTGCAAGGCAGGTTATGGATTGAAGGGCAGTGTATAGTTGGATGCTGTTTCATTCCAAAGGCACACTGAGTCCAGCTGGATGGATGAAAAACATGATACTGTTCAAATCAAAATAATTTGATTGTAAGACATGAAGTGTTCTTCCTTGTTTTCTTGCTTGTCATCTCCTTACATTACAGTACAAACTATTTCCAGTTAGGAAGTGAGATGCTGAAATTACATGTAGGGAAGTCTGGGTGTGCAGGGGGCTCCTGGCAGCAGAGTTGAGCTGAGAGCAGTGAGTAGTGCTGAGGAAGTGCTGTAAGAGGTTTCTCTCAGAAAATATGTGGAGGTGGCATGAGCTTGCAGCCAGAAATGAATCACTCCCTAAATGTGCAATGTCGATGTGACACCATGCATGCAGTGTTAGCTAAGCCAATGCATAAACCGAGCAATGGTTCACAGCTTCCACTCTCACATCCCTCCAGTGCCAGCCTCACCCAGCCGTGCTGTTTGCAAGGCTGAAAATGAGCAAACTGAAGCTGTGGTGCCTACAAGAGCCATGGGGAGGTTCAAGGGTGGCATCACAGCTGCCTGGGTTTGAATGTTTGCAGTATCACAGTGCAAGAGCCCTCACTGGGGCTGGGGGGGCTACAACAACAGCACAGCTGTAGTAGAGAGAGGCAGGAGGGGCATAGGAGGAGGTACAGGAGAAAAAAAGGACACAGGGAGGATGGGGAGGGGTCATTGGAGCAGGAGTGACCCCTCATGGGATGGTGAGTAAGCACAAACCTTGGTAATTAGGATGGAAGCAGCTGTGTGCAGCAGGTCTGACACCTGAAGTCATCCACAGCTGAGTCTTCCTCATGTATTCTTCATGCTAAAACATTTCATTTTCTCACTGACATGTTCCGGATATACTCACATATAAACTTAGTGCTTAGCCTGGTCCTTGACTTATTCAGAGAGGTGGAGGCAAAGCTTCCAACAGAGCTGAATTTGAAAACATGAGGAAGGTACAAACATGCACATAGACAGAAAAGGCAAAGCTATTTATTCAGGCTTCTCAAGGGATGCTAAGTTTAGCATCCCTTAATATGCTTACTTCCCAACCTCTGTCAACAAGAGTTAGATTTCAAATGAAGTGTTGAAAAGACAATATAGCTGAAGTTGGAGAAACAAAGCAATAATTTTCTCTTTGTTTTCAGTTGATAGACTTCCCTTACAGTGCAAGCACCCCTGTCCTGCATTGACATTGTGTGGGGTAGGATTTTAATATAATCTCTGATTATTTTCTTAACATTGGACTTTACATCTGTTTCAGAATAGAGGAGTTTTTGAAGGAGTACACATGTGAGCCAGCTTTCAGAAGGGGCAAACCTCTTTCACTTTTTTCAAAACCAATATCTTGTAAATTATGCCCACCAGAAAATGCTCACTGGGATTTTATGTAAAGGTGATGGCTATTAATATATACACCCCACCAAAACGACTGCTAGATATACACCTAATTAGCTTTGTTCAAACATGTTCTGTTTCATTTGCTGTTTGCAATTTGAAATTAGCTTTAGTACAGATTTTGATCAAAGATACTAACTGCTGATTGATTTCATTTCACATACCACCAAAACGACTGCTAGATATACACCTAATTAGCTTTGTTCAAACATATTCTGTTTCATTTGCTGTTTGCAAATCAAACATTCTGAAGAAATTAGCTTTAGTGCAGATTTTGATCAAAGATACTAACTACTGATTGATTTCATTTCACATGTTAGGCTAATTAAAGCAGCTTGTTTTAATAAAGACAGACCACTGAAATTCTGCAGATCCCCTGAGACTATCTTTGATGTTTCTATGCAAATAAATGGAAGAAGCCTTTACTGTTGCAGGGGAAATGCAGAAAATATAAAGGTAATCTTTGTAATTACCAAGGTATTATTCCTCTCCTAAACTCAAGTTTCTGACAAAGTTAACAGCACTTCTTTCTTTCAGTGTTGATTTTCTCTATGCTCACATTTCACACAGTTCAGAGAAAACCAATTTATGCTGAGGTAAAAACATTAAGAATGGAAGAAATTAGTAATCATCCTTCTCTTGTTTAGCACCTTTAAAATGGTTGAAATGGAAAAGGCCTACTTATACCTTTTCAGACATAAATGTGTGCTAGGTTTTGTGGTGTGATCTAACTGCACATTTCAGAAAAAGATAAGATTTATATAAAGATAATCAGAATAGCTTTACACTGACACTTGAATGAACTCAAGTAGCTACTTTTTATGAATCTGCATTTTTTCAAAATATAACAGCATCTTATTAGCTGTTAACTTCAAGCAGCTTATTCTTTGAGAATGTCTTCCTGCTCTCATGCTCTTCAAGACTATAATGAGGTGCTCTTCAGAGGCATCTTGTTCTCTCCTTAGGTTCTGGAAGAGACCTTGAAGGGTGGTTTACACTAGATTCTGGAGTTGTAGTTAGCTAAAGTGTGGTAAGAAAAATCCTGTGTTAAGTGACAATTATATTTCTCTTCTATAACATTGAGCATATTACAGAAGATATCATACTATAATTCTGTCTAATTTCAAGTTGAGAGCAGAGCAGCCTATGTATAGATGGTCCATAAGCCTGGTGTAGTCTTGGGTAATAGCTGCCTTATTTTGCAGGAATCAGCTTTGAGACCCCTTTTTGGAAGAGATTTGGAATGTGATCTACCCATGGTAGGTCTGAGAAATCTGTGTTATTCCCTGTAATGCAGGAAAATATTCCACAAAAACAGGAGTAGAAGTGAGATGAATAACTGGAAATGTTTTGAAGGCTAAGTTATCTCAGCTGCAGAGGAGGAGGATAGGTGATATATCGGTGGGTATGAAAGCACCTTCCAAAATGAAGACAAGTAAAATTAAAAGAAGAAAATTCTGTGGGCAAGTAAAATACAAAGAAGTGGAAACGTTGTTTCTAATAGTATATTATTACGAGAGACATTTTTCTATTATTAGTGTTATATAGTCCATTAATAAAGAGTAAGTAAAATACTTTGGATTTCTTTATGCAGTTCTTTGACCTTGTGCATTTATTGTGAGGATTTCCAATTTATAATAATTGTAAATACCCACTGACATAAAGAGCTCTTTTCTCTTCCCTCCTTTGCTCCTTCCTCTGTCTTGCTGACTCCTTCTGCTCCTCTTCCCTGCCCTGGCTAAAAATGCTCTCCACTGGCTAAGTGAGTAAGAAGGTTCACAGCCAAGTGAGCATCAGACACAGCACAAGTTAACTGGTGGGGCTGTGTGGGTAAGGGCAGAGGGGAATCTGTGGAAGGAGGGAACAAGGTTTGTCCCTTTTGCCAGGAATAATCTGTTATATCAGCTCACTGTGGCGTGAAACCGTCATCCAAGCGTTGTCAGCGAGTTAAATGCCTGAAGATAGATAGCATAAATTTCCCAACAGTGTTGGAGAATTTTGAAGTTCAAGGACTCAAAAATAGATGTTTTCACTGTGCAAATTACCAAAGGAAGTGTGGGAGGTGTTTCAGCTCTTCCCTGATCTAGTTCCTCATGGACTAGCATTTCATATTACATGCCTATAGGTGTATGCTTTCAGATTTTACCAGCACAGATTCATCAGCTACACATGCAAATATTTATTTATATGTACATATTTTAATATAGAAATCTACTATGAAATTATAACCATGTCATACATAACCTGTAATATATGCTCACACATGTACATGTATGTATTTACAGCTGACATGTCCTGGCAAATACCTGTAATAATGACAAAGAAGTCTATGCCACTGTGCCACTGACATAATGTCTTTATTGTGCAAAATGCTTTTTACACTCTTCATGGATGTGTTTGCCAAGTTGTTTCAGCTGGCAAATCTGTAATGGGTAGCACAGTTGGGTCTGTACCAATATTTGTGCTCCATCATCAGGGCTGTGTCTGACACAGCTGCAGAGATGCCTCCAAGTACCTCCACCTGCAGCCCAGCACTGTAGTTCTTCCCTCCCACACAGCCCTCTGCTGGTCCACTGGTTGTACCAGGCTCAGATCTTACCCACCTCAGGTTTCTTACCTCATTGGAAGAAAGAAATTGAATGTTGGTTACAAAGGGGAGAAATTTTGAAAGAGTTTCTTTGGTTTCTATTTGAAGAGCTTCCTTGGCAACCAGAATTACTTTGGTTGGCTTTTGGAAGCTTAAACTCAATAGAAACAGAAAGAAGATGCATACCTATATGAATGAAAATAAGTCTTTCCACCACCAGAGCTTATTTCCAATACTGAAGTCTTTAAAGGCTGTCACCATTCTTTTGAGTCAGAGACTGAAGCCACAAAGTCAGTTTAAGTTCTCTACCTTATTAAATGGCAGTCTTTTGGGATGTGGCTCCTTTCAGATCTTGCTTGGGAACAGCATATGGGATTAAGTGCATAATAGGGCACTTTTTAACTGCCAGTTTGTTTTCTTGTGCTGTTTATGTAATGAAAGTGTTTCTGTCACACAGTTGAAAACAAAAGTAAACCTTATGACCCATGAAATCGGTCTGTGGAACAATAAAGATGTCAATTACTCTTCCTAGCAAGCAGGACCACAGGAAAGAAAGTCTCAGTAAGGAATCTAATTTTTGGTGTGTGCGTGGTGAAGAGGGTAAGGTGGGATGTGCCCTGTGAAAAGAACAGGCAATTTCTGAACCTCTTGTTGAAGAATTAGCTCAAATTAAATAGCTGAACATCCCTGATGGATAGATACAAAATTTCAGACCCTGCAGGTAGAATTCCACTTTTTTACAAAAAAACTTGTAATTTATGCATTTCTATGGAGACAGTGTGTCTGTGTCTTGAGAAGCCCATGAAGTCACTATATAGGGAAAGAGAATTTGTGAAAACAGAGACTTTGATGTAAAAACAGTTCTTGCTGCTCAAACAGCTCTGACAGTCTCAATCTATGTAAATTCCACCATTTTTTACCAGGAAGTATAACCTTTTATGACACATGGTGTCCTATGTATTTTAGGTTTATCGTTCTCATACCACTCAGAACAGCTGTTTAAGTGATGAAATGACCTTGTTCCAGCTTAAGCAATAAAATAGCGTTCATAAAAAGAAATATGTGATGAATTCCTATAACGTCAGCACTGTTGAACAGTGAACCTATATTTGTCTCACTTTTGTTCCCTTTCCTTTAATGCTGTGTTTAGCTTTTTCTTTTAAAGTGAATTTGATGTCCTTAAAAGTATAATAATTTTTAACTGTTCTTATCTAAGTGCTTTTATTGATGTTTGCAAAAGGGAATTCTTACCAGTTTGAAATGCCTACTGGACTAAAACTTGATTAAGCTGGTTCCAAAGCCATTAGCATTTCTCCACCTGTGAATCCAGATGAATTTTTTTCTCTTTTCTGTGTAAGGGTGGCCAGAGAGTGGTACCATCTGGAAAAGCACACTCGACTGAACTGCCCTGAGAAGCCCCAGTGCTGCCCTACATAACAACAGGAGTCTGAAACAGAGGAAAGGGGGCTGATCACACACTCTGCACCTAATTTAATGGGATGGAAGAAAACTAGAGCAGCTATTTTTAAAAAATCTGTCTAAAAGGAGTGAAAACACAGGTGGAGCTGAGCATATGCACTGCACCTCCTTGAAGTAGAGAAGGTCAGCCAGTAGGGGGGTTGGATCAATTCAGACTTGGGACAAAATACAGCAGTGCTGTCTGAATGAGCTGAGTAAAGCTGAGATGTGCTGCTGCTAGAAGGAAATCAGGAACTGCAGTAATGGTTACCAGGATGATCTGGGGTTCTTAGCTGTTGTGGAGGGTTAAAAGAGCACTGATAGTAAAGCTAACCCTGCGCCAGGAAAAAAAAAAAATAATCCTTTTTTATTTCCTTCTGTTTCTTGTCTTAGAAAATGTAAAGCAAGTACAGTTCTGTCTCTTTTTTTTATTTTTTAAATTGTTTTAGTAATACTTGTTGGACTCCAGTGAAGTCTCAGATTCTACCAAAATCCCAAGAGACTTGATAGTGCATCATCAGTGGTGGCATTTTTAACTGAATCAAGACAAGCATTTTACTCATCAGTGAACGAATTATCTTGAATTTAATATGTGTTCATTTACACATAAATCATATTCATTCTCTGATTGCAATGTAATGGGTCTTTTAAGTGGTCTTAAAACCAGGAAAAAAAAAAAATCCTTTTTTGTTTCCTTCTGTTTCTTGTCTTAGAAAATGTAAAGCAAGTATGGTTCTGTCTCTCTCTTTTTAAATTGTTTTAATAATATTTGTTGGACTCCAGTGAAGTCTCAGATTCTACCAAAATCCCAAGAGACTTGATAGTGCATCATCAGTGGTGGCATTTTTAACTGAATCAAGACAAGCATTTTACT
Source organism: Passer montanus (assembly GCF_014805655.1). Taxonomy (NCBI): domain Eukaryota; kingdom Metazoa; phylum Chordata; class Aves; order Passeriformes; family Passeridae; genus Passer; species Passer montanus. The sequence continues at coordinate 16,680,033 of NW_024367707.1, forward strand.
CATCAGTGAACGAATTATCTTGAATTTAATATGTGTTCATTTACACATAAATCCTGTTCATTCTCTGATTGCAATGTAATGGTGACTCCAGTTTCAACTTCTTAAGTGCACAGAAACTGCTTGATATAGGTTTCTATTCTGTAGATTGGTCATTCTAGTAAAGATTTGCTTTGCTAAAACAATTTGAAATCATTTCCTAGCTATTCTAAGTCTGGTTTTGTAGCTGATATTAGATTATGAGAGAAGAAAGAAAGTATTAATCAGGTAACCTTTCTCTGTAATTTTGTTTCATATTTTGTAATGGCTATTGATTTAATTCCTACCAATTGTTCATTGCTTGAAGATAAAAATATAGGAAAATTTGTCTTTATTTTGTATAATGTTTTTCACAGAAACTCTATCTTCATGTGTTCTAGTTAGGAAAAAAGATGAATTACAGAAAGCGTAAAGCAATTGGCATAAGTTAAGGTTTAATGCTCAAGATGACATTTCTTGAGGGTGGAAACAACAGAGAGACCTAGATCAGGGAACTATTAGAGCTAGCATACAGGATTTTATTTGTACAGTGTTAAGGCAAAATATCTCCATGCTACTTTTCTAGAGACAGTTTTGAACTATGGGCTTTTGTGCCCTAAAGGGAGATAGCAAGCAAAGCTGGCTGAGTGAGCCCTCCTGCCCTGGCTGAGCCCTCCTGCCCTGGCACCCAGCACAGCCATCTCACAGCCCCGGGCCTGTGTCAGTGTGCTCAGATGCTGAATTCCCCCATCTCCATGACAAACTGCCACAGCAAATGGCACAAGGAAAGTTCCCAGCAACTTGAGCAGCCTGTTCATCTGATCAGTAAAGAAGTTCCTGTCCTAAAGATGGCTGTGTGTGCCTTTAGGAGCTGGAATAAGCAGGCTCAGAACCTCTGCTCCCTTTCTTTTCTTACTCAACTGTGCTGCCTGAATCTTCTGGGGCTGGGGGAGAGCCAGGATTGCTCAGTCGCCCTGTTGCACATTTCCCATCCTTGGATACTTCCGCAGTCCCAAGTCCTTTGCCATTGTGTGTGGCCAAAATGATGAATTATCTACAAAAGCTGAGCAGCAGTATCACTGGAAGAGAGAAAGAGAAAGCAATGTGCCTGCCTTTTTACTGATGCCTACTGATATGATAAAAATTAACTGTGAGTACCTAAGGTGTAGCAAAAGATGTTGCAAATCCTGCCTTCACGATTTTGCCCTTCAGGATGAGGGGCAAGGAAAAAAAAGATAAATTTTCCAAATGCAAATGCTACTTTGATTTTGGAAGTGGATTTTGATCTTGTTTTTTCTCTTTGGCATAGTAATTTATCCCTCTCATGTGGTTTCTGTATTCTTTCCCCTTTTTTTTTCTAATTAATTTGACCTTTTTATGCATGTGAGGTTGCTTAAATTTCTCATGGGACCTTTCTCCTGCCTGTGCTACACCAACTGGCCTTTTCACGTTGCTTTTTTTCCTAATTATACCTGACACGATACTGGGAAACAACAGATTTCTTCACAGGCAGTAAAACAAAAGTCTCCTTGACCACAAACAACAAAATAACCCCAGTCCTTATGATTTATTCATTACAGCTAAAATCAACTTTTACTTTGATAATCCCTAGGATTGTAAATTACACAGAACAGGTGAAACAATCTATTAGTTGCTGTCAGCACTTCTGCCTCCTTCCCTTCTGCCATGGCTGCATGGTGTCACCTTCTCATTTGCACTGAATCTAGTGCTCATCTCTCTCTGCAGTCTACTGACTTAACTCATTTGAGGGAATAAGTAGTTTCTGCCTGTGGAGTGAATTTCACTGGTTTCCTGTGTGTTTGGGTGGGCACAGGAGCTGGGATGGAGGGATGCAGTTGGGACAGAGAGCAGGAGAAAGGGTGGACAGCAGGGATCCAAACTAAGGATTGGAGAAGAAGATGCCCTTGGAGTTGGCAGTGAGCAAACAATCACACAGGCTCAAGTCTATGCCCTGAGGTGCTATTAACAACAGAGAGAGGGAAGGAAATCTGAATCGAAGATCTTTGGTTTTGCTGATAATATTGAACAATGTTATTTGCTGATAATATTGAACAACATGTGACTGGACTTGCTGAATTCAACAGTGATTATACTGTGAAAAGGCCATATTTTTCCAACTTGGTCACTTGATCTAAGGATGAGACTTAATCTAAACATATGACAACACAATCATAGAATCACAGGATGGGTTAGGTTGGGAAGGATCTTAAAAAGAAGAAGTTCCAACCTAGTTCCAACCCCCCTGCCATGGACAGACAGACATACCTTCTGCTAAGCCAGGTTGCTCAAACCCCATCCAGCCTGGCCTTGGGCAGTTCCAGGGAACCTGTGACATCCACAGTTTTTCTGGGCAACCTATTCCAGTGCCTTACCACCTGCATAGTAAGGAATTTCTTCCCAATACCTAATCTAAATTTTCCCTTTTTTAGTTTGAAGCCATCCCCCCTTGTCCTCTCACTACATGCCCCTTATAAAAAGTCCCTCTCCAGGTTTTTTTGTGGGGTTCCTTTAGGAACTAGAACACATAGTTTGGGCAGTCATGTAAGTCTTTCACCATTATGAATTCTTGTCATTGTAACCAGTGCACAGCTATGACTGGAGCTGGCATTAATGAATAACGAACATGATGTAATCCCATCTCCTGTGGTGTGACAACCCTCCAGCAGAGCCTCAATTACAGCCATGCCATTATTTAAGAACCAGCTTATGGAAAGAATATGTTGTCAGGCCATAAACTGTGGAGCATTTTACCTGGTGTAATGAGAAACCTCCTAATTAGCTCAGTTGTGAAAACTGTAGGAGTCTTGCCTGTGCTTCATTTTCATCACAGCAGCAAAATATTTGTCCTAAGGGCAGGGAAAAGAATTGGCTGTTGTGTGAGAAGCAGCCACACAGGAGAGGGCATTCCAAATTAGAGAAAATTAATTCACAATTAAAGTACTTATATACAGACCCATTTCGCAAGACAGGCAGTGCTTACTTGATAGCAGCATCTGAAATACAATGCAATGCAATGAGTTTAATTATCTTAATTTTGTGGGCTATTCATCTATAGACCCACTTAGGTGCCATGGTAACAGATGCAGCTCCTGGCTGAGATTGGTTGCTCCAGCTCCCTGGTAGCACCAAGGTGATAAATCATTCTCTGTTTTGGATTTGTGATATGAGTTTTTGTAAACTTCTACTCTTACATCATCATCCCCATTGAAAAAGTGCAGCATATTTATTTAACACTACAATTCTGATCTTGGGGACATGGGGAAATCAAACCAGTAAAAAGGCCCACGGAATTAAACTGTAATTTGGGGAATGTAATGTTAGGGGCAGCCTACAACAAACTGCCCCATGCATTACTTTTCCAAATACATGAACCTGTGTGGGAATAAAATAGGACTTCACAAACCTGTGGCATAACATTTAAACACCCTTTTGCAAAGACTTAACTTTCTAGAGCAAAAAATATTGAATGACAGTGGTTCTCAATTTACATCAATCAGAGTAATTCTGACTCCTGCTCTATCTGGAAAAGAATCCCAGGGAGGATTGATGAACAGCACAATGCTTGGAAACATTGGAGGCTGTGCAATGCAGAAGCAGCCATTTAGCATGAGCAAAGTGAGTCTGTTAGCTGTAATGCAACTTGTATCCAGTAATGAGGTGGTGTTGAAAACAAAAATCCATGCATTTTTCAGTCACAGATCTACTTGGTCTAGATCAAGAGAATGAAGCATCTCACACAGCATCTGATGTAGAAATGACTGTCATTATCTGAGAAGTTGTGCTCTTTGGTTGAGGATAGGGAGAGGCTAAATTAGAATCATGATGAGACCAAGGATGTGCCAGAATTGAGAGTCCAGCTAGCTCCCAGAAGTATTCCACAGGGATGCTGGAAGCAGCCAGAGAGGTGCCAGCCTGCAGCCAGCAGGTGCTTATGCTGAGGAGCAGTGTGGTTCTCTGTGGGTCTGCTGGCAAACGTTGGCTGCAGGTCTCTGTGTGTCACAGCAGGGATGTGGCACCATCAGTGTGTGACTCAGCACAGAGTGTGCCTGGGGACCTGAGGTGCAGTTTGTGTGCAGTGTGTGCATGAGTGTGGCTGCAGCTGGGCTGGCCTCATCAAACTGCCTCTTGGGTCTGGTCTCTGGCCAGCTCATAACTCCAAAAGTGGGAATCCTTGTGGGAGACTTAGCTGCCAACTCCCTGTGCCAGGTGCACTTCTGGATTTCAGCTGAACAAGGGTCTGTGACCAGCATCTCTGGCCACTGTGTGTCCCTGTGTCCCCTTGCCTTCACTAGTCTCACTTGTGCAGGAGGGTGGCAGTGCAGGCAGTGGTGTTGTATGCCTGCTGGAGGACAGGAGGTTGTCCTCACCAAGACAGGTGAATTCTGAGAAAAAATGCAAGTCTTTTCTGAAAGAAGGCAGTATACAAGAATTTAGCCATCCAGCCTTTCACTAGTTTTACTTTTTAGAGCGTTTTCATAGTTCTGTGACACAGCTGAAGATAGATTACAGTTCTTCAGTTAATACTGTGTCCAAAAGTCCCTCATTCCATGTGCTGTTTTGTTCTCCCTTTTGCTAAGACCCCTCTGTTAAACAACTACCTTTTGAGTTTGGTTGTTAGGCCCACACTCTACAGTTTTCAGTGTTTAATAGCTGGTTTATGGCTCCCTTGTAAATAATCAAATTATTGTATTCTATACAAGAACCAGGAGTAAACGTTCTGATGGCAACAGCTGTAGAGAAGCCTGGCTGCATACCAATGGAACAGCAAGAGCAAAACTGTTTCTTGAATAACTGTTCAAATATATTGCTATAAACAATGAATAGCTGTCCTGACAAAACATAATGCTGTTGAAAATGGAGATAAGATGATGTGATGGATCAGTATTTATTTTCTTCAAAGTGTTATTTCTTTTACCTTTCAGCACACATTCTCTATCTTTAAATGAACTGCATTTCTTCTCTTTCTAGACAGTCCTAGGCTTGTGAACTCACTGCTCCACCAATCACCTACTACTCAGGAAAATTAGCTTTTGAATTTACAACAGCTGTTCATTTGGTTGTCCTGGCAATTTTCAGAAGTAATTAATTTTGTACTTGTATTTTTATATTTCTCACATCCTTAATAAACAATGAAAGATTTGAGAGAGACTATAAATATGTAATTTTATTTTAAGGATTTTTTTTGTGGTGCTCTGGTACTATCACTTCTTTTGTCATTCAAACGTATGTAAGGCAATTTCAGTCATAAAAAGCTCTCAGTGTCATGTTCTGCCACTTTGGCATCATGATAAATATTACTTCAGTCAAGAAATAAATTGATTCAAAAGGGACTGCTCATTGAAATAGTTGCTAGTAGTTATAGATAAGTACAGCAGGCTCTGGCTGTAAACCTTTGACTTGCACACAATTCCTTGGAAGCATAGATGATCTCCAGCATGACTGAGGGGTGCAAAGCCAGCTCTGTAACTCTTTTCTATACTGTGATTTACTGCACCTTTATATGTGGTCTCCTAAGGCTATATGGTGAAACTGAAAGGCAGCACTCATTAGGTGATTTAAGCTATCTCAGTGAGTGGAAAATGTTGCTTTGGGGATTGTAGATCATCAATAAATTGTTCGTGTGTGAAATGAAAAGCCACATTGAGGTCAGCTTCCAGTAAATTCATCTTCAGCACAGGCAATTTGGAAACACCTGGCTTAGCCCACTAATTATTTGATTGACCACTATGACTTGAAAAACAAGATAGAGGTATCAGGCAATAATGGCTTAATCAGAACTTTTAAACACTGCTGCTTTTTCAAATAAAGAGATCAGGATCTACAGCAAATGCAGCTGCCACAGGGCAGCACAACCCACTATTCTGCAGTGATAGGAGTCCACAGCCTTCTCAGTCTGATGAATTGCATGCCGAGATCTTTAGACAACAAGATTCAGGAGACATGACCTTCCACCCTGGAGAGCCACGGGATAACAGGTTGAAGAGTGATGCAGCCAACAGTGTTTTTCCTAGGGTTTCAGCAAGAGGGAGCTGGCTGCAGGGGGAACGCAGCAGGTTCCCAAGATCAGGCAGTACCATCAACCTCAGCCACATCTGTGTGCCCCTTTTCTCCCCGTGCTGAGGATTCCATTCCACAGCAATCCCTGTGGCAGTGCTGGCTCATCCCTGATTGCACGAGACATGAGCTAAGGCGAGATTAAAGGAGTGTGTCAGAAAGCATTGTGATTCTTCTGCTTTTAAGTTGTACTTTTTTGCCAATTCTCCAAGAGCTCTTACCTCCAAGTGGGTGATACTGCTTTGACCTCTGCATAGAAGCTGTGGGCTTATATGGCTGTAGTTTCTTACTTGTCCAATGTAAATATTTTTGAGAAAATCACCAATGCTGCATCCCCTGGAAGCACTATTCACACTGCACTGTTCTTAACACAAACTAAAGAGTCCATTTTTCAAGTGAGTTAGCAATGCCTTAGAAATTTATGAAAATGGCATCTAGGTAATGCAGATTTTATATAGGCAAATGGATATATGAACTGTATGGATATAATTTTGGTCATCTGTACCTGGGCATTTCAGGAATACATGTTATGAAGGAGCATTTAATGACTAGTAAATAACAAAAAGGTTCCACATTCTTAACCGAATCCCTTTTCCACGTGCTTTACCAATAAAAGAATGCTGTTCTGTCAGCTTTCTAGAATTTTTTAATCTGTTGTTGTTGTTAACTATAGCAATACTGTTGTAAATTAAAATTTACATATAGGATGTTTCAAAGGGTTTCTCTTGTGACTGCCTGAGAAATGCCAGAGACATGAGAAGTATGCATTATATTACATTAAAAAGCACAGCCAGATGGTGCACATTAGGTTCACCTTATACCCTGCAGGAACCCACTCCTTCAGACTCAGGGTGCAGAGTCCTCAACATCATAAAATCCTCTAATCTGGGGAAGGAAGGACTGTCAGCATCTGTCCCTCATCTGATGGCATTGGGGCTAGCAAGCCCAGGGGAGTGCCTTGCCAAGTGTACAGTTTGTCTTTCAGGGCTTCATCTCACCTGGCTCACAGCACTGCACCCTTCAGATGTCACCTCAGAAGAAGCCAGTGTCATCTCAGAAGTGTGTGCCAGCAGCACAGTGGCTGGTCCCTGGTGGAGATGCATCCCACATTCCTTCCAAGTCCTGTTGCTCTCTCCAGAGTGAATTGGGCAGGAAGCTCACGGTGTCTGGGGTTGTTCTGGCCCTGCAGTTGCTGTCAGAGCTGCAGCACAGAGAGCAGGGGGCTCAGCATGCCCAGCCTGCACAGCCTTTCCCCCAAGCCCTCCATACCACCACTGCTTGTGCCAGAGCTGTGCTCCAGCAGTGCACCATGTGCAGTCCTGTTGAGAGAGAATTAATGGTGCTTGATGAATGAAGCAGTTTGGGAGGTAGAATGAGGTCTGAAGCTATGGCTTGATGAAGACATTGTGCTGTCTGTGCTGCAGCTGGGCAGCTCAGCTCACTGAGCTCTGCTGTGCTCTGCTCTGTCTGCTCTGCGACTGAGGGCCAGGCTGGAAACCTCAGCAAGGATGGGGGCCAAGGCAGCACACCCCAGCCCTTCCACAGGTACCAGTCCTCTGAATCTCTGATCTTGTTGTAGCATAAGCTATTTGGGATGATAAAAGATTTTTGATCATTCACAGGCTAGTTATTAACTTACTGCAGATGCCTTTATCTATTGATGTGAAGTATTACCATGTAGTAAAGCTCCAAAGATTTATGTAAGCCAACAGGAAGATGACTTTTTACCATGTCCCTATAGAAGCACTGCTGTTTTATTAAGTAAGTAGATTTGGAAGAAATCACCATTGAATTTAACTCTTGCAGCTGACCTAATTTTCTCTTGAAAGATTTAAACTTTTCTAGTAGGCTTGATGGTCTGTCAACTCAGCATCAAGAATTTCTGCCTTTTTACTAGTGTATGACTGTCATCCTGACACGCTGATCTAAAGTGAATTACAGAGCAGGAACCATCATTTCAGAATACTAGAAAAACTAGTGTAATTGTTTTACTTAAAGAATTATACTGAAAAGATTGCTCAATCTGTTTTTCTCTTCCCAGCTGGTGGCCTCCATCGTGTTTATCAGCTTTGGTGTTGTGGCAGCCTTCTGTTGTGCAATAGTCGACGGAGTGTTTGCAGCACGGCACATAGTAAGTGCAGTGATTTTTTCATCTTTCAGTTTTTATTATTTATGTCATTTCTAGCAGGAAAGTATTTTCTTTTGGTTTATGTTTAGCAGTATATTAGGGTTTTTGATAGTTCTTGGTGGAGATAGAAAGGTGATTATAAAATGATGTCATGAAAGGCATGCTAAAAGGTGTATTTACTTAGAAAAGGATGACATTTCAACCACTACCAGCATTTGTTTCCTATTGTACAAAGGCTTTGTGGGCACAGTAAGGATTTGGAATGCACCTAATGATGAGCACTATCACCTGATGGGATTTGAATATGCTAGTTTATATATGAGAAACGTGTTGTTTGCTGTTCTATCTTTTGTGATAGAATACCTAAAAAATCAGTCTAAACCCTAGCTTTTAATTGAGCTTTGATTTCCAAAATCATCAGGAAATAAGTAGTCATATGTGTTAACAGACATTAGAGGTCAGATGTAGTATGCTAAATAATACAGCATGATGGTATACGAGCCTCTCTCTGCTATGAAATACCATGAGCCTGCTTTACCATCTTTCTGCTTGTGTTCATTGAGGGGCAGCATAACTCCACTGGCATCAGTAAGACCCTATTGAATTTCTGTTACCAAATACATCTGAATAATTAGGCTTTAGATCACCTGGAACATAAAGTTATAAACTGATTTATATTTTACTGCTACTGAAGAGGGCTTTAAACCAAATGTGGGTTTCAGAGCTTCATATTCATTGCACAAGACAAAAGACATCTATTGGTGTAAAGAGCTGAGGTGTGCAATGTGAGCATGGATAAATGCTCTGGATTGTAGTCCTGTTTTGTGGTGTACAGACCCTGCATGGTGCCACAGTGGCCTGCTTTTTCTTGGATTTACCCTGTAGTGGGTCTGGATGACACCTGGTTTAACTGTCTCTGATTAGCAAAGGCCCAGGAGCCTTTCCATGGGAGCTGCTTAAAAGAAGGGGGGGGCAAATTCCTATTTAGATTCCCTGCTCTAGAACATTCAGTGGTAGTGCCCTGGAAAACTAATGACACTTATTGAAATTTTGGACCTGTCCTGGAGAGGCTGAGGCAACTGGGGTTGTTTAGTCTGGAGAAGCAGAGGTTATTTATAGGAAAGGAGGTTATAGTGAGGTGAAGGTCAGACTCTTCTACCATGTCCCCCTTGAAGACTTGAGAAGAAATGGCCTTAAGCTGAGCTAGGAGAGGTTCAGATTGGATACTGAGAGAGTAGTTAAGCACTGGAGAAAGTTACCCAGGAATATGGCAGAGTCACCATTTCTGGAAGTCTTCAAGAGGCATCTGGATGTGTCACTTAGGGATATGGTGTAAAGGTGATTTTGGGCTGATAGCATGATCCTGAGAGTCTCTTCCAACCTTCATGATCCTGTGATATTGTAGTTTCCCAGGAACCTGACTTATTTCTGTCCTGCTTTAATGTGATCATTAGGAAGTGTTCAGATGACACTTGTAGTCTTACACATTGTAACTGCAGCGCAGCTGTGCAGCCACAGCCCCACTGCTGAGGGTAGACACCCCTTCTCTGAGGTGAGGTCCTGTGTCAGGGACAGCGAGTGCTCAGTCTCAAGCACAGACACAGGCGTTGCTCCTCACACCTTTCTACGTGTTTTCAGTAGGAGAACACCAAGGCACAAAGTCATTGCACACACCCAAGACAAAAGCATCTTACAATCTGAGGGGTGCAGTTCTGTATCTGGTTAAGGGAGTGACTGGGTATGACTGCATCCCCTGTGCAGAGCTGGAGGCTGGAAGGGGCTGGTCACCACCCGTCCATTCCCAGGAGTGCTGGAGATGTACAACCCAGTAACATGATCCTGCTTCAGTCACATCATGACAGGCTTCATGGAAATCCATGACCAGTTGTTTACATTTGGGCTCACTTCTGTTTGTCACATCTGTATCTTGCTGTCTCCTTCACCTGTGACAGAGCAAAGAAATATTAAGTACCACCATTTGTTGGTAAACTACTTTGTATCTCAGCATGATCACGCTCACTTCAACCCATTCTCCTCTGTCTAATAGGGAACCTGATAGGATCAGGTGAAGTAAAGGTCACATCACCCAGTTTCTCTGACTAATACACCTGGGACAGTCTGTAGGGATGATAGTGTAAGTGTGCTCCCAATTTAATTTACAGTAATGGTGAGCCTTATCAGAAGAACATGTGCCATACAGACTACGGTGTCACTGCCATGGAGTTACATCCTCTTTGCATCACAGCTCATTTCCTTCAGGGAGAGCAGCAACATCACGTTCGTACAGTAATGGTGAGCCTTATCAGAAGAACATGTGCCATACAGCTACGGTGTCACTGCCATGGAGTTACATCCTCTTTGCATCACAGCTCATTTCCTTCAGGGAGAGCAGCAACAACATCACGTTCAGTACACTCCCTACAGGCAAAACCAGCCTTTTTCAGACCTGGATTATGCTGTTCCCATTTTGTCCACAGCCTTTGGGGCATAACTGCGGAAGAGTTGGAGTAAACTGTCTTCCAGTCAGGGAAAGGACAAATTCAATGTCAGAGCAGGTGCCTATACTAAAGCCATCAACTTTTTGTGAGAAATGGTAGCTGAAGCCAAGCAGTCTTCAGACTGACTACAAATACAACATCTTTCACATCAATTTGGAATAAAAAATGTGTCCCCCTTTTTGTTTTATTTTTAGCTTCATTTGAGCTGGAAAGGATGTGAAGAGGGCAAATCACATAATTGCAAATTTTTCTTAGTGCGTGCCTGCAGTGGAATGGAGACAATTATTTTGCACATTTTATCCTGCTTTTATAAAACTGTGAATAGAATAATAAAATAGTATTCTCTGTTTTATTTCCTTCCCAATAAGGCATGAAATTGACAAAAATTCTTCCTGGAAATGGATGTATTTCAGAAAAGAGATGCTTAAATTATTTAAGACTTACTTTGCTTTATAGAAAGCTCTGGATCACACCATTTATAAAATTAAAAACACTGAAGGAAATGTAGCTTGATTTAAAATAAGCAGTAGCTTATTTGAGAAATAATGCAGACATAATTCATCTTAAAAAGAAAAAAAAAAACAAACAAAAACCAACCAAACCAGCATCAAGTGAAATAAATCAAAGTTGAAATTAAAGTGCAGTGATGTTATTTCAGAAAAATATGGTGATTAAAGGAATTTATGTGCATTTTTGTTTGCTTGAGACATTTTGTTATTTAGCAGATGAGAATAGTCCAGTTTTTCTGTTGGAGATCATTCAACAACATTCTCCCACCACACAGGGAGATGCCCTGTCCCACCACAGGTACGCATTCTCTGCAGTAGCTATGACCTCCTAGTCATGACTGCAAGCCTTGACCATTGCCACATGATCTTTAGCTTTGCAGTTGTACTCCAGATGAAACCTAAAATAGCCAACAGCAAGAAATCTGGGTATGAAGTGAAGAAATTGCCTTTTCCAACTGAGTTTATTCTGTGATTCTGTGAAGGAAAAGCTGGGTGCTGTGGAAGGCAGAGTTGCTAGTCCATTGTGACATCTAAAATGCACACTAAACCAAGCAGTGTTAAGTTATTCCTCTCCTCTTCTGCAAAGCCACTTCTGTGCAACAGTGATTTAATTTAATTTTCAGCTGACCTAGTTTCTTCCTCTTGATAGTGATGACTTAAGGAATTAATTGAAATAGAATATGTTGTCAGGTGCTAAGCCCTAAAATGAACCTGAGAATGAACTTAGCTGAACTAGAGGATACTGAAACACTCCTAGACTCCTAGATTTGGATCTTCACCCTTATGGTTTAAGTGCAGCTTGTGAACTGCTGAAGTATATCAGCTGGGTAATCACCTACTGATTTGGGAGTTTAGAAATTAAACTTGAAATATTTGCTTTCTGTTTATATATAGTAACTCAAAATACTGTTTGCTGAGATGGGCATTATGTAAACTCGCTTTCTGTGAGGCACAGAGACAAGCCAGTGGGAAAATGGAGTCTTTGATCTGGGGGATGCTCATACAGATTGAGCTCTGGTTGGTGGAACTCCCAAGCTGCTGTACTAAGCAATGTAAAGTTAGCAGCCCTGACCTAGCAAACAAATAGCTACATTATAAACATGTTCTGTGTGATGAAGACCTGCTGATTTCTGTGTTAAGAGCAGTTCCCCAGCAGAGATGCAGAGACCCCTGCCCAGCAGTGTCCTATGGGCTCCCAGCAGTGCCTGTGTGCTCCCAGCAGTGACTGTGTGCTCCCAGCAGTGTCCTGTGTGCTCCCAGCAGTGACTGTGTGCTCCCAGCAGTGACTGTGTGATCCCAGCAGTGTCCTGTGTGCTCCCAGCAGTGACTGTGTGCTCCCAGCAGTGTCCTGTGTTCTCCAGCTGCTCCCCAAGGGACAGAGGTGCTGGTGCTGCTGCCTGTGTGCCCTCAGGAGCTGGCAGCCCCATGCAGTGTTGCATGTGCAGTGACAGAGATGTCAGTCCCCTTCCCATCTCTGGAGCTTCTCATGGAGGTTACAGGCACTCGGGCAAGGACAGCAGCAGGGGTGACTGGCAGCTTGGCTGGCCACTGCTGCATTTTACTGCAGGGTGGCTCCATATGCCCATGGCATTTAACACAGGCCACAGTCTTGCACACCGCAGGCCAGATCCTCTAAAACGCCATTTGAAAATGTTCTAATCCAACCTGTTGGCTTTCCTGTTGAAGAAAAAAGCAAATAGTTGTATTCCATGTCTAACGCAACTCAAAGAATAATTTCTCACTGGAATTAAATTAGGTAGATTCTCTGGAGAACAACGCTAAATGCGTTTTGTGTTCTCCATGTTGCCACATGAGACAAAATTACACCTAATTACTTCTAATTCCATTTCCATCCTGTATGACTCATTAGTGTAATAGCATGGCATAGCATATACCGTAAAAAGCATCAAAAGCAGCACGTCCAGTAGGTCAGGGGAGGTGATCTGCCCCTCTGCTCTGCTCGGGTGAGACCCCCCCTGGAGTGCTTCATCCAGCTGTGGAGTCCTCATCAGCAGAGAAAGGACATGGAGCCCTTGGAGCAAGTCCAGAGAAGGGCCACAAAGATGATCAGAGAGATGGAGCACCATTCCTATGAAGACAGGCTGAGATAGCTGGGGTTGTTTAGCCTGGAGGGGAGAAGGCTCCATGGAAACCGGACTGGGGCCATCCAGTACCTAAAGGGGCCTGTAAGAAAGATAGGGACAAAATTTTTAGCAGGGCCTGTTGTGACAGGACAAGGTTTTAAATTAAAAGAGGGCTGATTTAGGTTAGATATAAGGAACAAGTTTTTTACAACAAGGGTGGTAAAAGACTAAAACAGATTGCAGAGAGAGGTGGTAGGTGCCCCATCCCTGGAAACATTCAAGGTCAGATTGGACTCTGAGCAGCCTGGTCTGGCTGAAGATGGTCATTGCTATTTGATGGGCTTCAAAGGTCTCTTCCTACCAAAACTATTCTGTGATTCTTTGAAAGGCTTTACAATTGTATTTTTCTTTTTTTAGCAGAGTGAGTACTAAACATTTTTAACTGAAAGCTAGCCCTAGTTCAGTAGTGATTTTTATGCTGATGGTTCACCTACGTAAAATTGTTTCATTGGTGAACTTCCTAAATACAGAGTGCTTAAGTTTGCAACTAGTACATTTTGATGCCAATGGTCAACTATCCCACAGTATTAATTCTAGTATTAGACCGTGCATCTGACACTGAAGCACAGATTGTATTCTTAGAGCACCAGCCATTTACAGGGTGGGATTAATTCTTTTTTATGAACATAGTTCAAGGGTTGGAACAAAGGAGGATTTTTGCAACCAGCTTAAGCCCATCTGCCAAGAGTTCTCTTTTGTACTGCAAGCCATCCCATTCACACATCCAAATGCAGTTGACTATACTTTAAATCAAAGGGCAAATACTTTGAAAAAGAATTTTCCTGGAGGGCCTGAAGAGCTTGGAACCTGTTGTACTATCATTTTTGTTCCTGTTACTCAGATGTATTTTCCCTGTGAAGCACATTATATCTCGGGAGTGCCCAGTCCTGTGAAAGGTGAATTAGTCAGAGGTACATAAGCAAAACCCTCACAAGAGAAGTCAGAAGGACATCTAATAGAAGAGAAGGTACTGACATCACAGAAGAGTTTCAGACCACCCCACAAGCTATTTTGAAACCAGATCTGAACTAGACAAGTAATGACAAGCTGTGTTGGTGTGAGCAAAGTCGTGGGACTGTGTGGAGTTTGGTCTCTGGTTTTTGTTTGGCGTTATAGGAATAGCCTGTGGGACCACTGCTAGATTATTGATTCCAGCTCTAGTATTTCTTGGTGCTTTGCCAAAGACCTGATTGACTTGGAAAGAGTTTGGAGAAGAAAAATCTGAAATCTGAAGTGGTAGCTTTTAGAAAAAGTACTCAGAACTTTGATTCATTTCATTTAACATAGAAAAGGTTGACAGGTAAATTGATCGTGGCCTTTCTAAGGTATCTGTGTAGTCAAAGGTTATCTGATAGCAGAGGGCTTTTAGTCTCTCACATAAAAAAACCCAAAAGAAATGCAGTGAATTGAAGTCAATGCTAAAGAGGTTCAAATCATGGAGCAGACACGGTTTTGACAATAATGAATTATGGAAGCGGCTTTGTCAAGGTTATGGATAATTCTCCATCACTGAAATATCTAAATCCTAAGCTTATTTTTGTGTAATCTTATGAAGCATATTGAGAGGTTATGAACTTGAAGCATGTGTCTTGGGATGAAATTATTTAGGCTTTGTTATTCAGGAGGTCATTCTAGAGAAGGGTCTTCAAGGAAGGCTCCTGCGAACTATTTTTACAGTCAGGTAGAAACTCTACTACCTCTTGTAAAACCTGTCTGTGTGGTGCCAGGACCTGTTCTCAGCTGGAAAATGTTCGGGATTTGATAGATCAAAAACACTTGAAAACCATTTTTCAAGATTTCTGGTCTTTTAGGTTTGCTGGTCTTCAAATCAACAGAGGAAATGCAGTCTTTTACATGAACATAACTTAAAAATTATCTCTACTAAAACCACTCTTCCTCATGTGCTGGATAACATACAAGACAACCCAATGATGAACACATTCAATATATTAATATATATATATATATGAGTACATGTATATTGAATATATTGGAAGTATCCAGGGACTTGTCAGCAAAACTGCCATCTTGCTAATGTTTTCTGGTCTAGGGCACAGATGCAGGGTTTTTGTACCCACAAATCTGCAATCTGATATTCCTCTGTTTCCAGACAGGTAAGTATTATTCATACAGAGCTGGTTGTTTGCCAGTTATTTTGTAGTAAGAAAAATAATAGCAACCATTTTTTTGGAGAACCTCTTATGATTCCTCCTTGAGTTTTCAGAGCCTTTCATTCTGGCAGAGACAAAGCTCCCAGTTTATACAGTGTTTTTGTTTTTGTTTTTTTTTAATCCCTGAAATTCCTTTCAGGTTTAGCCAAATTGCAAATTCTTTAAAATCCCTTTTTTTCCCCCCTTTCCTGCTGTGACTTGTTCTCCTGAGGGAAAAGGACTGGTATTGTGCCAACCAAACAGAAATGTCTAAACCATTAGGCAGCACAAATGCAATGTTTGGATACCAAAGAGGAATTCACTTGTTGATGAGAAGGGAAAAGAGGGGTTTGAGCTCCTTTCCCATCTGCCCTAGTGTAGAACAAATGCCTTCACTGCTGACAAAACCAAGGATTGGTCCAGGATTCCCTGGCCCCCTGACATAAATACTGGTCCATTCGTTTCCCTCTTCGAGATGTAACAGCCCAAACTGAGATCTCTCATTAATGTCATTGCTTTGGCCATTCAAGCTGCAGCAAGGCAGCTTTGTGGGAAGAGTTCGGTGAAGATGCAGTAACACCATCTTACTACAAGGAGGGGAGACCATCTTACCACAAGGGAGGAAGACTACTCTTTTATTTTAAATTGGGAGTTTGTACTGTGGGAAAATGTTAAGGGAATGACCCGCACATTTGAGTATTTGAAAGCTAATGGTTAAGTGCCACTGCCATTTAATTGCATGATCCTGTTGCACAGAGACCACAATGTCAGTGTACAACTGAGCAGAATTCTCAGTGCATTGGAGTTGTAGCAAATCTGGTATTTCCAATTTCTTTGGCTCTGAAAATTCAATTATTTTCTTTTACCTTTGCTTCTAGTGTACTTAGATAGTCACGAATTCCATTAAGTATATTGTAAATCAGCTCCAGAAATAAGGAAATAGGATAGGGAAATTCTACACATTTTACTGATATTAATAATCATATTATTAATGCAAGAAATAATATGAGAAAGTGAGAAGGATTTGATCAAAGTTTAAAATTACACTGGTATTTTAGTTCTCACGGATTATAGTCTTCTGCATTTGTACATAGATACTGGCTTCTGCATCTGCGTGGCTTCTATACATCCAAAAATCAGGTGAGCAGCAGACACAGTGTAACTTGTTCAGCAATGCAGAACAGCAGCTTGGGTCAGGGGAGATTTATTGTCTACTTCCATCTTTACTTTGTTGCTTTGCAAAGCATGGGCCATGATGGAATTTATGCAAAGCGTACAAAGCAAGTTAATTACACTTTAATCCTCAGAAAGGTGGGTGACTGGGGCAAAGGGCTTGCAGTCTGTTCTGAAAAGCATAATCTGCCTCACTCTGATGGGCTGCCAGCAGAAGATAATTTCCTTTATTGTTTCCTCTTCTCAGAAATGTTTCTAGACTAACAACAGATGCTTCTTTTCTATGAAAAAAATTCAAAGCTTCTACACAGATATATAGAGGGAGAGAAAGTAAACCACCTGCAGACTTCAGATTGCAGCAAAAATACTTCATAGCTTTTTCATAATTTCTCAAAGGAAAAACATTGTTTTCAGTTGCCCAGTGCAGAACTAGTGGAGTTAAAAAAATGAAAAAAAAGTAAAGACACAGTTTATTCACATGGATCTGAAGTCCTTAAATTCTAATAGAGTAAAAATTAAGGGTGTAATTAAGGGTGTTGCCATATGCTGCAGTTTGCCCTAGCAAAAGGTTTTATTTGCTTCACCTTTAAGAAGAAACCAAGATTAGCATGAATAATCATATCATAGAGCAGGAATTTCTCTCTGTGGGTGGATGATTATTCAATTGCATATAATGTCCATGGAAAGTATGTTCCCAGGTATTCAACAAAGTTTTGATTTATGATTATTTATGACTCTGTTAAGAGCTTATTAAAATGTGTTGCATCACTGCTGCTAGGTTATGGAACTTCACACTTGTAGTATATTTATTTAGTCTTTTATGATGAATTCAAAGAAGGTAACATACTTAAGAAATTTTTTTTTACCTAATCTGCCTAGAGTTTTCTTGTATGGCTCAGTGCAGTTCTCTCCACATTCCAGCCATCAGTATTTCCAGTGACTTCTTTGCCCCTGGAGCACTGAGCACCATGTATTTCAATATTTCTAAGATCTTCTGAGGTGCATGTGAGCTTCAAAATTGCAAGCGAGTGGAGGTGGAGAAAAGCTAATTGTGCCTGAGCAGTCCAGGCATTCATGAACCATTTCACTGATTGTTTAGACTATTTTACTTTTAAAACTCCTGTACTTTCATTTCTTTTGAGGTTTCTCTCATGGGCTTTTTCCTCTCTTACATTTTGGGTCCCAGTCCTGCAGTTCCTCCCATTTGGATGAGGTCTGTCAGCCTGGCTGACATGTCAGGGGGGTCTCCCTGTTACAGGAATGATAGGGAGCTTTCATGGCAAATTGCTGGGCATAAACACCTGCTTTCTGGCTGTTTTCTGCTCAATACCTAACATAAAAATGTTATGCATAATGTTGGTACATTAATTAAATTATAATAGGGATATGTTGTGCCATGTCCTGAAAATTAAAACCAACACTGCAATGTTTATTAAGCCTCCAGCATTTTATTTGTAGATGTATTCAATGTATTTATGTATTGCTCAATTAGGTGTATTTAGTGCAGCCTCTCTTCCTTCCCTTTGCTATAAAATAAATCCAAAAGAGCATTATAAATTAAACCCCTGTACATTTCAGTCAGCAGGATATTCAGTATTTCAGATGTCTAAAGGCTAATGTGTTCCAAAATGACTACTACATCTTGCAGTAGTATACTTAGAGATTTATATGAGATTAGTGCAGTTGGTTAAAGCATGGTGCTCATAATGCCAAGGTTGCAGGTTTGATCCCTGTGTGGGATCATTCCATTCACTTAAGTGTTGGGCTTGGTGATCCTTGTGGGTACCTTCCAACCCAGAGTACTCTGTGGTTCAGTGATTTCTTACATATTCTGATAGCATTAGGGCAATAGGAAGGAGATGGAGCAGTTTTTCATGTATTTGAGTCACATTACCAGAAACAGAATCAACAGTTCCTGCATTCTTGTGGAAACGTTAATTACTCACACGGCACAACATCATTACAATCAAGACAGAGCAATCAGTTCATATAACAAACCCTATAATCAAAGTAATGTAATCAATGTAAGTAATCAACTATAATAAGCAATTAAATACCTAACTGCATCAAGCAATAACTAAAATTACAGCCTTGAATAGTATCAGCTAATTGCATCATTAGAAACTTGTGTAAAAGCCAGTGGTAAGTCTAAGTTTTTAACTACACAACACAGCTATAGCAGGTGATATGGGAAGGTCTATGGCCTCATCCTGAGACACTGGCTAGCCAGACTTGACTGAAGAAAAGCAGATCCATTCCTGAGCCAGGCTTGGATTTGCTGTGTTAAGGCAGGAGTAGGCTGCCTCACTGGAGCCTTGGGTGGCTTTATCCCCAGAGCAGCAGCCCCCAGGCAGACAGACACTGTGTCACTCATAGTGACAACAGCTCTGCACACACGTCTTTCCTTCCTGCCACCACCTAAGCCTGCTCAGCTAAAGGCACTGCAGCCACTGAACCTCCTTGGGAATGTGCTGGGGACTCAGCTCCCATTTCTTTTTCCTGTTTCACTGCACTCTATTCTCTTGTGAGGGCTGACTGGCCTTTCCTCCCACCTTCGTGCCAAGGAGAGTGTGGCCAAAAGCCAGTGAGAGAAAATCACCTGCTTGAAGAGGTCCTAACCTCTCCTAATAGGTCTGTATCCATCTGAGAACACACCCATCAGTCCACATCAGGAAGTGTTCTCTCTGTGCCCATTGTCCAACAATGGGGCAGCTCCAGCACCTGGAGGCTTTTCATTTGGCTGTGGCAGTACTACAAGAGCACAAACCTCACCAAAATAAAGAAGAGTAAGACTAAGGCTACCACTACAAAGTATAAATTAATAAAAATCAGTGAGGAAATATAAAGTGAGGCACAAGCATATATGTGTGTTTTTCAGCCATGACAGTTTACAAGTGTTCTGAATATTTACTGATTTGAAAGACCTGAAATGAGTATGTGCTGCAATCAAATATTAAGAGAAGAGGATTCAGTATGATCTAGTCTTTCAGATTAAATAGAAATTCTAAAAAGAACCCTGGAAATGTGAAGTAAATCTGGTTTGTGAGAGTAAAGTTTAAGCCCCACCAGCTGCTTTTCCTATTTTCAGTTGGGTTGTTTCAGTATAGCAGACAAAATAGGCAGGGTCTCTAGGCTGGAGTGCAGCATTTCTGGAAGAAGATTAGCTCTTAAATTCATGCAAGGCAGATGTAGAAGCGCAAGAAGGGTAAGACAGAAGAGCAGTCTGCAGTGGCATTGCTCTCATGGCGTGACCTCACCCAAAGAATGTAACCAGATACCCTGGCGGCTGCCTCTGAAGTGCTTAAACAGCTCTGGGATGTATATTTGCACCAGGGAATCGCTAAAGTGCAGTAGTTACAGTAGCAGTATGGCATGGACAGAGGCATGTCTCTGTCTCACTCTGCTTTGCTCTGAAGCATTTGATCAAGTGTACATTTGGGAGCCCTTGACTCCTAAGGCATGGGCAATATGTGTAGAAACTGAATTAACACACACTAGCTATGTCTGCAGCTTAGGCAAAAAGAGCACTAGGAAACCTAATTCTAGGCCTTAAAGTTTATTAATATACTTTCCTAATTTTTGGATAAATTTTGAAAAAAATACATTTGAAAACATTCTATTCCTGATGGCCCATTGCAACCCTTGGCAGTAGCATGGCCTTGGGGCTGGGCTGCTGCACTCAAACAGGACTGTGGCAGTCCAGAAATGGCTCACTTTTTTTTTTTTTTTTTTTTTTTTTTAGCACTTGCCCTTCCAAATCCCACCCAGCATGCCCTGTGCACACCCTGACAGCCTGGGACTTCCCATGTCAATGGTCAACATGATGGTATTAAGAGTGCAAAACATCAGAAAAAGTAGGGAACAATCACTGGTATCACAGAGGAGGAAAACAGCTGAAATGAAGAAATGGAAAGGCCTGGTGGCCCACTTGATGAAGTGAAACTGAACTGACACATTTGGATTCAAAAGCTGATTATGACCTTGGTGGCTATGTTAATAATTCCAGAAAACTGTCTTATTGCATGGTCAAAAGGTGAAATAGGAAGGGATTATCATAGAATGGTAGAATTGTTTAGGTTGGAAAAGGCCTTTAAGATGATCAAGTTCAATGTAAACTTAATACTGCCAAATCCAGTAGTAGAGTTAATTTTCTGACCGTAACTGTACTTTCCCAACTTCCTTAATTTAAAAAAAAAGAATTGTTTGTTTGTTTTTGTTTTACAATTTCTGCCTTTTAATCCTCTCTCCATGATGTCCGTAACTTTATTTTCTAGCACCTGGACTTCCTTTCAGGGTCACAGTGGTTTTTAAACCTGAGGTTTTATAGCAACCACAGGATTCCAGATATCTGCCAGCCAAATGCTTACAGCCAATTTATTTTGTGGGTTGAATTTCTTTGTGAATAAGAGAGGTGGATATGCAATGGCAGCCTCTTCAGAATCCCTGGCACTGACTGAAAGAGCACATCCTGGCAGAGGGCAGGAGCTGATGCCTGGCATTTCCATAAGAGCTGTCCCAGATATTGAAGGGAGGGAAGAGAAGCCCACTGAGCCCCATGGTGGTGGTGGGCAGCCACTGGCCTGTCCAAGGAGGCAACATTTCCTGTGGGAGCTCATGATCTGTCCTGCCCAGAGGCTCTGGGCACACAGTGAGCAGTGACTCCTCTCTTCCTCTGTCCAGCTGCTGTCTGAAATAGAGAGGTTTGAAAATAATAGTATTAGTTACAGAAATAAGTTTTAATGAGGCATGTGAGGAATACTATGTTAATAACTATATGTAAACAAATAGTTTACAAAACAAACTGTATGTAACTATATGTATACAAAAATTTCATATCTCATGAATTTTGAGTAAGGCATTCTGTTGGACTACCAGGTAGTTAAAGATTCCTTAACAACACAGGAGAAGATACTGGTCTTTAGGAAACTAGCAATTTTTAAATTGTTATTTTAATTAGTTAGTTTTCTAGCAGTTGATGGGGGTTCAGTAATTGGA
Source organism: Passer montanus (assembly GCF_014805655.1). Taxonomy (NCBI): domain Eukaryota; kingdom Metazoa; phylum Chordata; class Aves; order Passeriformes; family Passeridae; genus Passer; species Passer montanus. The sequence continues at coordinate 16,701,720 of NW_024367707.1, forward strand.
AATATGGATTGGAGATTGCAGGGGGTATTGTTTCTTCTTTTTCCATGTAGCAGAGAAATTATGCAAGATAAATTGTTCTCTGAAAGCCATTTCTTCTTCAGAAATTACAAACTGAAAACTGAATTGCAGGTTTATCTGCCAGTGAATAAAAGCCCAAAACACTTTTGAGAAAAACTCACCCTTGTTTCTGATTCTGGATGGGTATGGTCATGTGCTCTATGTGGGAGTCACAAGGCTGGGGAGCAAGCTAAGCTATGAAATGTTTTGTTCTTCAAAGCTGATGCCCCCTCACTGCAGTGTTGATGATACTGGCCTTGGACTCAGAAGTTCCTAATATCAAACTCACCAGAGCCAATATGGAAACCGTTCATAAATATTTTTCTTTAATTGACATATTTCATTTGTTTGTGATTGAAAGCAATTTTTGTATTAATCACTCCTGTGAATCCCTAGGATTTTCTAGCAGTCTTCTTCAGGGGAAACCCTTCTCATTGGGAATGCTGTTGAAAAAGATGGAGAAATAGCCCTTGGTCAGAGAGAGACAGGAATTACAAAAGACCTGTAGCATTTCCTCTCATTGTTTGTACAGGGTAGGATCCAACCAACTTTAGCTTGGGCCCCCAGACAGTGATCCAGTCTGTCTGCTTTCCCAGGCTCCTAATATGCTGGCCCCTACTTTTAGGAGCTTCTTTTTCTTTGGTCTGAAAGCTCGCAGATTTGTATGCTCCCATGTGCCATGTGCTGTCAGCCAGTGTGGGGCAGACACAGATACCTGTGCTCCATCTAGCCCTCCAGAGAATCATCAAAGCTAATTACCAATAACTTCTATTTGTTCATATTTGCATGCCTGTTTTGAGAAAGTTAGCAGAGAGTGTAATCTTGAAGGGAATGATAATCTCCAGAACACCTAGCTGTTGGCACAAGGCTGAGCTGGCACTGAAGGGTGATGTTTCAGTTTGTTTTTAGGATTAAACTTGAAAAATCTTGGCAGTTATCCCCCTCCTATTCATTGCTAGCTTTGCTGTAGATGAAAACAACTAAAAACAGAGAATTAAAACTTGACGCTAGTGAGACACTGAAAACATTATTCTGGTTTTGGACCCCTCAATTTTATCTGTATTCATCTCTTTCATGTGACATGGATGGTTCCTTGCTCCCCAGGCCAACTGGCATGGTGAAGCCCACGTCCTCACTCTCAGAGTCTCTTGGAATGTAAATGGCAATGTCCAAATTACTGACTGGGAATGGTTCTTGGCCCATACTAATTTACAAACCATGCCCAGAAAATATTTTGGAAGAATGATAGTTTGCCCAAGCCAAAGCCATCACCAGCAAGCACAGTTCTAATAATTTAATGGGCTTGATGCTCGAGTTTCAGCCTTGGGAACATTCCCTGGCACTGATCAATCTGCACCTCTCTTGATGCAGCTATGGCAGCTAAGAATAAATAAATACTGTAATTGGAAAAAAATAGACCTCACTGTATAATTATTTCAATAAATTATTAGCCATGTTTTGTACAGTATGGCATACATTTCACTCAATACAGTTTAAGTTATATCTCCTTTTTCTGAAAATGAATTTACACATAAGGGAGATGGAATTTTCCCTATGTTATCCAAAATATATCTGTTCTCCAAGGAAACAAAAACTGGCATAGAAAAAGCTTCTTTCCATACCTCAGCCTAGAGCCCTTCAACTGCCCCACAGTCATTTTATCAAATCCACCAAAGATACTGTTAAAAGAATACTTTTCTTATACAAAAAATGTACTGCAATGCTCCCACCATCAAAGAGAATGTAGGGTTTCTATTGGATGATCTTGAAATAAAGAAATCAGCCAAACCAAAACCCTCTATATTTGGACCAAATCTTCTCTTCCTTGGCATAAAGCTTTCCTTCTTGTCCACCTGTCACTCTCAGGTTTTAATACACATATTAGAAAACTACTGAAGTAAAAAATTCAAGAAGAGGGAAAGCTACAGTTTGCCTTGTAGGGTTCAAGGCTGAGCAGTTCTGATTTGTCTGAAATTAAAGGGAAGTATTGGGTATCCTGGGTTTTGAGGGTTTTTTGACACATCTGAAAATTTTTAAACTTAGCTTGATGGCATTCTGACTGTATCCACTCAGCATACTCAAACACACTCAAATGTAGTTAGCTAAGAATTATTTTTTCCAGTGCTCAGAAGGATTGAATAAAACCTGTCGGTTTTTCATTTGTATCAATAAATAAACAAACCCAAGAATACAACTATTTTTTAATAGAGAATTCCTCCTCTTTTTACATATTTTATTCTCTGTGTATATCAGCAGAGCTTTAACCAGCAGAACTTTCCCATCTGCCCATTTCCACTTAAAGGGACTTACTGAAAGAGACAGAGAAAGGGAATGCATTATTTATTATATATTAATATTACACATTAGTGGGAGATATTGCACAGCTCTGTCTCAGTAATAGTGGTTGAGGAAGTTCTTGGTATCAAGTGATACTAAATTAGTTAAAAGAATATTGTTGCTATATACTTTAGAGTTACTCTTAATAGAAATGTATATGTATACATACACACACATTTATAGTATTTAAAAGTAGCTCTGTCTCAACCACTATTGCTATGAGCAGTAGAATCAAGGACTGTAGGTATATACTATATTCATACACAATCTGTTGTGAGCAATGTGAAGTATTTTAAGACCAGTCTGTCAGGAAAACTTTTATAGCTTTAAAGTATGTCTCAATTGCCTTTGGTAAGAGACACTGCTATAAAGTCCAGTGGGTGCTTATGTGGTGTTACATACTGTTGGATAACTTTTAAGCACTTTTTAATATCTATGTGGTGCCTTATTCATATAAACACCTTAGCAGACAGACAGACAGACCACAGCACCTCTGTAGCACGAAAATGGAAGCTTTTACCAATGCAACATTTTCGCATCCCCAGGGTACCTTTACTTAAAAGCTGTGTGCTTTAGGTGTTAAATTCTTTAGGTGTCTGGACAAGGCCAATGTTATCTAATTTTTGTTATTTTTGCACACTTGATCATCACTAATTTATTTCATTTCACATGGGGATGCATTTAGAGAATGGACCGAATGCAGAAGACTGTCTGTACTGGTGCAGCAGGCTTGCTGTTCAAAATTAGGTGCATGAAGGAAGGTATTTGTTTGCCATGATTGTGCAATAAAATGTAATAACTCTATTCACTGTGGTCACTTCCAAGCCACAGCTCTGACCTTTTGCTGCACAGCAATATCAAGCCATAATAGTATGGATTAATCAATCACCTCTTTCCCCAGAGAACAGTGCTGCCTCCAGTCACAAGCACACTTGGATGAAAAGCGTGCTTGTCTTCTCCATTGAAGACCAAACCAATAAAAGGACCAATTTCTTTTTTAAGAGGAAGAAAGTGTAAGAGGTAGAAAAACTGTGTAAGCCAAGAGATCAGGGCCAAAGTGAGGATCTTCCTGTACTTGATGGAGGGAGATTAGACAGCTCTCTCACTGCCTTTAAGAATATATAGAGGTGTTTGAGGGGAGTATCTTAGCATTCAGGGTCACACTCAGCCTCACAGTATGATGTGGTGCTGTCACTCATCAGCAACCTGCAGTAAGATGTGAATGACCCAAAGGTAAGGCCAGGGAGCATCTGTCTCCAGGTCCTAAACTCATAATCTATGATACTTCAAGAAAACTTGTTAGTCTGCTCATAGCCTGACATAGACTCTGACCCTCTTCACAGAATCAGAGTTGCTGAGACTGGGCAGAACCTCTGGAGATTTCTAATCCAACCACCTGTGCTTAGAGCAGTGTCAGCTAGCCAAGGTGGCTCAGAACTGTGTCCAGTTTGAGTATCTCCAAGGATGGAGACTCCACAACCACTCTGGGAAACTCGTTCTAGTGTTTAATCACCCACAGAATAAAAAAGGTTTCTTCCTATGTTTAAATGGAATTTCCCATATTTCAGTTTGTGCCCACTGCATCTTGTCATTTTTCGGGACATTACTGAGAGAAATGTGGCTCCATCTTCTTCACTTCCCATCAAGTATTGATCCATATTGATAAGGTACATGGGAACTTTCTCTTGCCTAGGCTGAACAGTCCCAACTCTGCTTCTCTTGTGACAGATACTCCACTCTGTTAATTCACAGACCATGTCTGTGGTCTCTATCATACTGGGGAGCCCAGCACTTTACCCACTTTACCCAGATGTGTCTCACCAGTGTTAAAGAGGAAGGATCACCTTCCTGAGCCTGCTGGTGGTGCTCTTTGTAATGCAGTCATGAATACTGCTGGCTTTTCTTGCCACAAGGATACATTGCTGGCTCATGTTTAACTTGCTACCCACCAGGACCCTCTGTAAAGCTGCTCTCCAGACAGCCAGGCCCCACTCTTTTCTGGTGCATGGGATTATTCCTCCCCAGGTGCAGGATTTGACATTTCCCTGTACTGTACTTGTTGAGGTTCCTGTGGGCCATTTCTCCAGCCCAGGTCTCTGAATAATGACACTGTCCTGTGGTGTTTCAGCTACTCATCCCAGTTTTGTATCCTCTGCCAGCTAGCACTCTACCCATCACCCAGTTCAGTAATTGAGGTGCTACACAATATTGTCCTAGCATTGACCCCTGGGGTAGACAACTATCAAATCACCTCCAGCTGGACTTCATGTCAGTGCTCCCAGCACTATGACCTCAGCAGTTCTGCCAGCTTTCAGTCCACCTCACTCTCCAGTTAATTAGCCCTTATTTCATCACCTTTTCTGTGAGAATGAGAGACTGCCAGAGGAATTAGCGAAGATAAAGATCCAGAAGCAAGTGAGTAAGAAGCTCCACTCATCCACCAAGCTAGTCACATTCTTGTAGAAGGTCAACAGGTGGGTCAGACATGACTCTCCCTTTGTAAATCCGTGCTGACTACTCCAAATTGCCTTCATGTCCTTGAGATGTTTGGAAATAGTTTCCAAGATTATTTGCTCCATCCCTTCCCATCAGGGTGTATGTCTTTCTTGTCATCCTTGAAGACAGGATGTATCTCCAGTCTGCTTAAAGGTTCTCTAAACTGATCCCCCTTTAGCAAGGGTAATTCTTTCTTATGCCAATTTTTTCCATTGGTCTCCACTGTGGACCAAGGCAAAGAAGGCACTGAATACTTTGATCTTTACCATGTCTTTGTACTATGTTGTTTGCCTTATTCAGTAATGTGCACATATTTTCCTGATTTCCCTTTTGCTGCTAATACACCCAATAGAAGCTCTTCTTCCTGCCCTTTGCAACCCTTGCTGGACTGAATTCCAAGAGAGCTTTGGCTTTCCTATACCCCATTCATGCATTCTCATATAATTTTTCTATTTTCCTTCCTGGTGATTTGTCCTTTATTGCACTTCTTGTAGACTTCCTTTTCATGCCCAAGATACATCTGGAACTCCTTGTTTATCCACACAGGCCTCATGCTGCCTTTGCTTGATTTCCTGTTAGAGAGGATGAACTGTTTCTCATTTTGGAGGAGATGAACTTTGAATATCAACTCACTTTCCTGGGCTTCATTGCTTTCCAGGATGGTATCCCATATGATTCTTCCAAACAAATCACTGAATAAGCCAAAGTCTCCTTTCTTCAAGTCCAGAGTGGGAATCGTGCTTCATCCTCTCCAGATTTCATAACATTAGGGAAAAGGCTGCCCTTGACATTCACATCCCTGAGCAATCCTTCCTTGTTTGTAACTATGAAGTCCAGCAGAGCTCCTCTCCTTGTCACCTCCTTGTTCTGGCAGAGGAACTGCAATCCTCTTAGACCTCCCAACCAGATCTGTCCCTGGAAGTCATGGTTAAAGGCTAATGCTTTCCCAGGGCTGTGGAAGAATGTTGACCTAGTTCAAGACATGGCATGCTGTTCGTGTGGTATTTGCTTTTCCTCTAGAGAAGAAGAGTTACTGAAGCTTTTTTCCTTACGCTTGTGTAGTATAAATAAATATTTTTGGATGCAGGAAGCTAACCTTTCTCTAAACCCTGGAGAGCTGGTGTCCAAACTTGCTTAAGTTTGCTGGAGTAGTCAGAAAGGCAAACAAGCTGATGGAGGAGCTTTATCCATTGATCTCTCTGCATTCCTGCCTAGCTCTGCATTTTAACTAATTATGTATTTTGGATCAGCAGATTTATATGGTTCACACTTCATTATCCAACAAGCAAAGACTACTCTGCTTGCGAGCTGAAGTAGTGCAGATCTTTGTGCAAAATCTGGGTTATTCCTGGATGGATTTTAAAGCTTTAAAATGCAGTATAAGTTAATCAGTGAAGATTTCTGCTAACAACTTAAATAGTCTTTTGCTTGTAAGTTGGCATGGAAAGAGGGGATGGCAGATAGTGGGTTTGCATCTTCTGTCTTGGATCTGGTCTGACTGACTTACTGAGGATCAATGAGCACTTGAGTGCTTCCACAGAATCACAGAATCATGAGGTTGGAAGAGACCTTCAAGATCATCAGTCCAACCCATGCCCCAACACCTCAATTAAATCATGGCACTGAGTGCCACATCCAGTCTTTTTTTAAACACATCCAGGGATGGTGACTCCACCACCTTCTTGGGCAGACCATTCCAGAACTTTATCACTTTTTCCATAAAATACTTTTTCCTAATACCTAACCTATATTTCCCTTGGTGCAGCTTAAGGCTGTGTCCTCTCATTCTGTCAGCTGCTGCCTGGAGAAAGACACCAACCCCCACCTGAGCACAGCCACCTTTCAGGGAGTTGCAGGGAGTGATAAGGTCACCCCTGAGTCTCCTTTTCTCCAGGCTAAACACCCCCAGCTCCCTCAGCCGTTCCTCACAGGGTTTGTGTTCCCAACCCCTCACCAGCCTCGTTGCCTCCTCTGGATGTACTCGAGTGTCTCAAGGTCCTTCCCAAACTGAGGGGCCAGAGCTGGACACAGCACTCAAGGTGTGGCCTCACCAGTGCCAAGTACAGCGGAAGGAGGGTGACCTCCCTGCTCCTGCTGGCCACACTGTTCCTGATCCAGGCCAGGATGCCCTTGGCCTTCTTGGCCACCAGGCCACACTGCTGGCTCATGTTCAGCTGCTGTCACCAGCACCCCCAGGTCCCTTTCTGCCTGGGCACTGCCCAGTCACAGCATCCCTGTAACACTGCAGGGGGTTTGTGACCAAAATGCAGGACTCAGCACTGGGACTTGTTAAACTTCATCCTATTGGACTCTGCCCATCCATCCAAACATTCCTGGTCTCTCTGCAGAGCCCTCCTACCTTCCAACAGACTGACACACGCTCCCAGCTCTTCACACCTTTGAAGGCACAGACCAGGACTAGATAAGTGAAGGAAAGTTGAAAAAGGTGGTTTTTTTCAAACATAAGGAATTCCAACACTGCTTTGGGATAGATATTGGATCACAGAGGACTCAAGTTGTCAAATCCTCCCAAAATAAATATGGTCTAGTCCTGAAACTGACTGAGGTATGCACCCTCCAGGCTGCAAAGTGGCTGTTTGCCAAGGTCAGAAGAACACATTTTCCATCTGGCCAAGGATATTTAATTTTGTTCTTCCTTTATATCAGTTTGTGGGAACTGTTACAAGCAAAATATGAAATATGAGCAGTGAATGCATCTTTTGCAATAGCATAATGGAAAATAAGGCAAAACCAAACAATGTAAATTGCTTTCTCTTTATGCCTTAATTTCTTCATTATTCTTTTTTTTTTACTTCTGGGGTTTGAGGTGTGTTTTATAAGTGGATTACTCAAACTATTATCTATGTTACTTTGTTTTCATGGACATTGTTGAAATTCTTTAAAAAGGAAGTCCCATATCTTGAAAACAACCTGCAGAATTAATCTTGGTTCTTAGGTAAGAAACTGTACCAGAAAAAAAGAATGACTGGACCATTGTCAGAGCAGTAATATTTGACGTTGAGCGTGGTTAGATGACGTCAAGTGGTTAAATGCCAGAGGTGATGTCTTTTAGAGAAAAATAGATGATACTCTCATAGCTTAGTGGTGGAGTGAGGATGGAAAATGAAACCCTGAGGAGAGCCATTCCAAAAGGAAAGTCAGCACAGGAGGTGTGGGCCTTTTACCCAAGTGGTGCAATTGCTTCAGCTCCACAGAGCTGTAAGCGTCTGCACGGGGACATGGGACATAGCGCCTTCCACTTCCTCCAAACCAATCACTTTTTTGGCTGTTTTTCTTTTTACAGGAACCCCGACCTCTGTATAACAAAAGATGCCAGTTTTATTCAAGTGGAATAGGATTCCTGTATGATGCCTACCAGACTGAGGTAAACAAACTCACCTCATCATGTGTTCATTTCTGCTGTGCTGGGGAGGAGCAAGGGAGATGTTTGAGAGCATGTTCATGCATGTAGATCATGGGTAGATAGAAATGCCATTGTTTTTCTCCCTCAAGTGACTGCCTGCTTGTCCAAGCTTCTGACGATTTAAAATCACCAGTCAGTGCAGTTTTGAGTCATCATCAGTGTTTGTATCCAGTATTTTACTCTGGGGTTGGAATGATTCCTAGTCCATCCATGCTATAGAATAACTGTCTGGAATGTGTTTGTCACATTGGCATCTTCCTCTAAGAAGGCTTTTGTAGACTCCAAATGGAATAGGAAATATCTAAATTAATCCATTTGTATCATCCAGAAGACTTCAGATCTCTGGATTTATCCAGCAGAGGTAAAAAAACATTAGTATTTGAATGCAGCATTTTTATTATCTCAATGACATTAACATGGTCAAGAAAGTGCCCATATCCAAATGGCCAGCTTCCTGAGAAGTCCAGATTTAGTTTCTTTTCCTATTTTATTACTGAGGTAAATTGGTGGGAGTGAATATAAAAGCAAAATGGAGAACAGCTAAACAGTGGTATAACTTTTAGTTTTTCATCACCGTTCCTGCTGTGGCTAACAAAAGGTGTATGGGGAATGGTACCACTAATATTTCTAGAAAGCTTAGCAAAGTATACTGCCAGGTTAAGCAGCTCCTTAAGTCTTGCTGCTAGGGCATTCTGCTGCTGATTCCAGAAAATGTATGGCAAAAATATTTCACTGATCTCATGTAAAAGACCGACCCAGACAAACTTCTTAAGTGTGACAACACCCTTTCCTGTAAGATTTACTCCTTCCTCTTCAAAGTGTGCATGCACACTCAGACTCAGACATGGCCTGAGAAATGCTTCTGATTCCTGTAATGAGAATGTGGTTGGCGTCCCACTGACCACAATTCCTTGCAGGTGACCCCAGCTTCAGGCTTCTGGCCAGATGGTTTTCCACAGCTCTGCTGGTTCTGGGAATGTCTAAACTTGGGCCACCCAGAGCTCTTTCCTCTATTCTGGAAAAAAACCAAACCCCATATCTTTTAGAAGCGTAGGTAGTTTCTAATAACATTCTTGTCTGGTTGTTCACTGATTTAGAGTCAGTGTATACTAACTCAGAGTTAAGAATTCATAGCATTTATACTTAGCTTTTGCTTTTCCAAAGGTTGCGAGGTAGTGAGCAGGGGGCATGCTCTGCATGCCAGGCAAACACTTAACTAGGAAAGCAGATTGTTTACTGACTGCGAGTTTCCTTTTGATTGACATCTCTCACCTGTAAATCATCTCTAGCTCATTTGGTCTGCCTGTTTCAGTTCTCTTTGCTCAAAGCAGAAAGAATTTGATTTACTGGCAATTACCATTACAGAAGAACATATCTTCAATTGGTGTTGAGGAGAGAATAAATCACAAACAAATGTCCAGGACATGAAAAAGCTGTGTGTCTGGTCACTGAAATGAAATAATAGGTCTTGACATGCAGAACACCCACAAACGGCCTGTTTCCACCACCCTTGCTCACACCACACACTAATTTGTTTATTTTGGTTTATTCACTGTTCTCCTAAAAAGGAGTGTCTTGTGCTATGCATGTTTTAAAAATGCAGTGATAAAAATAGATAACTACAGTAACTTCCTTGGCCAATAATATGTGTCTGGTAGTGTAGAAGCAGCCAAAAACATGTTTAAGGTCATGCTGATCTCCCTGTTTTGTACTTCTAGCCTTCTCCATTAAAATAGGCAGGCTGACTTTATTATTGCTTGGAGAGGGAAAACGACTTTTATTTCCTATCAGAAGTGGTCCCCAAACCATGTATCAGAACAAACCATGCATCAGAACAAACCATAAATCAGAACAAACCATGCATCAGAACAAACCACTTCTTTGCAGCCCATTCCATCTTATAAAGCCCTCTCATCCCAATCATGCATGTGTAATGGGAAAGGGTTGTTTTAATTCTGTGGGTCCTGGGCCATTTTCACTGCATACAGGAGGTCAAAACCAAAGTCTGAAGATCCACTGAATGCAAAAGTATAGGGTATCCCACAAAATGGCTGAGGGATTTGCTCCAGGCTGTGCTCCAGATTGGTTTTCAACCTGCTTTGAGAAGTAGCCATGTGGGATGGTTCAGTCACTGCCTTGCTTAAGCTGTCAGTCAGTAAGTGCTCCTCTTCTGCAGAGCAATGGTGGTGAAACAAGGTCCTGTCTCAGGGTGAGATGTCCTTGTGACAAGTGGGATGTGTCTCATCCAAATGGATGAGCTCAAACTGTGAGCTCCATTTCCAGATTGCAACATAGACTGAGACTGTCCTTTTATAACCTATCATTTTGGGATAGAAGAGCTGGTTTGTATGAGACACTAACCACAGGTACAGCCTTGTCCTGAGCAACAAAGCAATCCCAAGGAATCATTTAAATCTTCTTCTAACATTCGTTTTGTCACCCATCTTCCACTTCTTGCTCAAATCCTGCTAAGGACAAGTGTGGCAAGTTGGAGACCAGTTGTGAGATGAACTTGCTCTGTTGCTGAATGTGTGTGCTTAAGGCTTTCCCTTTTTTCTGGGAATAAGCATGTGAGGAGTATAGGCTTATCAACAGTGACAGTTTTCAAACTAAAAGGATACACAGATCCAGGACTTAGGAACTTAGAAACATCTAGTTTAACATCTCTTGTGGACACTATTCCATAGAGTAACACATTCGTGGCTAAGTCAGAGCTGTCTGATAAACTTATCAAAAGCAGGCATGTATTCCTAAACGTGCTCCTTCTACTTTTTCATTATGAAGAGTTTTCCATTCAGTAATATATTTTAATTGCATTTTGTGAACAAAATAGTTCTCAGTGGTTACAGAGATTTTTTTTCTATCAAATAAAAGCTGTAGAAAGAATGTATTTTCTGACTGCTAGCTTTTAAAACCTGACAGCTCTCCTGGATTTCAAAGTCAATAAGCTAAAACTCTCAGGGAAAAAAAAAACAAAACAAAAACCTTATATATAAAGTATTTAAATTGGTCTGTAGTGCCAAATACAAGTGATTAATGCTTACCATACTTAAGGAGTCATTAAAATGATTTTGTGTATGGATGGAGAGTGGCTTACGTGTGCCTGCCTTTATTGTTCTAACATCTGTCCATCCCTGCAATTCCTCCTCACATAAATAAACCTTTTCAGTTTTGAATTCAAGAGCTTGCAATAAATGGGACTTATTTGCTGGAGTGCTTGGATCTTTTCCGAATTATTCTGTTTGTGGATTTGAAGATTATTCTTGCTGTTGTTCATAATTACTTCCTTCTTCAGGAAGGTTTCACTGAAAGGGGAGAGCTCCCATTTATTGGAAGCTGTTCAGATAAATTGGCTCCCTTGCCATTTCCCCACTATAACAGACTGGTTCTCTTACTCACTCCAGTGTTTGCTGTAGTGTATCTCTCCAGACCCACAGTCAGCTTGTCACAGCTGCAGAGATCTGAGTCCCCTGGCTGCACACTCTGGGTCTCAGCAGAATAGCACCAGGCCATGCAGCAGCAAAGTGCTTGAAAACTCTGGCAGCCCTGGCTGCAGGCTGGTCCTGGGAGCTCTGGGCTCCATAGTGAAAATTCCCTCAGTCTCAGGCTCCTGTGAGCTCAGGGATGACCTTCTGGCTTCCAGTCATGAATTTTGGAATCTCAGGATCTTTCTGCACAAGTAATACAACATGGCAATGTTGTAGTAGTTGGTTGTTGTTATTGTTTGTTTGGGTTTTTTATGGTTTTGGTGGGTTTTTTTGTTTTGTTTTTGTTTTTTGTTTGTTTGGTTGGGTTTTTTTTTTTTTTTTTTTTGTGGTCAGTACAGTAGGATGATTCACACAACCCTGAAACATTGAGCATAAAAGTAAGTTTCTGTTTTTTTGGCAGGTTACATGTCATACCTTAAACAGCAAGTGCCAGCTGAAAGTGAAGAGTAACACATGCTATTGCTGTGATCTCTACAACTGTGAGAAGTAAGTACCTGTGTGCATTCTGTGGCCTCTGAAAAATTCTTGGTTGGTTGTCCTTACTTGTAACTGGTAGGGCCTGAAGAAGTAACACAGGGAGCTTGTGTGCTGAGAAATCCAGTTCCTCTGCAACTGAAGTCCTGATGCCAGCACAAAGTATGTCAGGAGTTGTTCATTAGTGTTGGGATTATTTCAGTTTCTTTTTCTTTGAATATGTCCATAAGTTTTTTGCTGTGTGATCAAAACTGATCACTCAGTTACATCCCTGTTCAGATATACTGTTGGTCTGGCAATGCATTTTTCCCATTAGATTTACTGAATCTTCTGCTTGGCTCACCCTTTGCACATGTCACTGTCATTAAATAACAGAATGGTTTGGGTTGGAAGGGACCTTCAAGACCATCTGGTTCCAACTCCCCTGCCATGGGCTGGGATACCTTCCACTGGTCCAGGCTGCTCAGAGCCTCATCCCATCTGGCCTTGAACACTTCCACTAATGGGACATTCACAACTTCTCTGGGCCATCTGTTCCAGTGTCTCACCACCCTCACACTGAGAAATTTCTTCCTAATATCTAAATCTTCCCTGGTTTTGTTTAAAACCATTCTCCCTTGTCTTATCTCTACCTGCCCTTGTGTATCATTTTGCCATGCACTCTCAAGCAACCTCTGCAACCCTCTACAGTTCAGCCACAGTCACTTTTCCTTCTTTTCCCCTCTGTATTTCTCATCTTCCTTCCTTCCTACACCTATTTTATTTTGGTTTTGCCTCCTCTTCACATGCTAGCAGCCCTGAATAACCCCAGTCCTCTGTAGGACTTGGCTTGTATGATGCCAGACATAAACATTTTAGGCATAAGGAAACAAGGTGGCAACAATTGAGTTTAACACAAGGCTTCTGCATGAAAAAGTAGCTTTTAGCAAGATGATATCTCAACTAGGGAAGTAAAAGAACATTTGGGACTAGAGGGAAGTGATTTATGCAAATGGGAGACACAAAGTGAATGAAGGTCTATGAAATGAATTAAAATCCTATGTAGAGTCTTGGGAAAGGTAGACACTGCTGAACTTTGGTATCTTTTTTATGACAGCCAGGTGATGGAACATTATATTTGCAATGCAGTATGTGAGAATGCTACCTCTGTGGTACACAGGCTAATGCCTGCATGTTAACACTGAACTAAACAGCTCAACTCAACACAGAAAAGAACAGGGCTGTTAAAAGGGTGAAAGTATCTGGAGTTGTCAAAAAAAGTGACTGAAACTGTTGCTTAAAGTATGAAGTAACTACAAGGAGAGATCAGGCCTATTTCCCTTTCATATGGAGATCCTCAGTGCTATTTTTCTAAGACATTGAGTTTGTTTGAAACACTTGGGACTGTTCACTGGTGTGATGTTATTCAATGATATATTAAATGTGTGTGTTCTGCTATTGTCAACATTCTACAGTGGACAGCAAGATCTTATGGCACTGGCATGGACAAATCCAGGGTAAATAAGCAATCATGCTGCTCTGGAGACTTGGCAATTCCAGTTCACAGGATGGCTAGAGAAAAGTAGGAGGAGGCACAGGCCCACAAAGTGATTTGTTGTCAGCCTAGAATGGACTGATATGAAGGCAGGATTGTAAATCCAATTTCCTCAGCCTCATGGCAGCTGAAGCTGTAGGTTCATTTAGTTAAGATGGGCTTATGGCAGGGCCCAGGTGATCTCAACAGTAGTGGTTCTTCAGTGCCAGAACCATGACCTGAAGCCACCAATTAGATGTTTCCAGAACCAACCACTGGCTTGGTTCTTCCCAGAAATGTTGTGGACTGCTCTGCAGAGCTTTCCCTAACCACACATGCACATGCTGGCCCATGCACTGGGGATGGGGGAACAGAAGAGTGAACACAAACTACCCACTTCTGGTTTCCACCATAATCTGATGGCAATTTGGCAATTTCCTAACAGTGGAAAAACAGGCTTGGCATTTAAAAAATCTTTCCAATTCAAATAGCTGCCCTAGGAGCTCATTAGTGGGCTGAAATTAGGGCAGGTACTGGAAAGAACTGCAGGAACCTGTGGTTTCAAATTTTGCAGTAGGATATTTCTGGCTTTTGGCAAGACAGTGAGGTGTAACTTCACCACATGCCTGATTTACAATAACCAATGTGGTGTAGAAATATGAACAAAGATGTCTGGATAGTACAAACCCGAGTGTAAAGACATCTTTATACTGTACTGTGCTGCATTAATTTGGAACCACAGACACCATAAACAAATGTAGCTAGCTGGCATATCTCCCTTCCTGTAGCTGAATTGATGCTTAAGCAGCTTGCCTTCTCCAGCTTTTGAGATGCCAGCAGATTTCTAGGTGAGCTGGGAAAAAAAAGCGAAGCTAAGCAAGCTTTATCTGGTAGCTAAATGGAAAGGGCAGCCTCCATATACCAAGATTATGTCTCTGTTTAGAGACTCTGAACAAAAATTAAACAGGGGTCCATGCTGGGAACCATCACCACTAACCAAACTAGGGTTGGTATTAGTTGGATTACATTTGATGCTGGCCTTAGAAGAGCCAGTTTTTCAGCAGGGCTTTCTCCAGTTCTTCTGAGCAGTTTTTGGTGGGAGCATGGGTGTACTACTTTGTCAAAGAGGAAAGCCAGCAGGAAGGAGTGAGATGCTGTAGTGCTCTTATTGTGTGTGAAACCATTCCCACGGCAGTGACATTGTCTGCCTTCTCTTTCAGTTCAGACCAGTCCTCCAGCTACTATGAATTTCTTGGTGTGAGCAGCTGTCAGGATGTGCTCCACCTGTACAGACTGTTGTGGTCCTCCACAGTCCTCAACATCATCGGCTTGTTCCTGGGGATTATCACAGCAGCCATTCTTGGGGCATTTAAAGACATGGTAAGGCTCACAGTCTTTTGCCTTATGTGAGGGCTTTCTGCTTGTTGCCATTATCAAATTAGTTAAGACCAAGGAAGTATAAATGTACAAAGGAGATGCTTTAAATGTGTTTCCTGGGTGTTGTGGGAGTCTGGGATGTTATGAGCCACCACAGAAGGTACCAAGAGTGTAACCCAGCTTCTTGTTAATAGCTCCCTTGGAGAAGATTAGAATGAAACAACACTAAATGTCACTGCTTTTAAATAAACAATGTAAGGTTTATTACACACCAAAATTTGGTAGCAAATAGGAAAACAGCTATGGAGACATTTTGGTGGTTATTATCTACAGTAATATAAGATTAACACATTGCAATATGAAAGTGCAACCATACCACCCAAGGACAAACACAAGGAGGAAGGAAGAGAGAGAGAGAGAAAGAGGACAGGAGTGTGAGGATCTCACCACCCACAAAAGAAAAGACTTGGTTGCTGCTCAGTCTTGGTCAAAGCGGTGGTCACTGACCACATCTGTCTGGTGGTGGAGAGAAATCCCCAGAGCACAGCATCTAGTGGGTCTATATTCACTCTGGTTCAGGTGGGAATGCTCAGGTACCTCCCACTAGGTGGGGAGCTTAACATAATAATGTGAATTATGGGATGCTTTGGGAATCCTTGGCACTTTCTAAAACAGCATAGCTGCCCATCCTAACAGCAGTTGACTCAGTTATGTCCCATCAGTAGAGATAAAGACGCTGAGGCCACAGGTAAATGTCCTGAATTCCCTGGGGAGGAGGAGGGGAACCCCACACAGCCCAGTGGTTTGTGCTAGAGAGCACAAATTATCATGACAATGGGAACAATCAATCTCCACAGGATCTAGCTCCTATCTCACTGCCCATCATTCACCCTGTGCCTTGTCAGATCAGAGGTTTAGCCATTACACACCCAAAAGTTCACCTCCTCCAGCTCAGCTGAGCCCCTTGGGGTCTCAGCCAGTGGGGGAATGTTTTGAGTCATCGATTCAGACTCTCTCATGGATTTATATCTTTAGGCAAAGCTGTTGCCAGCTGTTCACAGCTAAGTGGGTCAAGCCTGGTCAAATACATGAATGGAAGAAAAATACCACAACAAATGCTGGCAATTCACTTAGTGGCATATTTTTTTCCCTTCTAATTTATCACTGATATGAGTGGCCACTAATGTGGGTCTGCACGCAGTCTGATGATGCTAGTTTGTAGCTAACATGTAAATGTCAAGTCCTACGTGTGACTGCTCAGCCTTGTGTAGTTCTTTTTCCTAAGAATGGGGATGAATTCTGAAATACCGGTTAAATTTTTATTTAAACAGTTGTGCGCTTGGGACACTTCAACATCCTCTTTTGTTTCAGCAAGGAATGCCACCTGCTAACTACTCCCTGTGCCACACCACCGTGTTGTGTTGATGTGCACCACAGCATTCAGAAGAGACTGTGCTGTGAGAGGGATTCTCCAGTAAAGTCCCTCATTTGACTGGACTTATGGACACGTTAAAGGGTGAAGTTGCTGTTCCTGGGATCATCACTGTCAGTGGCCCTGTTTGCTAAAGCAGTGCCCAAAGAGCAGACCAGGGGCTCATGATTTACTAGGCTCTCAGGAGAGCAGCAGAACTCAATGGGCAGAGGCACGGAGATGGAGGTGAAATGCAGCAACCAAAGGGAGGTGTGATAGCAGCATGGGTCATCTTAGATCCATGATGTGTCTGGTCACTGTTGCAAAGAAGAAAACTGAATAGAAAGATGGGTAAAATGAAAAAAAAAGAGAAAGGGAGCAGGAAAGAGAAGGCGAGAGAGATAGCTGAGATGTACATCAGGACAGGAGGGGGAGCAGACTGGCAGGAGAGGGCTGCTCAGAACTGGCACCAGTCGGAGCAAAAGACCCATTCAGACTCGAGGCCATCAGGGCTGACAGCTCTGACCCCCCAGTGTTCCTTAAGAAGCATGCCCAGGCTATCTACAATGTGTTGGGTGCTTAAAACCATGTTTAAAGTAGAGCAGGACCATATGAATTGTTTGAAATTCACCTTTGTTAAGAGTTGCAATGTTTCCTGGAAATATTCCTCTGTCCAGCATGTAAGAAATGTGCAGCTGAGCTCTCCTTTATGCAGGGTACTCCTGCAAGGAATTGGTAACACATTGCAGCCAGCCACTGAAGGGTTGCAGCTGCCCAAAGGGAGTAGAAGCGGTTTTCCCATCTTAATTCATCCCCCTCCCTGTGAGAGGGGCAGAAGGGGAACAGAAACAACCATGAAATGAGGGGAAGAGCAGCTTGCATGTGGAGTGAAGGCAGCTCTCATCTACAGCAAGTTTTTGGGAGAGCACTGCAGCTTAGTACCCCTACGTGTTTTCTCCTGTCTGGCAGATGGGTGTGAGTGCAGCTGTGGGAAGCATGCAGAGAGCCAGCCTGAGTGCACCTAACCTGTCTTGCTCAAACCTGAGCTTACATGAGATTTGGGCTGATGCTTTGGTACAGCTCTGTGCTTTGCAGGGCCATCACTGCACTGCTCGTGAGGAGCATCAAGCCAAGGAGATGTTCCTGGGAGAACTGCAGTCTCCGTGATCTGGCACATTCCCTTGCTGGGAGGCAGAGCCTGGGTCATGGTCTGGGTCCTCTGGGTGGCATAAAACCACAGAGGGAAATCACAGCAGCAGGGGATGTGCAGCTTGACCCCAGGCTTAGCTGGAGTGAGTCTGTCAGGGCTCCAGCTAAAAGCCTCATCTGAATAAGCTGTTCAATGTCTCACTGAGTGGGAGCAGGAAAAGGATGTCATAGTTCAGGGAAAGATGAGTTTGTGTCAGTCACCTCAGCTATGCTTGTGAAAGTCTTACTAAAGCAGCAATCCAAAATGCAATGGCTGCTCCTTGCTCCTGCCTGTGCTTTTTCAGGGTTCTTTTGAGTTAGTACCAGAAATAATTTGCTAATCTGCTGCTCCCTTTCCTTACAAAAGGAGTAAGTCTTGGGGGAAGACAGGGGCCAAGAAAACATCAAGTAGAAGAGGAAAAGAAAGGAGCATGGGACAGAAAGAAAAAGAGAAACAAAACCCCACCCTTTAAAGTATGTCAGAGAACCATTTACATTGCTTTAAGATGTCAACTTCTCACATAAATGCTCACTGCCATTTTGCAGGGAGAACTGCAAAGCCCCCTGAAATGCCTCACAGCATTGCTTTGGGATTGACTTCCAGAAAACACAAGGCCAGGCTGACTAGTCAAACAAAAAACATCATGTTTATCTCTGGGGAATGCTGGCAGCCAAACCATGTTACAAAGGAGAGAGTTTGCAAAACAGTGCCCTTTCCTTTAAACCCATCATATTTCCTGGACAGAGAAAAAAGTGTTGTTTTAGTTTTTTCAGCTTTTCTTTCTTGTGACAAATTCCCTGCAGATCCTGGCACGCTCCCCTGATTTCCTTTTAAGATCTACATCATGCTTATATGGATATAGGACATGGAGGCAGTTACGTTAAAGTCACCTCTAACAAAAAACCAGATCAAGATATTACATCAAGAGATGTAGTTGAGGTACCCAAAATGATAACATACTGTGATTACTTCTTACAAAAGTTGCAGGTAAAGAATTACATGGAAAATTTCACTTGCTGATGAGGAGTTAATCTAGAAACCCTCTTCCCTGTCCTGGTGTTCATTTGATGACTTCTGGATGTTTTTCTGACACACCTTGCCAAGGAATCTGCCTGCCCTAAGTTTAGGGCTGCATTAATCTGAACTACTGATAGTCCTGAGGGGAGAATGGGGGGGTAGGAAGGGGATGCATTTTAAAATTTGTTTTAGTCTTCTTGCAGTCCTTAAAGGAATCTGAACAGATTAAACAGCATTGCTTTATCCCCTCTCCTCTTCCTTCACCCTGCTCTAAAAAGGAAAGCAAAATGAGCCCCTAATTACTGAGCTACTTGCCATGGGTTTATGTCTTAGCACTCAGGCAACTACAGGTGATGTGAAAAGAAGCTGGAGCTCAGACATAAATGCTCTGGCAGGTCTGTGTGAGGCCAGTGAGCTGGCACTGTTAGCACACCCTGGCTAGTTCATAGCTCCTTATCTCTTTGACTTGGGTGTTGGTGCATTTTAGAATGTCTCAACCCACCCGTGTATTTTAGGTGAGTAATTTAACACAGAAGAATTACTGGAATACTTGATAAAAGCATCCAACCAGCTTCAGAAACCACAAATTGTGGCTGGCCCTGGGCTGAGACCAGATAGAATGATAATAAGGTGCTTTGAATTAGTGGGTGTGGCATGGATGATTCCCCAAATTTGTCTTCTAGGACTGTTGAGATGTTCATCCTTAGCAATTAGAGAGCATTGCTCTGTGGGTGGATGGAATGTGAGAGGACTGAGAGAGGTTCTTAAGAGAAGAAGCCAAAGGGGGTCACACAGCAGCACCCAAAGAGACCCACACCAGAAATTTGGTGACAGATGCAGAACAGGCACCTATATTTCACATCTGTGGGTAAAGTTTCTTGACTCATTGATGTCAGAGGGATCTGATTTTGTCCCTCCTCTGAGGGAGGAAGGGCACTATGCACTGGCCCCAAACCTTTGGGTCTGAAGCCAGCAGGTTACCTGCTCCTCCCTGCTCCTGAGGCAGTGTCTTTTCATCTCTCCTCACCATATCCACTCAGCAGGGCAGGTAGAAAGGTGAGTACCTTGCAGATGAGAGAGTTTTGAGGAGGGTGCCTTGAAGATAAGAGACTTGCCTTCTCCCATGAAATAAGCTCTCTGTTTTGATCCCAGCCTTTTCCATACCAGCTCCTGAAATGCCAAATTTCCCCAGGAAACTAAAGCCTAGATTTTTCAGTAACCTAATGTGGTACATGAGTGACCTAGGTGATGTTTTCCATGTACAAACACAATTAATATACTTCTTTTTCAATCACAGAGAGATCTCACAGTGTCTCCAGAGGGTGCAGTAGTTTATATCTCCCACTGATAAATTTGAAAGGAAGTGAAAAAAAAAATCCTGGCTGCTGCTTTCAGTATTTGTCTGGCAACTACCATATTTTATTATTTCAGTGAAAATTCCATGCTCTCATGTGGAGGAATCTGCTAACAAAAACAAAGGAAATAAAAGAAACCACTGGATTTATCTCATGGAAATATTTCACAGAGCTCTGTTGCTCTGCTGTCCTTCACAAATTGTTATATAGCACAGGGCACAGGGTTTTAGGGTTTAACACAAACCCTCTTTCACATTCAGCTTTTGATCTTTCTTCCCGACCAAGATTTTTTAGCTGGTTTAATGTGAGCTGGGTCTTCTTCATTCAAACTTCATTTTGCCTTGTAATTAAAAGACATGCCAATACAGCCATGAGAGAAGGATTTTCTGCAGTAGGAATGAGATAAGCACATTGTGAGTGATGCTGGAGAGCCAGCAGTGAACTCCATTTCCCCAGTGAGAGTGAGCTGTGAAAGAGGAGCAACTGGTCTGGAAAGGGAGACCTAGGTAAATCTGTGTAGGAAAGCAGAGAAAAAAGACTTGAGGGCATCAGATTGTTGCCATTGGAAGGAGTCTGCAGCAAATGGTGAAGGACTTGGTGTTTGGTGCTGGATGAATAAGAAGAGGCAGCCAAAGCTGTAGGCTGTGCACTTCAGGGTGTCTCGGATCTGGAGTCCTGCCAGCGCTTCTGTAGCTGTTGCTAGGGAAGCACCAGCAGCCTTTTTCCAAGGGAAGAAGATTAAAATAGCTGTGTATTTTTACTCAGAAAATTCATTCCGGATACACCCTCCTCTCATTCTGTCTGCTGGTTTTTTGTACTACTGGTATTGTGTTGGAAAATAGAAAGTTGTTAAATTGTCTTGTTGCTTGGTTAGGAGCAGCTCCTGCTCCAGCCCCCTCTACACTGGACTGATAAATTGTTGTCTTGTGTGCTCAACAGGTTCCTCTGTCCCAAATTGCCTTCAGTGCTGCACCTCCTCCTCAGATCCTGTACAATCCTGCCCAGCAGATCCTGACCTACGCTGGGTTCTGTCCTTCTGCAGCAACAATTTCTACCTATCCGTCCTACCCGCTGCCTCTTCAGGTACAGTACAGGCACACACCTTCTCACACCAGCAGAAAGGCATTGGCTGCTACTCAGCACAAACTCTGCAGAGGCAGGTTCTCTGCAGAGGATCCCAGCTCCCAGATTTGCCTGTGGGATGACTTAGTCTGTGCCTAGTTTTCAGGTCTGTTCTCAGACCCCAGGATTTCTCTGGTTGTCCTTTGGACTCTCACCTGCTCATGAGGCAAGCGTATCCAAGAGTAGAGAGAGAAAGGCATAAAAACACATGAAATTAAGCTAAAAAGTTTCATGTCAGTAGTCATGAGGATCCATAGTGACTGTTCAGTCCTGTGTCCACTGAGAAACAGAAGTACATTGCATTTACCTCAAATTCTTATCTTCACTCCAAAATAAACACCATTACTTTCTTAGATTTCTACTTTTTCAAATAAGTGTGTTCATTTATCTTCCTTCACTTTCACAACATTCAGAGGCAGACACCACCAGCTGTCCCCAAGTCAGGAGAGGTTAGTAAGAAACAGTGGAATCCACTGGGATGGTTACTAAGAAACTATGGGAAAACTTAACTCTATTCCTGAAGGAAAAAGTCAAAGCAAGCCACCTCCCTGTATGTATGAACTCATTATGTTGCAGTTTGGACAGAAGTAATTTCTGCATCAGTAAGGAATTTTAGAAAATAATAATAAACTTATTCAAAGGTACAATTTGTGAATGATGGAAGCAGGAATGATTAGGATCAGCCAGAACCTTAACTGTCATCTGCTTCCATTGCTTGAGAACTGTGGGCTGAATCCATGGGGCTGGAGGACCAAGGTCTTCATGTTCCATCTAAGTGCTTCAAGCTGCTGGATTCAGACCCTCACAAGCCCTGCTCAGATGGTTGTAGTCCTTAATCCCAGTCGGGGTCTGGGACTCATCTGGCTGAACATGGGCTGTTGGCATGTAGGGATCTAGTACTGCCTGATAATGAGATTAAGTACCCACATGTCCCCTGCTGCTACTCTGAGAGGGTTCAGGTCCCATTGTCCCCGGGTCACACGGAGAGACATTTGGGATAGCCCATGGCATCCCAAACGAGCTGCACACTTAGATGTGGGAAACTGAATTTAAGTTTTAGCTGTCCACAGAGCAGAAGACCTTGACTGAGCTCATCTACCCTTTAGAATCACCTGTGAATTATCTCAGGTTAAAGATATATGACATTCATTCCCGGTCCTGAATCCAGTATCTCACTGAATAATGCTTGCCAGAGAGGCAAAGTCTATAAAATAAATCTATAAATATAAATATAAAATAATCTATAAAATAAAATAGCAAAAAGAAATGGTGATAGCAGGAGTGCATTTTGAAAGGATGCAACGAGCATTTCTTCTGTTTACTGTGACATGTGCCAACAAAATAATACATCCCTTACTGGTACAGTTCAGCCACAACTAGTCTTGGTACCAGGCCAGCCAGCTGGGCAGGTAATGGTCCTGATTAGCTGGGCAGGGACTGGTGGTGATGACAGCAGTTATGGGTTTTGCCAGTTATTCCTGCTAGAGAAGAACTCACTGCAGAAACAATTCCAGGCAAACAGATGGAAGCAGTGGCTGCAGATTGAGAGGGGAGGGAAGCAACAACTCCGAAATAAACAAAACCCCAAGCCAACCCAAAACCACAACACCTAAGTTTGGAGGTGATGTATCTAGCAGGTCTGTCAGTGTACCTGCACTGCCTCAGAGAGTTAAAGGGCATAAAATGAGCCTTCCTGTTGGGATGTCCCCATTCTCACTCGCCAAGTCACCATGTGGTACAAATGCAGCACAACTTTCTCCTTGCCAGGAGGGTCTGACCCAGGGCAGCAGCCCTTGCTCACATGGAGCCCCAAGGAGGAGGACCTTGGCATGGGGTCTGCCAGCCCTGGACAGCCCTGAGATGCCATTGTCTAAGGGCCTGCCCTGGCCTTCTAGATTGTGGCTAGTAATTTTTTTTAGCAGCAGGGAATATCACTTGCCCAGATTTTTCATTTTCCTTGAAAAAAGATCCATGATTACTTTATCTTGTTTTTAAATTTCAGGCACTTTTAAGTTCACTTAAAAGTCTGAACCTGAGGGGAGCTGAGCCCAAGTCTTCAGCTGAAGGCTATAGACTGGCACATGCTGGCATATGAGAGAAGGAATAAAATCCTCACCCTCTTGAAATCAGTGACAAAACTTGATTTAAAGCAGTAGTAGGATTTTATCCAGAATATTATTCCCTGCATGCATTCTTGTTTTAACCAGCCCTGCTTGTTCCTGAAAATGGGCTACTTCCCAAGCTCTATTTATTTATTGTGCCTTTTTCAGGCAAATCCCCATCATAGCTGACTGCCAAAGAGGGAGACACCTGTAAAATTTTCTCTTACGAGGATCTGCATTTGGCAAATAATTATGCAAGTATTATAATTGAGATTAATTACATCTGAGGTAATTTAAATTTCACAGTGAGGCCTGGAAAGGAGCAGCTACACGTAACCTAATCAGTCAGTCAGGTGCTGTGCCTCACCCAGGAAGCCAAGCAGCTTTTCCTGCAGAAATTCCTGTTCTGCTGTATTGCCTAGCTGTCTGCACAATGTCTATCAAAAATGACTTGGCTTACAGATGGAATCTCTTGTTTCACTAGACACCATCATTGCTACACTTAAGCAGGTGCTTTAGAACTGAAGTTAATGTTGTGCTGCAATGCATGAGAAATTTAATTGTGGGGCTTATTATGTAACACATGGCAAACAACATAAAGCTGCAGTGGGGTTGTAATCCTTTACTGAAGAAGTTATTTTTCCTTGTCTGATACAGCCTGCCAGCAATTTTCCAGGAACATCATCTACTGACATTTCTTTATCAGAAGAAACTCAGCCTCCATCCCAGTCCAGCTCCAGCTACGGTCTTCCCCCAAATGCTCCAGCCCTCTACACACCAACTTACTGCTTGCCTGGAGAAAAGCCTCCACCATATGCACCATAGAACAAAGAAATTATTTTAGTAGCTGGTAGGCTTTTATTTTGTTTTAAAGAAACCTCTGGAAACTGTGCAGTGCAGGCACTAGACTTCCCAAAGGAGCCCAGCACAGAGTGTTACTGCCACTCTGCTCTTACCCACATCTCCCTGTGAGCAGGGCAGAGCCCTGGAGCTGTGAGGGCAGGCACGCCACCACTCAGTGTGCCTGCAGTCAGATGTAGCAGAAATTTCTGGCTACTGTAAGCATGAGATGTTTCCCACCCAGTCCACTGCAGAACAGATTTTCTTCAAGAGGAAAAATGAAGAAAACACTCCAGATATATGTTCTGCTTTCATGAACCAGTATTGAGGGGTTTTAGCCTGTGTTGTCTGAGTGGGTAGCTGGGAGCTCCCAGAGTCAATAATTTTGAGTAGCAAGAGTTTGTTTGCTTGTAGTTTAATAACTCTTCTGGTGAACGTGTTGTACCAATAAAGTGTGGCAATTATTTTACAATAAAGTTCACTGTGTATATTTATACTATCCTAAGGCTGTGTATATTTGGAAGGAAAGGAAAACAAAAGAACAGAGGAAGACGTACACTACCAAATCAGTTCCCTTTTCAAGTTTCAGATAGAAAGGCTAAGTCTATTTGGACTGTTTTAGCTGAACTTTGTGCCAGTCTAGTCTTCATAATAAAATGTCATGTTAATGCACTAAAAATACCATTTCCAGACATGTATTTTAGGTTACACTTTAATGTTCAAATTAATTCCTTTCTAGTCAAAAGAGCACCACAAGCCAAATCATTTTAGGTTAAATGCCTCTTATTTGTTTTTAAGTTAATCCAAGACCTAATGCAGGTATTTCACAATTACTGAAACAGAGTGAATGAAAGGATGAAAGGAATGAAGGGGCCCAATTCCTTTTTTAATGTATTTATTTTCCCCAAAGGCTAAGCAACAATACCTTTGGCAGTGCCACTGACAGGAAAAAAGCCATGTCCCTGTTGTCTGCACCCTGCCTCCTCACCATGCACCACATTATCTGGGTTTCCTTTGGCACACACCTGCTGGATTTTGGGACAGGGGTACTTACAAACAGCATGAAAACTCATCTAAATACTGCATCCCTTCTCTGCATTTTGCTCCTGCAGGAAGGGTGTTGGTGCTTCTTGCTCCATAGATCTTACAGTCTAGACAGCAGTGAAGCTCTAGAAATTTCCTGAAATGCCAAAGAGTAAAACAGGAAATGGAAGGTATTTCTCATTAACATTTTAAGCAGCTGCTCTGTATTATGAAGATATTAAAAAAAACTAAATAAACAAAACCAGTTTACTTGACAGTTTCCTTTGAAAGGAAGAGACACCATCAGACCTGCTTAAAATGGAAAAAAGAGGGATCATCCTTTTGCATAATACTTTGCAACTTGCAAAAAATATCAGTTAATTCGTGTGTTTTACCTCTATGTATTAAAAGCTGAGCCAGGACTGATACACATAAGAAGAGATTAATTTACATAGACCATGAAAGCCACCTTTTGTTCAATTAAGGTTTTTCTGAGATGCAAAGTTTTAGGCCAGTGATGAGGTGCCTTATGTGTATTGTTGACAAGGTGAGTTATACGAATATGGCTGACAAAAACAGAAGTCAGAAAAGAGACCATTTGTTTTGTTTTAAACATTAATTTAATGCATCCCAAATGCTTAGTTCTTGTGCAAATACAGGCTGTGAAAAGCACAGTCATTCTGACTATGAAATAAGTGAAGCTACACATTTACTTATTTTTACCTGCTATGAATACTACCAGGGGAACCATCAGGGTTCATTTTGAGGACTCAAAGTCCAGAACAGACTTGATCCCTTTAGGCTGAACACCTAGACTAACTCAACAAGGATGAAATCAATGTTTCTCTTGGGTTGAAGCAATGACTGAGAAGGAATGAAGGAATGCTTATTGCAGCTACCTCTTCTTCCAAACCTTTCTCCAGTGTGGTACAGCGGTAGGGTATTAAAAAAATCATCTTTACACTCCACCCCTGCCTTGCCCCTCACCTCTTCTGTCATTCTCCAGACTGAGAAATTCAAAGTTTCTCTTCTAAACCACATTTTGAGTCAGGGTGCATTTTGGTCTATACAAAATATCTACACATACATGCACACATATGCAAAGTTTGGGAGCAATTTCTGCTCTGAATTAGAGAATAAAATGCTCTTGTACACGTGACATTTAGTATGGAACTGCAGAGTACCATAACATACCACAGGATTCACGTTTCCAGGACCCAGAATAATTCTGGCCACATAAATAGTGGCACTTACATTAACACAAAAGTCAGACATGTTTGTGATTCATTTATGCCACATGGTAGTTTTTTCGGAACCACCACAGGGATTTTACCAAAATACCAGACATGAAACTATTTTGCTAGATTGTTTCATTTGAAAAAAAAAAAAAACAAAACACCAAAGTAAAGCAGGGTTTGTTTCATCGTCTTGGTATAAAAATAGGGGTCTTCCAAATCTGTAATTTTTTTCAGTGGAGTTATTCCAAGTCTCAAAGATGGGAGATTTTTGTGGTGGAACCCCAGCCAGCAGCCCAGCCCCAGCCAGCCACTCACTCATTCTCCCTTGCTGGGACTGGGGAGAGAATCAGAGGGGTAAAAGTGAGAAAACTCATGGGCTGAGATAGAGTTTCATAGGTAAAACAAGAGCCACACACACCAGCAAAGCAGAACAAGGAATTCACCCACCATTTCCCGTGAGCAGGCAGGTATTCAGACATCTCCAGGAAAGCTGGGCAACGTCACATGGAAAACAGTGACTTGGGAAGACAAAGACCATCACTCTAAGTGTCCCTCCCCTCCCCCTTTTGTCCCCCAGCTTTATGTGCTGATTATGAGGCCATATGGTGTGGGGCATGCCTCTGGTCACTTGGGATCAGCTGTCCCAGCTGTGCCCCCTCCCAACTCCTCGTGCCCCCCCAGCCCCCTCACTGGTGGGTGTGAAATAGAGAAGCTCTTTACACTTTGCAAGCCCAGCTGAGCAACAGCTAAAACATCCTAGAGTTATCAACATTGTTTCCAGCCAAAACCCAAACTACAGCCCCAGAATGGATCACAAATTGATCCAGAGTCATCAGCAGTAACATAAAGCACTTTCAGGAACAAGGTGGTTTCCCTTGCTTAACTAAAAAAAACCAAAACCATAAACTACTCCTAGGTATGACAGTCTGTCAGTAAGTTATTACTGTCTAGCGGGAAATTTCCTTTCAAATTTTGTGTCTGGTCAGAGCTGACAGTAGGTCCTTCTCCAAGTATAAATGAGTAGGTTGGTTCAAAGTGATAAAGTTCTGTTCTTTTCTGCCCTGCTGCATTACTGCTGATTGTTTTACTTATGATAAGAAGCTATGATGTCATGTCTAATGGCTAAAAGAGTACCTTCCTCTTCTCTGCTAAATAAAGCAGGGATCCTTGCTAGAAAATGTGCTTGGAATAGTCTTCCCCTTCTTGCCTCTTTCCACTGGGACAGCTGTATCTTCACAGTTTGGTCGCAGATGTTGCCACACATGAAGATTATTAGACTAATGTGTTATCTCCTTATCTGCTTAGGAAAAACATAACATGACTGACCAAGAATAATTTATAAAAGAGCTTGTATTTGCTAATCCTCTGAAGGATGGTGTAGCCTTTTTCATGCTAATCCTCTGAAGGATGGTGTAGCTTTAGCCACCTAATACTTGGATTTTGCGCCACAGCATATACCAAGATTACTCAGTTTATTATTTTGATGCAAGAGAGGACCAAATAAAACAAGACTTAAGCGACTCATGAAAGGCTAGGCAAAGCCCATCGCAAGTTCAGAAGGATAGCTGAAAAGCTGAACACACTTTATTGCTCTAAAACCTTTCCTGCATAAACCCCCACAGATATTCTCACCTCATGCAGTTCAGCCTGGCTAACTCTCACAGCTCAAGCCTCTCTGCTCCCACTGCTCACAGTGAATGAGCCAACCTAAAAATGCAGCAGCAAAAATATGTCATCACCAGATAATATTCCCCAACTCTCAACACCTCATCATTTACTCCAACAGCTATTGACACAAAAGCTGTATGGCTTTCAACTTCTTGAGTCTTTTCTTCTAAATGTTTCCTGCTGACCCAACTTCATTTTCCATTTTCTGTTGACCAAGAGTTTTTCTAAAGGTCACAACTGAGTTTTTTTCTGTGGTACCAGAAAGAGAAACTCCAGAAATAAGAACAGCAGCCACCATTTGCTCTGCAGCTGAGAAGATATGAAATACTGATGAAGGCATATAAACCCCCAACCCTTAACCTCAAAAAACCAAACCAAAAAACAACAACCAAAAAAACCCCCACAAAACCAAACCAAACCAAAAAACAAACAAACAAACAAAAACCCCCAAAAAACAAACAAACAAAAAAAACCAACAAAAAAACCCAAAAAAACCCCCAAAAAAACCAAAACCAAAACGAGCCCTTCCCCTCTCCCCCACCCTCCCCCAGTGTAACCTCCAGATCAGGCACAGTCTGAGTCACTGTCTCCAAATACCAGAATACAGAATAATCTCAGTACAGGTAAATTAAAAACTTGTATGTAAATATTTTATTCTCTCGTATTTTGCAAATCAGAAAGCAATGTTCGGTAATAAAAAATAATACAGAATTCTTATTTTTCTTCCAGTCCACACTCATATATTACCAGGTTTCCCACATTACAGATGAAACTGTCTCTTACAGTCTAAAGATAGTATTCACTTTCAGTACATTCTGTTTTGACTTATTTAATATTAGTCTTCTGAACTATTTACAAATATATTACAACCTTTAAACCTCAAAGCAAAGAGTATTTCAATAATCAATTTGACATAAGGATCAGTAGCTTCTACGTAACTTCAGTGTTTAAGAGAAACTATACACGCAGTGCGGTAGATCTGAATAATTTATATCTTTTAAAAAAAGAAAAGCACTGAAAGTTTCTGAGTATAAAACTTTCGCATTGCAGTGGTACCTACTGACCCTCCTGGACTGGAGGACAGGAATGTGAGGTGATGTCACTGTGCTTGTAGAGAGCCTCATCTAAGTCCAGTGCCGTGTTGCTCAGCTTGAGAGTCATGCAGCCGTGGTAGGACGCGGTGACCGGAGTGGAGGTGACAGGAACGTCTGTCGGGAAGGGCAGATAAATATCTCTGAGAGCTGCCTTTAAATAAACACCTGCCCTGCCTAGGCTCAGATGGCTATTGCTTCATTCATTCAAGCTCACCTCTTTCCATGCTGGTGTTTCTACCTCCCCTGCCCCCTTGCCAGAAGGCAAGAGCACAATCCCAGACGTGAGGAAAACACCATCTGTTCTGGTGCACAAAAGCCCTTCTCCCAGGCTGAACCCTTCCTCAGCTGCTCTGTGTCTCTGCAAGGCCTCCAGACCAGATGAAACCGTGGAACCTTGTGCTGCACAGCAGCAAGGCTTCACTGCAGTGGCACAATGTGTTCACACACAGTGGAAAACACTGTGCCCCGTGTTTTCCCCCCTCCATCTCCAAACCCTCTGCTTTGTTATTGGTGGAGATGTTAGACCTTCCTCTAATGCTCTTTCTCTTCAAATTAGCTCCAAAAGATTATAGGAGGAACTTTATGACAAGAAAGCACTTCCCATATGCTGCCTCTACCACTTGCTGGACTCATCTTTACATGATTTTGCTGTGTATGAGCACAGGAAGGTTGATGGCCTTCATCAGCAAGGTGCTGGAATGCATCAGTTGAATTGGTCAGACTAATGAGACTAATTTTTACTGTGGAGATCCACTGTTCTTTTAATCAGTTTACCAGAGACAGAAAACAGATGGCAAGGAAGAAGATGCTAAATACAATCCAATAGACTAGAGGAAATTAGTCAATCTTACTACTAACTTCAGTAATATCATATGCACACTGACTGTAAACAAACAAAAACTCAACACAGTATCATAACGACAAGAAAATACACACGAGCTCTGTCCTCTACCTTTCCCCAAAGGTCTTTAGTTTATTTACAGCCTAAAGCTGACCCAATCAAACTGGTTGTGCAATGGAAAATAATGAATGCCTCAAAAAATATTTAACTTCACAGTGATTCAGGTAGCTAAATAAATCACTTATCTTTACATCGAAGCAAGGACAACTTGAACAATAGATTGTCCTGTTGACCCAAGATTATATGAAATTTAAAGTGTTCTGCCTGGAGATATGCAGGGCTGATGTGATCAGACAGAGCTCAGACAGAATCTAGGACTGAGTGGGAGAGAGAACATTTGTGGGAGATCTGTAAGCAGCAAAGAAATACTATAAATCTCTTCAGCTTCCTGGGGGAGAGCTACCATTGCTCAGTAGTTTCGTTATTTAGTGATGTTATCTATTTCCCATTCCTCCCCATTTACCAAGGTTTATCTGCAAAGTCTGCTGAAGGAATGCAGCATCTCTGTTGTAATACCTCACATGAATGTAAACTAAATTTTGAGTCAGAAGGAGTTGAGGTTGTGACCTAACAACTTGAAGACTTGTCTAAGGAGTCAAGCAGATTGTTGTTACATGTGCCACAGAGCTGACTGAAAGACAGTGTGGGCTTTCAGATGGATTTACAAGAGATTAAAAAGAATTTTTTTTTTCATTGTGTTGTAAATTATATGAAATATTTCATTTTCTGTTATGACTAGAAATTGATCTGTCCAAAATATGGTCATGTAAAGATTTGGAAGCCTAGTTTAATGGCTCCTTCACCTGATGGAATGCATATTTTCTGAAAAATCACCTATGCGTCACATAAATTACATAATTTAGGATTTACCAGAACTGAAAAGACTATACAAAATGTAATTAATGTCTACATGTTCCCTCTTATCTGTTGAAACTCTAAGTAGTATTTCTTCCACATCTGCAACATTAGCTGTGCTTAGGATCAGACTTAATACATATTTGGATCCAGAATTCTTTCTTTATTTGTGGCAAATGGAATGAAGACGTGAAGTTTGACCACTATACTGTTTTTTCCACAGGGTATGGAAGCATGGAAAAACTAAAAACTACGTAATGTTTTCAAAATCTGAATGAGCCAAACTCACTTAGATCTGACCATTCGGTATTGTTACTTAGCCCAGAGTGATTAATCCAACTGGAAGTGCTGAAATGTTTATTTATTTGGCAAACGACAAGGTTTCTCATGCAAGCACTGGGTTCCTCTCAATGGCAAAAACAGAGTGCTGGCAGAAATTCCTGTTGCTAAGCACAACAGATCAAAGGGGGGATAGCAGCTAAACCTACAGCAGCCAGCTGAGCCTGAGCTGCCACAGCCATGGCATCTCACTCTCAGCTCTGGCAAATGAAAACCAGGGCTGCACCCAGCACAGGTAGTCTGAGCAAACCACAGAGAACCTGGGACAGTGACAGAATAGGGTGATTTTCTGAGCTGTGGAAGTCTCCACTGTGCGTCTGAGAGCAGCTTAAAAAAAAGCAGGCAACCTCTCTTGCCTGTGCAATGGCCAGCTTAGATAATTCAATCTGAGAGTAGAAAATGCCACGTTTGGGATTTCAGCCTCGCTCCTGCCACTGTGTGAATGTCCCAGAGTAGGTGGCCTCCCCTTCCAGGTGTGACTGGGAGCCATTTGCATCATCAGCATAAATCCTCTGTAAACTCTTGCTCATGGTGGGGACAGCCACACCATGTGTACTGTGTGGCACCTCAGCCACCCTGTTCCTGCCTGACTGCTTCAGCACCTCACAAGAGGCCAACATTTGTACTCTCCCTTGCTTGGGCAAGTAAGGGCAAGATTTTGCTTAGCTGCTGGCATCATGTGCATCAGAGACATAAGTGTTCCTTTAATAGCATTCCTCAGCAGAAGGGACTGATAAACCTGTTCAGGCAGAACAAGAAACAAACTTCCAAACTTGGCCACAATTCATGATTCAGATGAAAGTTTGATCTTAAAGGTTCAGAAGAGAGGAGTAAACTGACCTCCCAGAAGAAACCCTGCTGTTGCTGAAAAGCCAGAGACACTATAAATGGTTTAACCCCTTGGTTGTGCCCTACACGGCCCTTGCTGAGAGGCAATCAGTTAACTGTGTCGTGCTGTGATCACAAAGTGCATCAGCCAGGGACAATCATCACACTGGGCTTCCCAAGTTTCAGGCAAAACACCTTGAGGCTCTAGTGCTCCCCTCAAAGAGTGCTCCCATGGATTCATTACATTAATGAAGCACTGCAGGAACCTGCAGCCCAGCTCCTATGGATTTCACCAGGTTTAAGATAGTAACCCAGCTTACAGCAATCCTTCCAATTAAATCATTCCTATTGTTGAACAAGCAAAACCTCCTCCTTCTATTTTTGCCTTCAGCTGCCCTCAGAAGGACACAATCATTCATGGGAAGTGCAACCCCAGATCCATTATGTTCCTGCATCGCAGACAAAGCCTGCTCAAGCAGAAACAGAGAAGGACTCTCACAGCTTGAATAGAAACAGTTTTTCTGACTCCCAGCTCAGCAAAGCAAGTTGGAAGTCTGTGGTCCTTGGTAAAAAACTGGAGGCTCACCTGGCAATCCTCCCACGTATGTCTTCGTTGACTGCAAAGAGCTCTCCAAGGTGGACAGACTGTCCTCCAACTCAGAGATGCTGAGTTCACTCTCTCCTGCTACCCCATCTACCCTCAGGGATAAGTGATCTTTCTTGAGGAGGACATCTACAGAGTGTTCCTTTTTATCACAGAGATTTATTGCCAGTCTGGACACAACTGTGTTCTCCACGGCCACGATGATAAACTGAACAGCAGGGGAAACAAAGAAAAACAGGCAATGAGCAGAAAAATACCTGGCTACACTTACCCAGTACCAGGATGAGCCCAATGTGCCCTTTATTACAAATATCTTGCAGAGTTCCAAGAGAATTAGGCTTATTGGTATTGCTGATTGTGTTCTGAGCTCATTTTCACAGATGAAAAACCAGCAAACCAGTGGGACTAATTCTTGAAACTGTGTTTTCTCAGAGAGAGTTCTTAGTGGGTCTTGCAGAAGTCATTGTATTGCACTGGGGACAACCAACTGGAGCTGCTGTACTATAAATGAAAATTGGCTCATGGGATTTAGTGAAATCCTTCCTGTTTTACCCTTGTGGAATGCCATTAAATAGTAGCTTCAACACTGCACCATGACTGGCTTTTCCCAGCACCTTTCCCACACCTAAAGCCTGCCTCTTGGCTACTTTGGGACAGTTACTGATAAGGAAGAATGGAAATCTCTGGTTTATGGCACTAAACAGTTTCTGTACCAGAAAAAAAAAAAAATAAGCCTGCATTCAGTTCTATCTAGGCCACATTTGCAAAGAGCTCCCTATTAGCATCTGACACACACCTGTAAGAGGCAGAACTTCAGGCAAGCACTGTTGCTTCAGAACATGCTATGAACAGGTGGGACAAATAATGAGACAGGCAGCAAAGCAGGGAACAGCAAGGAAACTTCTCTACAGAAATACTTGTTTGTACCTGTTGCTTCAGTTTCTTTGTGGAGTGATAGTCAATCAGAGATAGTGATAAAGGGACAGATGCTTCTTCTGTAACTAGGGCAAACAGCACACCAGTGTCTGTTGCTGGTTGAATTACAGCATTTACTTCGATTTCCCAATTTGTCATGGTTTCATTTCCAGAAGGAGGTTGCACTGCAGAAAAATAAATTCATTGGACAATGTGTCAAATGGGTAAGCTGTTCAATTCCTCCCTGGAGAAGGGCATAGGCGGAGCAGCATCTGGAGAGACTGCCATATTTTTTTTAAATCAAAAAATAATAATTCCAAAGCACCTGAACATAAAATTGGACAAGAAAATGGCATCAGCTTCCTCTTGTTACCTTAGGCATTATTCTGCTTTTCAGAATGTCAAAGGATAACATAAAGCTTTTTATCACAAATTCCCATGGCTGCCAATCTGACAAATTCAAAGAACTGCTGCAAGAGAGGTCAATCAAAACCCAGTTTTTGAACCAGTCTGCCTAAAGATCATTGAGAAATTTGAGTTGAAATTTGACACACAGGCAACGTTTCTATGAAAGCCTGTATTAAACTCAAAAATTGTATAAGCATGCTACACTCATCACCTACTCAAACTTTCCCTGATCACCAATCTCTGAGAATTGTGGCATGTTTTATTTCACCAGTTGAACCCTGAATTAAACTTTCTGGTATCTTCTTACTGCCTCAGTGGCCTAAAAATTTAAAAGGTAATGCAGGCTGCAAAGAAAAATCTCAACCTGCTCCTGCAACCTCCCTTCACAGGACTATTAGCTTTGCAGGTTCATCACATCTTGAAATACAATAATTCATTCTTTATAAAGCTTTCCACTGCAAATAAAAAAGAAGAAAGAAAAGATAATAGTAGTTTTGGAAAAAAAGAAGCAGGTGATGAGGCCTTATCTTGGCTGTCATCTGCACGTCACCTGCATTTTAGGTGATGCCTTGTCTTTACTTTGCAACTTTGGAATCCATGTGCTAAGTAATATGACAGACACCTGGTACTCCCTAATTTACCACGGCACAGCAGAAAAATCCACATAACACAGAACAGATGGCTCCTGCAGAGCAGGACTTACACACCACTCTGAAATTGATGGTCAGCATTTCTGTGGGTTCAGGAATACTGATTGGTTGATTGCACAGATAAGCAAACACAATAATCTAGAACAACAAAAGGTGCCTTTCTGAGTGCTACATTAGTATGGACAAGTTTGATTTGAAACCTGTTATTACTGTATTGTGATCAGAATCAGAATCAGCAGAGATATGCTTAGAGCATTTGTCCCAGGTGTAAGTAATGACACCCCATAATTAAAAGTGAATCCAAGACAATGGACAATATTAATTTTTCTGTCTGTCATAACCTCAAGATACAGTAGTATAGTTGCAGGTCTCCCTGTTGAGCAGAAAGGAATGGTAGAGGCTGGAAGCACCTAAGCTGCTGACAGAGAGATGTAAAGCCTCTAAGGCTGAGGATGAGCTGGAGCCAGTCTGGCTGTGAAATGTATTACTGGAGCTACACAGAAAGAACCTAATCCCTGCTGGGCATATTGGCTTGAACTATCATTTACAGCCTTCCTTTACTAAGAACCATAAGTTTAATCTTTTCTGCATCAATCAACAGTGAGTCTGGCACACACCTAAGTTTTAACACTGTTTATTAACCAGGTATGGTTAATGGCAGGACAACAGGTCAGAAACAAAAAAAACCCAGCCTACTTACTGTAAGTTAGATTAAACACAGCAAAACCTCGTCCAGGATAGAAAGAGCCTCGTCCTGCTACAGCAAAGCACTGCATCTTTTCATTCATCTTTATGGTCTCTTGGATAGAGGTGTCCTCCCCATTCAGCCAGTTCCACGCCCGCATGCAACCATCCAGCCGTGGGTTTATCTGGGAAGATAAAGCAGTGTCTTATGCCTCAAGTGACTATTCAATGAAGAGGAATTGTGTGCAAAGGAATACTGAGTGTGCAAAGGAATACTTATATTATCATACTAAACAGTAGAAATAATTTTGACATGTTATGCACATGCAAACCAAGAGGCAGCAAACCCAGTCCTGCAACCCCAAGCAGGTGAGTGGTCAGTATTTCCCCAGGAAACTGCCCTGAGCTCAGCTTGTCTCCATGGGCCCCAAGGGCACTAGCTAGTGCAGGTGCTGATTTGGTTTTAAGTGTTCTGTAAGCTCCTCTAGGTGTTGCCCATCATTAATACAAGTTATTTCTAAAGCTCTGCAGCCAAAGCTCCATAATTCAGCATTGCAAATGCTGGAGGCTAAGTTAAGGTTGAAAATCCCAATCCTTTTTGTCATTGCAAACAGCCTGTATGACACACAAGACAGACCTTGGTGCTGATCATAGTTTAAGTTTTTGGGCTCTGGCTCAAGGAGGAGTGCTGGCACCACAAGACCAGCACACTGCTCTGTACACACCTTATTCCTTCCAGCTTCTAGTTAGCCTATCCTGTCCTAATGTCAGCATTAAAATGTGAGTCAATGTGTAAAGAGAAGGCTCCTTGCAAAGTCTTTAAATCAGCACTGATATCCCCAATTAAGTGAAGGAGAGAGAGAATTAAGTGTCTGAGCCAGGATAAAAACCTGAGGAGTTTCTGGCTCTCGGTCCTAGATTCTGACTACACCCTGGGCTTACTGTTTCTGACAAGCAGTGGCCCTGAATGACTTCTTGTGAGGCACAGGAGCTGTGAGGCTCAGCTGCTGCACTCCCAATCACAGAGACACAACCTTGTCACCTCATTTAGGAATAAAGAGATGCAAATTTGGATTTCAAGGTGCCAACTCTGCTTGTGGTGGGCATTTAAACCAACCTGAGCAGCAGCTATTCCAGAACCACATCAATCATCCAATCTCACCCAAGGACTGGCTTGGTCCTTGGGTAAGATTTTATTCATATGTTGTATGAATAAGAACTTCTATTCATATGTTGCATCTACTTCAATTAGGAGGAAATAAAGAAAAATAACCTTCTGTTTATCCTTGCTGATACAGCAAACACATGCAGCAAATTGTGATTTGTTACACGTGAAGAACAAACTTTGGTCACAACACAGAGTGCCCCGACGTCGGTTCCAGACTTAGCAGGCACAGTGGCACCCTCTCACAGCAGCATGCCCACTGACCCCTCCCCAGGCCACTCCTGCTCTCCAAGCCAGCATGACCACTGTGAATCTTGTCATGTGCTCCAGTTTTGCTGTGCCCTAACTCTGCAGGTGGGATACATCTCACCCAAACTTACCAATCAAAAAATATGGAGACTCAACTTTGCTACTGGCTTAGGCTCCTGCTATAGTCAATGGACAGAAAGCTGTATCCAGAAGGTGATCATTCCACCTGTTTCAGGGCAGGTTGAACAGCTCTCAGGAAGGACCTACATTACCCCAAGAGAAGATGAAATCAAGCCCTTCAGGCATGCAAAGGAACACAAGTTATCATGCTATACTTACTGGTAGAATAAGGTCCTTTGTTTTGAAAGGAATGCCTCCTACTGTCAAATTCAGCTGATACACTCCCTTTTCCAGTGTAAACAGGTTTCCTGAGACAGCTATTTTCATAACTGCATCCCTGTTGACCTTTATAATCAAATTTCTTTCAAGTTCCTCAACAGAGATCTGAAAAAGTAAAATTCCAAATTGAGTTATTAAGTATGAATAGAACTCAGTATCTGCAGTCTCAGCTACAGGACAGACCCCAGTGAAATCCCCAAGATAAAGAAATATTTTCAGTCCCCAATCCTCTTTGTTCACCTTCTAAGTGACACTCCACCTTGATATATAAATCTACTCTAGAAAGCAATCTGTGATTAACCTTAATGGTGAAGACAGTCCACCTACTTCAAAACAGCTACAGAAAAATGTGAGTGGATTAAATGCATGACTTTTGTATGTTGCTTTATGCAAAATGTAAATGCAATAATGAGTAACTTCCTGTTGCAACTGCATGTGAAAGGAAAAGCTGGAAGGACAAACAAGATGTCTTTTGTTGGATCAGTGTAAAATAATCCAGAAGCCTCCCAGACGCAGTCTTTTAATACCAACCTCTTCCAAAAGCACAACACAGAAGGAATTTTTGAGGGGGTAATAAAAATGTGTAATAGGCAATAATTTTTCTCTCAAAAAAGCATCTGCAAGTTTCCCTTCCATGTCTCTGAAAAGCTACTTCTAGGAAGATTCTATTACCACTGAAATTTCAAAAAAATTTCATCATTTTGATTATGACCAGGCTGCACAGAGAAGCAATATAAAGCTTCTGTGGAGGGAGAGAAGGTGAAGCCCAAGGCTGATACACCAGACTGACCAGCAGCCAAGAGTCTGCTGCCTTGGGACATGGGTCCTGCTACCAGTGGGGTGTTCTCTGGCTGTAGCAGAAGACAATCCCAATCCTTCTGTAAAGAAGAAAGAAACACACCTCACTATTTCATAATCTTCTTCCCACTCTGTGACAGATACTCCACCTACTCACTCTTCACCTGTACAGCTCTGTTCCCTGGGACACCCAGAAGCTGCTTCCATCATTGAGCTGCTGTACAAACCAATTATTTATTTCAGAGGATGTTTAGACATGTCCTTCCCTCTCCCTGCTAGCAGGCTCAGGTCCTGAGCATCTTTCTCTCTGTTTTTTGACTAGCAGTCCCAAAATTGCTCTTATCAGCCATTCTGAGGTCTTGCTCTGTGGCTGTAACATAGAGGATAGGGTTGAGCAGGTTTGTACCTGGGCACTCCCTTTGGATTGCAGTCTTCAGTAATGAAGATTAAGTGAATTTGATAGTAGAAAAGATTATTCACAGACTTTCTTCCTCTCATGAACCTATTTTCTTCTCTTGTGAATTCCAGTACAATCTGGTTTATATTGCTACAACACTATTTCCACCTGGGGTGTTGCTCTGTGCCACATCCTACAGGACGTGAATTTACTTGTCTGCAGCTGGCTTATTTAAAGTAGCACCTACATCTCCAGACTGCATTTCATGGAGACACACAAGCCAGTCTCAAACAGGCTTTTTCTGAGTATTGAATGGCTGTGAAGCCCATTCAGTGTGTGGGAACATAAGCCCACAGGTCGTGGCAGCCTCAGCCCAGCTGACTGAGCTACACACAGGCTGTGTAGCCAAAAACTCACACAGACACTTCTATCCAGTGTCATGGTCACCACTGCCCTAATGCTCTGGGCTGTGGAGTGCCACAAGGAGCTGGCACAGAGCATCATCTCCCTGCTCCTGGCACAGACACTGAGCAGACACAGAGCAAACGGGAATTGGGGAAAGCTGGCTGCAGCAGTGCCCATACTGTGAAGAAACACTGCTTCTTACAGGGCCACCAGAATTCAGGGCCTTCTAAAATTTTATTAGATTGTATAGCAAGTAATAACATATAAATACAAAAAAAATCACAGTTCTTAGCTGCATCTTTAATACAAGCAAACCAAAATCAGTGAAAACTTCCATAAGAGAAGGGGTTAATCCCTGTGGGAATTCTCAACAGATTCCAGTTGAGGAAATTGCATTCTGCCTACTTTACAATGCCCTCTGGCTGTTTAAGCTCCTGTTTCTTATAGTCAAAGCTTAATTGTTGGTGTGCCACCATCTCATATAAACCAAAAGAGGAATAATTTCAGTAGTTAGCAATTCCCTGCTCCAATTCCCTACTCTTGTGGCAAGGAGAAGCTACTTGCTGCCTGCCACCATGGCTTAGGGACATCCAGGAGGACAGTTCTCATAGCTAAGGGTTCCCATATGATTAGCCATAGCAAGGGCAGTCAGCTTTGTGTTCTGGATTCATGCCCTGGATAGCTCATAGCACATAGCCAGCCTGTCCACTGTTTGCTGAAAAGGGACAGACCTACAATCAGCTGCAGGGTTAAAACCAAATACCAGTCCTGTGATTGCATAACTTTCAGCCCTGACATTTAAAAGTGCAGGTAAGTTATTATTTTTGTTAACCAGACTGTGTCCTCAGAGCAGGACTAAACTGAACACTGAAAACAAGACAAAATGATGACTGTTTTTGGAAATGCAAAACAAACAGAAGGCGAGTGCATTCTCTACTATCATAATTTTATACGTGCCACTTCATCCAGCTGGATTACACACAAATAACCACATTAAAAGTGTTTCCTGAGGTTTGCTTGTTTGTGTTTTCAATGCTGGCTCAGAATTGAAGTTTCAATGCTCATTTCAAAATATTTTAGGAAGGATTAACACCAGAGAAAATACCTAGGTAGAAATATTGGCCTGAAGTTTTGAAAATGCCATTGTATTTCGGTGAAAGTATGCAACTTTTGCTCAAGAGATGAGAACACTGCTGGTGCTTTTTCATATCTTTTGCTCTTAAATACACATTGTTTTTCCATCTGCTGAAAGTTAAATAGTAAAATTGCTATTTTCTCACAACCCATATGAAGTTCTCTTCAGTATCCAAAGTCCTCTGGTTAAGATCTAGCCAAAACTATGGGCTTGATTCTGTGCATACTGAAATGCAGACTAAAGCTCACAACTGCATTTAAGCCTGGACTGTGAAGTCTGAAGATTGTAGGGGGTGTATTTCATAGAAAGTGAGGCTGCAAAGTACACACAAGTCCATGCTCAAAATGAAATATGTGGCTATATGTTTTATAATAGGAGACAGTAAAAAGAAGTCCCTAAACAGGATTTCCTACATCAAAAAGCATGCCAGAGAGAGAAAAATGGAGAAATGTGGGAGATGATAAAATGCAGGAACATATTTACAGTTGTATCACTCAGCCATATAGATTAAATGGCATTTAGAGGTGTGTGACACTAGATGTCAAGCAGAAGAGAGCCAAGCATCTCTAGGGTGAAAGCAAGAGATAAGAAAATACAGCAGAGAAAGGAGAAATCAACAGTCCCCCAGCAAACCAGGGAAGGTCCCAGGTCTCAAAAGTGTAAAATAAGAAGTCAAGAGACTAAAGGCTCCTTCCTCCTGCTGCTGTTTATCCGTGAGTAAATCCTGCTTTGGGGCAATATCAGCACTGCACTGTTTCACTTTGGGAGACAGCCACCAGAATTCTGGCCATTGACCTGCTCCAGGTCCTTTCCTGTGGCAGCACTGCATGATGCTCTCTCCTCCACTCGTGCCATATTATTTATGTCTCTGGCAGCTGCCCAGCCCTGCTCAGCACACACACAGGGTGATGTTCTGGCTGCAGGGACACCTCTGCCTCCACCCCATCAGTGTGGGTCCTGCCCACCTGCCCCACACAGCATCCACAGCTTGGTCTTTACTGTCCCAAAAAGCCTTGGGGAAGGACTTCTGGGGGATTTACACAATCCCTCAGAAAATGCATAGGATGTGTAGCTGCAGTCACTCCGCCAGGCAATTTCTTGGTTAGGATGGTACCTGGGAATAAGAGCCCTGACACTGATTGCTGGCAGGAGGCATTTAATTCTTGCCTAAACATGACACTTTCATCACACTGCCTTCTCTCCCTAAATAAAGAAAACACATTTCAGCTGTGTCCTCCTCAAACTAATGTGGGGGTAGTTTGTAATTATTTCATAATGAGGTCAGACACTTAGCAAGTATGTTAGCTCCTCTATTAAACGAATTAGTTTGACAACTGCTGATTTTTGTGATTCCCAAGTCACCCCAGTGGCATCCACTCTGCTTTTCGCATCATCTGTCATCATCCTCTCTTTGCAGACAATTACAATTGTCCTATTTCAAATTAGCAGAACAACTCTTACTATAAAATTCAGTAAGAACCAACTTGAAGCTATCCCTATATGTAAAGATACAGCATGTCACACATTTTATCTACAGCTTCACTGAACCTCTACAGTTCTCCATTTGGAATCTAAAATTGTTTCACTGTCATTAAAAGAACTGAACCAACATTGCCTCAACATCTGCTGAAAACATTGCCAAATGTCAGTGGTTGATAATTAATGTATTCAAGGACTTCTCCATTTATTAAATAGAAACAATTTTTTCCCACTTTGCTTATTTCTTTAATGTATAATTTCGAGCTTTTATATACTAAAAAAATGTAAACCAGAAAATTATTCACAGCTACCAGTATCTCCATTTGTCTCATATATGAGTTAGCTGAGAACTTCCCACTCACTCCCCAAGGGGCACATCAATTTAAAAGTTAAAAGAACTAATTAAGTAAGAAAAAATGAAAGGAGAGGAAAAGGCAGAAGTGAGAAAGCATGTATAAACTGCTCATCTAGTGTAGATCATACTGCAGGATATCTTTCATGATCCTGGCACGAATGGCAACAACCGTAACACTCCCACAATCACCAGCTGATGTTCTGTGAGAGTGCCAAGAGGAACATGAACCCTTACAATCCTCACAATCTCATGAGATGGTGGGATTATGGTATCAATAAAAAGGTGCTTTACACCAGTAGTGCTGGGTTGACAGTGGGACTTCATGGTTTTAGAGGTCTGTTCCAACATTTTTTGGAATTCTCTGATGTTATAGTAGACCCCAATATCTTTACAAGGGAAACAGTCTATTTTGTATATAAACAGGCCTGAAGACTTTATAAAAAGTATACTGTAGCATAAGAGCATAAGAAAATCTGAGGCCTGTGACTAAACAAATGAACTAATAAACAAAAGCAAGCACACCCCCCCACACACACCAAACACATTTGGAAAGTTTCTTAACAGAACAGATAAAGAGTTCCTTCCCTCTTATTCACTTCCAGCCCTCAGCCAGAGGGCACCTTCTTGAACTGATGTGAAGTCATCTTAGCCCTACTGCATCTCAAAGGCACTGTGTGTGCAAATTGTTGCTCTGGTTGTGCAAATTAGAGATGCAGTGTATGTTACAATGGATATAAAGTATAATTCAATTTCTTAGGAAAAATATTTTCAGCTTGAAATGTATAACACACAGGCATGCATTTAATGGATAGATAGGATGGAAAAGCATTTTCCCACGAATACACAAAGTCTATCTGCACTTGATGAGTACATCCCAAGCAGGCCAAGAAGGAGCAGGGCTCAGCAGGGTCTGGACTCACCGTTTGCCACATGCCATGGTTGATGAGCGGCCCGGTGCTGGTGACGCGGCCGATCCCGTTGTATTTCAGCTGCAGCTCCAGCCGTCCTTTGCGCAAAGCCAACACTATCCATGTGCTGTCTTGATGGCCTCCAGCAAAGAAAAGGATACCTTCAGGATCAAAGGTTCTAAAGTCGAACTCAGCCACAAGTCTGACCGCACAGGTGCCAAGAAATAAATTAGTTATGCAGAGTTCAAAAACCACAGAGTACTTTCCATACAGATAGCATCAATTTTAGCAGCTCTAAAACTCTGTTAAAATATACTAGCTTTTAATGCACTCCTGAAAGCCTTAAGATGTGAGTACTGCTTTTAAAATATCATAAAGAATAAAGAATATAATGCTATATTTCAGTAATTATCCTAACAGCTCTGTGGTCAAGGCTGCCTTTCTCAATTGCTAGTTTAGGGAATGTTTAGCCTAAGAGGACTTCATAATCCAAGCAAATAATGAAGAATGTAGGGTCAATTATTATTGTAACAACTCCCTTGCATGCATCAAAGCCAGTTAGAGCATTTCACTGTCATTCTAAATTGTTCTCACCTCGTCAGTTGTTTCCTTTTGAAGCGCAGCCTGATAACAGGAGTGCCGCTGAACATCCTCCCCAGGTGCAAGGATTTAACACTCCTCCCAACAGCAAAAGGCACACATGGTATGATGTTCTATAATCAAAACACATTTCTGAGTGCTTATTCTCCTCACACAGCAGAAAGAGAATCAGACAGTGCTGTAAAGTAAAGATCTGTTTGCAGTTACAGCAATGAACACTGACATACCTCACATGTATTCATGTCCTGGGAAAGTTTCACTCCCCCTCTGCCATCACAATGACAAGTGTAACTCCCTGGTGAGTTGACACAGGTCTGTTCACAGAGCTTTTCTTTGCATTCATCTATATCTACACAAGACCAGTGAAGAAGAGAGATAAAAACACTGAGTTTGTTTAAACATGACAGAACTGAGAGAATTACCTGAAGTTGTGTCGGGGTCGTTTAAGTTGGATATTGGAAAAAGGTTTTTCTCCCAGAGGGGGGTTGGACAGGGGAACAGGCTCCCCAGAGAAGTGGTCAAAATACCCAGCCTGGCAGAGCTCAAGAAGCATTTGGACAATGGTCTTGGGCACACGGTGTGACTGCTGGTGAGAGTGCTGTGCAGGGTCGGGAGTTAGACTTTATCCTTGGATCCTTGTGGACTCCTTCCAACTCAGCTTATTCTGTGAAATCTATTTTCACAGACAGATTCCAGCTGCCCAAAGATACATAGCAAGTCAGTGGGAAGGCTGGAAGCAGAACACAACTACTTGTCTGCTGGAGCAGAGCCCTGGGCTTTAACTTCTAGACAAGACTTCCTCCCTTCAGGCCCCTTCTGCTATGCCTGTAGTGACTGGCTTCTGCTCCTTGCAGTCAGGGACTGCATATAAAACCTGAGTTTCTCATTCACTGCTTTATTTTCTTTTTTTTCTTCAGCTCAGGATTATCCTCTTCACAAACAAATGCCAGAAAGCAAACTGTGACAGCCCACAGGGATCTCTTCAGGCAGAGTTAACCCTTAACGCGCAACAGGAGTGTGATTTGAGTCATTACATTAACTTAGACAAAAGGCAGGGAACAAAGCTGCTTTTGGAATACTTCCAAAACCTACTCTGTTGAGAAAGCTTGCGGCAGTGTAGCCAGCAGAACTGTGCATGGTTCCAGTACACATTAAGTTCCTAGTTCAGAGTAATACCACAAGACAGGTTTTGGAAAAAGAGCTACTGCTTTGTAACTTTTCTTCTCC
Source organism: Passer montanus (assembly GCF_014805655.1). Taxonomy (NCBI): domain Eukaryota; kingdom Metazoa; phylum Chordata; class Aves; order Passeriformes; family Passeridae; genus Passer; species Passer montanus. Next base: position 16,746,246 of record NW_024367707.1, read on the forward strand.
TATGAAGAGAGGCAGCAACATGCACAGATGTTTCTGAGCTTTCACCAGCTCTTGCACTTGTTGAAATGCTAAGAAATCTCAGTACTTTTGCTCGTACAGCTCGATTCAAGTCATCAAAGGTGACTGCAAACTCACTGAACTCAAAGACAACAGAAAGCTTGATGAACTCAAAGGTGACCGCAAACTGCAAACTCACTCCTAACTAGGGAAAGAGAACAGAACTCCAGTATGTTAGCACAATTAAAAAAAAAAAAAAAAATTTACTGAAGCCTGAAATGAAATTTCAATCAAAGGTGACTGCAAACTCACTGAACTCAAAGACAACAGAAAGCTTGATGAACTCAAAGGTGACCGCAAACTGCAAACTCACTCCTAACTAGGGAAAGAGAACAGAACTCCAGTATGTAAGCACAATTAAAAAAAAAATAAAAAAATATTTTACTGAAGCCTGAAATGAAATTTCTGGGGTTCTACAGATTTAAATTATATAAGAAATGCTAGCACATTTCTTGAGCTTACCCTGACAGGTTTTCCTCACGTCATCGTACTTGTAGCCTGCATCGCAAAGACATTCATATGAGCTTATTAAATTTTTACAGTGAGCTTCTCCACAGATGTCTGCTGATGATGTGCATTCATCTATGTCTGCAAAACAAGCAATTAAACAGCACAACTTCAGAGGAGTATAATCACTGTTCACATAGAGTGATCTTAGGGCAAGGAAATCCCTGTGTAATTTTGGAAACTGAAAAAAACAGTATCTTTAAGAATCCACTTTTAGGGTTAGCTAGCTATAAGAAGTGACTTCAGGCTTCAAAAATCAGTTTATCTTTTTTACCTTAAGCCATTAACCACTGCTGGAAAAAGCAATGCAAAGTGAACCAGGAGAAAAACTGTAAAACATAATAACTAGCACAAAATCAAAAAGCCCCACTCTCTCCAACTGGGGGACTGAAACTGCAGGTTAAAACAAGCAATAGGCAGAAATTTAGGAGTGGCAGCATGAATTTTACCAAAACACTGGAGGAACACTCAGCCTGTGGCACTTCAGAGATTTCTGCTCTGTGTCCTCAGACAGGCAAACAATACATTTTCATATATTTACAAAGCTAACATCTAAATCTGCTGGTGTGTAGTGGCAAGGGAGAATTGAAGCAGCCCAATTCCTCAGAGAGAACAAGCCATGCCAGAGACGTGGGGTTTCACCATAAGGGCAGGCAATGAACTGGAACTGGAAGTCCATAAAAAAACCTGATTATTTTCCTCACATGTTAACTAATACCCTGCAGAATCCATGTGTTGAGAAAACATTTGCAGTATACTGAGAGTTTAATATTTACTTTTGCTTTCTAGTATGTGTTAAAACTACAATTACTCATTCCTCTTGTTGATTTTCCCACGTATGAATGAACTGGCCGAGTACCCCGTGTAGCTCAGCCTACAAATCAAGACAAGAGGGAACTTTTGTGTGTATGCCCACGCTGACAGGAACAAACACTGAAAAAGTCAAAATGCAGTGATAAATCTGAGCTATCAATAACCACACCTGACAGTAATCTCAGCAGCTGGAAGGTCACATGTTGAAGCCACAGAATGTTTATATAATAGTGCTCAGAGTGCTCTAGGAGACAGAGCACACAGAGGGTATGGAACAAATGTACACACACAGGAAAACAAACAGAAAACAAACACAGTAACCACACCTGACAGTAATCTCAGCAGCTGGAAGGTCACATGTTGAAGCCACAGAATGTTTATACAGTAGTGCTCAGAGTGCTCTAGGAGACAGTACTAGGGTATGGACAAATGTACACACACAGGAAAACAAACACAAATGTGAGCCCCTCGCCAGCCACCTGTCCATGCTGACTGGCACCAGAGGACAATTCAAAAGTGAAGCTGGCTCTTCTAAGTTGCTGCTCCCATTAGGAATGGATACCATGTAATTTATACAGTCATCACTTTTTAGAGAAGAAATTACTTAGAAACAAAATCTTGCTCTTTTTCTTTTTGCTAGTAGCATTAATAAGTTGTTCAGATCATGTATGCAAACTGTTTAGAAATATGTCATCACATCCATCTCTAAGAGAAATATACCTGTTTTTTCGTAAGATGAACATAACTTTAACAGTCACCTGCTGTTGAGTTATTGAGTTTGTCTCAGCATGCAGTCTCTTAACACTTTTAAAATCTCAGTTGCTTAAGTTTTGGTTATGTAAATTCATTCGGCAGTTTCAATCAGAAACTTCAGGTCCTCATTTTCTGTTCTCAGCTGGTATGTAAAATAGCTGCCAAACTTCACTAGGGCCTTTCTACACCTATTAATATTGACTTGCAGTGAATTTAGCCATCTGTATCTATCTGAATTCATTAGCTGCTGCACACATCCAAATATAAAAAAAAAGAAACACACAAAAGAAAAACAAATGGCTCACATACTACAACACTGTGGGACTGGAAAGAATCATAACAACACATCTGGCCAGCGCTTCCTCCCCTCAATGTCAGGATACGAGGACTGATCAACTAAACCAATTTAGCACAATCCAAGCCACAAATCCTCCATGAATCACGCCTGTGTTATGCTCTTGAGAGCACCATGGTCCAACTGCTGACAAGCCCAGGCATGTAGGCTGGCTGGAGCACCCAGCACAACCCCAGTGAGCAAAGCTAAGAGGAGCTACCTGCAAGTTTCTGCTGGGCTAGGGAGCAGACCAGGACTGCTCAGGGCAACCCAGCTCTCCAAAACACAGACACGAGCCACAAAGCATCCTCCCTGAAGCAAACTGAGAGTCCCAGCAAAGCTTACCTTCACATATTTTGCTGTCTTTAAGAGCATAACCACTGTAGCATGAGCACCGGTAGCTGCCTAGCTTGTTGAGGCAGAGCTGGTTACAGCCGCCGTTCTGCGTTCTGCATTCATCAATATCTACATCAAAAGAAAGTGTCACAGTCAGCTTTTCACATCTGTAAATAATCTACAGGGTCACAGTGCAATAGATGTTGGGAACGAGAAAGATCAAACAAGAAACAGTATTACAGATGTAACACAGTGATAACAAAAAGCACAATGGTTTTGTTCAAACACTTAATCATATAAGCTCAAGTTTGTTTACCTTACAAAAAAAAAAAGGGAGAAACAAGGATCTGTAACTGAATAGTATCTCCTTCACAGCTCTCAGAATACACAAATGTATCTTTAGACACTGTGGAGGCAAAGAAGCTTGTCTGCAGAAGCAAACTAGTTATGTATTTTTTATCATAACTAGGTACTAAAATTATGCTATGGCCATAAGCTCAGGACAAAGGCTTTCAGGACAAAGGCTTTAAGTAAAACAGGAACACAATATTGTTACTATCACAGAGCTCATGAGAACAGAGGAAGTTCCAAGTTCACACCTGCCGAACATTTATGAGCTTAACTGTGCCCCACTGAAATTGGCAGCAAAAGCCTGTAAAATCCAGCAGAGCCTGAGTTTCACCCTCAGTCTACCCTACCTGCTCATTATGTCCTGCTTGTCTATGGGACTCCAGAGTTAGCTGATGGGTACAACAGCATGTCATGGCATTTTATAAGAAAATAAGGAAATATGCTTCTGACTGATCAGCGTCTGAGCTCTCAAAGCCAACTGGATACTGACTGGTCTGCTTTCTGAATTGCTTAAATAAGATGCTTGAGTGATCCCATAAACTCTTCACAATTTTTACATGAGAAGGAAAGGATTGGATCTCCTGCTGTCTTGGTTGCCACTATTCTGGACTGGCTGAATACCATTTCTAGTCATTACTTACTATTGCCAAACAAAAAAGCAGTGGCCCTGACAGGAAGCCTTGTAGGCAGAAGAAAAAGAACTAAAGAAAACAGAAAACAAGAGGAGGGAAGATAACTTGTAGAGAAAACTCTGTGGACAGCTGGAGCTTCTTGCACCAATGGTTTCTGTCTGAAATTCTCTTTTGACGTGATGGAAATATACCAATGGAATATGTGGAATTAAGTGGACATGGAATAAGGTCAGACTAGCAAGGAGGCTTCAATAGACTAATTTTATCAATTTGTGTGTCATCAGACTCAAACCTCAACTTGCCAACTGGAAGTCATTGTTCCCACTGCAGGGATGCTAGATGGAAAGATGAGCCAGCCCCTCTGGCTCTGTGATCTGTGATCTGTTACACCAGGGTTCACATCAGCAACTGATGCAGCTCTGCTTGAAAAGCCACTACTACTCTATTTCTGCTGCTGCTGCTTTCAGAGGGGTGGAGCAGAATGTTGGAGCATAACTTCTTGGATTACCTTGCCAAGACCAAGCTGAGCTCCACTAGAGTCATATAAACAAGTTGATGTGAAAAACTACCTGTTTCCCAAAGGGTAAAAACATGAACACTGTGTAACCTAGGTTCAGTTCTGTGACTTTTGAATTGTGCAGCACAGTATCAGTGACCATTTGAGAATATAGGAAAACTCAAAATGTCTTTGTTATAAGAACAAAAGATAATGAAACCAAATTACCTTTTTCACATTTTTTCCCCTGCCAGCCACGCTTGCATTCACAATAGAAGTCTCCCTTGAGATCCTCACATTTGACAGTCCCTTCTTTGTGACAAGGATTGGGAGAACACTGGTTTGGCAAATCTGATTTACACAAGGAATAGAAAAACCAAAACAAAACAGAACAATACATTGAAATCACTGACAACCAGGTGTTTCACTCTCATTAGAAGATGGGAAGCTTAAACAGTATTGGGGAATCACTGAAAACTACTTGCACCTGGCAAAACTATAAGCTGATTCTTAGTGCTCACATGCCAAACAAGCTGTGCCAGGAATTTTACAGAGCACTGCAGTGGAATTCACTTAATTGCAAAAAGGAGTGAGCTACCACCCCCATATCTGAAGGACACATCCTGAAAGAAACAACTCAAAGGAGCTTATTTTTCTACTCTCACTAATTTCTGAGGAAAAAAAAAAAGGCAGTATCAACTAAAGTACTCAAGAAAGGATGGGTATTCTTTTCAATCACCTTTGGAAGTTAAACTGAGGATCTTACCAGAGCTGATAGGTTTCTAGCTAGCAAAAGTTTTTTAATTAAATTTTTGATAGATCTTTTCTATTACATAGAATGAAAATAAAAAAGGAATACTCATATATCAACAGCCAAGGAATAGCAAACCATTAATCCAGTTTACAAAGAGCACAATGTTCACATGGGGATTTTTAAGCCATGTTCCAGGATTTGGCAATGAGTTTCTTCATTGGAAAGAAGCAGGGGAGTAGTCACCACACTTTAGGAATGATTGAAGGAATAAATCTCAAAGTATCATGTAGCCACTCACCCACTGTAGTCACTTGTCCAAATTCACCTACCCATTTACCTGCACAACACCCAGGGACAGTGCTTCACAGAGGTAGCTAAAGGAAGGATGAGAGAACACCCTTGTTTCCACAAAAAAATGAGTTGGTAGCTATAATGTAGTAGTAACCTGTTAAAACCAGTGTTCTAGATCAGTGGTCTTCAAAAACATGAATGTGTTAATGGTTTCCACCATTTTAACCAGAAGAACAATGCAGGAGTTCATTCTGCAGATTGCAAAACTCACCAGCTCAAGAGCCTTTCTTTTCATATATCTCCTCCCAGCATTTGAAAGTGCCCAGTGTGTACACACTAAGTGAGCAGCAGCAGAAAAGACCTGCACTGGTTTCCTTATGCCCACTTTCCTTATGCACTGGTTCTGCTGAGTCCAGTATGGACTCGTGATATTCTGAACATGTCTTTGTAGGATGACAAGGAGGTTTTTAGGAGAGGAACTGTTTGTAGATTAGCAGCCCCTGAGAATTGGGAAAAGTTAAGACTCCTACTTTTGTCAGAATTACTGTACTGCTACAGGTCTCTTCTCAGCTTCCTCTGTGTGATCCTGAAAGCTGCTGTCATGATGAGCTGCTTTGGAAGAACTTTAACACTTCTTCGAGTGCAGGCAGCAGCAGCTCCATTTGATGCCTCATAAAGCACTGAGCAGCACTTTTGTTTGCACTGACTGTCTTGGATCTAAATCTCAGGTGGCTGAGGTTGGCAGGCATCTCTGAGGTCACTTATGCAACCTCCCTGCTCAGGCAGGGCCACCTACAGCCCAGGACCATGGCCAGAAGGCTTTTGATTATCCCAGGGATGGTGACTCCACAAGCTCCCTGGGCAACCTGTGCCGGTTCTGGTTCACTCTCACAATGTGAAAGCATTTCCTGATGTTCAGACAAAACCTTCCAGATGTGCAGAGCTGGGGCAAAGGCACAGCCAAAGAGGCCAGGCCACACAAAACAAAACACAGCTATATGGGCTGCCTTAACCTCCACCTGCCAGAGCACCTCCCAGCAAATCACTGCCCAGCTGACACACTGCTGGAGGGGGAGGAGCTGGGCAAGGAGAGGCCAGGTTAAGGTGGCAATGAGCCACAATACAGCAAATCTGTCCAGGGTGTTTCTTTTTCTAGGCAGATCAGAATGTTTACATTAAACAGAATGGTATAGTAAGCCAAGTTGTTTTTTTTTTAGCAGTGCACACCAAACCTCCTAAATATGTCAGTGTTTTCAGTCATTTGATAAGCAAATCAAGTCAATGGGGTTATGCACAGCTTATCTGGTGTATCCACAAGTTTCTGATTCTTGCCCTCAAACTGGATTCTGACATACCTTACAGAGCCACATGGTAGTAACAATGCCCAGCAGGGTAACAACCCCTGGTATAATCCATGGATATCCACCACAGAGGTTGCTATCACATCAGCACTGTGCTGATTGTTCACTCCCTCTCATCATGAGAGTTTGAGAACATAAGACACACTCTTATACTCTTCTGGTGGCTTCATAGTTGTGTAATTCTGCTGGCTTCATAGAAGGCACTCCTGATTGAAACCATTGCAAAAGAAAAAAACCTGAGCTTTTGTTTCCATTCATTTACATGACAGATTTTAGTAAAGCTGTCAAAAGTAGTGTTGAGCATGACCTTTTCATGTGCTTTGAGCTGTGTCTGATAGCACCTATGAAGCTCAAAAGTGCAGACAGAGAGTAGAACTACCAATTCAGTCTTTGAAATCAGTATGGAAACAACACTTTCCTTATGCCCACTGACTGTCACTTTCAGTTCATCACGTTGTTCTGTGAATTTATTTTTTGATACCGACAAAATGGTTCATATTGAAACTTCATAAAATGCTAGGCTGAAAATAATATTACACTCAGTAATTTAACAGTAAAAAGCAAGCACATGTGACCTAACAAAAATATCATTGACTTTTTAAAGGCCATGTGTAGCTTCATCTCCCAAAAGTCCTGTAGAACTTTCCAAAGCCTTGCAGACCCAAATCCTTAATTCCTAGATGACCTGCAGGATCTTTTAGAAAAAGATCCAGATATGCAGAGAAAGTGTAGGTATCCAAGTGTAAAGTAAGCATCTATCTGCAAAGCAATCATAAATATTCATTTCGGTCATTGGAGATAGTACAATAAACAGAGTCTGTGGAGGGACTCGGGTCTCCTCAGAACAGACACAGTTTAGTTGGGGGAATCCCTCCAGAACCAGAGGAGATTAACTCTCTGCTAACTCTGATGGGAATACTGCTCATGTAAGCACCCATGCTGGAAATTCCTATTTACACACTGTATGGAATCCTCTGAATCTGGAACAGAATCCTAGTTGTAATCTGATCTCAAGAGTTTATGAAATTAGGAATCCTCATATATTCTGTCTAACCTGTCTAATCACTGTCATACTTTAAATTTCTACCTTATTTCCAGTATAAACTTGTGCAGTCAATCACCCTCCAGCCCTTAGATTGTTCAGTATCTTTGTACACTGGGTTAAAAGAACATTCCACTACCTTGTATTGAGAGGAGAAAGGCTGTTAAGAAACAAAGTTTAGAAGTGTCTTCCAGGCACAAACCCATAGAGCTACATAGTCTTTTGGCAGCATCTGTGAAAAATTAAGACACACTAGAACTGGCCAAGCACGAAGCCTGTCATTCTTCCAAGCGTGTTTCAGGCTCCTTCTCTGTTACTTCTCCTGTGAATTTATGATGGCTAGCCAAAACTCAGCCATTTAAAAACCTGATAATATTTTAACGGGGGAAAATATTATAATTTTCTTTCCAAACCACTGCATCTGCAATGGGCAGAAATCCCTAAAAACAATTATTCCGCTTTTATTTATTCAGACTTTTTCATCGCTACCCTTTGGACTCTCATTTCTGAGACCCTGATTAGTTCTTTGGAACAAGGGTTCCCAGTCAATATCACCATTTCCAGCAGAAACTCCTGTCTCTTTGCTGTGCCACATGCACAGTAAATGTAAGCATTCAGCCTCACATCCCACTTTGGACTAGCTGGCATACTGCAGCCAACACAGGTACCACGGGTCGGAGAATCCCCTGTTTGAAGGACTCAACATCCATGAGTGACACTACTGCAATATGTGAGGGAAATTCTTCACATACCCCTTATTAACCTTGGAATTCAGTCTTTAAAAAGGTTGTTTCAATGCAGTTTATAAATGTAAAAAGTTGACTAAAGGCCACTAGAAAGTTATTAGAAGAACTCATTAAATTTTCGTCTCTAGTGTTAGTGAAGGACAAAAAAACCCTTCACCCTCTACAAAGTAATCAGTTTGGCTTCCAAACTGCTTTGAGATTTTAAAGGTAGCAATATTCAAAGCATAGTCACATGATATGTGAAACTGATCTCTTAATGTAAAGAAGGCTGGCACAAGCCTAGTTTGACTTTAAACTTTTCTTGAGGTTCCTTAATGGGGTGAGCCAAAGCTAGCACTCAAGGAATAGAAAACAAGGGGCGAAACATTGTGTACAGCCTTATGGTACCTCCTAGTTCTTGTCCCTCTTGCTTCTCATATTGCTCAAATTTTGGGAAACTGGTGGGAAAAAAATTTGCATCATAAAATATCAAAGCACTAAAACATGACATTAGGTTATAAAATGGGAAAGATTTTGTTTAGTGGTATGGAGTCTTAAGTGAGAATAGGAAGACCAATATTGAAATACTACCAAAAATAGAGATGGCTGAGCTAGTCCCACACCATCAGGTAGAACGAGAGAACATTTAACTACAATATAAAAACCAAAAATGCTTACTATGAACACATGTAAGGAAATCTGGATTTCTCGTATATGGTGACCCATATTTCTGAATGCAAGCTGAAAAACAGAAAATGAAATTGTTATTGTTACAGTGGTGAAGGACAGCTGTTCAAAGCATGTAAAATGATACCTAGTCTGCAAGGATTTGGAAGGTGTATGTAAAATCTATGCAATATTATCATCTCCCAGATGCCTTGAAATTCTAAAGTTCATTAAAATCTTTTAGCTTCGATGTACAACAGTTAAAAGCTATTTGAAGACGATGATCACTTAACCAGATGCCACTATGCTTATAAAACTATGGTGGTAGCTACTCCAATTTGACCATCTAAACATCTTAAAATATCTAAAAAGCACATGGTTTTTTCTCCCACTGTGGCTTTGATCTTAAATACATCATATTTAACACAAATAGAAAACAGTATGATGCCATGACTATGGTACAGTCAATAGAATAAGCCAGTAGTTCAATCAGGCACCTGTTTCTTTTTAAAAGGAGTTTGGTTAATAACTAACTTCATTAAAAAGGGAAAAAGGTAGAAAACTACAAATTATTTCATAACACTGCAAGCCACAGATATATATGCAACATCAAGATTTCAACATGCAGAAAACACATAAAGCATCTCCGTCTGCAAATGTACACATAAGTAAAAACACAAACCTCAAAGTACAATAAGGAACATACAGTCTATCTTAAAAGTTAGCAATGCATGTTTATTGCAATCAGGTTTCCATCTCTTTCCTTAGCAGAGACTTCAACTGTGACAAGCTCCAGTGTTAGGCACATACCAGAATCCCACAAAGTGGAAATAAAAGCTGCAACTCACCCAAATATTTCGGGTAAAAATATTCCTGTAGAAGGGGAAAAAAAAAAAGCAAAGATTTATTTTATCGTATTTGCTTCTATTTTCATGCTATTTAAAAGCTGCTATTACTTTAGTGGTCTTGTATGGCAGTTGTTTAATAATTCCAAACACCTAATTTCCTTTTATTCAGACCCTAGAAGCAGCACAGTATTAAATATGCATTTTGTCATTTGAAAAGCAAACAAACATTAGTTTGTCTCCAGGTGTTTTTTGATGTCAGCTGATCTGGTCAGTGACTGAGCATGAAGACACCCTCCAAGAGATAAAGCTGCTGCTGATGGTATGAGGTAGGGGAAGGAAGTAGAATCTGGGGCAAAACCCTAGAGGGAAGAGTACAGGATCATTCAGTCACCCCGTGCCTCCTCGAAGGCATTCTGCTGATGCAGGACATGAACACCACAGGCACTAGAAAATTTCTTATTGTTCTTTCAAGGAGCACCCTGCAGCTCAAACAGCACCCACTGCTGTTCCACACATCACATCCTGGATGCTCGAAGAAGGGAGAAATGACACTTTGCAAGAGGGGGGAACATTGACATCCATTTCTCTAAAACCAGACTGCAAAGGGCATTGCCATTCCTCTCATGCTATGTGGTCATGCATTACTGTTCCCCACTTTGCATCAACCAAGTGCAGCCATACAGTGAGAGCAGCATCACTGTGCTGATGTGATGTGACTCTAACCTTGCATGTTACAATAGTCAGCCTGGTGAGGCCTCACAAATCACATGAGTGCTTGCACCAACACAGGGAAACACCACTAAAATGCAGTTGTGCTGCATGGAAGAATGGGAGATTGGCTGAAGCTGACAATTGTACCACATTCTTTAAAAAATACAAAACTTCATGGCCAGGAAAAAAAGCAATTTTTTCCATCTTCATGCTGGCTTTCATAATATATAAGTCAATATTTCACTATTTCAAATGCTGTTAAAATGGTAATTGGGACATTGAATGAGGAAAAACTTATGCATTATATCAGTGCTTAATTTCTTTTGTTTAAATAAACTACTTCTCAGCTAATTATGAAAGCATATGCACAGTATAATTCTCTTTTATCCAAAGGAACAATTTCCATATAACATTATCTTCAGTGAGATTGGGACAGTAAATACCCTGCATTCTACAAAATTCAATTGGTCTATATAATGTGCAAGAGAAGAAACTATTTTATCTTTTCCTCTTATTATTACAGATGTTTGGATTGGATGCACACAGGCATGTATGAATAACAGAGACAGGCACACACCATGATTCAGTTTGATCTGGACTGTCCAGTACAATCAATTGCACTGCTGTCATTTACCAGAAGAATCAATTGCTTCTGGCAAATATGCTCCACTTACTGAAATGCACCATGTAAATATTCAGCCTAAATTATGTGAGCATCAGCAAAGAAGTAGAAGTAGCAGCTTACACTAATGTTAATTTTCAATTCTGATATGAGAGTGATATGCTTGGCATCTTTTGGGGCTGAGCTTTGAAATGTTTCTTCAGCTTGAAATGTGTTATCAGAGTGATGAGCTCAGAGCCCACTATGGTCCCTGTTCACTCTTTTTTTTTAAAGGTTTCGTTTGGAAAAGACAAGTCAAAAAATGCAGTCAAAATAAAAGTAAATCTAAGCAGTCTAAGTATTCAGATGGGTGCCCATATGTGCTATATGTGCTATAACCACAATCTGAACTTCAGCTAGCACTTCAAGAGAGAAAGATAGGGGCATGTAATAAAAAAATTCAAACATTTCTTTCATTATTTCCCCTTTGTTCCATGTACTTCATGAGAATGTACAGATGTATTTAACCACCAACAGGATAATCCAGACTCTGACAACAACTATTTTGGCACTCACAAGACAATAAATAGGAGCTTTCATATTCATGGCTATCAGCCTAATTGCTCCATGTCAGTGGTGGCAAAGACATTTTCTCCTTGACCTCTGATGAATGAGTTGAGTGCTAGAAAAGTGGTACAGAATTTACTTTTGTAAATATAACTTCCAAACTCAAACTGACTGTGTATTGATTCAATGCCAGTTGAACAGCAGATAAGTGAAACTCCAAGGCACTGTACCCCCACACGCTTCATTCCACAAAGTATGTAGCCAAGTGATTTAAACAGGAGGCTATGACTAGAAATATAGCTTTTCTGTTCCTGTCTTTCTCATTTGCTAATGTTATACAAAGGCACTTGCTGATCAGTAAAACTCCAGGTTTACAAAACCTGCTGATACTACCATTCTAAAATAAAGACACGTGCTCACAGGTTCTAACATTACTCATTTTTGTGTGATTAGCTTTTAATTTTTTTCCATACTCAATTTTTCTTACAGCTGCCTTCTGTAAATACAATGACAATGTATTTACATTCAGAGAAAAGATTAATCAAGAATGATGAATGATCTCACACCTTGAGAAAAAGTACCTGCTTAAACTGCAGTCCCTTTTCAAAAAACACTGATGAGAAGTTTTCCTGGTTAAAAATTCAAGCAGCGCCTAACCTGATACAGATACACATAATTTCTCATGTGAGCATTCAACTCTTCAATGTCTTTTCAGTCTTCTGTGATGTACCAAGGCTTAATGACCCCCAGATGTCAGAGAAAAAAAAATCCTACACAGGGTTAGGTCCTTGTTAAAAGTGTGCAACTCATCTTCTTTCTACTAGAAGTGTTCAATTGTATTGTCAGGATTCTAAAAAATGCCAAGAGAAAAGCTTTGAGGCTTGCTAAGAAGGAGTTGGCAAAGATTCTCTGTTACTATTTTGCTGATTTCTCAACAAGCCACTTTCAATTTCAGGCTCAATAAACTTCTCACCATCCAGAAAGTCACACACTGTTCACAGGATCAAAACACAGGAAGATATTTAACTGTTACCACTAGGGTGGCAAAAAATCACCACAGAATTATGAAAGTGTTAAATTTGCAGCTTGGACTCTGACAAAAAAGGTCAACATTTAAGTGTGGTCAGCCCTTCCCCTTTAGATCTGCTTCCTAATTACTGCTGTAAATAAAAGGAGGAGCAATTGGCTTTTTAAATAAAAAGCTATAAACACATACATGTTGGATATAAACATCCTCTGGACAGGCTGCTGCACAGACACTGACCTCACCAAGCTCTCTAATCCAGTAGCAATGTCCCAGGCAAAAGGAAGACAAAGGCTGCAGAAGCTGTGACCTCCACAACAGACCAAACATCACAAATGCAGCCTCAAAATTCCAACCTCTGTGTTCCCAAGGAAACTTAAATGTACTTCCACCTCTCTTCTTTGTGACCCACCAAACTGTCTGTCTGTCTGGTTTCTACCTATCAGCCAGTATGGCTGGGATGGCAGAAGCTACAATAGCCAAGGGCCTGGCAGCAGGACACTGATGTCCCAGTAACATGAATGGTCCTTTTGTAAATGACATCTTTTGTCTGCTGCCACTACAGGTCAAACTTGTAGTATGAGCTGTAACTCACCCACGAGTTACACATCATGTGCCACACAAAGCACAGCTCAGCAGAGATCTCTCTCTCAGGTGAAGAGGAAGAAAGAGGAGACACTGGGAAGTGCCTAAGATCTACCCATCTCCACCCTTCCAGTGAGGTGGAAAGCAGGGCATCAGGCCAGTCTCTCCAGGCAGGTCCTGGCTTGCTTATTTCAGCTCAGTTCCAGAGATCTTTCTCTTGCTGCCCAGGAGACAGAGCTGTGCTTTAACAGAAAAGATTTAAGTTCTGCAGCCTCCACCCGTCTCACATAAATATATGTACACGCTAGAAGCAAGTCTTTTGATGTATTAAACGCAATTATTTTCTTCCACAACAGTGTTGTGAGATCTGAGAGTACATGCTTTTATTTCAAGGTAGAGTGATACCAAGCATGAGAATAAGAATTCTGCTCATGGGGCTAAGGAGTTCCTCTCCCACCTGCAGCTGGAGCTTACTATTACCCTGATAAAACAGCTGCTACAACACTTAGTCTGGATACCTAAGAGAGCATAATTTTAAAAGTGTCCTCAAAAAAACTAACCCAAGCAAATGACACCCCAAAACTCCAGGTTGCTCATTTTTATATTTGGCTTTTTTCCTTCCAAATGATAAGAACAGTTGCACTGGGGCCACTCCCACAACGCCTCTCATTGGAACAACTGAGGAGAACACAACATGAAGGCAAGAATTCACAGCTGTGGAGTGGAAGGGGCAGAAACACCTATGTCAGCCTCCCTGCCAAAGGAAACCTACTTTGGGACCGGGGTCACCACCAGTTTTCAACTCTATGGCCAAAGTCTACAGTAGTAAAATCCAGAAGTTATTGTAATTATACATTCGCCCTGCTGCGTTTTCAGAGAAGATGGAAAAACACCAAATCAGAACAGGCATCAACATGAGTCACTGTGTAAAAATAGCCCTTCTGAAAACATAACAATGACCCTGTCAACACCAGGAAAATGTTCTCACTGCTGCTTTACTTTAAACTAATTGGTAACACTGGAGACCTCAGAAAAAAAAGGGCCTGCTTACTGCTTCTGTTTATTTTGCTTGAGCACCAGGTCAGGTAAGACTGTGAGGCACAGAATCTTACAAAAATCATGTCTGAGCTCTGGAGGCCACAAATAAAAGATGTAGTTTATAGGAAGGCTGCTCATGTTTCTGGACATATGGCTCTTGGTCACCCTGCTTGGACCAGCAGGATGGAGCAAAAGGCCTCCAGAGGTGCCTGCCAACATCCACCAGTCTGTGATTCTGTGACTGCAGTGCCACTAGCACCGGAGCATTTCACCAACTTGTGTTAGCAACGGTGATTTCTAAAAAGCACTTTATAGTTACCTAGTTACATCTAAGAGATAGCAACAACTCCCACGTTATGCCCTTTCCTCATTTCCATATAATGACTCTCCCTTTTCCTCTCTCCTTCAGGACTGAATGTTTGTCTTGGGCATGGCCAGACCTCATTTATAAATGCTGTTCATGTTCCCACACTATGGGCTTGCATTGAAGAAATCACTGCTACCAACCATAACTGGCTATAACTCAGTGTTTGCTACAGCCTGAGAATGCAAGTCTCAGTAATGCTCAAGAACCCTCCTCCTTTTTTTAAAACTCAGCCCTAGACTTCAGGTGCATAGCAAATCTCACACTGATGTGGGCCTTCCTCCTGTATCAGGGCATTAAAGAGTTCTGCAATTCAGAATTTTAAACACGTAGAATCAGTAGCTTCAGAATTGATGCTCAAATGAATGCCATACTGCCTGCACAAGCTTTCCTTCTCATCATGAGGGACCCACCACTCAGCCAGGGTAATATGCTTCTTATTGTGCTTTGTGGCAGTCTGTGTTCTCCATATGAAGAGCAAAAAGAATTTCTCTCCACAATTTGGCAAGCCAGGAGTTAGAGAAGCAAGTAGTTCACATTACAATCCAAAAGCAGCCTCCAAATCTCATCTCCTACCACCCAAGTTACAGCTGCTTAGGGTAGCTTTTAGATTTTTTTGTCTATTTGTCAAGTATCCACTTCACACTGTCCAGGTGCACAAAGACTGGGACTGCCCTGTCTATCAAGCTGTTGAACTTGCCAGAATAGAAGCATTCAAGACTATACTCTCCAGCATGACATCTTCCATGGAGACAAGGTACCTCTGCAGAATCCTCGAGTCTGAAACAAAACCCATCTATTGTCATAACTTCCTTTGCTCTGTTCTGGACAGCAAGACTGTTTCCCAACAGTTGACTGAGGTGCCACTTCAGCAAAAACTGTTTCTCTGCAATGAAGAAAAACCCACCAATGACTGGAATGCATAATTAAAGGGGAGGAAAAAAATTACTGCAAGGAAAGAAAAGACAAAAAAATGTTCATGTATGTCACAGACACTTGAAGATGCAGGGGGCACAGAGACATGATTTGTATAGGTGGCCTGAGGCAGGGTTTGACTAGACAGCAAACAGTGTGAAATGGCTATAACTGGTGCCAAATACTTCAACAAAAATAGTTTGTAGTGTGATCCCAATTGGCTGCATGTGCTTTTAAGTTATTCTGACAGAAATCTGATCACAAATGCCTTGAGGTTTCCTCCACTGCTTCAGAACTGAAAGGCTACTTTCCCTCCAGCTGCAATAATGTGCAAGATCTCAATTTGATGACAAATGTCATCTCACTCAATGTTGCATGTTTGAATCTTTACTATTGCAAGTTACAGTATTTGTATGTGGTAAACTAACACTTGCTCAGACAGTTTAGTCAAATTAAGGAAAACAGTATCTGACAAAACATGTAACATGAGTAAAAAGCTGTCTCTCCAACACTATCTATATTTACTCTGTAATTATTTTAGCCATATTTAAAACAGAACATGTCATATATTGCATCAAACATGATTTAAATATCCATGATCTCTCATAGGCTCTGTGACATTTTATCCACTTTAGTTTTCCCCTCCTTATAATGTAATCACACAGTTTCTTTGGATTTTGCTTAATCTGCAGAGGTTGCAACTCACACTAACAGCACTCAAGGCATTTAAGGATTCGGACTCAGAGGGGACAGGCAAGCAAGGAATAGGGAAGTGACATCTTAGATGATACCAGGCCCTTGTGACAGAATCTGATCTCATACTTCCCTGTTCATTATTTTCATAATTAAGTAACTTTTGCTTTTCTGTTCATGTCCTAAATATTTTCTGGAATTGAACTAGAACTCCCTGTTCCAGGAATCAGCCAAATATGGTTGCTTTCCAGGAACATGTGATTCTGTGCAGTGCAAGCATGACCCATTCTCCTTTTATCTCTTCATTTATGTACCCTTCTGTCCTGGCAGGTGTGTAGAGTGAAGACAACACCAACACTTGTTCCCCTCTCTGGGTATCCTCCTTACTTCCCAACTCTGCTCTTCTTCTAGCTCCCACTGCTGATGCTCAAAGGAACACGGAGAAAACACAAACCCATCAATAAGCAAATTTCCCCACAGATATCCATACATGGGGAGCCTATGGAACAGCAATCATAACAAAACTGTAATTAAAGCAAAGATACAGAAAGGAGACCTGAAAAACTCAATCAGATTCTCCAAGGCTTGGTTGTTCATTCATTGCTTTGACAGGCTGAGCTGTGACAGCCATTTCTGTTTCTCTTCCTGGCCTTCCCATCCTAACCTCAGGCTGTCCTTTCCACTGTGTCAGTCCCCACTGGACTGGGGAACCAATCCAGCTGCAAAATTACCATTTTTTTCTCTGCAGACTACTCTTCTTTAGGTTAAGTTACTTTAATTGGTCCCTGCAATCACCCAAATTGCTGTGCAAGGAGGGTGTAAAGAACAGGCAAAGGAGTTGCTGATATCTACTAGAGCAGCTGAATCCCCAGGGTGAAACCAAAGCTTGAAAAGCAGTGTGATGGGAGAATTAAACCTTGTTGCTCTCCTCCTTCTGAGTTTCTTCTAAATCTGTGGTCATGCTTCCATCCTTGTTCTTCATACTTAGTGGAAAATGACTGCTTGTAATCCATTAAGCTCACTTGAGTATGGACACAGAGGAATCACAGCTGCCAATTTATACACATTCAGTGTTTCTCTTACCTGATTCTTACGCAGCTGCAGTAAAAAAATATATTAATTCCCAGTAGACTGATCCTTTTCTTTTTAAGTTAAAAAACAAAATGAAATGTGTTCATGGCCACAAAACTGTTTTCTTAATTTTTAGTTGTCTTTTTTCCCTTCTCATGTACTTATTAAAATTTATTGTACTGCACTAGAAAACTGACTTACCCTAACTTCATCTACTTTTTCCATTGTCATCCATCTTGAAACCAGTATAACCCCCCTACCCACCCTTCAATTTGTCATTCTTAACAGCTTTTTCCACATTATCTTCAAACAGCCCCTCAGCATAATATCGGTCCCTTCTGTCTTCTCTTGCTCCTTCCCTCCTGCTGCACAGGACATTTAGCATGCACTGTGTCTGTGATGTGGTGAGTCAGTATTTCCAGGTCTATTCTGAATTTTTGGGCTGCTCTCCCATGAGTGGAAACTGATACAGATCAGGTAGGTATGAGTCCAGTAGAGTTGATGGAGCTGTGTCTGCTTCCACCAAGGGCAAACTTCACTCACCCTTCTCCAAAACTTTTGATAAAGCAGCATTTAGCAAATGCAAATGCATAACCTGCCTCCTAAGGCAGGCAGGACTATTTTTGTCACCCTCCTGCTACCGAACACCACCACTGCCCACAAATACTGCATCTGTACTGCAAAGTAGATGGGTGCATCCTGGTCCAGAGTCCCAATCCTTTTGCCTTGCAGATCAGTTAGACCCACTGGATTTTGGTACAAAGCTCCCTTGTCTTTTACACCAAACTACAGGGAGAAGGAAAGAAAGGGAAGGCAGTGCACCTGGTGGACACACAGACCTCATCCCAGCAGGCTGGGATGCCACTGTGGCATATACCTGGGCACTCAGATTTTTACTACCTTTTTCTCTCCTTCTACCCATTCCTGGACAAAAGTCTACATATCCCTGTATTTTCTTTCTCAAAAGCTATTTAGCAGGTATCACTGTGCCTGGGAATCCATTCTTACATGTACTGAGTCCAAGCAGGTTAAAACACCAGCACAGAGTTTTCCAATAACTCTCTCTCTGCACCAGCAAGAAGAGATAAAGAAATTTATACAGCTATAAATCTAGCCCTTTCTCCATGCTCTGCCAAAATGTCAAAACAAATCAGTATATCAAAAAGAACTGTCACAGCAAATAAAACCAGATTTTTGCCTGGTTATTAAAGGAATATTCTATACAGGGATGATGACATCTGTATCTAAAGATGATATCAGTATTTTCCATGTCTAGACTGCACAACATTCACTAAATTACTTAAAGAAATATTACACTGCTTTACTCTCCCAGTAACTCCTCTCCTCCCTCTACATGCCTTCATACTTTACTGATTAATATTTACAAGCGCGTGTCTACCTTGTTATTCTTAGAAATAACATCTAAACATTGCCTGACAAGCATGCCTCCTAAAAGATCAGAATGAAGTTTGGATGACATGAGTCCATGGATGCAGCTCATCTGTGTTATCAAGACCATGTCATGTTATGGAACACATAAAAAATAAAACCAGTGAGCAATCAACACGCTGAAAACCAACCAAACTGACCCTTACCACACCCTATACATTGCTTCATCTGCTTCTCAACTTCTCAATAAATCCAGCCTAGCAGAAAGAATGCTGACATTGCTGGATGTTTTGTTAGGATCAGTAATTTTCAAGACAAGATTGCTAAAAGGCCCCAAAAACAAGGTCTGGTGCCACTGCTGCCCTTGCCATGAGTGGGACAGTGGAGTAGATTCCTGTTCAGTTCCAAGTTATGCTGTGATTCTCTGCCAGTGTTTTGTGTATCTGACAAGCCGTAGATTTAAAAACAGTTTGGATGCAAGTCCCTCAAAATCCACGTGTCTGCCTATGAATCAGATGTCCATTCTGCACGCACAGGGAAAGCAGTTGGCTTTCCACAGTGCTCCACCGAGGGCCAAATCCATAAAGAGTAAACACAGGTGGCCAGGCTGACCTACATCAGTGCTTCTGGTGTGCCTAACATTTTTCAGTGCATTCAGCATAGTAATTTCTGTGGTGAGCTGCAGGAAGAGCAGTAATTCTTCAGCAGTAACAACAGCAAGCAAGATGAGCAGGGACAGATGCTGTACAATGGTACCAAAGGATTAGAGGCTGCATTCAAACATCTTCCCTACGCTGAGCTGCTCAAAACAGAGAAACTCCTCTCACAAGGACACTTTTTTCCTCAGTGAAATACAGTGTTTCTAAGAAGATCAGGATCTACACTCCCTCCTGCCCTTTGTTTTACATGCTTGGATGACCAGATTTTTAGAATGGGTCAACCAAATTCCAGAGCAGTTTATCAGTCACTTAACAAGCTGTAATACCTTGACTGCATACCAAGGTCAAATATTTCTGCAGCGCTGCTTTTATAAGGCCTTGTCAACATCTTAAATAAGATAACATTCTTATCTCTGTATCCAAGATATTTTGCAACTTCATCCCATCTATCACACCTAGCATGTATTTTGAATAGATCACATTTAGAAAATGTCTGTATACCTCCCATCAAGATGTTTTTCATCCTTCTTTTTTTTTACCACTATATTATGTTTTAATTTTTCTCTTTGGCACCTCTAGCATAAATGAAATTACAAAACAGGAACCATCCCAGTAATGTTTAAGGATACTATAATCAGCTTCATGAAAAGGTAGGCTGCAAGACTCATTAATCCAGGCTACTTGCTTTTACCATGTATAGTCATACAAGTGGCACAGACTGAGTTTTGTTCTGCCTCTTAAAAAAAAACCAAACAAAACAATCTAAAAATGCTTCAATTGATCTTCCTTCCTCTAGTCTGAGTGAGCTGATATTTATATTTTCCGTAACATAGAAGACAAAAGCTGCATTGCCCTGCACATGAATGGCTCTTGGGCCCCGCCTGACACACTATTCTTAGCAGCTGATGTAAGTAATCACACATGTGGCAAAATCCACACTCAGGTTTCAGAGAATGTGCATCTTCTGCTGGCTGCCTGCAGATGTTGTTATGGAAAGCTGATCACTGAAACAATGGAAGGCCCAGAAAAAGGGTATAGGTGTGTGACATGTCCTTTCATTTACTGGTGTGTCCAGGAAATAGGTATCTTTCTGTAAAATTCTTGTCTAGATGTTACAGCGGGATGCATAAAGATATGGTTTCACCCAGGAAGCACCACGTGAGCTGTGTTACAGCCTTACTTCATCTTAGCTTCTGGAACTGTTTTACTGAATCAGTTAATGAAATTTCCTATCACATCTTTAGGTCACAGGTCTTAAGCTTAGGCCTCAAAATTCTCTTCACACAACCACAGGATAGTCAAGAATGGCAAGGTTGGTAAGGAAGACTTATACATTTCATTAGCATCTAATGGAGGGACCACACTTTTGGTCTGACATCACAAGCCTTTCTTGAGGATGAACTGAGAAGCATCGAACTGAGAAGCATCAAGATCGATTAACTAATGTGAAACTCACTTTCAGTTGTCAAGGCTGCAAAACTATTGCTCCTGTGGGACAGCAAACAGCCAAATGCCTACACAGATGCTCATCTGGTGTTTTAAAGCATAAAACCTGGGAGATGCAACAGGACAGATTGCACTGCTGTGTTTGTCATGGCTTGCCTGCATAGCCTCACAGAGCTCAGCACAGGGCAAAAAGTACTGTAGCTGCTTCTTTCTGCTACAATCTAAATAGTTAATCCATGTGACCAGGTTCAGCAGGCACATGCAGAAATTTCACCCTTCCTAAACTACAAGGAATCTTCTTCTGTCAACAGCAATCTGTTCATTTCCCTGGTCAATAGAAGCTCACTTTACCAGTATGGATCAGCTGCAGCCTGGCAATACGCTGAAGCAGGACTGCAGTTACTGTAATTCTTCAAAAAGCTGGGTGATGTTTACAACAGTTTTTGGCTTTCCTAAATGAGGTCTTCCTTTTTCTGTCAGTCACTAGGACTGGACATACAACACAGCATCAGTGAAACGACAGCACAACAACTCCCTGCTGTTCAAAATACACTTCCATTGTGAATTAGTACTCTTTCCATGAAATCCACAGTAACTGCTGAAAGAGCAGTCACCTATGCACTACAAAACAGTGAAGTCTTCCAGTGCAGAGCAGCAACAGCCCACATACATAACCTCTGCCACCATGCATTAGAAAGCTGCTACTGAACAGCAGTTGCTGCTTCCACATCACATAGTGATTGCAAAAGGGATAGGAAGGGCCACAAATACCCCTGATATATTAAGGCACACTTGCTTCTCAATCATGAAGCAAAGTAATGCAAGGAGTAGACCCATACTGCACCTTAACAAGCAGCTCCACAGCTCTTTGTGTCTCAGAAAAGGTAGAATCTTATGTCACTGCAGATCTAAGTGTCCTAGTGTCTTTACATGTTAGGGGGCACAGATACTAGAAGCCCATCTAGCCTTTCTTTAGGTTTTTAGAACAGAGTGAAACCTAGCAGCAATAGAAAAGGAAATGCTCCAAAAAATCAAAATAACTTGCAATAACAGAAACCCAGCATTGTCCTACAAAACACACTGAAAATATGATGGTATCTTAAAGAATTTATATTATATGTGAAAAAATGTTAAACCAAAATGATCTCACTATTGTCATTTCAGTAGGAGTACTGTGTATTCTTCACAATTTACAAAATCAGTACCAAATGCTGTTAAAAAGTCCTGACATATTTGTGTACTATCCTACCCTTAAACTGATCTATCAGTGCATTGCCTTTGGCTACCTTCTTGGCCAGCAGCCAGTTAGTAAAAGCAGTGACCTTAGATCACCTTTGTTCCAGAAGGCTACAAAATCACACTCATCATAGTTTTCCCAGTACTCACTGCTATGTGATGAATATTTATATTTTAAATACAGTAGTTGTGCCAGCCACTCTCACTCCATTACAGTTATCCACATTCTGAAGTAGCCCAGTTTCTGCAGAACAGAAGCAAACACTGCTACATGCAGATGTGACTACACACACACGAAAGATGTTACATTAAATACCACTTGGGCAAGGGTTCCATACTAATCTCGAAAATAAAGGCAGTCAAAAACACATCACTTTGCTTTTGCTGTACTTACTACTGTCTTGTGACAGCAAGCTACTGCACTGTCTATCCAGTGCTGAGGCTGCTAATGATGCACACGTGTCACAACTTGCCTTACTGAAGCATAAAACATCTCCTCTGCTAAATCCCTCCCTTGCCTGTGGTTTGTGCCTCTGTGTACACACACACGTGCTCACTCTCTCTCTCTCCCTCTCTGTCCTATCTTCTCCCTAGAGCATCATACCATTAACAGGAACATGCTGTGCAGAACTGAGCTTCAGTTTGAACACCAAGAAAATCCACTTCCCACTGCTAAATCAATGCCAGATAGTCCTTGCAATGAGAACAGCCTATCCAAAACAGTGTTGAGAGGAAGTGTAATGTGGCTGGAGGAGTAAGCCAAGCTTAGTAAAGCATCCTCCTGCTGCTCAAAGTGAGAAGACTGAAGTGAAAGTCAACCTTGATTAGACTGGAAAAGACAGCTCCACGTATGGTGTGCAGTCTGTAGCTGTGTGAATCCACACTGTTAGAAATGCAGCAGCACCACGTTCCCATATATGTGCCCTGCTGTTGTAGTGACAGGTCCTGAACCCACTGATTCTAAGATGCTAACCAAGCTGAATTGGTCCCCACAGATTTAAGAGTGGTTAAGACATTCATCTGAGAAGCCTCAGTTATGACATGCACTGCAACACTAAGGGAATTTTAAATGCAGCTGGGATGGGAAGCTGGAGGGAAGAGCAGGGTATCCAGACAGAGAAGCTGTCTGCATCATTATGGTCTTGCTTCATGGATTTGGACCATGGGTGAACAGGACCCTTCTCCCCTCCAGTAGCAGCCCTGCCAGCCAGTGCCAGGCTGGGTGCTCACTCAGACCACGCTCACAGGGACGCTGCTGACCGGACAGCCCCGGCACAGCCCTTGTGCAGAATGAGCACCAGTGTGCCTCCCAGTCATCCACCTAATGGCCCTGGGTCTCCTCCTCCAGATGCCTTTCCCAGCTGTGCCGGTAGCTGGCATCCAGCCGCGGACAGAGGGTGGGCGGGAGCGCAGAGCCGGACAACCCCCCAAATCCCCAAATCTCCGCGGCAGCTCCGTGTCCTTACCGTCTCGGGGTCATTCTCAAACACCTCCCGGGCCTCCTCCTTGCTGCAGTGCTCCTCCACGCACTCCCTCTCCAGGTGCCCTTGCTTGGTCTCCTCGAAGATCTGGTAGGCTCGCCGCTGCCGCAGGAACTGGGCAGCCTCCGGGGCGCGCAGCAGCACGGCCTCGCGGCGAGCGCCGCGACGGCGCGGGGGAGGCCGGGCAGGGCGAGGAGGAGGAGGAGAGGAGCAGGAGCAAGGACAGGCAGCGGTGAACAGCCGGGCCCGCCCGATCGCCCCGGATCCCCCGACCCCCGCCCCGCGCACCAGACCGCCCCTCCGGGGGGCACCGAGCGCTCTCCCTGCTCGGGCCGCCGCCCGCAGGTCTCCGCGGCCTCAGCGCGGCCCCCCGCCCGCATGCCCTGGCCCCGCCGCCGCCCTCACGGCAGCCGCGAAGCCGCGCATCCCCCCGCATCCCCCCGCACCCCGCCGGCCCCGCGGCACGGCCCACGCTCGCACACACGCAGGGCGGCGGGGGATGCTCGGCGGCGAGTGCGGCAGGGACGAACCCCCCGCGGTACTCACTCTGCGAGGAGTCCGCCGCCAGCAGGACGAGCAGCAGGGCGGCCCCGAGGGGCGCCGCGGGATGCGGCATCACGGTGCGGCGGCGGCCGGGGCCGAGCGCGCTGCTACTGCGGGAGCGCGGCGGCGGAGCCCGGCGGGGGAGCCGCGGAGCCGCTCGCCCGCCCTGCCCAATCCTCAGAAGGCACCGCCGAGCCGCTGCTCACGGACACACCTCGCGGCGGAGCGGCCGCCGGCCCGGCCCCGCGTACCTGCCCGGGAGCGGCGGGGGCGGTCACGGCGGGTCGGGCCGAGGGGCAGGACGCGGGCAGGGAGACTGCGCCCTCACCCCCAGGCGCATCCCTTTAATAGCTCCGGGCTCATCACTGGGAAGGGAGAAGCTGGCACCAACCCAGTCCTGCCGTAAATTAGAAACTTGGGCTCTCCCCACGCACCAACACAGGTTTTTGTCAGAAATGCTACTTCAGTTTGTTCCAGTATTTTAGGATGAACTCCCCAGGAAAGAGATGAATGCCGTTTGTTACCAATATGTTGCAAGCCATGCTTTACTGTCTTCTGTCCATCCAAAGTTCCACAGGACACTTCCACCGCGGGAAGCTGTAACCTAGAGCTGTGGGGTCAGAGCTCAGAGGTGCTCTTAGGCTATCTACTGCCACCGCTTTAAAACCACCCTTTTAATCTGTACTACTCTGTCAAAGGGTAAGTGTGACAGATAGCTCCAGTAACACCATGTCTATGCGTTCTTCAAGAAACCTCAGTGGCATAATTTGTTTCAGAAAAAGAGCTTGTCTAGTTTTATTTTGTCATTTAGCTATATCTAATATAGACTTCGTGTCTCCACAATAAATACTGTAAATGTAATATAACAAATGTAAACAATGTATTCACATTTCATATAGTTGAAGTAAAGTAGATGAAAACAGAAAAGCCAGCCTCATTCAAAGCAGTTGTCCCTAGGCTGGTATCTTCTATCTGACAGTGGCCAATAGCAGAGATACAGGTAAGAGGTATGAAAACATGTAAACCACCATGAAGTGGTCTTTCTTTCTGTTTTCAGCTCCTGAAGTGCAGGGGAAAAGCTCTCAGGTGAAAACTGTATCCACTGCAACCCTAATAGCCACAAATGTACCACTTCTCTTTGTATTTGTCAAATAGCTTTTTGATCTGTTGGTACACCTGCCTCCAGGAGTGGTGGGGAGGTCTCAAATTTGCACAAAAGCTAGATAGGAACTTTTTCTCACTGGTTTTAGATCAATTGCTTAATAATTTTACAGGGTACTTGCAATTTTGTCATCTAAGAAATAGTGAATGATCATGCCCTATTTGTTTCCAGCATATCAGTTTATAGACCTCTCTCATATGATTTCAGAACCATCCTTTTTCCTAAACTCTGGCTCTTTGGTCTTTTACTTGTTTCCAAACTCCTTTGAGCTAGCAAAGTCCTTCCAGTCCCTGTTGCTTTTCCCTGTCCTTTGGCCACATCCCTTTCTTGTGCTAGCATGCTGCAAACTCCATCAGAATAATCCAACAAAAATTATTAATTTTGTTTCAGATCAGTTCCCCCACTGAGTTCTGAACAGCTGCACAAACACCAAAAAGGAGAGGCTTTCAGGGGTGACAGTGAGTAGCTGCAGGCAAAAGAGCTTGGGCCTAATTGCAACAGCAAAGCTGGCCAAAATGGTTTATGAAGCTACAGCTGAAGGCAGAGTTTCCTAGGACTGGCTGCCACTTTCCTCTCTCTGTTGTGTATCCCCCTGCCCCCACGTCCACAGATGTGGCTGTGCCATTTCAGCTCAGTCACCTGGCAGGAAACCCTTCCTTTTTTTTTTTTTTTTTTTTTTTTTTTTTTTTTTTTTTTTTGTGTGTGTGTGTGTTTTACCAGGTTACTGTGCTGAACCTGCTCAGTGACAGCATGAAGAAGTGTGGAGTGGGATTACAGCACTAAATCCATAGTCTGCTCTGGGATTGCAGCCTGAGCCCCTCAAACATTCCCCAACTTTTCATCCTGCCCTGTATGTTTTCTATTTATACTTCTTTTCAGACAATGTGGACAAAACTACATGCAATATTCAAGATATGATATTATAGCAATCCTGCTTCTTTCTTACTTCTGTTTTTTTCTTACTATTTTCAAACATTGCATGGGTCACTTCTTGACCTGTTCTCTCCACAGAGCCATGGACAAGAGGCCTGAGATCTCTTTCCTGAGTGGAAAACCCTTTCCTGAGTGCAGATTTACCAGTGAATACAGAAGGTGAAGGCATTCTTTCACGGGTGTGTTGCTTTGTGTGTCTGTATATTAAATTTCACTTGTCATTTATTACCCTGTCACATGAAGAGTGTTATCAAGTGATACAGCCAAGCCAACTGAACAGCTTCTTGCTGCCAAAACAGGTTGTCCCACTCTGCCTTCCCTCGATGCTTCCACCCTATCCCCAGATGTACAATATTTGTACATTTCTGTCACTGATGTGACCTCTCAGCAAATAAATTCAACTCACTGAGTCAAGATAAAAGTTGGGGTTTTTTTTTTGCTAAAAGTCTTCTGATATTCTTGATTACCAGTTTAAGATTTGTCTGTTCAGATGAATTTTGTATTATCTGCCAACTGACCTCATGGCATTAAGCTTCTCCATAAAATTTCTGAAGATGTTGAACAGCAGAAATTTTTGTGGGTTCTGGAAACTGCATTATATTGTGTAATCTAATGGTGAGTTTTCTTTCTTCCTGATTTTTTTATCCTTTTCTGTTTATCCCATATGATCACACTTTGAGAGCATATGGTAAAAGACCAGTTCAAAAATTTTTTAAAATCCAAGTATCTAATATTATCAGAACCATCTTTATCTAAATAAATATTATTCCTTGAATCTCAAACAGATTTGCAAAACAAGACATCCTTCTTGGTATGCAATGCTGATTCTTCTCCAACGTATCATTCAGTTTACCAGTTCTGTTCTTTCTTATGTTTTCCAGTCAGTTACTTGGCACAGACATCAAACACTGATTTTGGTGAGCTCAGAAGTCTCTTCAATAGTTGCATTTTCCACCTTCCATTCTTCTGGCATGGTAGCATTTAAGGCAGATTTAAGCAATGAGCTGAATAAAGTAACAGTTTAATTTTCTTCAGAATTCATGGATTTTTTTTTTTTGTTATCTGGTCTCAGCTGTCCCAGTAATGTCTTAAGGAACATGAAAAACAGAAAAATAATGCTGAAAATATTAAAACAATGTTACATGAACTGCTTGTACTCTCAGCATGTCCCATTTTAGACTCTCTTTTGATTTTAGAGTAATCTAGACACAGATGTTTCCAAATCTAAATCTGAACCTGCAGGATTCATTTCCATTGGTTTTTAGACACTAACCAGAAATATGCGCCAAATGTAACAAGTTTTGAGGGAAGTGACTAAAAATACAACTAGAAGATATTTGTTAAGGATCAAAAATCTAAAAGTGGTTCATCGGTTCACAGACCTTGAGACACTTGCACCAAATTTCAACTGATGTCCTTTGGTTTCTCTTCCTTTTAATCCCAAAAGAAACCAGTGCATAGTGTGTAGACAAGCTGCAGAGGTGTAGCAGAAGGTTTAACTGAGCAAAGTTCAGTTAGGTTCCTGCCACTAATTACATTTGTAATCACCAGACTGCAGAATGAAACTAGAATGTCCTGAGAAGAGCACATAGGCCCCACAGCTTTAGAGCTGAAGAAGCAGGACAATGGAGCAGGTGAAGGGTCTGGAGCACAGGTCTCATGAGGGGCAGCTGAGGGGGCTGGGGTTGTTTAACCTGGAGTAAAGGAGGCTCAGGGGGCACCTACAACCACAATGACCTGGAAGGAGGTTGTAGTGAGGTGGAGGTCAGTCTCTTCTCCCAGTTAACAAAACACGGGACAAGAAGAAATGGTCTCAAGTTATGCCAGGGGAAATTTAGATTGGATATTGGGAAAAATTTATTCACAGTAAGAACAGCCGGGCATTGGCACAGGCTGCCCAGGGAAATAGCAGAATCATCACCCCTGGAAGTGTTACAAAAATGTGTGAGTGTAGCACTTGGGGATATGATTCAGTGGTGGACCTGGAAGTGCTGGGATACCAGTTGGATTTGATGATCTCAGAGTTTTCTCTTACTTAAAACAATTCTAGGATTCTATAGATTCATTGTGGACAAGAAGAAGGGATTCCCAAGCCTGCCCTTCCTTCCTTCTATCAGTCTTCTAGCCAGGGACACTGTGAGGTGCATGGTTCTTGACTTCTGAAGGACCCTCTCTTCTGTGTAAAGTAAAGGTTACTTTACTTTCTGTGTAAAGGTTAGACATGTCCTATGAGTTGTTCCACACTGCCAAAGTATCTCAGGTTTTAGAGCAAATGACTGTTTCACATGCTTATTCCACATTCACTTCTTGTTGCTTTTCCTTTCAAAGTGTTCCTAAGGTGTCATTACTATTTCTGCTTGTATTTTATGAGTAGAAATATATGAGATTACATCAGAATATTTAAGAAATTAAATGATTGTGGAAGGCAGCATACTTAATCAGAAAATCCCTCTGAGAGTAAGAGAGCTGATTCCATGATCCTTGACCAAAGTGCAGTACAGGCTGGCCATATGCCAAATATACTCAGCACATTAAGATCTGGAACTTGCTGCTTAGTTGTCAACTGTAATTCACAGACTGATGCCAGGAAAAAAACTGGAAGTTTCAAGGGCAAGGAAGTTCTGAACTGTCATTTTGTTCTCTCTGTTGCATGTCTTGGTTTCAGGTGAATGAGACTTCCTTTCATTAGAGGTTAAAATGGTGGCTGAAAATGTCTTTAGGCACCAGCAAATACAAATTGCTTATCTGGACAGTGGCACTCCCTCTGCAGCAAGCAAGACAACGAGCAAACTCCTGGGCAGAACAGGCCACTGGCATCCACGGGTGAGCTCTCGGACTAAATGGCACTGACCAACAGCACAGACCTCCTGCCAGAGCCTGCAGGACATCATGGCTCCTGGTTTGTTATATACCTCTGCAGGACATCGAAGGGTTGAGGTGGGGGTGCAGGACCAGAGAGTCTGTTTTCTGTGCAATCTGAGTCACCACTAAGCACCTGGAGGCAGGGAGCCCAATGGGCTGCTGTATTTATCGTGACAAAATGTGAAGAAGATCTTCCATAACTAACTCTGCTTTTTACTTCTTAGTCCCTTTTTTAAAAAATAGCTTTGCTTTTCTCCATTTTTGAAACAACCTTTGTACCTCTGGGATACAAGCATTAGATTGCAGACATAACTGTGTTGTGGAGGAAGACCAGTTCCTTTTATCTTACTCCTGCCTTCACATGTCTGTTATCCAGTTGAGGATATTAAATTCAATACTAATAGATTTCTTGCTTGATGGTTAAGCACCTGTTGTGCCATCACTAAATGTCTCTCTAGTGTCTTATTATTTTGCCATTTGGCAAAAGAATTTTGTAGAGGTTGAAAGATACCTTGATTTTCACCACATGAGACAAGGCAAAGAAAGGAGCTCAGAAACTGGAACTACTGTGGGCAGACAGACCATAAATAACTCTAGAATGCCCCTGACAGGTAATTTATATCAAAAAAGTAGAATCCCAAATATCCTACTGTCTTCACGCACACACATGAATCTTGTTTGTATGGAAAAATCACACAAAAATTCCTTACTGAAACAGTGTCATTTTGAGGACCTCAGGATTTGTAATTTTGTTTTACCCAAAGATGGAAAAAGCTCCTGTAGCAGTGTGTGCAGCTTGCCCAGGTGGACCTCAGTTAATTAGACAAAATATGGGTTTCCACACTAAACATTTAATATTTCTTTTTGTCATCAGCAGAAATTGAACCCAGACTTCAAGACTGGAAACTTTTATGGTACCAATGCAATCCCTGCTGCTTGGGAGACCCATTTGGTAGATCCATCTGGACCTTCTCCT
Organism: Passer montanus; assembly: GCF_014805655.1. Taxonomy (NCBI): domain Eukaryota; kingdom Metazoa; phylum Chordata; class Aves; order Passeriformes; family Passeridae; genus Passer; species Passer montanus. Next base: position 16,776,468 of record NW_024367707.1, read on the forward strand.
AATGTGACACTGTCACAGATGACCTGGGGCTTTTTGCACAGCCTGCACTTTCCTTTTTAAAAACAGAGTTTTGAACATGTCAGCTTCATTTAATGCCTGGCTCTTTAGTGAGTCAAAATAAATTTAAATTTTGAAGTATTTGTGATGATGAGAAGTGAAAGTGGGAAGGTAACAAAAATACGATGCGAGCCTTCTAAAGAACATTTCCAGGCACTCAGTGTAATGCTGGATAGTCATGCAGCTCCACTGAAAGACATTACTGATGCATATACACATACTGATGTATGTGAAGCCTTATTCCAAGACACACACTGATGCAAAATGAAAGTGGTGATGAAAAAGAATGTTAGAAGAATGATATATTGCAACTGAAAGCAATTAGAAGCCAAGGTTGGATTCAGGCTATTTTCAGAATCACAGATAAATATGAAAAACTACTTTCTCCTCTTCCAAATATAAGTCCTTCTGGGAGCCACACAAACATGTGCCTTTGTTTAGATCAGGCCAATATTTTTGGGTGAGGATGTGAAATTTCATCAAGAGGTCCTTAATAACATAAATGGCATCAAATTCCTCTTCTCTGGTGTGTTCAAATTTAATATTTTCTAATAAAAACAGTCACAGAAAAGGTGCCCTTAAACTGAACACTCTTTTGAGTGATTTGCATATATTAGATCAAGAAGAAAATGGTTAACTTTCAAAATATGCTTAGTGAATTCTAGTGATAATGAAATGGATGAAAAGATTGAGTAAATGTAGATTAGAGAGAGAATAAGTAAATGTAGATTAGAGAGAGAATCAAAGACTTGGGTAAAAAGGGGAACTGAATGCATGGAGAGAAATGTAGAAGAAAGGTGGTTTATCTTTCACACATGAAATTTATTTTAAAAGGTATTTCATAAAAGACACTCCAATTAATGTCTCTCTTCAATAAGGGCTCCAAACCCTATTTTCTGACAGTGATACAATATGCTGGAGGGAGAAGGAGAAAAGCTTCTTTTCTTCAGGTGCTTGTCATGCCCATGTCTATATGCTGCACTGAATGACCAGAGGAATAGCTTTTGGAAGGGACCACTTGCTCTTCAGGGCCATCAGCTTTCCTGCTGGATGCCCCACAGCTGAGACAACTGAATCTTGCTTTGAAGCATTGCACCAACATGGACACTTATGTTTCTTCTTCTCTTTTCTCTGATGTCCTTGGCCCTGTGGAAGTGTGCTGAGCTAAAACAAGGGGCACCCTGATGATGAAGAAATTATTGTGACCTGCACATTTGTCAGGAAAAAGTTGAGAGAAAACACAGTGTCAGCAGATAGAGCCCAGTTCTGACTCATACTGAGGACAAGAGTTCAACAAGCCTGAATCCCAAACCAGATTCTGAGTAAGACTCAAATTTTGAGTGATGTAAGGGATTTCATAAACATTGCTGGTGGACAGGATTTGTTTTATTAGGCCATTGGTATATGAATATACCATGAGGTCATCATGGCTTCTATTTCCACATGACCTTGAGTCCTAGGGGATTTTTAGTTGCTTGAATAAAGCCTAAAATAAATATAAATAAATTCCAGGATGATATGAGGAGGAGAATATTGCAGCAAAACAATAAGAACTAATATAAGTCCATACAATGTGTTCTACAAAACCTCAAAGGAATAATACAAACACCAAGATGATAAGTGGAGTTGCTGAGACATTACTTGAGTTGGAGCTGTCTCTCCAAGGCTGGAGGGAGAGTACTGATATTCATTGCTGCCTGTGAAAAGGGCTTCTTAGCAGAAGATCATGATGTTTCTTTATTGTTCTCATTAACTCAAAGCAATAAAAAACTCCCAGCTGTATAACACAATATAATGGGACAGTGAGAGACAAAACAGAGCTTTAACAAGATGTAGCTCTTGCCAATGCTCCGAGCTCTTGGAGGGAACTCTGCCCTGAAGCAGCCTCCCTGCATCAGTCTGGGCTTGGAGGAAGGGAGAGGATGTCACTGCAAAGAGCTCTCAAACCCTGATCCCTGGGGCAAGCTGGTGGTGGTTGGGAGGAGTTGCCTGGTAACAAGGAGCTGCCTCCTTCTCATTTCCAGCTGTTAAACTGCATTGGAAGGAGCTGAATAATACCAGAATAGAAACCTAGCTTATAATTTGTGGTTTAATGCAATGAAATAGGAGTAATGTTATGGCATCTCTAAATTGTTTAGGACACGAGTCTTTGCAGTAGAGTTCCAGCAGGTCTATGTTGCAAAATGGAAACAGAGCTTTCTGTAATCTTTTATTGATCAGCTTCTTGTTCCAACAAGATTTGTCAGTGGAGTGCTGGTGGTGTAACCTCTGGCGTGTATAAAGGATAGGGGAAAGGTAATAGCAGAGGGAATTTTAACAGAGCAGCACAAGAAAGAGACATCTCCAAGAAAGCAAAAAGTCATTTTCTGGAAAGTCTATGAAAATATATGTATTAAAACATCAGCATTCATATTTCATATTTGAGCAGAAAATACAATATCTGATGTGCTGATTTCTCCATCCAAAAGGAAATGTGTATATTTACATAATAATAATAATAATAGCAAGGGTCTGAGTTTAATTCTAAAACAATCATTCTGCTTTCTTTTCTGGAAAGGAAATTCTAGATGTGCAATTTGAGAGGGACTGAGACTTGAATGAGGCCTGTTGACATCTCTGTGGGAGACAAATTTAAATGGAAGTGTGGATCAGGCCAGAGCAGAGGGTTAGACTGTAAGACTGCCATCATTGAGGGAAGGAGTTTCAACATATGTTGTTGGGCAACCTGTACTGACTGCCATGAAGTTTCCATCTTCAAAAGCTGGAGGAAAGGAAAATGCCTGCAAAAGCCCAAACCAGCATACAAAAAGGTGGAGTGAGCCATACTCTGAAGTCCTGGGAACAAAAGGTGACATTGATGTGGTCTTTGGCAGGGAAGGCAGTCATGGGGCCTGCTTACGTTCTTTATAAGGGTTGTAAGCAACAGAAAGAAAATATCAGCTTTGGTTTAAATTCAAAAAACTCATAGTTCAGCGTGCTGCTTTGGCTGGGGTAGAGTTAATTTTCTCTAGAGTTGCCAGTATGGGGCTATGGCTAAAGCAGTGTTTATAACTTAGGATGTTTCAGCCATTGCTGAGCAGGGCTGGCAGAGCACCAGGGCCTTTTGTGCCTCTCACCTCACCCACCAGTGAGAGCCTGGGGGGCACCAGGAGCTGGGAGGGGACACAGCTGGGACAGCTCACCCCAAGGGAGCAGAGGGAATATCCCACACTACAGGGTGTCATGACCACTATGTAAAGCTGGTGGAAGAAAAAGGAAGGGGGGTATGTTTGGACTAATGGTGTTTACCTTCTCAAGTCACCATTACATGTGATGTTGCTCAGCTTTCCTGGGTTGACTGGACACCTGCCTGCCCATGGGAAATGGTGGATGATTTCCTTGTTCTGCTTTGCTGGCCTGTGTGGCTTTTGTTTTCCCTGTTGAACTGTCTTTGTCTCAAGCCATGAGTTTCTCACTTTCACCCTTCTGGTTCTCTCCCCTGTCCCACTGGGGAAGAGTGAGTGAGAAGCTGCATGGTGCTGGAGTTCAACCATGACACTCAGAAGTGTGTTATTTTAACCAGGAAAATTAGGAAGGGAGAGGGATATCTAGGTGAAGTATGACTTCCCTTTTCCATTACACATTGCTTTGAAAGATATGGTAATGCCACAATACATTGCTAGTGAGAGCTGGTTTTGAGCCTGTGTTGTGCTAATTTTATCAAAAACTAAATCCTTCAAACATTGGTACTTAAAATGGGCAAGAAATATGTCAAGAAAATATGTTTTACTCATGTGCAATCTGATCTTCAGGTAACTGTACCAATGTTCTCTTCTCTACAAGAAATCTTTATAGAATCAGGGCGACCCCAACGTCTGGGAATGATTGGCATCTGACTCCATTGATCCAGAATGCTGAACAATTGCTTTATTAAAACTATACTATATTACATTAATACTACATTATATTAGAGATTACTAAAGAATACCAAAGGAAAATCCATGACCATCTGAGACAGTCACAGCTTTGACCCAACTGGACAAGGAAACAAAACAATCCTCAGCAGAATCCAATTGACAAATCACTTCAGGTAAACAATCTTCCTAACACGTTCCACGTGTGCAAACAACAGGAGCAGCAAGTAGAGATAAGAATTGTTTTCTCTTCTTCCCTCTGTGCTTCTCCAGGAAAAATCCTGGGGGAGAGAGAATTATGTCTCTCTCTGTTCAGAGAATGTGAATGTCACAAACCTTCTGTGCTTTAGGAAGATAGTGATATAGTGAAAACAAAAAACAGGAAGCACACAAAAATCCAACCAGTCTGTACCCCCATCCATAGATGCATATAAATCTGCACATATATGTATCTCCATATCCATGCATGTGTTGCTATGTCCCAACATCCTACAAACACAAATCAGTTAAGCTTCTTACAACAGTCCTCTGGGACAGGAAGGTATTATTCCTGTTTACAGATTAGAAAGCAGAAGTCTCAGGGAAGTTCAAAGGTAAAACCCAGGAAGAGCTGGAATTGACTTTAATTTTTTCAAGTCCAAGGTAGGAGTTTGTTATGTCCAAGATTTATGATACCATCTTTTCTTTTTGTTTTTGACTTGATTTCAAATTTTCTATGGCAAAGAGAGAAAAATAATGGAATAGAATAGTATTCAAATAAAAGGAGAAAATTGCTGTCTCCCTTTAAGTTGAGAGAGGGAAAATCTTTCCTTCATCTTAGCTTGTATCAGAGCAGTAATTTAAAAATGAAATGCTGGTTCTTCAAAAAGAAATTTAGCTTCGCTGTCATTGATGCCAGCTGGGTCTGCAAGCTCTACCACAGGAAGAGATGAATAAGTGGTTGAGAAAACCTGAATGAATTACACTCAGACCACAATAATTAAAGCCCTCTCTGGATCTTAAGGGCTGGAACCAGAAAAAAAATGGTCCAAAAGACCCAGTCCAGCACCACTGCATTTTGGTGTGGGCAGTCCAGTGCATAATAAAAATGCCCTGCATAATATTATGCCCTGCATAATAAAAGTGCATAATAAATGCTGCCTCTCAGCAGCACCTGGCTTTTAATGGAATAAATGGGGCAAAGCAGGTCTGGAAGGGCAGCAACCCCTTTTACAGAGTGGTATAAGGGGCAAATAAATCCACTCCCACCTCAGGACACAGGCTGGGGCTTTCTTCAGCCTGTGGTCCCAACTCCTTGTCCCTGAGGAGTGCATCCTCACTTCTTATGGACAATGCTGCAATGCAAAGGTGATGATGGAAGGACCTGTGATACTGTGGTGCATGGAGAGCACCCTCAGGAGGGAATATGGTGTCTCCTACATTGGCCTCCTTCAGAATTTTAATGATATTTGATACATATATAAATACAGAGTGACTGTATATTTTATACAAGACCCATCTTAACACTGGATACTGGCCTCTGCCCTTATTCTTCTCTAGATTTAGAAATTACATGTATTGACTCTCTACAAAGGAAACGCAGCCATCAGTTGTTGCTTTTTCTCTATAATCACTTTGCCTTCATCTAAGGTTTGGCACCAGCTGCACCAGGAAAAGGCACATAATTACAGTTTGCTTCTAAGTTATTTGATCAGAAGTTCAAATTCTAAGTCCCAGAAATTACACATTGGTTATAACTAAGAAAAAAAATTTAAGTATTCTGTTAAGAAAATGGTGTTAAGCAAAATACTCATAAGTCAAACCTATTGCAAGAAAAACACCTTAATATCTGAAAAAAAACCCAAAATGAAATGGACAGAAACTTAAGTTGTTATCTGGCTATAAATTAAGTTCAGCTATTTTCTCACTTGAGCTTATCAGTTCTTATTTTTATTATGTGCATTGTCTATATATTGTGCTCTAGAAATATTTTATTGCATAAATGTTTGGTTTAAAGGAGGAAGGAAAGGGTGGGAAAAATCCCCAACAAATAATGCAGTGTATTTAAGGCTTTCAGTCTGTACATACGCTGCAAGGAAGATTCCAGCAGTGTGGTTTACTGTATGCCAGGTGCATTTGCTGCCTGGAAACAAAGCTCAGCTTTCCACAGCTCTTGGCCCTCTGTTGAAACTAGAAATCTTCAATATGCCCATCACTTGAGCAGACACCAGCTCCTAGGGCAAGTGTAGTAAATGCACAGGAATGCACATTTTGGGATGAAGCCCCCTACATCTCACCTGCAGTGTCCTGAAGCAGTAGACTCATGGTGTGTGGGCTGAATGAGTTACAGACCATGAGCAGAGGAGCTGCCCTTGCTGAGCAGTGCTGGGGTTTGCAGCAAGGCCAGCCAGTGCTTTTCAAGGCACTTGGTGGGACATGAAGGGGAAAGATGTTATACCTGCTGCGCTGCTGCTGTCCTGTGTCTCCCATGGGCAGGGCCACACTAACCTTCAGGTAGAAAAGGGCACGAGGCCAAAACTTTGTGCTGGGTGCCAAACAAAAAGGTAAAACCCTTTGGCAATGCACTGGTGTGAGTCCTGTACATGTGTTAACCCATAACACAGGAGCTCATGTGTGGCCCCATGTGCATACATCCCACATACCTATACAGACTTTGCACACGGTGAAGGTGATTGCCCTCTGCAGTGTTTCAGGTGTCTCAGCTCAAAGCTGTAGCTGCTTCCTGGGTGCCATGCAAGGAGCAATTAAATCTGAGCCCAGATCCTCCCCAGGCACAGCACACACTTACCTGGGGGGCAGAGGCGTGGAACCTCCAGCAGCCCTCTCTGTCTTTTTCTCTCTCTGTGCCCAGATATCTCCAGATTGACCCCATTGCTTGAAACCCATTAATGGGAGCCACAGAGGAGCTGCAGCACGAGCTGTTCCCATGTGATGATCCCTGAACCCCAATCCTGTCTCCCTCTCTCTTGCTGCAGTGTCCCCATACCAGTCCCTGTGGGTAAATGGAGGAGCTCCTCTGATGCTCACCCAGCTCCTCCTGCTGTGCCTGGGAATGCTGTCTCCACCCCTCCAACTGCACAAGTGCACTGCCTTCTTCCTGCCCTGTGTTCAGCTTTTAATATGCATCCCTGCAGCATTGTGCAGCTTCCGATGGGGGCTGATAAGCAGATTGCCTTTTTTTTTCTGTAAAGGCAGAAAACTAATGCAAATTGCATTCACAGTGGGTTTTGATGTGTGTGGCTTGATGCTTATCAGTTCAATTATACTGCAGGAAAATGAATGGTAGGATTGTTCTCCTAGTCTTACATGGAGCTTAACAAGAAAAACCGTGAAACTCTTTGTGTCACAATCAAGTGTAACTGGGGTCCCCACAATTCCAGAAATAAAGTGGGTTCTCTGGCCAAATTAAAGAAAGCGGAGAATTGCCAAGGAAAACATTTTTGTCCAGTTTAGCTTATCTGATGTTACCAGCATGTAGTGATACATTATCATAGAGAGTTATTTCCTCTGTTAATAATAGAAGCAAGAGCAAGGATGGATAAACAATGTAGGCAAACAACCCCCAAGTGTTTAATTATTTTAGCTTGCCATGGCGGGAAGCAGGGGTGGAGGGGGAAGGAGATAAAATTAAGCATTCCTCAAAGAGCCCAGCTAGTGCTTTCTATGTTGGAATTGTCTCCATCAGAGAAGGAAGCCTGAAGCACAGAGCAAGTGGCTGTCCAGCAGCCAAAAGCTCTCTCAGAGCCTCAGTCTGTTGCAAAAGAGGAGCCCTCTGAGCAAGGCTGTGGGGCGTGACTCAGGGTGACCCAGATCTCATGGCCTGGGAAATGCACTGCAGGAATCAAACATCTTGCCTGCTTTTGGATGTGTCTGGAGCAGATGTTTGTGTCTGATCCACTCACTCCAGGCTTTCCTCATGACAAGCAGAGGGTTGCAGATAAGCACATGGTTCATCAGATACTTATTTCAGGTGTCTTGTTTGGGATTAAATGACTCACACTCTGAATACATTATACACTGGTTAAAAAGAGACTATTTCATAGTAGATGTCTGTGTTATAAATATCAATATTTCATCAAAAGAGCTCATAGGTCACCACAAGGTTTCCTTTGGTGGCTGCCATCAGCCATCACTGTTGGCCACTGGGATCTGTATGGCCAACAGGCAAAGGGAGGGACAGGAAACCAGAAATCTTTCTTTCTTTGAGTAAGACCCTAACCCTTCAAAGCAGATGAGTGAAGTTGCACGGCAACAAGGAGTGTCAAGTATTGCCTACACAGATAATGCATTTTCACAGGTATTCCTTTAACCTTGAATCCCATAGTTAAAGAATTTAGATAATTCCAGCGCATCCCAGACCTGAAGTCTCTGAGTAAATCAGAACTTACAGAAAAATTTTGGAGAGAAAGTATTTGGTATAGTAAATGTTGCTAATTACACTATAAACCAGTCTTTAGTACAGCAGTTTTGCTGCAGAACTGTTTGTTAGGATAAATTTTTATACTGTCAAGATAACATACAAAGGACCAAAGAGATATTCCATGATGAAGGGCTAGAATATGTTTGTGTGGCTGAGACAGGGGTTTTGTGTGGTAGCACCCCATTATCTCCACACCTGAGAGATGAGGAGCAGAGCTTTGGCTGAATGTCCAGAACAAGGTCTGGGTTGTGAAATCTCTGTGTGAGGGACCTGTGAAGCTCAGCTGAGCTTCAGGTCTGGCTCAGGTAAGGCTGTGTCAGCACCCTGCCTCCCCTCCCATTGCTTGGAGGGTAAACCGTGAACGGGGACGTCGTTTCCTCACTGATAATCTGCAGGCCACTGGATCCTTTTTGCACATAAAAATGTACTTCTACTGCTAAAATACAGCTCCTGCCTATACCTTTGTCAGTTAAATTGTGCAGGGTGAGACACAGCCTCTTCCAACAGCTTATTTTGGTTCATAAACTAGGACATTTACTGGCACAGCAGCAAAAAAAATGTGTTTGCTAACCCTTACGTACAACAAACACGTGTTGATGGCAAAAACATGTTTTGCAGAAGGTACCAAGTAACCTCAAGGCTGAACAGAGAGCTGTAGAGTTGTCTCATTCCCTGCCAGCGATCTTGGGATGTCATCCAAAATTACCTGTGGCTTCTTGAGTTTAGCTCAGTTGGAGCTGGAAATCAGCAAGAGAAATGTGTGTGAGCATCTACATATGCAGAAGCAAAAAAAGTGACATATTGAAAACTGTATCTTGGTAGCCTGCATGTAAGTCCAGGTGAATACCATAAACAATACACATATTTAAACATGTATATGTTTTCCAGTAGCCACTTGAGAGCCACAGTTTTAATTCATGATGCTGAAAATCAGAATGACATCAACCAACACCGAGTGTCTGTCAGAAGCTGGTGCTTTGGATTTCATCAGGTTGTCTCACAGTGGTGTGGAGCAATCTTATGGGGCTTTCTGTACTAGATCCAGTCCAGATAAGCTATCACATGTATGTTACTTCAGGCATGTAAAAAAGTCATTTGTACATCTTGATTTGAGGCAGACTATGAATGTTCTTTTGTGGTGTGCAGTTGTACGTCTAGATTCATGAGTGGGATCCAGATGCTAAACAAGGGTCGAGAACATCAATGCCTTTGCAAAATTAAACCTCTCAGTCAAGTCCTGGATATCTTCCTCCCGATAATCCTCTAAACTAAAAAGTAAGAAATAAGGCAAATCTTGAATCTAGATTCAGTCTAATGAAATTTGAATCGGCAACAAATATTCCTATTTCATAAGAATGAAATAAGATAGGGAAAGTATGGTGAAATCAGCAGAAAGTACCTCTAATCCTATCTTGCTTAAAACTTTAAAAAAAAATAATGATTCAGTGACATAAAAGCCTAGTCTAAGCAGTCTCTTGCTCTCTCTCTTTAACTAATTTCTAGAAATTAAGCTGGAATAAGCCCCTGCAGTATAAAAGGCTCCAAACCTCACAGGAGTTATTAGAGGTTTGCAGGAGGCTGTGATGGGACTCATCTGAATAGGACAAAAGGATAGGATAAACAGCAGATGGACATTTTTCCTAGTGTGCTTGTAGGCATGTCCATGTACCATCTAAAACTGAGTCTTGTGGACACCAGCAGTTCCGTGGGTGTGAGCAGAAGAGACAGAACTAAGCCAAGCAGGCCAACAGAGAAGCTATTCACCATTTCTGTGGAGATAGAGCAGCTGGTCCCACACGGAAACGGCTCATCCCCACACACTGTGCTCCACCTGTCAGGTGCAGTGTCACTTCAGCTCATAACATCAGAGCTCATGTGAAGCTAGCAGAGGGGCATGGGCTGCCCTCTGCTTTAAATGTCCTTGGACACTGCACAGTCAACTTCAACAAGATATTTCATGCATCCAGCTATAATATCTGCAGGAGTTCTCAAGAGCAGGCCACCTGAGCTTGCTCAGGCAGCTCTGCCATGCCCAGCACCTTGGCTGCTTTCACCCATGGCCCTAACAGTGGCACAGGCAGTGGCAGCAGAAAGTCCAAATCGGATCAGTCTTTCTCTTGTTTCTTCATCTGTGGGAAGTGTACAGAGAGATGAGATTGGAATCAAAAGGTCTGTAATGGGGAAAATAAAAAAGCCTAAGGGATGCAGAGTGGTTTGAAACACTTCAAGGTTGTTTACATACGCTCATTTTTCCTTTTTCCTTATTCTCTGGTACTTCAAGAGTGCTGTAACATGGAAACATCTTACAGTTGAAAGGCTAGACCAGTCATGGAAAGATATACACTGGACAGGTCTGGTACTTCAAGAGTGCTGTAACATGGAAACATCTTACAGTGGAAAGGCTAGGCCAGCATGGGAAGATATACACTGGACAGAGTTCTGGCATCAAATAAAGGTCTTCCTACTACAATCAATACTAGCATGGTCAGGGTTAATGTCATGTGTGGGATTCAAACTCATGCAGCTTATTTTGAGTCAAAGGAATTTTTGGCTCTCTGCAATTAAAAATAGAAATTATTGAATTTTTCATCAGCCCTGTTTATATTTACACATTCTTATCTGATTAAAATCTGGAAGTCTTGTGGGTCATTTGTGTTTTGTCTCAGTGACTGTGGCATATTTAAAAAAACAAACCTGAAATGTCAATGATATCAAGAGGAGACAACGGTGACTGTCTGAGATTATTCTAAGCACTCTCTTTCCTACAAAGGAAGAATAGAAAGTTCATATCTACTTTTCTACATAGGATAATTTATGAAGTCTTTCAGGAATTCTGTACTGTTCAGAAAATTTTCATTGTCATTGGGGGAAACAGCAAAGTTTGATAAGAAATTGCTAAGAAATGTTTGTGCCTTAAGCATCTCCTGAAGACTCATCCATAGTTTTATTGTACACCACAGTGCTCAGTGCTCCATTCTGCAGATCACTTCCAGCCTAGTTCTGGTTTTAATGGCACTAATGGCAATTCTTAATACGTCCTTTGGGAGCAAATGAATACAGCCCATTCATTTCAGTTGACAAAAGTAAATGTAACATTTTCCTTCTGAAAATAAATGGAAATATCTTTAAAAATGAGCCTAAAATAGACATTTACATAACGAAAAAAGACTGTTCCTTATGTTCTTCCAATTTGTATTCATTTTGGCTCCTTCAACAGCAGCTATTGGTGATGAAGTAGTTGAAAAAGAGCAAGAGTCCTTGAATCAGAGTTAAGTCATGTAGTACCATGACCCATATATTCCTATTAGGTGACTTGCTACACTTGCATGGTTCCAAGCTGAAAGGAATGTGTGTTTCTCTGGGAACGTATAGCTTGGAAAAAATATAGATGATAATTATAAAAAAAACCATGCCTCTGAAATGGAAAGACACATCTGTGAGTAACTGCTGCTGTACTTTTTCTCAAAATCCATTTATCATAGATTTTCATGCCTGTGCAAGCGTATTAAGAGATATTGAGTGATGTGGTAGTTATTGGAATCATTACAAAACCAACAAACCTGAGGAGAAAGCCAGTTTTTTGACATTCTATTTACTGTACAGGACAAGCAATAGAATACACTGGTAAATTTTGAAACTTCACAGTTACAGTGAGTAAGCACTCAGTAAGAAAAGCATAGTTTTGCAGCAGGTTTCAATTACATCCATAGTGGATTTCAGGGCTGTTACATCAGCTCCTATATTCTGGGTAAATCAAGAAGCTGATTAGCATGGATGAATTGTGCAAATAGAAGCTTGTGTTTCTTCTCTCAGTTATTTCATCTCCATTTTCTCCTGTGAACACACAGATTTCTCAAGAAGCAGTCCATGTTTTCAAAATAGGCCTGTAATGAACTGTAGGCAGGTTTTGCCTGTTCAGTGATCAGGCTGCTGATGAAATTACCTTCAATGAAAACCCAGGAGTCTGTGATCATGTTGGCTGTTTATTTAGGTTGTCTGTTCAGAATTATGCTAAATTCTTGCCTTATGCAGATACAATTCTATTGAACTATTCAGCAGAAAAAAGTAATACTAGCAACACAAACATTTTCCCAATTCAATCACCAAGAGGCAGACTGTGCTGTTTGGAAGGTGTGTTTTAAATGGGAGGACGGGGAAGCTTCACAAAAGATTATATGTTATCTGATGATACTTTAAAGGCAAACAGAATTGGAAAAAAATTCTATAGGACAAATAGATGGTGTCTATAAGCTTTTAAAAACCCCAGTAGGGGTTTTTAAAAGTCCCAGTCCTGCTGGCCTTTAGGACTACAATTATAAAATCAGCAAGCCAAATAATGTGATCAATTGCTCGTGTAGACATAATCTTCCCACCTCCTTTCCAGGTCTTCTCTGTCTCAATAGCTATTCCTGAGAAACCTTGGCAGTGACTGCCTGCATATCCCTGGAGACAAGCAAGGGATCCCCCTGTGATGGTGAGGTTGTCAAGCTGTCCAAGTAGGGAATTGTTGTTGACTTCACCATGGGCCACGCAGGCTCTGGAGTTCACAGCAGCAGCAGCAGATCTGCTTCCAAATGTGGGAAGATCAGGTGGGATGAAGATTGGTTCCCCAAAGGGTCCCAGGACTGGTGGACAGCACGGTCACCAGTGTGAGCACTGTGAGAGCAGGGGGCTGGTGGAGATACAGGGCCCTCAGTGGTTAAGAGGCTGTGAAAAGAAGTTCTCTGGGAGCAGCATGGTCACCAGTGTGAGCACTGTGAGAGCAGGGGGCTGGTGGACATACAGGGCCCTCCCTCAGTGGTTAAGAGGCTGTGAAAAGTTCTCTGGGAGTTGGGATAGAGGGCTGGCTCTGCTGGAGCAGAAGGGCAGGGCTGCTGTAACCCACAGAGCTATCTAAGGGGAGCATGCTGAAAGGGCTTCAGTCGATCAAGGACTACAGTGATCTGTCAAAAAGAAGGACAAATTCCCATCCTGTCATTGCATGGTTGGCCAATGGCTTTAGAAAAATTCAGTGCAATTTCCTTTCCAAAAGAAAATGTTGTTTTGAAGTAAGCCTGTGCATTTCACAGATGCGCCAGTATACTGGCTGACACAGCTCCTATTCCAGAAGAATATATTACTTCTTTTTGATAGGAGGTCAAATAAAGAAGGGAATGGACTGATACCAAATTCCAGTGTATTTGTTATTTCCAAGCTCCTAATTCAGAAAAACAGTGTTGCACAACATTTTTTGCTATTTCATCCATGATTGTTCTCTGAGGGATCAACATTACAAGACACACTCATGTGGACAGCCTGGGCAAATATCTCCTTAAAAATTCCATGAGGATGAAGAACAAGACTTTCTGGAAATCACTCAGTGCAAAACACTGTCCAAATTCCATTTGAAGAAAATGACATGTACACAAATAAAACACAGGCAGAAACTTCCAAACTTCAATTGCAAATCTCATTTTGCTTTTATCTCTGCTCTGAGATAGGAAGACGCCTGTGCTCTTAAAAACTCTATGAGCACCAATACCTCCTCCTCCTCCCTTTGCCCTCCCCCAGGATCTTCTGGTTTTAGCTTCTCACTTTGGGATCTTCATTGCTATTCTGCTCAAGAAAAAAGGGGAGGGGTGTCAGCTAGAGCCCTGTACTGCCTGCATGCTTCATGTTTAGCTGTGTCCTGGACTGCTCTGCACAGCTCTCTGTGGTGTGAGCCTGACTGAGAGAGCCTTAAGCAGCACAAATGTGACCTGAGTTCCTCAGTGATCCTTGGCTCTGATACGTGGCCCTTGTCAGTTTAGCTGAGAAGAACCATTCTCTAAATCCTGCCTTTGTGAAAGCAGAACCAGAGCTCCACCCTTACCAGCCCCTGCTGCTGCAGCCCCATGTGCAAGGTGTCAGGCAGCACAGCTGGCAGGGCTGCACAAGCAGCTACAGTGACATGGAAGGAACTGGGAAGAGGCTGGGAGTCTTGGGAAAGACACAGTGATATTCCTTTGGTTTAGAGTTCTAGTTGCTTTCCCTCATCTCAGGCTTTCTGGTGTTGTTTTTTTTTTTTTTTTAAATAATTACTTATTAATTCATCTGTATATTGGATAGGCAATAAGCATAGCCATAAAAATATAACAAAGTGAAAGAAATACAAGTGCAGAGGCTGGAACAGTACCTGGAGTTATAGCAGTAGGATGCCAAAGGTCACAAAAGAAAAAAAAAACTGCGAAAACAGATTGTGTTGACTCTTCTGCTCCCAGAACCAGCTTTTTTTATTTTCTGGGACTTCTTTCCCTCTTTTTATAACTTTCCAGGCTCGCTAAATTTCCCAGTAACTCTTCAAATTCAAAATCAAGCTGTGCCTACAGGAGCACATCTGTCTCAGCAGTCACAGAATCACACACAGATGTTTTCCCTTCCAGCACCACCAAGCACTCCTAAGTGTGAGTGGTCATTCCTTGAAGTTTTGCACAGTTCTGCCTGTGCATGCCTGGGACTTTGCAACATGAGGATGTCAGCTGCAAAAAACCCACCAAAACCAGAGTGGCTTGAGGCATCATTGTCGTGCACTGTGGGTCATCTGTGTCTCACAGATCAAGGGTAGAAATGTTACCAAACCAGAACATTGCCCCTAGCCCCAGGTGAAGGGGAGGTTGGAAGCCTCACAAGTTGTGAGAAACAAACTACAGAGAGCCTGAGGCAGGATCTATACCTTTTCTGAGTAGCAGTTTTCCACTGTAGTCACAAGCTGTCCTAAATTTTCTTACTTTTTAACCCACTGCAAAAATTATCCTTAAACAGCAGTTTTGGTGCAGTGTTTACAGGGAGCATTCACAAAGTGTTAGAGCAGCAGTACCTGAAGGGAAATTTAGGTTTGCTTTTCCTCCCAGGTGGCAGCTGCCAGCTATGCACAGACAAATGTGCAATGGTCCAGCTCCAGTCTGTGTTCTTCTGAGGTTCCCAACATTTATCTTTTTGCCACCCAGCAAAGCATGCTCAACTTTACCTCAGGCTACCTCAGTACAATGTCAAACATCTTTATTCCCTCAGGCACAGCCCAGAGCAGCAGACCCAGTTTAGAGGAACTGTCACCTCAGGCATCGGAGACTGCATCAGGTCGTGCATCTGGTCTGCAAGGTTCCATCCCTGCTAACTCTGCTGATATTCCTGTTAGTCCATGCTGCTGGTGGGGGAAAGCCCACCCCAGATGTGCATCCCTTGATCTGTAGCTGTGGAAGCTGGGCTCCTACTCCCCATTCCTCTGTATCACATCAGGATCAAGTTTGTCTCATCCCAGCATGCAGGAGGAATAGGTATTTCTCTCCAAGACAAATACTGAAAGACTCTCAATTCACATTTAGCCTCACTAAAGGGAAAAGACTGAAAAATTACAATGTTATGTGTTTAATCTCAGGACAACTTCATGGTTGCCAGCTTCTCCTGGGAATCCATCCTGACCTACAGCTGCTTCAGTAGCTCCCTCTCATTCTAGATGCAGGTTGTAGATGTGGCCTCATTTTCTGGAACAAGAATCAACACCGTAAATGTTTACACTGCAATAAAGCCTAAGGAGCCCTCCATTTCTCAGCATTTTCAAAGTGATCAGTAGTCAAAAGGCACCACTGAGCAGTCACTCCTATCTGTCAGCCTGCTCTCTGCCATACAAAAGTCAGTGATTTCTGCTTATATACAGCAAAAAGAATCATTATTGTTTCTGACTCAGCTCAGAGTATTTTGTCATGTCTGATTTTGCTGGAGGCTCCAGCCCTTCACGCCAAGTTATGTTATCACACAGCAAGAACAGCTAAATAGCCCCAGATGGCCTGGTTGGTTCACATTAGCCTCCCAGGTTTTTAGCAGCACTGTCATATACCCTGTTACTCTTGGATAGTGCAGAGATGGGTTTCTCAAGCCAGGTTTGTGAACAGTCTAGATGGATGCTCCAGGGCTCCATCCTGAGACTTGGCGTGTGTTTAAAGTGCTCTGGGTTTGGATAACTCATATCCCTGTGTACTACCATAAAGGAATGTGGATGATACTCTTGCGGTTATCCACAACATCTTTGTGGAGACTTTGGGAAGAAAAACAAATAGCACCCTTCCAAATATTTTGAAATGCTACCTCTGGCTCTGAGGAAGAAAAAGTTTAAAGAGAAATTAGGCTGTCATGAGTTATTTGGACTAATAACCACCAGCAGAATAAGTTAACTTCTAAAAATATTGTTTGGCCGAAACTTCTGTGTCTGGTTTTGGGGGAATTCTTACTGATTTGTGTAGTAATGCACACACTGTAAAGATTAAGCATTCAGCAACTTGATAGGCAGGTTTAGCTCTAAGACAAAGTTATCACACAAATTCTGTCCTGCATAAACTGGGAGTCATGGCATGGTTGGTACCGAGTGCTGTGGAGAAGCATCATCAGCCATCATCTTTATGGTGGCTCATTTTATTGGTAACAACTCCAGCTATGGTCTCAGCCAAGATATTCTATCTGCAAAAGTTGAACTGAAAAGATCTGCAGAGAGTTCTCTGTGTGGCATAGCATAACAAATTTGCTAGATTTACTGAAGTGTTAGGTTTGGAATTTGCTATTCAAGCATTCCTTCAATGGAACGCAACAGATACTTTGACAACTTGTTTAACAGAAAAATCTGGTCTCCATTATGTGCAAGTGCTATGTCATATAAAGTTGAAATAGGAAGACACCATTCTTTTAGCCCAGTTTTGGTCATTATAACTATATCCTGCCATTGATCTATACCTGGATCTCTAAGCTGTGTCCATTAAAAGGCCT
Source organism: Passer montanus (assembly GCF_014805655.1). Lineage (NCBI taxonomy): Eukaryota > Metazoa > Chordata > Aves > Passeriformes > Passeridae > Passer > Passer montanus. The sequence goes on from NW_024367707.1 coordinate 16,793,610, forward strand.
GAAAATGTATGAATGGCAGGATATGGCCTTTTGTTCTTTCATGCTACAATCACAAGGAATTAGAATGGGATCTGGCTCCCAGGACTTTGAGCTGGCCTGCAGCTTTATGAGAGTGGCTTGCATTCCTCAATGAGAAAAGCCTTTGGAAAAACAGGCTGCCATCTGCTAGCTTCCAAGCTCTGACAGTGCCAAGTACAAACTTTCTCGCTATATGAGCATACCAGCCATTGCAGAGCACTGGGAGTGATTTGTAGTTGATAGCAGGGTGTTCTCGGATCTTTCTGGCAACACTTCTTGACCCACCTCCATTTATTACATTTTGGTCCCTCATCAAACAGCGGTTTGATTTCCCAAGTGCTCTTGCACACCACATTAGCCCTGTATGTGCATGGTTGGCTGGAGAGCAATGGAGAGGAGGGAGGGAGAGCTCTGACCATGCTCCTCTTTGAGTGTCCAAAGCTGCCTGGTGGCTTAGGGCTCCACAGAGTCCTTAAATTCCAAATCTCCCTGCCACACAACCCCGTAACCTTGCATCTTCTGTGGCTATGTCCTGTGCAAGAGAGGAGTAGACACATTCTTGGTGGCCCAAAGGAAAGCTGTTCCTCTCCAATGTCATAGCCAGCACCCTCCAGGGCCAGGAAAGGGTAGAGCTGGAAACATTTCAACCCCCAAACATGTGGGATATGTTTGTTACAGCCAGAGAGCATGGGGTCACCTCAGTAAAGCAATGTTTGCTCTGCTGCCATAAGTGTCTCTGTAGAAGTAAATATTGGCAATAATGAGACAAAGAAAGGTGACAGCCTTGCAATCAGTGATATCAGTGATCAAAACTGCTCCCACCCACTTCCATTCACACCCTATGTGAATGGATTTGTGTAGATTTGTGACAAGTGTCATTTAAGTTTTGCATTTAATGCCAACCAGAAACCCATTGAAGTTCTCAAAGTACTTGACCAGGAACACTATCTTGAAATTTAGGCCAAATAACTTAGACCATTTTTCTAAAGAATTTCTTTGCAGAAATTCATTTTCATCCAGTACACTCTTGTGAAAATTATTTAGGCATTGATTTTGTACTGAAAAAAATGTCCTCTATAATTTTGCAGTCTTTGGGGCTAATTTAATATTGAATACTATTGATAGATTAGGTTAAAAATAAGTGCCCTTTTAAAAAGCAATGTCAGGAATTTAATGAAGATTTTATTCATACGGAACAAATGGATGGTCTCAATACTGTGGTTTTTATACATATTATATTATTAAAAGGTTTAAAATACCCTTCTCAGACATTCCAGAAGTCAGTTTTACAATTAGATACCTGTTAGTGAAAGGAGGATAATTTTGATGATGATTTTATGGACAAGTATTTTTCTAATCTCAGAAAATTTGCAACTTACTCCTGAAATTTTTTTCTCATTTATGTACGATATTAACAGATGTGAAGAATACCACAGTAAAGGAGTATTCAGAACAAAAGCTCTTTAAGGATAGCATTATGTGATGTTCCAGTATTTCCTCAAATTGGACTGGACTTGGATTCCAGATAATGCATGACTGACCAGCCTACAAACTCCCAAATAAACAATGCTAACATATTGTTCATGTACAATTGCTAATGTACCTATTTTTAAGCCTTTTGTTCTTTAAAACAATATTAAACTGAGAAGGTTGTGGTGTAACTCTTTCAAAATAAAGCATTTTATTTCACTGTCAGTAGCAACCTTTGCTCACCACAGTCAATGTCAGACTGACAGAGGTAACGTGCAGCTGCAAAATGTGGAAAGCAATTTCAAAGCTGCCTTCTTTGTCATGTACAAGGCCCAAAATCACTGGAAGGGGCAATGAGCAGGGTCCACCTGGATCTCAGGTGAGTTCACCATTTGCTCTGTTTCCTGACTCTTGCATGTTCATTTCCCCTGGTTACTGCATAGCTCATGTTCAAACTGTATAGTTTTCTTTTTCTTTCCTTTTGATCAGTTTGGAAGGAAGGACTTGCTGTCCCCAAGGCCTGAAGGAAGTGAGTCCTGAGCAGCACAGCTGTGGAGCTGCAAGTTGCCTGGGAGTTTTGCAAGCTGTAAACCCATGGCATATCCTCCACCATACCCCTTTCAATCCTTTCCCTCCCGACTCATTGAAGGAACCTGTAAGGTGAGCAGGAACACATTGAAATTTGAGCACAAAGAGGCAATTAAGGGGTTCAGGAGAGGACACGAGCTTGATCAGTAAAACACCATCATACTGAGCTTCTTCCCAGTGCAAATCTCCTGAAGCCAGTGAAGATGCAAAATGGTGCCTCCAGATGGCTCCTGCCACCCCTGCATAGGAGAACAGTTCTGAGTTCAGTTTCCATAAGAGAGATTTATTTTTCTTTTACTTGGATAGTGGTTAAAAACTATATTTAAGTTTTATGTTGCCTCCTGCCTGAAACAACACCTCCCCTGCATGTCCCAGACTGCTGCTGCTGTACGATGGAGAAGCAAAATGCAGGATTTTGTTTTGGCCTGCTTACTGGTTTGGAGGCATTTCATGCCTCACCATTAGCTGATGCTGGGACTCAGAGCTCTCCTGTGTTGTGCACACTATTAACCAGCCAGCAATTTTGAAAATATTTTTATTGCTGCTAATTACCCTTGAGGGAGACTGTAAAACAGAGTTTTTATGGCAATCTCTGAGCTGTTCATGCCTGGAGGAAAAATCTGAGAATGGTTAGCCACGTTTGTTAACCAGAGCATCACAGAGATTGTCTCTATGTTCCTGCGCCTGACTTGTGCCAGGCTGCTTGGGAGATGTTTACAGCTCCCCTTCTTACAGCTATTCTGAACAGTGATACTCGCCTGGGAGGGGAAAGAGCCATAGTTCATTAAATGTGTTTCTGTTTCTGAAATAAACACTTCATCCAACCTTCAACTTGAAGATGTCCAGTTTAAAATAACTACCCTAACTGCAATGGCTTGGTCTAAGGCAGCTGAGGGATTTGGTGGGGTGCTGTGGAGAGAGGCTGTCCATGCAGTCCTGAGTCCATCCAGGTTTACTCCTGATGTCTGTGTCCACATGATATCCATGTGAATGCAGGCAAGGAGCTCCTGTGGCTGTCTGGGACACTTCTAGAGCTGTAGCTCTGTTCTGACCTGGGCTGCCCTGCTGGGTCCCCATGGAACCAAAAAGCAGTCTCCCTTTGCTCCTTTACATCTGACCGTATGGGATGCCCCCTTTTCTTTAGTGCCAGTCTGGGACACTTCTAGAGCTGTAGCTCTGTCCTGACCTGGGCTGCCCTGCCGGGTCCCCATGGAACCAAAAAGCAGCTCTCCCTTTGCTCCTTTACATCTGACCATATGGGATGCCCCCTTTTCTTTAGTGCCGGCATCAATGCTTGTAATTCCACAGCTGGCATGTGGCAGGAGATGTGTGAAAGGAGAGTGCTCACATGGCTGGGGACTAGGAGAGGCATTAAGATGCCCCCTTTTGTCACCATATAGATTCTATACAGAGAGAGAGAGGTTATTGCAGAAGTGCATCATGAAATCTCACCATGGTGTGCTCAAGCCACACATCTGGTCCCACATCTGTACAATAGGTGGTGGCACCTGGTTCTCAGGGTCTGTGTGACACTGTGATAAACTGCAGCAAAGAGAGGGTTTATTTCTGTTCAGGAGGGAGAGCAAAGAAAGAATTACACCAAAAAAAAGGAAAGAGAAGTTAATAAAGACATTAGCACAATTCCTTCTAGGGGATTGAGAGAAGGAGAGATGAAAAGTGAAGCTACTGAGGCAAAATCACATCTCAACAGCCATGCATATCCATGGAGAGCATTACCAGGGCAGGGCTGCCCAACATTGCTGAAAAATGTCAGTGGGCAGCACGAGGCTGGGGAATATGCCTCATCCATGCCCCGCTGCCACTCCTGCCCCTCTGAGTAAGCTGCCTGCTCCTCACTGCCCTCAGCATCCCTCCAATGCAGATGCAAGTGCAAATTGCTCCCTTCATGCTTCTCCTTGGCCGCCACACAGACAATGAAGACACCAAGTGCTGGTCCCTGCCTCCACCCATGGAAACCTGGATCTGCTTCTGGGCCCAGCACAGGCAGGCTAAAGGATGGTGAGTCACCATCAAGAGTGGTGTGAATAGCACCTCATTTTGTGGATTTGAACATTGCAGGGCAAATTAAGGCTAAAACACTTTCTCTAAGCTTAAAATTACATACTTTTGCAGGATTTGAGTCACACTTGAGCTATTTTAAAATTCTCTTAGAATGCTTAGTTTTATTTTTCAGGAATAATAAACAAGACAGGACAAATTAAAAGCTGTGGCCCAAGCAGTGCTGAGGGCCTTATGTGAGGGTCAACAGAAGACTACATTGCAGTTTTCCAGTTTGGCTCATCCTCCTGTAGGAGACTTTTGGAAACTATCTTGTACTCAAATGCTCTTTGTGCTCTAGGTTTTCCTTTCACAGCTAGAAAAGCCCAAGATCTGATAGATCCCTGCCAGACTGAACTGCAAAGTGGAGTGGAAAACAACAATTTTGATTTGAAGTCCCATATATAAAAACCTTTCTATCCCAGGGGATCTTGAACCCCAGCAGCCTTCTCGCCTTCAGGAGCCAAAAATTTTTTGCATGAAACCCTTCCTGGAAAGATTTGCATGCTTGCCCTGATGTGATCATGCAAAGAAACTTTGTCAGTAACCACAGAAACTGAAAATCAGAATGTATCTGCTGAGCCTGAGCTCTGTTTCTGTCAGGAAACACCCTCTTTTGTTAGGTGTGGATGTCTGCTCCTTGTTCACCTGTGCCATGCTAAATTGCCATGAGCAGTGATCCACGAGGAAAGAGGTATCCAGCAGCTGCCTGGTTTTTTCATGTCAATTCAGGGCTGGAACCCACCTCACTGGTATGTTACCCAGCCCCCCTGATGTCTGGGTCTTCTTGAGATTTGGGGCAGCAGCCTCTGAGGTCCCGAGCAGTGAGCAGTTGTACTTACAAATTTTTCATGTCAATTCAGGGCTGGAACCCACCTCACTGGCATGTTACCCAGGCTCCTGCTGTCTGGTTTTTCTTGAGATTTGGGGCAGCAACCTCTGAGGTCCCGAGCAGTGAGCAGCTGTACTTACAAATGACAAAGTCAAATTTCTGACATCCCTGAAGTGCACGTGGCTATGTGGGTGAGCAGCAATGTTTTCTGTGAGTGCTGCCACTGCTGCCGGCTGGAAATGGGCAGAAGGTGTGGGGCTGGTGGTGTGCCTCCAGGGTGTGCCTGCTGCTGGGATGGATACTGGAAGCAGCTGCCAGGAGCCCAGAAGCCGTGTGGTGGGTGAGGCTGGTGCCACAGCAGCACGGGAGGCAGGGCTGGCCACACAGAGACAAAACCAGGGCTAACTGAAGGTCCTGCTGGACACGTGCACACAACACACACGCGTCTCTCCTGCTGCCCATGCCACAATAAGAGGATGACCACTGGACCTTTCAGGGTGTAGGGGCTCCATGAGACTTTGTGGACCAGAGACAGAAGAGCTGGGGGACAGTTGAGGAAAACACAGCCTGATACCTTTGTCATTTCAACCCATGTTCCTCTGTGCCCTTCCCCCAGAGTGTGAGTCTCATCAATAACCCACTCAGAGGGTTATCATGCTCTTGACAGCCTCCTAGACCTTCGGTTTGAAGCCACAAAATGCTTCCAAGCAATGTGAAATGCAAGGAAAGCAGGTATCTGCTGCTAGCACTTGCCTTTTCATGACAAGCTTTCCCAGCACACAGAGGTAACATGAATTGTGAAGCTGCTGAAGGCGGGACCTTCCTCTGTTCACATGCATTTTTCTGGACTCTGTAGGGAACAATGACAGAGATGTTAAAAGAAATTAATTTAAAAGATTGCCAGGAGGCAAAACAAGCCTCTCTCATGACAAGTCTCAACTGCGATTATTGATTTATCATTTGTGCACTACACACCTTGACATTTCAAAGGCCAGGACATTTTTTGCAGCAATGCCAAAACATGAGCAAGTAAATTAAATATCCACAAGCAGAAGTACTATAGGGAGGTTCAGTCTCAGGAACAGCTCTACTTTTGGGTTCTGCCCAGTGTGGGCCACTAGCCCAGGCTGCCCTGTGGGATAACCTCACTCACATAAAATGATGAATTGCGACAGGGCCATTCCAAGGAAGCTACATGCTTGCTAGGAGCCTTTGTCAAAGTGGAATCCTACTGAATCATCCCACTGAGGTTTTTGGATCATGCCCATCAACATCCGAGGCTGAAGGAGCGTAGATGAGATAATTTTTAGCAAGAGCATAGGAGAGGAGTAAATATCTGCATTGCATTTTCTATGACAATTTTCATCTTTTATATGAGAAGTCCGAGGCACGAGCACACCCAAGCCATTATGTTTTTTTCTGGAAAACAGCAAAGATGAGAAAAACACCAAACTGATCACAAACCAACTGGGTACCTTCCCTATGAGCAGCTTCTTTCCCATGTTAGTCCCACTTTGATATCAGCTATTGGGGTGAGATGGTTATACACAAATCTCTGCTTTCCATGTTCATTGAGTAGACAAGGTCCAGGCTGGTGGAGTCCTTAACAGTGAGAGTTGAATGGTGGTTTGTGATCCATCTTGCCATGCTCACAGCATGAAGATGAAAGCTGAAATCCTGACTTTAGAAAATAATTCACAACAGTCAGCAAAATCAGACAGAGTTGCCTTAGACTTCAACAAGGGCAGGATCAGTCTCAGAGGACAGCACAGCTTGCTTCGGCCAAAGGCTTACGGTATTTAATCCCACGCTTTCCAGAGGAAAAGCCACATAAACCCTCACTTACATCACCACGTCTTAGTGCTCTCAGACTGCTTCAAGAAAACATCTGCTGAAGAAAGCATGGGAAGAAAGGATGGGACAAAGTGGGCCTGATTTAGGTACTGAGGACACTCATGAGTTTCAGGTGCCCACTAAAGCCACTGTCTAGCAGTAAGTGCCAAAGTGTCCCACACAGCTGAGGGTGATTTTGCAGGTGGGTCCACACAGAGCACCTGCCAGACAAGAAGCATGAGTGTGTGAAGTGAGGCCATGGGTGTTGGCCCTACCCTGCAGCTGTGGTGATGGCTGAGCAGCATCTGGGCCTGGGCCTTCCCCTGCTCCTAAATAATCTCCTTTGGGATGAAACAGTAGGGAGGCAGCAGCTGAGAGGTGTTTCTCCTGGTGTACTCCTGCTTCAGCACCGAGGCAGGCAGTTAGAGGAGGCAGTGAAGATATTTGGATTCTCAAGCCCTTTTGGGGTGAAATTCTGGCCATAGCGAAGCCGGTGGGAATGCCACCACTGCCTTCCACCAAACCATTATTTCACCCCACAGGTATTAGTTTTTCCTCTCCTCCCAAGACCAGTGCAAATATTAGGAAACCACATTTATCAAGGTGTTACAAATAAATACTTGTTGTCACAAACCTGCTTTCTTTGTCAAGAGGGGCCCAATGAGCCTAAGAGAACAGGCTGAAGAACATCAAGGATACAATGCAACAAAGCACAAATAACACAAGAAATACTAAGAAAAGCAGATTCAGTCCTTAGGAGGAAATAACACTGTGTTCTGCAAAAATAATCAGCTGACACATGCAGCATAAAGCACTCTATGAACTTTGTTTTCCTACAGTTAAAAGCAGTGTCTTCCTGCGGTACCCTGCACACTGCCTTTGCTCTCTGCTCAAGAAGCAGGCAAAGCCGATGAGATGGTTCATGACCAGCATGACAGAGAGAAAAGCTTTTCCTGGCAAAAGAGCATTATTTTGCTGAACTAAGTCTAAACACAAACCAAGCCTGAGGTGAAGAAAGGAGAGATGGTGGTTTGAGGAGAACGGGACCAGTGGGATAGAGATGCTTCTCTTATCTTTGGGCTTTCTCCAGCCTAGATCAGAACATGCATCAGGTCCAGCTTTCATGTCAGGAGAAGGACAACACTTATATTGACTAAAACTTCTGGTTTTTATATCCATGTGGCACTAACTCACATGGTCATTGAAGGGGATCAAGTGATGGTACCACATACATGCCACACATGGTCACAAAGCACTTTCTACAGGGGACTCTCTCAGGCTGATCCCTTGAGTTTTATCTGGTAATTAAATAAGTGTTTTAAGGCAGGATAGTTATGGCTGTTTGGCACTAAGCTGCCCAGTTAACATGGCTGCTTTCTAATAGCATCTCATCCTAACCTGGAGTGCTGCCCGTTTCTGTTGGACATGATAAAAAAAAAAAAAAAGATGCTGTAGCAAGTATAAATGAAACCAAAAAGGGAAACAAAACTGATGATAACATCAAAAATATGGATTTGAAAGGACACTTCCTAAGAGACACTTTTTTATTGTAGCACAGAGGAAATTATCTATGTTGCATATCTTTTTAGAAAGGGTTCAAACTGCCAAATGGGTTCAAAGTCTGCCAAATGACCCAAAACCCATGAGAACGTAGGGGAACACAGTCCATAGCAGTTGCCAACCCACAGGTATGGAGGGAATTTGGCTCAGTGTTGCATCTGGTAACAAGACCTGAACACCAAAAATTTTCTCAGGAGAGAAATTCCTCCTGGTAAAATCTGCTGAGGATTAATGGCTTCCTTCAAGGCAACTGCTGAAGATACAAATGCATTTACACACTGCAGTCAAACATGACCTTCTCATTTTCACAGTTGTTCCTTTCATAGTTGATGCGCATATGAGAACATGCAGGTATGCTGAGGGCTCCCACCTGACCATCCCTGATGACCTTGCACAGACAAAAGCTCAGCACTGACCCTCTGGCAGGGCTGCAGCTTCCTGCAGTGACCCTGAAGGAAACCAGCTTAGAGAGTCAATGGCATGTGGGTAATGTGGAGTCTTTGCTCCTGTCACCACTAACTTTCCGATCCAGAGGGGAGCTCTTCTGTGTGGAATGGATTAGGCTCTTGGAACTGGTCTGAACCTGCATTTTCCATGGAGATATTATCCCTGCTTGGAATTAATGTCACAGTTTGGTGATGGGAGAGCAGCAGAGTTTCAGAGAGTTAGGCTGTGAAATGTTAGGCTCTGATTTTTAATATCTGCAATGAACAGGAGACATGAGCCATGAGCTGGGGAAACATCTCCAACACAGACATGTGAAGTGCAGTGGCCAGGGTAAGAAAGTCTCGTAGGGGAACACAGTCCATAGCAGTTGCCAACCCACAGGTATGGAGGGAATTTGGCTCAGTGTTGCATCTGGTAACAAGACCTGAACACCAAAAATTTTCTCAGGAGAGAAATTCCTCCTGGTAAAATCTGCTGAGGATTAATGGCTTCCTTCAAGGCAACTGCTGAAGATACAAATGCATTTACACACTGCAGTCAAACATGACCTTCTCATTTTCACAGTTGTTCCTTTCATAGTTGATGCGCATATGAGAACATGCAGGTATGCTGAGGGCTCCCACCTGACCATCCCTGATGACCTTGCACAGACAAAAGCTCAGCACTGACCCTCTGGCAGGGCTGCAGCTTCCTGCAGTGACCCTGAAGGAAACCAGCTTAGAGAGTCAATGGCATGTGGGTAATGTGGAGTCTTTGCTCCTGTCACCACTAACTTTCCGATCCAGAGGGGAGCTCTTCTGTGTGGAATGGATTAGGCTCTTGGAACTGGTCTGAACCTGCATTTTCCATGGAGATATTATCCCTGCTTGGAATTAATGTCACAGTTTGGTGATGGGAGAGAAGCGTTTCAGAGAGTTAGGCAGTGAAATTTTAGGCTCTGATTTTTAATATCTACAATGAACAGGAGACATGAGCTGTGAGCTGGGGAAACATCTCCAATACCATCAGACATGTGAAGTGCAGTGGCCAGGGTAAGAAAGTCTCACTGCAGCATGTCACATCTGATGCTGGCAGGAACAAGCCTTGACCACAGCTCTTGTGCTGCTCTTGCAGAGCAAGCTGGAGGTCCTCAGAGGGGTTTTCTTCATGCAAGATTGCAGGGGGCAGCTCCCTAGACAGTTGTCCTACCATCAGCTGCTTAGAAAGGAAGTTTTACTGATATAAAAGCTCTAAGAAGAAATGTAGGACTGTCACCTACTGATTCTTATCCAAAACAGCAAAATCCTACTGGTCTAGCACAATATAGCATCACATTTTGTGACTGTGAGAAAACACGCCCACAGCACCATGGGCTGAGCAAGTGGGATCCCTTGAGGGCTGTCCCAGGGCAGCATCAGACACAAACTCATCACAGCAGAGACAGGGAATATAATGTGAGCAATCTATAATCTCTGGGGGCTGAATCATGCAGCCCCTAACCTAGGACTCCAGCCTTTTCTGATTTCCAAAGGAAGTCAGGAATTAATGTCACAGTTTGGTGATGGGAGAGAAGCGTTTCAGAGAGTTAGGCAGTGAAATTTTAGGCTCTGATTTTTAATATCTACAATGAACAGGAGACATGAGCTGTGAGCTGGGGAAACATCTCCAATACCATCAGACATGTGAAGTGCAGTGGCCAGGGTAAGAAAGTCTCACTGCAGCATGTCACATCTGATGCTGGCAGGAACAAGCCTTGACCACAGCTCTTGTGCTGCTCTTGCAGAGCAAGCTGGAGGTCCTCAGAGGGGTTTTCCTCATGCAAGATTGCAGGGGGCAGCTCCCTAGACAGTTGTCCTACCATCAGCTGCTTAGAAAGGAAGTTTTACTGATATAAAAGCTCTAAGAAGAAATGTAGGACTGTCACCTACTGATTCTTATCCAAAACAGCAAAATCCCGCTGGTCTAGCTCAATATAGCATCACATTTTGTGACTGTGAGAAAACACGCCCACAGCACCATGGGCTGAGCAAGTGGGATCCCTTGAGGGCTGTCCCAGGGCAGCATCAGACACAAACTCATCACAGCAGAGACAGGGAATATAATGTGAGCAATCTATAATCTCTGGGGGCTCAATCATGCAGCCTGGCTCCACTAGTCATGCCCCTAACCTGGGACTCCAGCCTTTTCTGATTTCCAAAGGAAGTCAAGAGAAATATTTTAAACGTCATGCCCCTAACCTGGGACTCCAGCCTTTTCTGATTTCCAAAGGAAGTCAGGAGAAATATTTTAAACTTGTTTTTTTTTTTTTTTTTTTTTTTTGAGGTTGTTGGTGCATATTGAAACTGGAACATTCTTGAAAAATGGGATTTCTAGCTCACACTGGTGAAAAGCCCTGATTCTGCAGCACTGCAGCCTAGGTCACACTGTGCTGTAGGTTCTTTCTGGAGGGTGATGGTCCTCAGAGGATGAGTGCTTAAAAAGGGTTCCTGAAAGACACTAAGAAAAGACAGGCTATTGTTCATGGAAGTAAATAAATGCAGGGAATCCACTCTGACAAGACAATTGTTTAGAAGTCAGACAACACAAAACCATATGCATTTCTGTTTGTCTGTTTGTATTTCTGGCTGCTTATCCTGTGTGGTTTGTCCTGTGGGCTTCATTTTTTTTTTTTTGCATGGATTACTACATCTTGCTTGTTTTGACTGTCAGCTGGAATAGGTAGCCACTGGCAAACAGTGGGATAGAGAGTGCTATTTGCAAATCCAAACAACTGGCTTTCACACAGAGTCATGATAAATGCTCTCTGTGTGCATTCTTCAAATCTTCTTCAAATCAGAGGTCCCTCAAGACCCAGATTTATGACAAAGTGCAGTGATACTGGAGAAACAGTCTGGCAGCCCTATACTCACTTCTGTGATTAATCAGCTTTAGTATTCCTTGTTGTCCCTATTGTTTCATCAGCTATAAGCACATAAGAGCAGATAAATTGGAGAAAATGAGAAAGGCCTGCTCTCAACTGTAATATTTTGAGTATTTTCTAATACCAAGAACAACTGGATCATGTTTTGCAATCTGAACTTTAATATTTTATTTTCTTAAGCTGAGGGTGCCAGAATTTTGCACTTATGCAAAAGCAGTACAATTACTGTGTCTCTCTGCATCAGCACCACAGAAAAGAAGTCAAGCTAACATTAAATCCATCCAAAGACTGAAACTTTCTACACCACATGTCAGTCAAGAGCTCCCACAGGAGCAATACCAAGCCTCTTCCACAGGGTTTTCTAGTGACAAACTTGCTAGTTTAAATTTCTATTTCTCAATGTTTTCTGAAAGAAAAATGTGCCAAAAAAGTACTTTGGCTGAGCTCCTCCATCCCAGTGGCTGAGTGAATGTGCAGAGCCAGCACCTCTCCTTCCAGACAGCAGCTCGGTGCCTCTCACATGAGCTCAGGGGATTCTTGGAAACTCTGTGTCCCCACAGCCAGGAAGCAGACCTTGCTGGGACATTGTGTAAATCTTCCTGTAACTCACTGAATGCTTCTTCAAGGTCCTAAAGCGAGGGGAGGAGCCTTCCTCAGCTGACTAAGCATTCATTCATGTTCAGCTGAGGGGTAGGTATCCTTCCTTAGCCCTCACACATCCTCCCTTGCAGTGATACTCCTCCAGCAGACCCCAGCTTGGGGAAAACATCTCCAGGGCTGACTGCTGCTTTCAGGATGCACCATGAAACTCTGGTCAAACAAAAATATTCACTTACCAATTACCAAAAGCAATGAATTTCAGCCAGGTTGGAGCCTTGTCTGCAGACTTGTTCCCATCCATACAATCTCCTGCCCTGAGTCTCTGCTGGGAGGGAAGCTCAGGAAGACAGTGCCAGTGAAAGGTGGGAAGTATTGTGTGTTTTTCACATAAGTCTGAACACTGACCAATATTAAAATCAGAGTCCATCTGAGGACAGTCTCCAGCTCAGCTCCAAGGATGGTGGCACTGCTGACACAAAGTTGTGGCTCCCTCACGCAGCTCCTGTATGCTCAGCTCCAAGGATGGTGGCACTGCTGACAAAGTTGTGGCTCCCTCATGCAGCTCCTGTACGCTGGTAAACAAAACCTCATGCAAAATAAAGAGCTGCAAACACTTTGTTATGGAAGCTTGGCTCTGCCCCTGGGTAGGATTGCACCCCAGGTCAGTTCAGCTAACAAGGTGTGTGTACCACATCTCCACAGGAAAGCAGCAGGAAGACACCACTTACAGTGGTCCCAACACAAATTTCCCCAAAGGGTGACTGTTTTTCTCTTGCAAACACCAGATGTGTCTTTGTCACTGAGGCCCTAAAATCTTGCATCTTATCAAGTCCAATATGGTGTTCATGAGGATCATTTTGCAATATACTTCTAACTTTTTTCAGAACCACTGAAGGAGCTTTTGGCAAACAGAGCTAATTTCTGGTGCACAAACTGGACAACTATTACTCTGTGTGGTACCCCACAGAGAAGCTTTCTTGGCCCAGTGGCTGATTTGATGAAGGAGAGTGGTGCTGCTGCTCCCAGAGGAGCTGTGGGCCTGGCCTCAGTCGATGCAGAACCACATCAAGCTGAGCTCTGCAGGCCTTGCTCTCCATCTGATGCAAGCTTTGAATCTTCCTGCAGGAACTGGATTTAGCTCATAAGGGCACTGTCTGTGGGGACTCACTGCCTCCCACCTTTGGTGTTTGGCTGTGGAGCAGCTGCTGGGGCTGCACTCTGAGGCCTCATGGTGCTTCTGACCCTGTGCACCAAAAGGAGACAGCAAAGCACAAACATGTCTTTGGGTCCAAGAGGTGCCACCTGTGGTTCAGAGGAGACCCAGGGTGGGAGTGATATAGCATGAAAGGAATCAGTGTGGCTTAAATCTGCCTAGCATGGCCAGGTAACAGCCAGTGGCCTCATGATGGGTCCCCAGTTCTCTTTTATTTAGCAGCATAGAAATACTCTGTGTCAGGGCTGGAAACAAGGGGTGAAAGGGAATGAGGGGTTCCCATGCCAGACCAATTTTCCAAATCATGAGTCACTTCTAGTATGCTTTGGTGCTTGATCTTTTTCCAGCTAGTATTGAAAAGAAGACAGTTGGCAACCAAAGGGGGAAAGAACAAAAATCCAAAAGAACCAGGCTTCTATTGGCAACCTTTTTAGAGGCCTTGAGCAGTTTCTTTTTGGCTTGTTCCTAACTTTGTTTTTCCCAAGGTAGGGTATGGTGTCTGTAAGGGCCAGCTGCAATGCCAGCCAGCTGTGGTGGCTGCACCACTGTGGCCTCCTCTGCAGGGAGCTGGGCAACAGAGCCCAGAAGGTGCCCCTGTGCCAAAGAGCTCCCTGTCTGACATGGGTACAACACTGCTAGGTTATAGGAGAAGGACAGATCATATATATTCAACAGAAGTACTCTGTGAACCTTGCAACTTTTAAGTCTGCACTCTGTCTCCACCAAAAAAAAAAATCCCCATGTATGCAGCTGGAGATTTGGATATACTTGGAACATTTGTCCAGCAGTAAGAGACTCCAGTGGCAAGTTTGTCACTTACAGAATAAATCAAAAATTTAAAAATAAATACAGGGCTGAAGTAGTTTTCTCTCTGGCCATGAGGTAGCACCATTGAGCTATTCACAGCTAACCTGCCTCAATTTTACAGGCAGTGTTTCTGCAGACACAAGTTGCCTGTCATTTTACATTGACCATCTCAAGAGATTAGGTTTACCACTGTGCTAATTTAGTGAGGAGTCAGGCCATGCCAACCTCTCCTGGCCATTTCCCCCCTCTGTGACCTTTCTAACTCCTTGCATGAAAATCAGCATTTTATTGACCATGCTCATATCACATCCTTTACCAAGATGTCCCTGGTGAGTGCTGGTGAATGCAGACTGTGCCAGGCTCTCTGCTGACCAGGGCTGTCCTCAGCCAGCCCCACCACACAGCTCCCCAGGGATGAGCAGAGAGGGCAGGACAGGCTCACACTGCAAACTGCAAAGTAGGAGATCCAAAAAATATTTACAGGTTTGAATGGGGAACTCAATTTGAGCTCCTAATGGTGTTTTTTGTAAGTACATTAAAAGATAGATAGAAACAGACAAGTCAAATCTATTCTTGGACACCTATATTTGATTCTATTACCCACCTCTTGAAGACATTGAAGAATTTGAGAAGAGTGCATTTTGCTGCCAGACATTGTCTGCAAAACATCAGATCATGGCCTACAGGACACCCACTTTCCTCCCAGGCAGCTCTCTGCATTGTTTTTGTGTACCTTTGCCAAGAAAATTCAGAACAGAGTGAAAAAATCCAATTTGCAGGAATGCTTTGCTGGCCCCCTGCAAGCCCATTGCTCTGGACAACATACTTCCTACATCAAAAATTATCTCAGGGAAAAGAATAGAAAAAGAAAGATTATATTATGAAAAGCTATTTCCATCTGCAGCTGCACGGTTGATGGGATCCACCCAATGGCAATCAAGGAAACACTAACCTTAGCTTTTCAAGGAGGCTGCATGAACATCAGATTAAATTCTTCAGCTCCAAATGGCATTTACGTCAGAAAAAGGGAATTATGCTTTCCAGAGCTTCTAGGGACACAGATTGTGCTGACATCCAATGACACTTATTTCCCTGTGCAACATTGCCAGGGGCAAATACAAGAATTGCCCAATATTTACAAACCTTTTTTTTTTTTTCAGTGATTGATTTGGTTGCAGCAAGAGAAAGTATTGTGCTTTTGAGGAACACGTCAGGACTTTCCATGACAATGGAAAGTTGCTGGTGGATGTATGCTGGTAACGTGGGAGAAAACATGTCAGCCCCATTGATGGAGGCAGGGCCCAGATGGGAAAATGTTACAAGAGAAACATGGAGCAAGTGGGAGATTTTACCCAGCCTACCCACTATGCTGCAGCAAACCTTGTGCTTTGTGAGATGGAAAATGATCTGTAGTTCCAACAAACACCACAGGGCTGCTGACGTGGAGGCAAATCTGACAGGAAGGAAAACGATAGTGACCTTGGAATAAATTCTGGATGCCTCAGTCTGAGCTGGAGCAGCTGTGCTGCAGACAGCCCAGCACCACGGAGGACGAAGTGGCCTCCCTCAGGGATCAGCACTGCTCAGCCTCTTCAGCCCTCTGGCAGCCTGGCTGCATGCAGGTTTGCTGGGAGGTTTTGGAGGAAGGCAGATTTCTCATTTCTTTCATAACTCTAATAGTCAACAGACACAGTGTCTTCTGACCCCCCTCACTGAAGGGCCAGCTGACAGACAGCTCCCACTTCAGTTTCTGCAAATCCTCTGAATATCTTGGAGAGAAACATTTCTCTGGGTGAGATACTGCCACAGCTCCAGTGGTGCTGCTTCTTGGTCCCAAGCACAGACAGTGGTGACAGCAAGTGAGGATTACTGGCCACTTCAGTTTCTGCAAATCCTCTGAATATCTTGGAGAGAAACATTTCTCTGGGTGAGATACTGCCACAGCTCCAGTGGTGCTGCTTCTTGGTCCCAAACACAGACAGTGGTGACAGCAAGTGAGAATTACTGGGTGTGACAGGGGCTCCTCAACACCCCAGGCATGCACTTCTCCTGCATCTGAATCTACTGAATTTGGGTTAACAGGGGTGGCAATGGAGTCTGGCTATTTCCGCACCTTCTACCTCAGAGATGTACAGATGCAAGCTCACATTGTCCAGAGGGTTTGTAGGGCCAGGGGTTCCAGCAAAAGATGGAGTAGGCAGCACAGAAGTTTGGGAACTGCTGTTCTGTGGTTAGCAGGGCTTTGAGGTGCTTTCTGGTTTGTTTGAGGGGTTTTTTTTGTTTGTTTGTTTTTTTAATTTTTGGTTCTGTTTTTTGGTTTTTTTAGATTAGGATGCCAGCTCTTAGTTTTGGTAGGATTTGAAAGGATCTAAGACTGCACAGGCCTTCCACTCATCATGGAAATCTGAGCAGGATGCTCAGCTCCTCTGTTTCAAGGGAACTGAACAATGAGCAGCTCCTGTGACTGACCTCACCATACTCCAGAGTTTATCAGGGGCCCTTGAAGTCATGTCCCCTGGACTTGCTCCAGAGGTGTTTCTTGGGGTCAGGAGCTGTACAGGCAGTGACCGACCATTTCTACTTCTCCTGTATCACAGCAGAAACACATCATGCTCAGGAGTGAGTGCTTGGCATCTGCTCAGGGCTCAACCAGGAAAACACCACCAGGAGCCCCCAGGGATTCTGTAATGTGGAATCTGTTGTATGCAGTGAAGAGCATGCACCACAATCCCTTTGCCTCCAAGAGCCTTCGGTCCAGAGAATGGCTTAGGGGAGAGCACACAGTGGGATGCTGGAGGTATTACTCAGGGTGAAGCATAATCCACCAAGGCCTCACAACTGAATCCAAATCTTGTTTTATTTGCTGATAATTCAAAACCCTGAGCTTTTAAGACCCATTTAACAAGAGGCAGCGTTTGTGACTTGGGCTGATACAAGTGTTTCATACATTCACTGTACCAAAAATATCTCCCAGAGCAATTTTCAGATTTCTACTGAGTGAAACAAGAGAATTCCTCTGTTAGTGAGTGCTAGGCTGCCAGACAGCCCAGCTATGATAGAACAGACTAAAGTATATCTGCATAATGAGTTTTTGGCTGTGTGGCTCTCACTACACCAGGAAGAGGTGGTTTACCTAGACCATTATGCTGAATGTTTAAAACAGAAGTTTACCTAGAGCATGCAGCACCTCTCTCACCCTCGAAGTCAACATGACCTGAGGGGGCAGTAAAAGCAGAGATTTAACCTCCAGCAGGTTTCTCATAGTTGAATTTGCTCTTCATTCATCCTTTTCTTTATTTTCCATTGCAAATCATAGAGAGCTTCTCAGTGCTGGAAAATGTTTCTGCTAGGTTTTAGCCCAGTAGTGCCCTCCCTAGCCTCTGAACAAACACATGGAACACAGAGCCCTTATCAGTGGGAAGTGGCCTCTTCACCTTTTGATGAGTGTAAATCTTCCAGCATCATCTCATCTGTGTCTATTATAAGAGAAACAAAACAAATAGCAGGGGAAATGAATATGGTATCTAACACTGGTTTCTTCTCTCATAGTCTTTTGTATTTGCCCCAGTGACACTTTGAGAAGAGCAGCCTGAACCAAACCCACCTCACTGGTGCAGGATGAACCTAATTTTGTGCTTTGCCCACAGCCCTTCCCACCAAACTGTACTTTGCACTACAAAAGCAATGACCATGGTGAAAGAAGAAGGTAAAATTTAGGTGACAGAAAATGGGTCTGAGACAGACCAGCAGCAGGAATTTAAGTAGCAAATGGGGTGAGAGCAGATACTCACCTAAACGAAACCACACACTGAGGGAAAAGAAGCATGGATTTAGCACAGCCCTTTAGAAATAAGCATTAGAGATCACAGCCTCACCCTGCACCAACCACAGCATCACATAATGGGTGTAATTCCTCTGTATAAGGTGACTTGGAAGATACTCACCTAAACGAAACCACACACTGAGGGAAAAGAAGCATGGATTTAGCACAGCCCTTTAGAAATAAGCATTAGAGATCACAGCCTCACCCTGCACCAACCACAATGGGTGTAATTCCTCTCTATAAGGTGACTTGGACATGTGGAAAACCAGACTGAAGCTCTGTTTTCCTGTTTAAATTAGCATCTGCTTCTCAGCTGGTCCATGTCAGCCCTCACAGCCAAGAATGAGATACTCCAGCATCTGGAGGCAGACATCTCAGCTAACCAGGGCACAAAACATCCAGTCTCTGGCAAACGTAGCTGGAAGCAGCCTGTGCCCCCAGCATGCAGGTCCTGCCAGCCCTGCCCCTGTGTCTGCCCAGGGCAAAGGCACAGAACGCTGACATTCAGGGGTGCTGCACAGGAGGAACTGGCTGAGAACTGCTCTACTCCCACCTCCCAGCATTGGCTCAAATCTCAGGCAAACATTTCTTAGGAAGGGATATCTGCAGGTCACGAGTCTCGTGCCTGCCAGGGAAAAACCACAGAGCAAACAAAAAGAGATCAGCTGATCTGTGCAGAGCGCTGGGAGAAAGCCACACAGCCAGTGTGATTTATGCTTCCTCTTCCAGGATGTGTCCTGGGGAGTGCTCCATGGCCACATGTCAGAGCCTCCCCAGTGCCAGCTGGGCATGTCTCTGGCAAACTCCCTGGGCTCACACAGTCCTGCCAGGGATGGCTGTAGCCCCTGGGGAGCAGGATCTGCTCCTTCCAGGAGAGCTGCCAGCAGCCATGCCCCATGCCATGGGAGCTCAGTGACAGCAGGAGGGGCTGTGGAGGTCAGGGTTTGATGAAGGCGTGCCAGGGAAGAGGTCTGAATGTGTGATGCTCAGGAGGGGACATGAAAGAAAGCTGTGGAGAAAATTTCTCCCCTGTCCAGCCGAGTTCCAGATCCCTCCCCAGAGCAGGTGTGAGCAGCTCCCAAGACATGGGTGCCTGTTTAGCAGTGCTCCTTCTCTCTCCTGCCTTGTCCAGCCTGGGAGGCAGCCCAGCCTCTCTGGTGCCTGGACACCAGGACAGAGGCAGAGGGGGTTTGCCAGCAGCTCCCTACTAAGGACTCCACCCCACCTGCAAACAAAAGAGTAAGGCACAAAGGATGCTTTCTGTCTCTTAAGGATGCACTTGAGAGTTGTTCTTGGTCAGATAGCTGAGGAGCTCTAAAGGAGTCTCACAAGATTCAGGACTCACAAGATTGATCAAATATAGTAGTATTATTGTCCTGTTAGTGCTTGCAAAAACAATAGGATGATATATCCACTTCCAAATTTAGGAATGCCAGCATCCTTCACGTTGTTTATAATTTTTTTTTTCCAGAACATAAATCCTTTGGGCCAGCTCTAATGTGGATGAGATGGCAATGTGGATGGGATGCACTGTATTAATGCAGTACCACCCTCTCTGGCCTTAGGTTTTATTTCCAGCCACATCAGAAATGACATAGGGCCACCTGTAGCTCTCTGATCCACACCACAGGAATCACTTGTGGTAGATTTAAGCACTGGAGACTTAAATACACAGTCATTTTCCAGTGTGAGTTTAACAATAAGGATGAGCAGCTCACCCAGACAAGCGTGTTTCCCTTTGCACTTTGGAAAAGAGGACAGAATAGCAAATCAGGGGACCAGAGAGTGTTAAAAATTAGAACAATATCTCACACTTGCAATATACATGCAATACAAGAAGTACAAATCAAACCAAAAGCAATGACCAGGAAATTCATTGCTTCTTTGGTGCTCTAGAACTGAGTGGTACCACATGAGAATTGCCACTCTCCTTGCACTGAAGCAGGAGGGGTTTACCTTTCTCATCTGGCTGCCCTCTGTCAAGCAGGAATGTTGTTTTATCTGGCATCCAGTGCAGAACTGAAAGCACTGTGGACTCACCATGCAAGGCTTGAACTAACCTGCTCAGATTCTGCCAGTCCAGTTTTTTTTGGGAGGCCACACTGGGTCCTGGCAGCTTCCTTGGACATCCAGGGCTGTTGGAGCAGCCCCAGCTTTGCACCTGACCGGGTGTGGTCCTGTCCCACCACAGGAGCCAAAGGAAAAACAACTCAGTTTGAGCCCTCAGAGCATGTTCAGCAGGAACCCACGATGGGCTCACATCCCACCTGGGCCCGTGTGTGGCACCAGCTGAGCCAGCCATGCCCAGAGCCAGTGCTGGTGTCCAGGAAAGCACTCCCGAGCTTCTCCTGCCCGGGATCACCGCTGAGCAGCACACCCTGAGCAGGACCCTGGGGCTGTGGATGCATCCTGCAGCAGATCCTGCACCCCCATCTAGTGGCCTCAGCGCTCCCTGTGGCACCAGAGGCAGGAGGGAAAATCCTGTGAGGACATCCAGGGCTTGCAAGAAATCACTGGCTGCACAGAGTGGGTGAGTAAAGAGTGACAAGGTACAGCACAGCAGCCGGGATTCCCTCCTGACACCCTGGCTGTGCTTCATCTCACCAGCTGCAGATGGCTGTGCTGTAAAAGATCCTGCCAGGTTCTCTGCAGTCTACAGAATGGAACTGAATTTTTTTCAGGTTTGATTAATTTAATCCTAAAGTAGATACGAAGAAGTGTTGTGAATCGGAGTTTAGAGAGGCCTCTCTCTTTCCCCTGACAATTGGAGGATGAGTAACTAATTGAAATGTCAGCATCTACATGGTGGGCATCTGTAACTGAGAGGCAGATCCTATTTTATTTATCTTATGATCTTATTGAATCAATTTAAATACAAATCTTGCTTCTCACGGATATCACAAGAGATTTGAGATTGCTTGTTTAAGTAACACTGTAACAGTGCTGTCAGAGTTGTGTATGAACATATTCAGCAGAACATCATTCCTCATCCCCTGCAAAAAAGAACTCACTTCTGGTTTATGCCATTTCAAAGCCCCTAATGTCTGGTTTTGAACACTCAGCCCCTGCAACACACAAATACACAGATGAGTGAAATTTTACAGGCAAGGATGCTGGCATAGCTACCTGTGGCATGGAAATACTTCTCTTTGCATCTCATTACCTCCAAGCAGCACTGAGATTCTTGTAAGGGAAGAATAAAACTTCCCAGAGAGCTCAGCAGCTTTGTTCTTCCTCCACTGCAGCACTGTACCCCTGCCCAAGTGACCTCCTTGACTGAGTGAAAACAGAGGTGCTGTCTCAAAGATAAAGGGACTATCGGGAGCAGTCACAAGACCTGATCTGAGGGGCAGGTGGGATGAGGGGTCCCCTAGAGGTCCCTTCCACACTGAGTCTTCTGGTGGTTAGTGGTGACCACCAGGACTAAGGCAATGGTGAATACAAGATCTGAGACACCAGAAGGGGCAGCAGGCTGGGCCTGCCACTGGGACAAGAGGAAGGTGCCAGTAAGCAGGATCTGTCCCCAGCACCAGGTGGGGAGAAGAAATTGTGAGAGTTTTGGAAGGGCAGGGCCAAGGAAGGAAGGCAAAAGAAGTTGTGGCAATCTTGCCTGCAGAGCCTGGGAGACTCCCAGCAGCCCTGTCCTGCAGCACCCATATGCAGGGAGCCAGGAAAGTGCCCCTCTCTCCTCCTTGCTGGCCCCAGGCAGCTGCAGGTGGTCCATGGTGGCTCACAGGGTTTTCAGCTCTAAAGGAGCACAACAGAAAACAACAGCTCTCCTTCACAGCAGGAACTGCTTAGGCAGGAGAAACATGCAGAGAAAATGAATTACTGGACAGCTCAATTAAGAGAGCATCATTCAGCTTTAGGAGCCCAGCGTGCAAAACCAGTCCTGACTTTTCTACTTTAGGCTGCTCGTGGCTTCCTGGCTCTTGCTTTACATTGACTGTGTCAGGTCCCATCATAAGAGCTGAGCAGGCCCTTAAACACCAGAGTACTTGGCCCTTTCCAGCCCAGGAAGATGGGTCCTGCCTCTCCATGAGGATTTTCCTATTTTTCTCTTCTTAGCGAGACTGATATTATCTGCCCAGGCCTGCCAGTGTCTTCATCCCCTCTCCTGCAGTCACAGCTTCTAAATAAAGCAAAAGCATCAGCCATCTCTGACACCAAAATAACTTGGGCACCAGCTACTCTTTGGTGAGACTCAATGCTAAGTCCTCTCAGAGGGCTCAACAAACTCCTCCCTGTGAGGGCTTTTTGCTTACTGTTCCCTCTTCCTGCATCTTTGACAGAAATGATACCAAGGAACGACAATATTCAAAGGAGGTTGAGGCTCAGGTCTCTAGTGGGAAAACTAGCCTGCTTTTGAGCCTCTCACAGCCTTCACCACGCCAACTGCAGGCAGCACAGGGATGCAGGGGAGGGTGCCAGAGCAGCCATCACACATCCTCTGCTGGGGAAGCTCTCGGGGTGGCTGGTCCCCATCTCGTCAGCTGTGCTGATGCAGGTGTTTATGAGACTGCTCTAAACCTGGTTAGGTAGACAGTCCAGGTTTTTCCAAAATCTCCTCCTAACAACTCCCAATTATTTTACTGATTCGGTTTCATCAGTGCCATTAATGGGGTGCAGGACCACAGCCAGGGCAGGCAGCAGAATCTCTTGAAGGAGGCCTTACCACAAGAGGAGACATACCACAGAGCTGTTCTCACAACACTGTGGTGCAGTGGGAGGCAAAGCATTTGCATCTCCAGACACCACAGATGAGTCTGTCTATTTTTGAAGTTGCTTTTCTCAGCTATGATCCTCTCCAGTCACAGGCTCTCATGGCTGCCAAAAAGATAGCTCCTATAGAGAATGAGGAGTAGGCATTCTAGCTGAGCTGAAATGCAGAAAAACTTGCCAAAGGAAGCAAAACACAAGGCGTTTCAGGGTAGCCCTCCCTTTTTTTTTGTGTACCACTTGTATTTTTATCAAGTATGTCTTTCATCAGCTTTAATTCATAAAATTCACTTCTTGCATTCCCATCAAGAGATTTCTCTACACAAACATGATGAGTACAGTTTTAGTTTCCACCCCCAGAGAAATAAATGACTACATTTATCTTTCTTAGTCAACTAAATTTACAAATTCGTACCTTTGATACATGATGGCAATCCTGTGCACTGCTGTAATCTCTACCAAAACTTACTCATTTCCCTGTAAGAGTCCATATCTAGGTAGTACTTTTGTTATGGCTTCAAGCAAACAATAAAAAGTACTTCCTTTTGACACCTTTAGGACACAAGAGTGCAACTGTGACAGAGGTTAAAGATTGTGAATGGATTTAGTAAAGGAAGTCAGATACCACACAGACCCACCACTTGCAGAGAGAATTTGCTCTGAACACTAACCAGACTGATGTCATCAAGGGCATGCTTTTGGTTAAGATTCAGCAAGCAGAGCAACGCTTTCAAACTAGTAAAAGCCAATTTCTGTTTTCACCATTTCAACCTTCCTTACATCTAGCCCAGGTTTCTGGTGAGCCTTTTGTGTAATCAAGCCTTTCACGTTATTTTTGCAGGCAAACCTACTAACACCAGGCAACTTTGTGGTTCAAAGTAACAGCTTTGCACAAAACCAGTAAATCCAGTAATGTTAAATTTTCAGGTAAATCAGTGGCTCAAATGGAGTAGCAGAAGAAAAATAAGGATTGAAATTAAAGGCATGTGTAATTTGTTCACAAGTTAGGAGGGCTGGTTTCTATCCTCAAGATTAATCTTAGATCCTGTTTTATTTTAGGAATTCAGAATAATTGATTCATGATGAATCTTTGCAAACTTTTCTTTCACAGATCATATCAAGAATCCCATCCATATAGGAATACAGTGCTTCTGTCTTAAAACTTCCTCCATTCCTCAGTACCCACTTGAGTTTTGGAATAATTTATTTACCATTTAATGACAGTAGCCCAGGAGCCAGAAGGAAATGCTGTCTTCAGCCAGCCCTGCTAGCTCAGCTGCAAAGCACCCACAGAAGGTGGCTCGTGGGAAGATGCTGTTCTTTATCACCACCTTTACACCATATTCCTCCTGCAGCACCCATTTCCTGCACCTAATAGTGGGGACAGGCAGAGTTCACACATTCTCCTGCTGTCCAGGTAAGCTTCTCACACAAACATTTAAGAAGGTGAAATAGAGTATTGCAGAAAGAGGATGGGAATCACACTGAAGTTCAGGTGCCTTAGACAGCTGTGTCACACAGATAGCTGCATTACACATCTGGGTCCTGTCACCACATCAGTCCTGCCCCAGCACATTGCTTCAGCAAGGGACAAAACAGGCACAGAAACTTCTCTGGCAGTAGGAGCTCAGGAGAGAACAGCTCAGCTTCTAATTTTTCTATCAAAAATAATTTTGTTGTCTTTCAGACTTGGACAGAGCAGAGAAGAAAACTGACCTGATATGCTTACTTGTGTCTATGCTTTTTTGGTTTTTTTCCCTCCTATTTTCTTCATTCCACACATAAGGGAATGCTGTCCCAAGTTTCCCAATCAAGCTACTTCTGTTGTGGGTAGGATTTCCTAGTATTTCTGAAGATAGCATCAAGAACATATGCTGCAGACAGACAGGAGATAGAGGCTAAGCAAGTACTGGAAGCCCAGTTTTAACACAACCCCCTCACCAAACACACAATGTTATGCTGTAAGAAAAGCAGATTTCAAAGATTTCCTATTGACTAAAGCTAGGATATATTAGCAGGAGAACAAAATTATTGTATACACCAGATGAGACTGAGTGAAAAAGAGGGAGAGCTGGAAATCGTTTCACAGTAATTTTGCATTTAACTCTCCTAATTTCTTGCAAATTCTGTGTCCGTTTCCTACCTCATTTTATGTAAAACTTTGTTTTCAAAACAAGGTTTACAGTTCCTCAGGAAAACCCCACATTTACACAATTGTAGTTAAGTTCACCTTCACCAGGACACTGGTGATGTGTCCTCTACCAGCAGTTTGGTTTTTGTTCCTGGATGTGGTTTGTCTGTTAAGCCACCACTGTCACTCAGCCCCAGCGTGCCTGCAGCAGCTCTGCCCCCGCAGCTTCTCGGAAGCACACGCCTGGGCTCTGCTGAGACACCCACCACAGCAGGGAGAGCCACCTTCAGCATGAGCTGAGTGAACACACCCTGAATGCCAGCCAGCAGCTTTCCATCCTGGGGGGCCACTGCCCAGCCTCCCTGGAACACCCCCCAAGAGAACCAGTGTGTGCAGCTTGTCACCGACCTCAGGGCCAGAGTTCCGTGCACACGATTGTCCTGAGAGGACTGCTAAGCTCCAGGAGTATGACTAGCAGAGACCTCAGCAAGTCCAAGGCTTTGTCACAGGACAAGGGTGGTGGCTCCATAGGCCTGTGAGCCAATCCACAGGCATGCAGGGTGCTGTGGGCTCAGCTCGTTCCTCCTGTCCTTTCAGCATGGTCTCAGCTCAGTTACTGTGCAGTAACACAAGGAACCAGTTCAGGATGCTGATCTATCTGAGCAAGCTTTCTTTGCTAAGGTAGTTCATGGCTGGCTCAGATGCCCAGTCTGGCTCACTGCAGAGTGCCATGGGTGCAATGCTGACAAGAAAAGGGGTGGGTGGGTGAGGATGGGATCAGGAGCAAGGATGGGACTTGGCAGGTTTCACTCACAAGGATCTCCATACATGGCCCCCACTCTCAGCAGATGCTGTGCCAAGAAGCATGCTGGTGGCCATGTGAATTTAAAAAGACTCCAAACATGGACACAGTTCTCAGAAATAAACCATTTCTTTTAATTGGCAAGTAGAACACACATACAGATCATTAGTATTTTATAAACAATATTAAGTTACAAATGCATGTTAAAAATTGCAGTTCATGGCAGCTAAAAGCTTGGAGTCCTAAATGCATCTTTGCAATGCTTCATTACATCCCTTTCCCCAGTCTGCTGGGTGAAGATGAATAAAAGATCATTTATCATCTACTAGAAGGTGGTCTACTATATATTCAAACAAAACCAAAACTTAATTCCTAAGAACATCACTAAAAACAGAGGCATTCAAAGTACTTTAGCCATCCTCAATCATGTCAGATGCAGTGAGGACACAGTTAAGAATTATTCTTTAACACTTGAAGCAAAGACAGACATCTTCACATTAAACTGATCAATGCTTTCTGATCCAACTCAGCTTAAAACCTGTACTAGCTTCTAGCCCACAGAGGCCTAAAATCCATCATGCAGGCTTCCAAGCCATCAAAGCTAGATGTTTCTATATCAGACCCTTACACAGAGAAAAAATTATGGTGTACAGCTAAACAGCATACATAAATATGCATTGGATATTCAGAAGAGCTTTATTCCTCTCCTTTTGTTGGTATTAGTGAGATACACAGCTCATTCCATTTTTACTATACTCATAGCATTACCAAGTTATCATTATGCATGTTAATATACTAAATATCATTTAACAAGTCTCTTTTAAAAAGTATTTAAAAACATTTTTGGAAAAGTAGAAATCTATTTTCCAGAAAAGCAAGTGGTACTAGGATAGCATGGACTCCAGTGCATAAACATCCTTTCGGAGAAAACCCATCTTGATGGCTTTCGTGCCTGGGAATCAGCACGTCTCAGCTGCCAGATTCATATTCTATTTGTCCTTCTCACTGTGGTGATAAAAGGTCATCAAATTAAGCTTACCTTGTCTTTCAGTTGGCAGACTTTCAAAGATTACCATTCACCGGACTGTGTAAGAGACACGTAGTTTTGACACAAGTTCATTTCTTTCTTACTCATATTTATGAGAGTCAGTTTTATTATACTGCTGAGATAGCATCTTCAAATCCAAAGTCTGCTGAATGTGCCTGGAGAAATGACTTCGTATCTCAAAAATATCAAGAGTACCATTCAGATTTGAATTTCTATTAAAAACTGTGCACAGTTAGCAAAAATTACACTGCTGTAAAAACAAAAGGCCTGTTCCTTGGCCTGTTCAGAAATACACACTACAATGTAGATGACTACGCCAGAGGGATTTTTCTCTGCTTCTTTTCTAAATACAGGCATTAAAAGCAAAGTGTTACTAAGCTTAACCTAAGAGAGCAGGCAGGGGATGTAGCATAATATACATTAACCAGGAACAAAAAATAGTAACAAATAACGTTTCTAGAAAATGCTGCATATTAACAGCATGCTTGGTTTCCAAAACACAAGGAATTGCATGGGAGTTGTCAAGATGAAGTCCACACACCCTGATCATTGAACTGATCACTAGATTCCAAGAAACCAAAGCAAATTTAAAAATACACATGGCAACTGCCTAGAAGGCAGGTTTTTATCATCTGTCAATAACCAGATGAATAAAGTGCATAGCAACTATTATAACAGTTTCTTGAAAAGAGAATACATTTACCAAGTCTCAAAGTTTGTAAGCTTGACACTTATCCGTACATTTTGCTACATGTGTGGCTTCCCTTTTGTTTTGCTATTTAGCATCACTAATCAACCCTTCAGCACTGTCCTGTGATTTCCTTTGCACTTCATATGGAATGCGCTGAGATCTCTGACTGTTGCCTGATGTATGTCTGGAAGCTCTTGTCACCAATGGGATGTTCTCTAAAAGAAAAGAAAAAAACAGTATTACACATAGAGCCATCTGTCAGGACATGAAAATGTCAGAACAGAAACTGGAACATACAAGAACTTTTTCCTTAAATATACTGCACTTCACTTGAGCTAGGACTGAATTGATCCTCTTTTTTGTCAGCCACATGCAGAATGCTTTATGGGTACACAAACTACAGTCATGTGGCTGTGCCAGCCACTCTTTCCATTTTTAAACCAACACTCCAAGATAAGCTGGTAAACATATCTATCTTCTTTTATTAACTACTGCTCAGCTCACCAGTATGGGTTCAAAATTTAAAACCAACAGTATAACAAACCCACATTTAAATTTTATGAATGAAACTGCATTTAAAAAAGCATTAAAAAATTCACTACAGTGCTTTAAAATATTGTGATATAAATCCTAAGTCACAGTGCTACTATGTATTTGCTGAGTATTTTTTGACAAAATACAGTGAAACCCAGAGTATAAGCAAGGGAAATACCATCTTCCAGGCTGTTCCCCTGTTTGTCCAACCCACTGTACTTACTGGCTTCCATACTTTGTCTTCTTAAATTTATCCCTCTTATATTGAGCATGCTCCTGCTCTAAATTTCCAACACCTTCAATAATCAGCTTTAGTGTTTTATATGTCTCCTTAGGGTCATCAATGACGAATGTAGAATACTCTTCCTCTTCAGGTCCATCATATACAGATTTGCTTCCACAGGCCTCTGGAGAAAAAAAATTAAAGTACA
Source organism: Passer montanus (assembly GCF_014805655.1). Taxonomy (NCBI): domain Eukaryota; kingdom Metazoa; phylum Chordata; class Aves; order Passeriformes; family Passeridae; genus Passer; species Passer montanus. The sequence goes on from NW_024367707.1 coordinate 16,822,114, forward strand.
GGAATAGATATGAGGCAGGGGAGAAAAAAAGTAAGACAAGCAGACTAAAAATATTCAGTCTGGGGTTCATACAGTTTCTTGGTTTGCTTCTGCATAACCACCACAGAACTGTGGCTGACATCAGCAGCAGAAGCTTTGCTGGGCTGTTGGGAGGAACAGAGGGTGTCCCATGCCCATTCCATCCTCCTCATCTTGTATGGAAAGGGCAGCAAACCTAGCAGCTGTCCTGGCTTGGTGGGAAGGTGTCCTTTGCTGCACAGGCAATGCTTTAAACTCAATTGTCACTATCTGCACCCCTTGCACACATTTTGGAAACTCTTAGACAGGCCTGCCTCTGCCACTGCGCTGCCTGGTTGGCCTGCACAAAGTCAAATATTCACTTGTTGGGACAGGTTCCACCCCCAGGCAGCAAGTACAGGCTGAATTTGAAAACATTACAGGCTGAAGTAGTCATGTTTTACCACATTATCCCTAAAAGATTCATACAATAAGCATAGGCAGAATATGCCATAACTACTGCCTGTCTGCCTGCTTTACGACATATCCCAAGGGGCAAGTTATCCTCCCATACCTTCTGATCTTACCAGGGAGCCCTCCTGAGAGACCTGGACACTGACCACACATCACCATCCACAACATATTGCCCATGAGATCTACTCCTGCACTGTAGTGGAGCGTATCAGAAGGGGAAAGAAGGGGAAAGAGTATTTTACTTTGTCTCTCCTTCTAGCTTTACTGCTGTGCCAGTCTCAGCTTTCAAATTCCCTTCCCCTTGCTGCACTGTCTGTGCCAGACCTGCGTCCTTTTCCCCAGCACTGACACTCGATGCTGGCTCTGGCAGTGAGGATTCGGAACAGGGGAAAGCTGGGCACCAGTTCAGACAGCTCGGAAGTGGTGAGGATCTTGAGTTTGCAATTGCACAGCAGCCAGGAACAGATTAAAGTGCTTTCCAGGCTGTGTGTTTGACACCACTGGCTTATCTCATATTATAAAATAAAGTCCTATTTAAAGATCAGTGCCACAGTGAAGGCTTCCCCGCCACTCCCTGTGCTAAACTGAGATTTCAAGTCTGGCACTGTGTACACCGGATACTTCTCTTGGCATGCCTACTAGTACCAACTTCCTCTGCCATCTCTTCTTTCTTTTATCCTTCCCATCACATCTCTGCTTCCCTCAGCTCCTGAAAGTTTCAAAGCCAAAACTCCACTTTTCAGCATTTCACAGGCATCCACAGGTCAATCCTCGATGGGTAATTCTGAAAGAGCCTTTCTGAAACCATTTGTATCCAGCTTGTTCTTAGGATCTGAATCAGGGAATGTGCGTGCACATGACTTCTGGTAACACAAAACCATATTCCACTGAAACCTCGGCTTTGCTGGTGCAAGTTCTTGTCAGGATCAGTAAACCTCTGGTTCAGTGCTGGCTCTGATTTGTCAATTCAGAGCCTCCAAGCAACACTCTGTGCCTATGCTATTTTAGGATGATGTGGTTAAGACCGTATTTCAAACAACTGTTAGTACGCAAAGAACTTTTTACAGACCATGAGACTGCACCAAAAATAATACACACAACTGCCTCAAGACAGCAAAAGGGGAAACAAGTGGAATAAAGGCCACTATGTTCTAGGATGTAATTTGAAAGGCTGATTAAGTCAGGACATCCAGCTTTTCACAGGCATTTTTGCCTTGGTAAGTGAATTGGAGATGTAACGATCTTTAATCCTCACCTTGCATTTTTTCCAATTTTGGCATATACAGGTTGAAAAGGGAGTAGATGCGCTCAGTTTCTCGATCTCCATCTATATCCAGTTGTATATTTGCTGGCAGGCCTCTGTAAGGCATCAGAAAGAGAGGTAAAAGTTATATGCTAAACAGTGTATTATGGCACATAAAGCACTTAGCAAGGAAAACAAAGTAAAAGTGAGTTCTCATGAAAGCCAACAGATTGTGTGTAACAGAGCTCAAAGCCTTCTATTTTTTCCCAAAAGAAAAGAAGTTAAAATTTATTTATGCCTCTATTTATCCAGCACCCTTTCACTGACTTGAAAGAGAAGACTTTATCAGTATCCAGACATTATGGTGAATTAGACAGCTACAACCAGATGGAGGAGCCAAAGCACTGAACTTGCAGATACCCAGGTCTTATATCTTAGTCTAACTACCACTACAGTCTTGTGACTTCTCTCAGTTTAGATGAAAATTGCTTCCTACAAACCAGACAGTGCATCTTTGTTTAAGAGAAAGCATGAGCAGCCCCCTGAAAAGATCAGTGTAGAACTAAATCTATCAGCAGATGAGTGCTTCAGGAATTTATAAACAGGATATTGAAGAGATTTTGGGCATTTTTATCAATGACACACTATCAAAACCAAAGTATTTTTAATCCCACATTCATCTCCTATCACCATCTCTAACTCTAAAAAGTCAACATTTCCATCGTGATTCCATGCAGAATCAGGAATACCAACAGATGGCCTTTAAACACCTGTATCCTGGTTAACTGTGCCCCTGCAAGTCACCCTGCAGACACATGTACCCATGGCAGTAGCCATGGCACATGAAAACCCTTACCCTGTGCAGGGCGTGCAGCCAGGGGTGTTGTCTGCAGTAGCTTTACAGCAAAGCCAGTGGCCATTGAGATAGGCTGAGGGATGGTAGACTGTGAGGCGCTTCTTGTTGCACTGGCTAACTTTGGTGAGGATATCAATCCAGTCCTTGGCCTCCACACAATTATTTGCTTGGATATACAGGACTCTCCTTTCAGGCTGGATCACCTGGAACATCTGCAATTAAACCACAGAATACAGCACCAGAATGAGCCAGTGAACCTAGGACTAGAATCAGAGTGAAGATTTATTGCAGGAAAAACACAGCATACTAAAAGAATGGACCAATAAATAGATTTAATCACAAAACCAAGCAGCAAATGTGCCCTTAAAAGAACAAGACCTTTCACCTGGTACAAGGAGTAAGATACCATTCCTGTAGGAGATGATTTACAAATATCTAATATCAACTTGCTGCTTGGGTCTCAACAAGATTTGTTGTCAGTCTCAGGGAAGCAATTTTAGTAATGCTGCAGCTCCAAGTTTTGGAAGGCTGACAGAGGAACCCATTGCTGGCCTGAAAGGAAACACTCAGCAGGAGGCAGAAAAGAGAAAAATGAGAATTTGGATCCAGCCTTAGTGACAGCTTTGCCTTGGTACTGCCATTTCTCTAGTCCTTTTAGTAACTGCTTCAGCATGACCATTGCCTTTTAGTAACTTCCATGCTTCTGCACCCAACTATAGCTGCTATTAGGAGATCACAAAAATACTGTTTCTCTTTGACTGACATCAGGTGGTTTAAATAATTACACATTATTTTGTGTTACACCTCAACCACTGAAAATCTTAACTAAAGCTGTTCAAAACAGCTTGCAACCTGGAAGGGTATTTATTTTCCTCTTCCTGAAGAAGGAAAATTTTGATGCACAGCCTTATTGATTGATTACACTGATCACACACTGAAGATTACTAAGCTCAAGTTAGTGATCCTAGCTGCAAATTTTGGAAACGTAAATTTCCTTCATTTACTCTAGCTTCTGCAAATACTTAATGCATTTTCTTCTCTCTTTCAGGTATGCCTAAATTACCTTTCTCCCCTCTACTTCTTCACTTGATTATTCAAATTATTAGACATTACATGGCTATATGGAATACAATTTTATAGACAGCTGGTTTCATTGTGCTGCTTTAAAAAGAAAACCAGAGAGGTGTACACACACACACACGCCCAACAAAAACCATACAAACAAACCAAACAATAAGAACAAACCAGACTCAACAAAATTGAAATTTGCCTTTGTTTGTTACATAGAACTGAAATATTGGTTTGAATTCTGCACCTAGCTGGTTGGGAGAATCTTGCAGACTGGTACCAAGCACAGTCCTTTCTTCCTTTGTGACACTTTTAAATGTGCACCATGCCAAATAGCAAAGAGAAAACTCAAGCACAACCATTTCCCTGCATTTAGCAGGGAAGCACTGTTGCTAGCAGACAATTGGTCTGATATTGGTCCCTAATGTTATCAGACAATGATTAGAAAGGCACAATACACCATGGCAGTGTAGGAGCTGCTGGGTGTGATCAGTCCAACAGTGCTAACTACACCCCAAAGATTCAATAAGTTCAATAAAACTCTTCAGGGCATAACTGGCAATTTGACCTTGGGATGGAAGGAAAAAAAGGAAGACAGGAGCATGCAGTTCAACTCTCTATTAACACAGAGCTACAAGGAAAAGAATTTTAATGTCCTGCTGGGCTAAATGGAGCCTCCTGCATTGCAACAAGGAACAGATTTAAGGAGTATGGCTTTGTGTAAGGGGATACCAAACCAAAGTGATCCAACATATGGCAACAGTTACTGAGGAGCCCACAACTAAGCCAAGAATTTCAAGTGGCTGCAAGACCTTTACACTACCAAAACCATCAGTTGCCTCTCAAACAACGCAGAAGACCCAAAAAGTACTTAAAGCCACCCTCACATTCCTCAAACTGTGCTTAAGAACAACGAAGGCTACTGGCCTTATTGCCAGACAGGCAGGTTTTAACATGAGTGAGAGAGACATGCTTGGTGAAATTCAGAGCACAGACACACTGAGAGTATTTACACAAAATGTGAATTTTTATCACACAAGCACCCACAAGGGAATATCCATTGCAAATCTATCGGCTGTGGTGTTCTGAGAATTCTGATCTTTCTGCAGTAATCTATTTATATATGGCAAGAAAAATAGGAATATATTAGCACAAGAAGGTGGTAACATTTTCTACTGTTAATGTAAAGACTGAATCTTACTTTCTGGAATGGATGCAGTCACCTTGATTTCCCAGGTAACACTGAATTTAAGCAACCAAAATCGCACAGGGTTTTGGATGTTAACAATAAAGGTATATTTTTCAGATAATGAATCTTCACAACGCAGACATATTTTGGACGCTCAGTCTAGCTCAGTACACACAGCATAAGTTATTATAGCTCACTCCTCTCAACAGACAGTGAGTTTTATCTCAAATGTGTGGCTGCTTTCAGTTCAAGTTAGTTTGCAGAGTGCTGTTGGCAACAGTTCATCACATGTTACAGCTGCCTTCTGATAGCCTAAATTATTTTGCAGCTTGGTTGGTTTTTGCCTGTGTAGTAGAGTTAGAAACACCAGAGCAAACTACAGCACAATTGAGACGTGTTCTAGAAGCAGGTGGAACTGAAACTTACTCCATGTTTTAGCAGAGAGAGAGATGTTACCAAAATAATACCTAAAACTGGGAAATACTGAAGAGTCTAGAATTGTATTTCACTTTTAACAAAGAGCTGTTTGATGAACCCAATATCTAGGGCAGGATTGAGCACTGCCACGCGTGGTGCTCACAAGCAGTGTAGATGGCAGAAAGGACTTAAAGGCAGAAAAAGATAAAAGTCACAACCATTTATATGTGTCAGTAAGTCTGTGGTAGATGCATGTTTGGAACTGGAAAAAAAGCCTGAGCTCTTTTTTGTTTAATTTTAAATACAATTTTTAAAGCACTGGACTCATCTTTACAGGCAGAGGTGTATGAAAAAGGCTTCCAACATCACCCAAACTGATCAAGTCTGTTCTTACATAATACAGAAGTTGGCAGTAGTGTTCCATGCATGAGAAGTACAGCTGTATTTTATTCCCTAATGTGACAACCAAAATGGTAAACTATACTAGCACAGCACAGACGTTGCTTTTGTACTTAACCTAACCCAAATAAAATATAAATATACAAATCCATATACATATATACTTTCATGATCCAATAAAGAAACCTAATAGCTAATAAAGAAGTTGTGATCCTTCACAATTATAAGCAGCAAGCTCCTTCTCACCAGAGAGGCCTGGCAGAAAGGGCAGGGCCTCGATCATCTTACCTGTGTGTGACCTTACAGAGCTGACAGCTGATCAGCAGCGCTCAGGACTGAGTGTGCTGCAGATCACGAAACCCAGAGACTGCTGACTGGGCTGTTAAGAATCTGAATGGGCTGTACTTTTGGAAACTCCTGCTACTATATACAGAACAAGCAGCTGTGGTTGTACATCTTTCAACAGAAATCCAATCCAGGTTACAGAAGGGAAAAAGGCGATTAGGCTGGTGGATCTGGAGCAGCCTAACAAATGCATTAATGAAGATGACCTACTTACATTTTTCATTTTAAAGGATTCCTCCTCTAGTCTTTCCACTGCCAGAATGTTTTCAATTGGAATGCTGCACAGAGGGTGATCACCTGCAGAACACACAGACACACATAATAAGCCACTTACTCACAACTCCTCTTCACCTTTTCCCCTTTTTATAAGAGCTAATTCAGTTTCTTTGAACATCATTTTGACTGCATAAAAAAAGAGGGAAAATCTTTCACTCAGCAGGGATTTGCTAGCATGGTTCTTAAGTATTACCTTAAGTACATTTCTGTTTTCAGCTGCACTACCTTATGGTAGCAAACCTCTTAGAAACTGATTACTGCAGCAGGACACGGTATATTTACTACAAAGGTGACAATGAAATAAATCATTCCTGTCAGCTGAACTGAGCTAGTGGTGATGCAAGATCTCAAAGCTGAGTGTGAAATAACGACTGGCATGATCTGAACATATTTCCTTATCTTTCTTCCTCCCTATGTACTTAGATGATGGAAGGAAGTGGTGTTTGTTGTGTGCTACTGAACAGACAGGAACAATTTGCAAAAAGCAAAATCCTTGCTATTAGGCAACATTAGAGTGAATGACACATTTTTAAAGTTCAAAGATTGCAGGTGAATTCCTGTCTACTGTATCCAGTTGTGCCAACACTACAGAATTTATGAGCACATGTTGAGATGCATCTGAGAATGTTCAATACAAACCCAAATTCCACCTTGAGGTTTCTATGTTTTGTTTCCTAGGACACTCTAGGTAACTGTGAAACCTACAGATGATGTTAATAACTGACATTAGACAAATATTATCAACTACTTTGCTACCTTACAGGGTATTGTGCTACCCAAGAAGCTTCTCTAACTGTCAATACAGACACTAAAAGAAGAGCAAGAACATACAGGCTGACAGACATGCCTGCACTGTGTCTTCTACAGTTAGAGATCTAGATCTGACTCTTCTACTCCTACAGAATCCTTATGTTTAATTTTTGTTTCAACGTATCAAAACAAGACTGGCAAACCTTTGTTACCTTTGCTTTTCTGATAGGTAAACTCATGGTTTGTCAGGCGAAACCATCTCTTCTTGAAGTTTTTCATACCAAACCGTTTTCTTCCTTGGGCTCTCTTGATCATGAACCTAGTGAACAGGGCACCAATTGTTACAATACATGCTTATGTATGTACATTTACACATAAATGTGTATACATATGGATGTGTCATAGCACTTGCAAAGCTTCAGGAGGGGACACAGTGTTTTCTAATTATTGAGGTCTTTTCTTGGCCAGGAAAAGTGCCACATTTGGACAGGTTTAGTGCATCTATTAGTTAGGTCTGTCCTTTTTCCAGATCTAGATGAGGGGCAAGACATGTAACTTGACTTGTAGTTAGTTAACTGAGTGTAGTTTGTGCCCTTTCTGCATTACAAATCCAGCTAAATGGTTTCCTAGTACAGCAGAAAAAAAGGCAGAACATGGTTAGTACTGCTCTGCTAAGCTCAACCTGTTGACTCTACAAGCTTTTTTTTCTTTTAAGCTGTGAGAAAGCTCAAAAAGTTTAGACCATGTTTAATAATTAAAAGGCAGGTGTAAAGTCTCTAAAGCACAGGGACTGTACCCTTACATGCTTTAATCACTCTCAAGCTCTAGAAACAAAATCAGGATGTTCCACAGCCTCATTTGCAATTGCACATAGATACTTCAGTTGAAATGCAATTTCAGTAACACACAAAATGATCCCATGGCTGGAAGGTAGAGCACCCCCACCCCTTTTTCAGCAGGGGTGTTAATTTAGTGATTTGTCAGTTTCAATTAATTTTAAACTTGAATGAGTTTATAGTGAAATTAGTTTACTGGGAAACTGTGATGCATACACCACTTTCCTAACCTCTAAATCAATCCAAAAGCTTCAATGTGACTTTGGTGACTTCATCCTGCTCAGCATCACTTTTGTTAGATAAAAAATGCGTGTCCATATGCAGTAGAGAGTTGATAACAGCTACTCTACACATTACATTAACTATTGTGCCAAATACACTACTGTATAATGGAGTGGGTAAAAACTACTTACTACAGAGCAGTTTTTATCAAGTAGGAAGGCACTATACAGCACAAAGAATACACAGAGAGAACAGCCAATGACCTGGTTTAAGATTTTTCAACAGCAGAGCTAAAATGCTTAGAACAGCTAATACTGTTTCTTGCTTCTGGCACCTTCAGTCACAAATAACTACAATACATCTGACCAAACCACAGGTCTGTTTAAAGCTCAAACAGAAACCCAAGTTCCTTCAGACTTTAACTATTTTGTAACCAGCTGGGCTGGTGCCTGCTGCTCATTCCAAGCTGTGTGGGCAAAAGCTGACAAAGACTGTCTACAGCAGCAGATTTTTTTTTTTTTTTTTTAGCTGGTTATAGATACACATCTCTCATTCTTAAAATGGTCAGACAGTTCTGTCTTGGTTCTTATTCTTGGAATACTTGAGAAATATTTAATAACACCATGTGATTCAGGTCATCACCAGGCCCACTGTCAGTAGCCCTCATAATTCCAGGTTAAGGCAAATTTCAAAGGAAGAACTGATACCCTTGGGCAGGACAACATGCTCTTCAAGTTAGTTTCTAATCCTTCTCATGCCAACACTTAAAGGTGACTTAAAATTGCAAACTCCTACAGAGCCTCCCTTCTCTGAAAAGGGCAAACTCCATATGGCAGAGCTAAGAGCACATTTCTAATTAAATTCTTCATAGGTGACATAGCTAAGAGAAAAACGTGCTTTTATTTTCCAGAGACAGGTGACTAGCAGTCAAAGTCACACAAGTCATAAGGTCAACTTCTTTGTCTCTAGCAATTGAAGAATGTATGAGAAGTCAGAGCAAACAGAAGATCAAAGGGAGAAGAAGTCCAAGATCAAATCTATTTTAGTACAAGGTGGTTGGAGATACTGTTTCTTCTCATGTTTATGGTAGACCTGAATCTGGATCCGCCTTAGCTTTGCTTGGAAGTATTGACATGCCCTTTTCACCACCAACAAAAAAAATTAGTTCTCCTTTTCATTCTCTTCCTTTTGGAAAGAACCAGGCAGCAGATGTTAAGCAGTGATGGCATGATTGATGTCAGCAAACCCAAGTGCCAATGACTAATCTTTTCATCCAAAAGTACTTATGCTATAGCTTTCCATTTGATACTCTTAATAGAGGCAAAGATAGATTAAAAACACAAAAGCAAGCAAATATATTGCAAAGGCAAATAGAAACCCCACTAAACAGCCATTCAGTCTGGAGAAGAATCAAATCAAAGGCTGTGAGAAGTCCCACAAAAAGATATGGCAAAAATGCAAAATGTAAAAAAAAAATATAAACTGCTGAAGGCCACTTCTTAAGCTTGAGAATAATTTACATGAATACTAATTAAGAAGTGCCTAGAAAATGCATGGTTTCTTCATCACTTTCAGTGAGTTCTTCAGGATCCATACAGTGCTTCTTGGTGCCCTGCCTACAGATAGAAATCTTTTATTCTCTACAGCAGGCTTTTGTTTTAAGGAAAATAAAATAAAAGGTCAACATCAAGAAATGGGTAACTAAAATGTTCTCTGCTGGGTTTACACAGGCATTTCAGGATGGTTAAACAGAGTACTTCCTCCCCAAAGTTAAGTCAGACAAATCTACTGCTGCAAAGGACATGCTGTCAGCCAGTAGCTACAGCAAAGCAGCAACTGCCTCTACCATCTTACCTGCATGAACTATTACCATCAACTTTCTTTACTGTTAGTTTAAGAGTCCTTACAACAGCAGCCACAGGCCGAGCAAGAAAAGACAGAAAAAAATCAGACAGGAGCAAAAGAAAGACAGAGGCAGAAAAAAATGTTTTACAGTTAGAGGGTAAATGTTATAAACTATAAACTCATTTTGAAAACCAAAAAGATGATAAATGTACAGAATTAAATTAGACAGAATTGCTTCTAAGGACAGGGGTTTATCAGAGAAGTGACCTGTCCAAGTTAAATAGAAGAGGCAGTTATGTTTTCACTGAAAATGTACTTTTTGCTTTACTTAAAATGACCATGAAGGCTTACTTTCAAACAGTATTTGAGCTTACTGAGCTCTGATGAATTTGCATTTTTTTACATTCTTCCTCCCAGCTCAAAGAAGCTGTTTCTACAGTGCATTTAGATGATCTTAACAAACCAGTTTTGTAACAAAAAATGTCAACAATTGGTATCTGAAACTAACACAGCATATGGAACATACTTCCCAAAAAAGGAAAGGTACTAAAACTATAAACTGTTCCAAGTGCATGTCAAATTTTCCTTGAAATGCCCATGATAATAGTTAGCATATGTATCTCACAGGGCAGCAAAAGCAAATTCCATTTGCAGGCTTTGCTCTCATTAAGTTATTCAGTATCTGTCTTCACAGTCTTCCACCGTCTTCACTGTGAAATTTTACAGCTTTTATTCACTAAAGTTCAGGAGGAAGATCCCTGCTTGATTTTAATATAATGCTGAGTTTATTTTGCCTCAGCTAAGCTAATTAAGTTCTACAGGCTTCTCTTTCCTCCACTTATTTCAAAACACATTTATATTAAGATGTTTCAATCAAATGAAAATATGTTAAAATCAGCTATAGCAACCACAGGGAGCAGAAATTGCAACACAGGAATTCTCCTACATTCTTCTCTGATTGCATGAATGGAATAGGGTGGCAGAAAAAGAGATGGCTGCCTTAGAATGGTAGAAAGCACATGAGTAGATGGTTTTGTTGGACATGAATACTTACCCTTCTTTAAGCAATATAGGTTGCTCTATGCTCTTGTGATCTCTTCTTCCTGAAGATGAAATTAGATCTAGAAACTAAAAGATTAACAAAAAGCAGATGTAAAAATGGCAGGACCACACTATCCAAATTAAAATCTTTCAGCATTTGCATAGCACAGAACTATGAGAGTATTTGTAAAAGAAGTTAAACAGAATGTAATGGCAGAAGCTTGAGGAATTTGGGAGGTTTCCTTGGTTGTAACCTAAAAATAGCCCAAATGCTCTTAAGCAGTAGAACTGCAGATGCCCAATACTTCTTGTGCTTCTCCTTTGTTATATGGATCTTTCACTTCCTTTTGGACTAAGCAATTTTCATCACAGATCTGCAGCATTCTACAAAGTACACCCATGTCAAAAGCTCTAAGCAGCAGCTTGTTAATCTAACCTATTTATTAACTAGAAATAGATGCAAAAATTTTACTACTGACGTGTGTATAACTTGATAAGTTTCTTGAATATTAGTTATCAGGAGTCTGCTTTTCTCAACACACTTCCTGGGTTACCAACAGCATGTATTGCTTTCCAGGATTCAACTTCAACAGCACAGCAGGATTTTTAGAACCTTCACATATTACTTACATTTTTTACTGCATCTGCATATTTCTGTTCATTGAAATAGTCATAAAATGTAGCCATGTAAGATTCCTTGAAATTGGCCTGAAATACAAAGCCAAAACCACGCATATCATCATACAGTTTATACAGAAAATATTATTGTTAATAGCAGCAGGTCAGGAGGAAAACCACTGCAGACAGACAGGGGTTTTTTTCTGGCCAGAAATAAAATAAGCAAAGTACTACTTTCATGTTATACAGCACACATTCAATAGTACCAAACTTCTATTTCAGAGAGGCAGCAGAATGCATTTCATATGTTCAGTTACTACAGTTAATAATGCATTCTTCAAATGCTTCACAATTCTGATTTGGCTTTAATTTTTCCTCCTGACAATAAGTGTAAGAAAAATAATTCTGCTGTCTTGAAGGACTCGTAACTGAGGTACAGAGTCGCCCACAGTTGCCTGTGTGAATCCTAACAAGACCCCAACCACCCCAAAGTACCACCAGCTGTAGCAGTGTGGTGCCTTAGGTACACTTTTTTCAATCAAACATCCAGAGTATGGGCATCTAGCTCTAATCTCATCACTGAGAGAAAACTGAACTGGTATGAAAAAGAAAGTATAGCCCTTTCCATTACTGGGTGACTTTTCTCAGTTGAGTTTTAAAATGCTGAAACAATCTATTAAGCCTTGTAGAGGTGCTGACCATGTATGACAGATAAGTAGAGAACTTCACAAGTTCTCCTGATCATTGTCTCTCTTCCAAAGGAAGAAATGAAGAGTTCTGAAACAGACTTCTAGATTGGTCACACAATTCTGCTTTACTGAAATCTAGTTCAGATTAAGACAGATTTAGTTTTCCTCTAAACATGAGAGGCTTATAATCAAAGCAAACATAACCAGTTTTGCATGAGCCTAGTGCAACTCAAGCATTTAAAAGGTGTAATTACAATTAGTGATAAAAGATTTAAAAAATCACTTTCCTAAATTAAGTAATTAAATGAAAATAGCATACTTACAGATTTAGATTTTGATAAGCTGCCTAGTGTTTGAATGGTTTTAGAGATAAGTGTCAAAGTTCGAGAAGTCTGAGGATCCTAGGAAGGAGAACAATATTATGTGGACTAGCTACTTAAAATTATGAATAGAGGAAGGTAAACTATATTTCTTCTTTCTTATTCCACTTGCAGAAGAGTAACAAAAAATTAGAAGAGAGCGCTAATAAAACACTGCAAGAAAAAAGTTGTTTTTATATTAAAAGGTTTTGGCTCATAAGCCATCATGCTCCATAGCTACCATACTGACCTTCAGAGACCCAAAGGCAATCCCTTACAAAACAAAAACAGGCTGTCCATATCCTCCCCACTTCCAATAAGAACAACTACTAGAAGCCTGCCTTATGTTGTTTAACATCCAAAATATTTCCAACGCTGCTGCCAATCAAGCCAGCATTCATGCAATGCAACAAGAATGAAGCAATGACCCTTTTTTCAACAGTAGCTTAGACCATCGACCTCAAATTTCACTCTTCTTCCAACATCTCCCAAGTTCTTCACATACAAAGTGATTCAATATATGCTTCATATCCAAGACAGATATAACAGATCTTTGGACTAACAAAGGTACTTTTCCTAAAGGCTATTAAAAGAACTGAAGAAAGAATCTTGATAGACAGACTCTGGTGACAGAGCCATACACACAGTTAGAAAAAAATTGATACAATACTTACTGGATGGTGTGGTGTAAGCTGAAAGAGGTTTGGAGAAAGAATGGCAGGAGCAAAGAACCTCAGGAAAATAAAGCTGCTGACAGCTGTGTACCTTACATCTAGGTCACCTATTTAAAAAAAAAAAAAAAATACTCCTACTAAGCATTTCAAAAATCCTTCCTGAAAAGCCTCATGAAACTATCAGAGCCTTGAGAGAGCTAACTCAAGCATGTGCTGGAAAATGTATGTATTTGTGAGTTACAGGATTAACCCATGACAGAGGATTTGGAGCCAGAGATCAGCTAGCCTAACCCAAGGAAATGTCAATGAGAGTCTCTTTAAAAAAAATAACCAGGTTCATAACATAAGCTGCAAGAACACCACTCACTTTTCCACCACACAGGGAATTTCATAGGCATCTGCTGTTTCACATATGCACTGAAGTATGATGAATAATTTACACAGTTTATGAAACGTTCAGCACAGAGGCCAAGTCTCAGTTACCTACATATAGCCCTAAGCACAAGTGTTGTACAGACTCCTAATGTATCTATTCCAGTTGGTAGCCACAGAAAATACATTTCACTAATTTATTTAAACATAAAATAAAGAGCACAACAGCACAGTCAATGGTTTTCTGCTTGAGCTTGCCAACTCCAAAGTGACTGTTTAAAAACTGAGCTTGTATCACTCTCTCCAAAACTTCCCTAAAGTAATCTGCTTCCCTTCATGAAAATACATAGCTTGGGGTTGTTTTGCTTAATTCTGGTTTTACATTGCCCACTTACTCTCACAGAGTCAAAATAACTAAGAAGGACTGGAAAGAGCTGCCTCTTGAGAGCCAGAAAACCATTGCAGCTCATGGGCTCCTAGAGCAGTGAGCTTGCAGCAACTCCAATTTACAGACTGGCTTTTATTACAGATTGACACATAAGCAGAAAATAATTCCACTGCATGGAATCTGCAGAATAAGCCATTACAAAATCATGTACATTTGAAAATTGAGTATGCTTTGCAAATACTGAACCTATAAAAGATCATCAAAATTATCTTTTTAAATGCTGCTTTCCTTAGAAAGATGTTTAAGAAAAAATTCCAATCATCATCAAAAATCATATTCCTTTTTGGAATGAATAAACTATGAGAAAACAGCATTAATATACTGCAAATATTATTTTGGATAAGCTGCTGTTCACATACTAAATTCAACAGAGATCATGCAGACTGCTAGACTACACCTGTATTTAAAAGCTATCAGTTATGTAAAATAAAATTATATGTAAAAACTCACCTTGAAAACGTTTGGCAGCTGATTCTCTCAGTGAAAAGAAAATATCGCACATCACTGTAGGACAGCTTACACCAGATTTTGTAATTACAGTAAAAATGCGATCAACATATTGCCTCAGATTTTCCTGAAAAAATGCAAAGATTATGACAAAATTAGTATAATTTTCTGCTGTGGAAAGTGGCACTATTCCTGGTTTTATTCAGAGTGGCATCATTAAAAGATTCCCACTTTCAACATTATACACTTGAAAAACAAACTCTCACTCAATTATACTGTTTGGGAAATACACATATTCAAGAAGGAGAGTAAAAATATCATTCCTATTAAATCAAACATTAAATGATACAGCCGTATGGCAAATCATTCCTTCTTCTAGCACTGTTTACTATCTCATCAGCAAAATCATAGAATCATTAAAGCTGGGAAAAATCTCTCAGATCATTGAGTCCTATGGTTAACCCAGCCCTGCCAAGTCCACCACTAAACCATGTCCCCACGTGCCACATCCACATGCCCCTTGTACATTTCTAGGGAGGCTGAATCCACCACTTACTTCAGCAGCCTATTCCAGCGCCTCACCACCCTTAGAAACTTTTCCTCAATATGCAGTTTAAGCCTCCCCTGATGCAATCTGAGGTCCTTTCGTCTCACCTTGTCACTTTTTACCTGAGAAAGTTCCTGGTTTTATTCAGAGTGGCATCATTAAAAGATTCCCACTTTCAACATTATACACTTGAAAAACAAACTCTCACTCAATTATACTGTTTGGGAAATGCACATATTCAAGAAGGAGAGTAAAAATATCATTCCTATTAAATCAAACATTAAATGATACAGCCGTATGGCAAATCATTCCTTCTTCTAGCACTGTTTACTATCTCATCAGCAAAATCATAGAATCATTAAAGCTGGGAAAAATCTCTCAGATCATTGAGTCCTATGGTTAACCCAGCCCTGCCAAGTCCACCACTAAACCATGTCCCCACGTGCCACATCCACATGCTCCTTGTACATTTCTAGGGAGGCTGAATCCACCACTTACTTCAGCAGCCTATTCCAGTGCCTCACCACCCTTAGAAACTTTTCCTCAATATGCAGTTTAAGCCTCCCCTGATGCAATCTGAGGTCCTTTTGTCTCACCTTGTCACTTTTTACTTGAGAAAGGAGGCCAGCCCCCACCTTGCTACAACCTCCTTACAGTTAGAGTTCTCCAGGTTAGCCAAAGGCTAAGTTATCCTTGTCCTCAGGACAGCAGGAGAAGTCATTAACTTTCTACAGGTATTGCATTTATAGCATAATGAAAAGCTGTTGTGAAATAATTATAAGGGTGGTGTCAAGAAAGCTTACAGTGTATTCTAATGAATGACAAAATTATTTGCAAGATCAAACTTCTGAGGACCTCAGTTAAACTTGATGGCATAAACAGAGACTGTCTTCAAAATCTAATGCATACCCTGTTATTTTCCAGGTTTTCACCATCTTTTAATTTCACAGGATCAATTTCACAAGGTTTATGGACCTGGCAGATCTAGAAAAAAACGATATAGTTAACAACTGATAAATAAATTTATCTACAAGTACAAAAACTTTTGTAAAAAGCATAATCTGTTAGCTTTTGAGACAAGAGGTAAAAGACAAAAGCCAAATTTATAAACAGTATTTTTTTCTTTTAACAGCAAAGGTAAATTATATGTGATCTTTATTTTTTCCAAAATCAGCATTAATTCATTCTACCCTTTCCTTCAACTGAAATGCAGAACTGTTCTTCAGACTCTCTCAAGCAAGGCTGTTCAAGAAAAGTCCTATTTTTCCAAAACCATCAACTTTAAACATATATCCATATTCTTTAAAACTTGACATTTTCTGATGAAACATTAAGACAAGAACAGCTGAAGAAATTGTCAAATCATTTAAAGGAAGTCTGTGGTCTGAAAGTATTGCCCAATTACAGCACTAAAATACCCACACCCACCATTCTGGACTGGATAGATAATAAACCATTGTTCCAACATGTGCCTCACATGCACAGTTATCTAATAATAACTGCATCCCTTTATATCCACTGGATGAAACACATTACTTATAGATGCACAACAGCTTTCTGTTGTGTATACTATTTATTAATTTCTCAGAAACAATATATGCTAGTTTTTATAAAAGAGGGTAACATGGCTTAATAAATAGAAATTTTACTTTTCCTTTAATGCAATCCAACTGTTTCTGAATTGGGCGACTCAGCTGTGGCTAACCTAACACAGGATTTTAATGCAGAAACAAGCTATTAATAGCCATTAAGCATTATTCTTACAAAGTGTTGTTAAAATGAGAAGTAATAAACAGTATTTGTTCCCTGAAGGCCTTTACAATGACATTTTACCAAATAAACAGTCTGAACTGTTCTTACCTCATCTATAATTGGCTTTAGTGTAACTTGCAGATAATGCATCCCTGCCAGTTTCATTGTCTCATCAATGCACTTGGAAGTTAACGAGTTTCCTCTGAAAATGGTGTTTGGATCTCTGGAAGTGAAGAGTTTTCTGTAATTTAGTTTCTTCGTAATGAACTGTTAATACATGGAATAAAAGCAGCAGCGAAAGGTGACAGAATCCTAGGTTTGAATACATAAGCAAAACCTTCCTTTGACACCAGCCTGCCATTAAATGTAGTCATGCAGCATTTAGTGCACTTCCAGGGACTAACAGAAAAGCAGCAGCCTTGGAAAATCCAGAGGGACTACAGATCTTCATTGCATTAGCACCGTGTGCTCAGTGCACTGTCCAAATAACACAGTGATACACAGGCTCAAATCCAAGAGGTCTACAGCACAAATGTGGGAAACATCTGTTTTCACAAGCTACTGAACAGTGCTAATTTGAGTAAGGGAAAGAGGCAGTGACTTTAGTCTCACAACTACACTGGACATTGCACACAATCTATTACTTGCACCTACAAAATAAGTACTTGTGAGCTGGGAGGAAGAAGAAAACACAGGCTCCAATGGCACAGCTGTATTTTCTAAGGGACTCAGGGCACTGTTGTGTAGTAACATGGTGCAAACCCCAGCTCAGCCCTGACAACTGTGTGGCAAGGTGGCATCTTGCAGACTCTCTGGTTTTCTTAAAAATCTCTCACACAGAGCTTACCTTGTATTAGACATACAGCCTCTGTGACTGATAAAGCTTCAGCCAGCTGCTCTATCACATACCTGTACCTCCCTGCTCAGCAATTTACTTTATGAAAAAGGTACATAACCAATGATCTCATCTACAATATGTACCTTTGCTGGTTTTTTTACCAAAGGAACATAACTGGCTAAGCATCAGCAAGCTTCCTCATGCTAAAGCAACCACGCTGTTTCAACCAACCTGCAGTTCAGAAAAAATACACCTACCAACAGGAAAGAAAACACCGGATCTCTCAGACACTCTGAAAAGAGCCAACCCACACAAAAACTATTTTGTACTAAGGAAGTTTACAATGAGTATCTGTCATTCCCCTGGACTCCCAATTGTCTCTTCTACTGTTAGTCAAGAGCACGACTACACAGGCACAAGGATTGTGGTAGCAAATATTCTTTAGGATCTGCTTGGTATGAACACTACACTATTGAGCTATCAGCCCACCAGTAAGTCAAACAAGGAATTCAAAAGAAGCAGCAGAAAAAAAACAACTTCATTTTCTGCCCTCCCATGCCAAATTCAATCCCATCCTTAATCCTTCAGCCTCTAACTGGGACAACTAGACACACAGCTTGCCTTAAATATTTATGATTACGAAGAAACTTGCTTGTTGTTTTGAACAAATTCAACAAACACTCAGCACTAAATGATTTATTAGCACACAATAAAGCTGAAATTATTTCATACAAACAGCTGAAGGTAATATAGCATTTCAGTTATCATATATACTTAATACTGAGTAAAAAGCCCTGCTCTCACATGTTAGAATAGTCGTGCAAATAATTTTCACAAAAAATGATGGGAACTCCTCCTAAAGGTCAAATTAACCAGATCTTGAGGGTAGTGAAAGAATTTAGAAAGAACTCTGCCACACAGCTAGGAAGAACAGGAATGACCCCAGCAATTCCTTCTGAAATTACATATTTCTAGAAACTGAGTGGAGGATTCTAGCAGTAGCCAATGCAGTTGAGGTATTTTTGATAGCAGTTTGGTTTTGGTACTTACTGAGTTCTCTTCACTTCAGCATTCGCAATGGCACTTATGAAAGGCACAATTCTGCCATAGTGTAAGAAAAGCCTGACAAGAGGTATGGCCGCTTCCTGTTTTTCTCTGCAAACTTCACCCAAAATATGTGCAGCTGATGCTGAAACAGGCTGAACAGTGGAAGATAAAAATTTTGATAAATCCTTCCAGAACAACCATTTTTTCTTTCTATTCCCATTAGCTTCTTAATGCAGAACCCCCCACAACAGTTGCAATGGCCAGTTACCCAAACGTCTGAATATAAGGTAGGTGGATGTCACATCCCAGTTTTTGTGGGCTGTAAGTTCTGGTCACAAGAGGGCAGCAATTTAAAAACTACTACAGTATAGTCTCTTCTTACCTCCCATATTTTTAATGTCTTTTCAGTAAATGTCACTTGCCTGGGAAGCAAGTGAAGAGAAAGAACTCTATCTAACCCTTTGCAATTTCAAGTCCCAGTGAGTACAGAACCCAGTTCTTTTACTGAAAAAACAAAAGCACCATTACAACTGTAAAAAGTCTACATAAGGACACACATGGTCCAAATCTCTGATGTTTCAGGATGAGTTCTTGATTTGGGTTTTTCTCTATTATGCAAACAAACCTGCTCCTGTCCAGCAAAGGTAAACAACTGTAATTTAAAAAATCACAGAGAATGTGCTGCTGCTAGAACCACTGTGCTCCCGGGTCTGCTTTCACCCACAAAATGCAGATAAAGATCTCTGCAAGGACTGAAAACAAGCACAAGGCATATGCAGAGCTTAACAACGCTCTGAGGTTTGAAAAGGAAGAGTTGACCTCTGGTAATTAAACAACAACGGTGCCAGCAAGATAGTGACAAATCTTCAGAGACCCCTGTGAAGATGATCTTCAAGTAAACAACAAACACCACAAGCAAATTACCTCAACATCTGCAGATTTTAGCAGGACATCTCGCAGCGGACTGTAATAGTCTGAGGAGAAAACATGGTCCTCAGTGTAAACGACATTTAACCTTAAGGAACCAAGGTCATCAGGTTTCAATGACTTGTTACCATTATCTCTGGGCTGCAGAAAATACCTGATATGTAAAAAATAGGACAGAAACTTAGTGCTGAAATACCAGATTTTCTCAGGCTATATAGGAGCATAGAGAAACTCTACAGTTACACAGAGTATTTATATATGTATCAAACTCTTGAGAGTTCTTAATCAGATGACTTAATTAAGTTTGCCAGTCTGTTTTGCACCAACTGCAACATGGGAAGTTCTGAACATAAAGATTTATGTAGATATGATTAAAAACCCACACACTAAAACCATAGCACTGCTGATGAACTGCAGTAAATAATATAAAAACAACATACTAGAACTCCCACATGCTACAGAGAGGCAGACTGAAACCTCTAATCACATTATCAAAACTTCTTGTTCTTACACTTGCTAAGATTACTTTGGCTTGCTTACAAAAAAGATACAAATTAACTCCATTTAAACTTTATCACACAGAAGTAATTACTCTGAAGTCTTCAGAGTAGACATATGTTTCTACTTATTCTCCAAAAGAAAAATGTCAAATACCATGCTTCGTAAGAGCTGGACTGTCGCAGAAATTTCAAAGGGAGTCTCAATTCTCCCAGAAACTCGTCACCAAACTTCAAGTTACTGGCATTCCAAAGATCAACCCTGTAATAAAAACAAATAATTTAAAATACTATTAAGAAATTAATAATAATAATAAAAAACCCAACATTTTTCCCCTGAAGTCTATGAGTTAGAAAGACTTGAAACTGTACAGCAATAATTTCCAAATAGTAAAGAGATAACCTTAGACTTCTGAAGACTTATAATTCATCTCTATAAAACATCAGTGAAAAATATAATTCAGATTAACTTTTCTCATCTGTACTGTTTCCACTGTCTATATTGACAAAGATTCAGTTGGCTGTCTGGCTATCCCAGATAATGGAAAAATACAGGTAAAATGGACACCAGGGGAAAAAGCACAAAGTTGTTTAAGAACTACATATGGTCAGTCCCTGTCTAATTAGGGATTACTAACAGCTAAATGGCAGCTTTACAGAATTAGTTCTACACAATTTTTCCCAGTTTCTAGCTCTCAGGAAGACTCCTGTGTTAAGCATACATACTTATGGCAGCTAAACTAGTCCTGTAGAGTTATTCAAAGCTGAAGGATAGTTCTACCATTTGGTAGAATCTGTGTACTGGCTGAAGCTTACACAAATTTTGGCACTCAGTCCCTCACATTTGGGAAGTTCTGGTATCTATCTGTAGATGATCCTTTCATGCCTTTCATATGTTTTTCAACATCTGGATGGAAAACAACTGCCCTGAGATTCAAAGCAGAAGTACTGGTGTCCAACCCAGCATGTACGTAAACTCTACCATACGCACCTTGAGGCAAGGGTTTCAAACTCCAGGGCATTTGTTTCTGTATGCATTTCAATGTCTTCTCTAACAGCTATTTTTATTTAAAAACAAGATCAGCTGACTATTTTGCAGCTAAGTGACAGCTTGAATGTGCCTTAAACTTTTGGGGGGAAAGACAGTACATGGAAAGAAATTCAGGTTTTCAACTAATAACAAGTTTTAGAAGAGCAACTTTGATAAGGTGCAAAGTCATCCAGTTGTGGATGTATTTACACAACCCTCCTGGTGCCAAGCAAGTCACAGCAGACTGGCCAAGGAACAGATGTTGACAGTTCTGTTAAAGGTTTATCCTATCTTATGCAAGCACAGAACGTGTTACTTTTAAATCCTCTGAGCCTTGTATCTCTCAACAGTGTTTCCTGCATCAGCTGTCATACACTAGACACACCATCAGCTCACACTGCATGCCTGCTAGGTAAAGTTCTTTAGACTCTGATAATTTGGACAGTATTTCTGCTGGGCAAGAACTCTCCAAAAGGAAAAAAACTTCTTTGAAAATTCGACCTTCTCTCTCCTTTCTCCATATTTGATGGGTTACTATCTTGCAAACCAGTTCACACAGCTAAAAAGCAGCTTCAGGAGGAGAGGAATCTTTAAGCCTATTTACACAGTCAAACATACAGTTTACCAAGTATTTACAGGCTACTGGTTTCTAGTTTATCCAAACTCATTTAAGATGCCAACTAGCAATATCACTTTCAAACAGAGACAGCTAAAGGATTTTCCCAAAGTTACAGGAAAAAAAAAACAGTGCAAAGGATCTGTACAAGAGGAACTAAAGATTCAAAGTAGATCTCACACTACACAGTAAGCAAAGCAGGCATGCAAATTCTGAAGTTATTGGCTTGTGCTCTTGGAGTACAAAGAATAAACAGAACTTATTAAAAATGTTAATACACAGATCTCAGAGTCTAAAAGATCACCGTTTCCCAAGATTTTTAGAAGGCAAAATTATGACAAGTGTTATTCTGAAACTGGTCAGATTGTAGTCACAGAAAGAAACAAACAGGAGAGAGGGGGAGGAGAAACAATGAATTCACCAGAACATCTGGTCCCCAAGTGTTGATATGCCCTGCCTACAACTTCCTACACCCACTCAAAAAGAGAAAACTTTTCATAGCTTTAGAGAGAAACCATGAGAGACTAAGTTTCCTCTTTACCCTGTGGAATTGTATCTTTCTCAGGAGAGAAAAAGAAAACAAATCCCCAAACCCATAAATTGTATGATCTGTCCAGAGGGCCCAGGGGCAATCTAACTCTCATTAAACAGAGTGGAGGAAGTAAGTGGGGGTGGAAGGGGAACCCAAGATGGAAACAAAAACACACTGTCCCACAGGGGACAAAAGCTCTAAGGAAAATTTGCCCAACCAAGACCGACACTTTATCTGCTTTTGCCTGTTATTTAAGTGCTTAATCTTTTCCCAACTATTTTGCAAGCTTCCTCTTAAACTACTCATCTGTACCACACTGTGCTACATCAGTTTTCAGAACGACAGACTTTTCTGAAGCTCAGTTCCATATACTTTATTGCTGCAGACGAGTCATTTGTCCAGAAAATATACTTAGCAAGTAAAACAACTGTATAATTTAATTTAGTCCAACACTATAAAATAAGAATCATTGAAATGTTAAGCAATATGTAACCAGTGCTACATCGGTTTTCAGAACGCCAGACTTTTCTGAAGCTCAGTTCCATATACATTATTGCTGCAGACGAGTTATTTGTCCAGAAAATATACTTAGCAAGAAAACAACTGTACCAGCAGTATAAAATAAGAACAATTGAAATAAGCAATTAAGCAATATGCAACTGCTGTACACCAATGTCTAGCATCTCCTTCAAAACTATCAAAAAATCTGTCAGAGAATCCTAGCTTTGATTTAAAATCAGTGCATGGCTGGGTATCATGGTTATAAAGACTAGACTGGTCCTTCTGAGCCATGGTGTAGTTGCCCAGCTCACCACATACATCCCATGGAATATGGAGCATGTTACTTCATATCAGCCTACACAGTGCAAAGCTTTGCAGAAATACAGTCTATGCTAGGTCACCTGCTGTGCTGCAACACCAACACCACCAAAGCAGCTCAGCTCTGCACCTGGGCCTTTGCTTTTGCTCCCATGAGCCAGCTGTGGGTTGCCCCTAAACCAGCTACCCTTGCACTGCCTGACGCAAATGTTCTCTCGCATATGAATAGCTTCCCTTTCCTGCCTCAGAGCCATGGCAAACACAAATCTATTAATGCTCCTCTAGTGCTGTGACACTGCATTGACAGGCTACATGAACCAGCAGCTGTCACATCAGAACAGCCCTCCATCCATTCATGAACACAGATGTGTTTTGCTTGCTGGGAGCAAGTATTGTTCCCCTTTCCTGGTCTCCCCTCCCTTCCTTATAGCCAGCTGTGATTCTGAAGGAACTATGGACCTTTCTGGGAGACACCTCACTGCCTCTCTAGTGAGAATATATAGGGAGGGAGGCAGTGCTACTGTTCTTTCTGCAAATACTAACATAAAGGAGAGGGAATTTCTCACCACCTGATGCAGAAATAGCAGTATTCATTTACTGTGCATACAGATCACCAGATGGCACAAGCCTCCAAGTTCCAATAGTACTTGATGGTAAGATGCATGTGACACTTTCAAGTTTTGCCCCTTCTATTGTTTTCTCACCCCTCTTTATACTCAGCTGTCCCCACAGACAATGTTGACTGGCCTCAGCAGGTTTTAGAATAGCACTGAGAGGGTGGCACAGGGTGGGATTGTTTGGCTGTGAAATCAGAATTGCTTTTTTCCTGTGCAACCGATTTCACTTTTATCACATCAAATATTGCAATAAAGGGTTAAAGTTGGAAGGCAAAAGAGATGAGAAACTGTCTCTGGCCCAGAAAAACTCTTCTGAGTTCAAGAGTGTCCTTTCAGGGAAGAGGTTGCTAAAATTGATTGACAAAAGAAAATATACTCTGTAACTTAGAGTATCACAGAGCCTCTGGGCTGTCCTGGGAAACTGAGGGAAGAAAGAAAGGAGAGCCCAGACACAACAGGCTGTGCTTAATGACAACTGCATATCAGTTCCTGCACACATATTCAAGATAGAATCTACAGGACAGTAGAGGTAAATAAACATACAGATACAGTGACAAAAACTCATCTTGATATATCAACAGAAAAACCATGCTTGCCACTTTGTAAACAGAGTCCACAACAAAGTTACACAACTCTGGAAGACACAATATTGTGCTAATTATGTGTTTTTTATTACCTAATCTCCATTTTGTCCACTTCATCTACATCTTCAATGTCAAAATGGGATTTCTTGTTGTAGCTACTGGGTCTTGTAACCTAATAAAAAGGAGGAAACTTTTAGCAGCTTGATCTGATACAAACACAGTCTGATGTAACTTTCACAAAGCTTTGGAAAAGCACGGTATTTTGCTACCAGCAGTGACTTCAGTCCTGATACGGAAAACATTCATGCAAGTAAATAAACACGTTGACTAAACAGATTACTGACTATAAAGTGGTGGTTACACAATCATTTCCAAAGTAAGCAGATAGTCCATACTTTTTTTTACAGAGAAAGACCATCTTTAACATTACTACAGCACTTTTAAGTTTACACTGACAACAGAAAGATACCACTGAAAGGAGTACCACTTTCATAATCCATTCAGGGAAAGAAAAAGGCAATTAATATTTGTTTTAAATACAGCTGTACAACAGATGCCCTGAGGCACTTTGCAGAGCACGGGGGAGGAACCACAACCACCCTTAAAAACATTTTGCAGTGTATCCAATTAAAATTAGGAAGTTCTTCCTGTCTTGATATCCTGGAAGTGAATTTAACTTGCCCATACAACAAATACCAAGCAGACCAAGAGACCCTAGCCTGTGCTATGCATATCAGAATATAGAAGCAGCTGCACAGTTCACCAACCATCTTTGCAAGACTGATTAACTGGAAAGCACAGGCAAAGAAAAAAGGAAAAAACTATAGAGCATTAGCATAGAACGTCTTTGTACAAACATGTCTTAAAATTTTCTACCATGACTGTAAGAACACTTTGGTGGTTGTATTTTTGCATAG
Source organism: Passer montanus (assembly GCF_014805655.1). Lineage (NCBI taxonomy): Eukaryota > Metazoa > Chordata > Aves > Passeriformes > Passeridae > Passer > Passer montanus. The sequence continues at coordinate 16,847,402 of NW_024367707.1, forward strand.
TGCGTCAGAAACTTAAGAAAAAGGCTACCCCACCCAGCTGAAACCACAGCAGGAACTGATCAAATGCAAGGGTGTATGATGATGTGTGGGTTCAGCTCTTGGTTGCACATAGAAGCTGAACTTTATTGTATGTTCGAATATGCTTGTGGCTTAATACTCCCCACCCACAAAAACTGGCTTTTATTGTAAACTTGACTATTTGGTTTTGTACTGTACATGAGACCCAAATGGCAACTGAGGGAGGCAATGATACAGCTGCCCAAGTGGAGAGGAACCGGAAAACAATCTTTGGCAGAGGACACTCAGAGCCTTTTTATATGTGCATGTGTGAGGCAGGCAACATTTTCCAAGTGATGCACAAGAACTAGAAGATACTACCAGCAGCACTGGAGACCAAATGCCCCAGACTAAGGGAATCAAATGTACCTGGTAAGCCCAAAAGCACAGTGGATTTAAATACAGTCTACAACTTCAGCAGTTAAACAGAAGTTTCCTCACCCTAGCCTTGCAAACACTCCACTGTTTCTGCACAGCATCCTACAGGCCTGCAAATGGCAGTTTCTACTACAGTGCAATTTTTAATAATGGAACAAACTTTTAAGTCTCCTTCTATCTGTAACACAGGAGTTGTCACAAAGAGCTGTAGCATAGGTGTAACTTATGGCATGTCCCTTCTAAGTAAACACTTTCTCAGAAGTTCTGCTGGAATCTGCATGTTTGACATCTCTCTGTTCACCCACACGACTACTTAGTGTGCACATCAATACTGCTCAAGAGTGGTATTCCAAAAGGGATAGCTGTATGGAACTGGAGATGAGGAACCTCCCAGTCCACAGTGCTAAAGTAGCTGACCCCTAACACTGCACAATAAAGGGGGCATAACTCTGCTGTGCTGATCTTTTCATCTGGAAAAAGGCCATTTATCAGCTGCTCAGTTTGTTTTCAGCACATGCAAGTTTACAAACAGGTCCCCAGCACTTCCTTCTTGAATTCCTGTAAGAGGACCATCTTCCTGTAGCTGCACACTCAGCTCCACACCACGCAGCAGCTGAAGCAGTGGTGAAAAGGGCTCCTAACTACCAGGTGCAAGTTTCAGTCACCACACCCCTCAAATAAGCCTTTCTATTTCCCAAACCAACAATAAGCTATCTTTCATTTAGCAAATTAAATCTGTGTAACTTTTTGGTTGTAGAGAGGAAAGCACCCATTCACTGTCTTTTACAGATCAGCTTCTTCCTTGGAGGCTTGGACAATCACTGTGCTAGCAGGCTGCAGAAAAGCTGATGAAGCTGTTCAGAAGCAGAAAGTGACACCGCTGTCAACAGCATGAATCTCTCAGCTCCACAGGAATTGGAGCACTTCCTTTGCATGCACCAGCCACAGGTCTGCCCGTGTCTCATTAGTGAATGTATTTCCCAGTCAAAGCAGTTCTACTGAACCTTGTTCCTTGAAGACGTTTAGCCTGATTTGTACTAACCACTCTCAAAATGACATAAATCCATGATGGCTCTGTCTGCAGAGGGATGTTTATATTTCAGAACTCTGGCTGATTCAGTCATTTCCCAAGCTCTGCTCTTACCAGCACAGAATTCATTTTGCTCTGAGTTAGCAGAACAACTGGGGCATGGGCTTGAGTTCAGGTTTTACTTTTGCTGGTACTTGCACACAACACAGCTCTCACACAAAGGCAAGCTAAGCAAGCCCCCAGCCCCCTCTCTCTCAACTCCAGCTGGAATATGCTTTGTTTCTCTCCTTCCTCTCCCAGCATGGCACCACCTGCCAAGTTCAGTGTTTAAATACCAAACATTCACTGTTTCTGCAGCACACAGAAGGATGAGGAATCAGGTAAAGTTTTTGTGGCTTACAGTGTGAATTCCTGGACTACATTCTCATTCAAAAGTTCTCACTGACAGGCTCCTCCAGAACTGCCTATGTTAAAATAAGGAAGCCCATCTTGGTTTACTTACATATAGCATCACTCTCATATCACTGCCAAAGACCACAGTTTTGGGCCAGGTGAGGGACTGAAATCCTGGGTAAACACACAGACACCTCAGTGCAGTTTCAACACTTGTCTCACAGAACCTCTGCCCCTCTAACTGTGCCAAGGCAGCAACTCCACAGAGCCTCATGGAGCCAGGAACCAGGCACACAAGCTCGCTGCGAGCAGGGCAGCTGTATCCTAGGACGAGATGTGCTGGGTTAGCAAAGGTCACCTTAGAAAGCTGTCCTGGCCTACCCTCATGGCTTCCAGCCCCTCAGACACTACAGAAAGTCCTCCTACCAATCAGGAACTTGCTAAATCTGTTCCTTTACACATTACATCAACAAGAGCACATTTCTGCTGGTATGACAGACTTTAGATTGGTCAGTACAACTACTGGCTTCTAGGCAAAGATGGTGGTTTGCAGGAGAGGGAAGACAGCAATGCCAACAATGACATGTACACTTCAGATCTGCACAGTGAAACAGCACTTGTCTGGCTCCTCTCTCCCCAGCTTCCCTTCCTGATGTGGCTGTGGCCCAGAACTGATATGAGAAACCCCATCCCTAGGTGCCATCCCTATGCCAGCAACAATTACTAATGCAAATGTGACCTGAAAGATGCAAGCCATATGAGCAGAAAGGGCTTTTCAATCCACGCCAGCTGCACTGTGCTACTCTAGCTTTTTTTTCCATCAACTTCATAATTACAGATACTTTCTTGAGGTGTCTACTGAAATAGAACAGTCAAGCATAGACCAGGACTATGATAGCCAAGAGAAAAAGAGAATGATACACATACTTTAGAAGACAAAATGAAAAGTTTCAAGAGAAATCTAAATTATAAACACATGCACATATAGGTATGGACACACCACAATTAGAGTTACTCTTGCCAGAAAGAACCAAAATGAGGACTTTCATAGAAGTTATACTTTATCTTAACTGGACTTGTTGAAAATGCTCTGTATTAAATAAAGCTATAGAGGTTTTACCCACTTGGAGAAAAGGCACTAGTATTGCAGCAGACTGGTAGACAGCCAGAACAACCAGTTTAAGTGTATTTTTCCTCTACAGTTTTCAGTATTCCTAAGGAGATAACCTTCCTCCCAGTGACAGGGAAAGACAGGGTGGAGCAGCTATAAAAACATAGACTAAGAAAAAATGTCATTTCTTTGAGTGTGTGGTTTGTTCAGGTTTTTTGAGCTAATTTTTAAATGTGCTTTTTTTCAAAACTCTCATGGGGTGAGTTGTAATTAAATGTAAAGCCTGTTGCTCAGAAGTGCCCAACTTGAAGCTTTTCCTACAGAGCAGCAGAGGTGAAAGCAGGATACTGCTCCTTCAGCAGACAGCCAGTCTGAGCCCGGGTACTTCTTTCCCCCACACCATGCTTTGAAACAGTCTTCAAAGATGACAGCTGGCACAACATGCAGCAGGATGCCGTGCCAACTATCCACAGTATAGTATTTCAGCTTATCACCCGCTCCTTTGAAATACCAACCTCAAAATAAAACACTTCATCAAAATGTGGATTGTTGGTCTTCTTTTTAACTTTAGTCTTTTTGGCTTCTGATCTGAATTAAGGAAACAAAAACAGAAAAAAAAGGGTAAGAAACAACATTAGTAGAAGTGTGATCCTAGAACAGAGCCACTGAAGAGGAAATAGCCAGCCACTTGATTTATCTCATAAAACTGGAATGCCATGTGGCTCCAGCACAGCAAGGCACAGACACTTGCACACACTGAAGAGAGAGATTCAATGCATTCCTATTTCTCTAAAGTGGTGGTAATTACATTTTGTTATCCTATTTTAAACACTACTCCTTGAACCCTTACTCTATCACTTGCTTGACATAGAATCTTTTATCTGTACAAACTGGCAAGAATGGGGGTCTGAGCAGCAACGCTTGGAGGATGTCTCAGTCTTGATGTGACTCAAAAATTCCTTATACTCTAAAAACACAGGAGACAAAGACTAGCACAGCTATTTCTGTGAGTGATATTTTATAATTCTGGTCTAAAAAATCAATCACTGCTTTTCAGCGACAATCAAAAAACTCAGAATGGTTTCTTCAGTAAGAATATTTTTATTGCTGTATGAGCATCCCTTTCCCTGCAGCACCAGCAGCACTTAGTTAATACAGTGGGGAATGATGATGACCAGGGCTGAGCAGAAGTCTCTATTTTATTGTCCTGTAGGTGTAAGACGTGGCAGACCTCCTCCCAACCACTGAGCAGGCCTGACCAAGCTCTGCACTGCCCATTCATCCCCTATGGGCCGTGCCATCCGCCTGTGCCTGCCTCGGAGAAAACAGACATTGACTGCTGGGCTCAAGCCAGCCAATGCATTTCTCACAGGCCAGCCAACAGCTGTGTGATGGCTTCCAAACGCTATGAACCTATGCCTGATTTGTTCTCACTACCTACAAGAGAAAAGCTGTGTGCTGTCCTGTGTCACCAATCTTACCCTACAGCTCTGCAGGCATAGATAAAACAGATGCAGATGGAGAGGCACATCAGCCATGTGGAAAACTGACCTACTAATCATTTCATCCCAGAATCTATCATTCATTTCTCATGCACTAAAGCTGCTTAGACAGCTTGTAACTGCTTATATTCACTGGACCCTGTGTATTTCACAGAGGTCAAGGGAAGCTGAATCTAATTCCCAGTGCTGCTCCAGACTTCCCATGTGAGTTGAATGGGCATGTCCACCAGCATAAAATATTTTTCCATCTATAATAGAGGCACAAAAAGAGTTTCTGTCAGGAAGTCTGATGACTCTAAGTACAAATCACATAATAAACAGCAGCATGTTTGTTGAAATTTTCATGCTTGTCGTTGCATAATTGCGGCTGAATAAAGCAGCTTTCCTACTCTAAAATGAGAGGCACTGGAAAATCCAGAGAGGAGAATGATGTACAGATTAAGAATATCCCACTATTCCTAGGAGAAGCTGAGAGATAAGAGACACTAATCTCCTCCAGGACCCAGGACAGATTGCCAACCCCATCTCATCAGTCACACTTGCCAATCAGCCTCTTTACTGATAAACCCAGCTGGGAGGGGACTGGGAAGCAGGATGTAGAACGGGAGGCGATTAAGGCAGCACAATTACTGAGCAATTACAAAGCAGTGAATGGGAATAAGCTGCATGCTGCTTGCTGGAGATAGGAAGCAAGCCTTCTCCCCCTACCAAAACCCAGATAGCAATAGGATAAGGCTATGCTCCTTATTCTGAAGGAAGTACATTATCAAAAGTCATACATTATTCAGACTGGGGGAAGCAGACAAAGGTAAATTCAGACATTAAAGAGTTAGTCAATCAGTCTCCTTACAGTTTCAATAACAGTCACCAGCCAGTCATTTGAAGCAAGCCACAGGCTTAAAATGAAGCGTACAAGTCATATATACAAGTCCATTAATTGAGATAAGGCACAACACACCTAGACAAAGATGCAGAATACAGACAGGCTCAAAGAGTCCTCTGCACGCAAGGTAAATATTTGTCAAGAATGCTTCTTATTTATAGTAATTTCAATAAATTGTTGTAAAACATCATTAATAACCCATGCTACCAAATCTGATTCTTTGAGGTTACAGCAGAGCTATTTTGTTTCTAAAATGACACAGACATAAAAGATTACTAGATAAACAGAAAAAAAAACAAAACAGTGACATCCAACAGCACAGGAAATTTTCTATAACAGATGGGGAAATTGAATCCCAAATTTAAACTGAAGGGTATCATGCAGAATCTCATCACTAAAACCCCATTCCAAATTTTATCCATGATATTATGTCTGCATATATCAAATTACAGGACTCAGCCATTGAGGGTTTTTGACATACATATTAATTTGTCACACCTTGAAAGTGAAGACACTCTAAATATTCACAAGCAAACATGCATACTCGGCAAGATGTTGATATATTCACATTTCTCTTCCACCCTGCCCAAAATCAGGCAATGAATTTGCTCAAAAACTGGCCTCCAACTGTGAGGTGAGAAGATGCATAAATTAAGACTAACCACAAATTATATACTCTGAGATATTCAAATTATTCAGATCTTTACATAAATCAAAACTGAAACAAGTCTCAAATTACTTACTCTAGCATAATTCAGTAGCTCATACACACACCCACCCCAACATTTAACACATTTTAGCAGTGTCTAAATACTCCCAGCTGTCCACAGGAGAAAGTGAATTTCTAATAGACAAAGGAAACAGAAACCATCCTTATAAAATGGAAGCCCTTGAATGTGCAATACTTGCCTGGAGGGTCCTGCTAAGGTAACGGTGGCATAGGGATCACATTGCCCGTTCACAATGGGCAGCCCTTGGCACTCCAAAACTCTAGAGAAGAAGAAAATTAAGACAAATATTTTAATTAAATGGAAAGAGGTTGGAGTGAAAATAAAAGTGAAGCATTTTTAAAGGGTTTTTTTCACAATACTTTACACTAGGGAATTGAAATGTCACTAAGCAGAAACATTTAATTTATACTTGAACTTGACAACACATTTTATTCTTAAATACTAACTTTAATAAGGGTCAAAAATACTGTTAAATTACTGAGAAACCTTAACTCAAAGGATTCTTATTATGCAAGCACAGCAATTTAAGGTTCATGAAGTAGGAGTCTGCTGTCAAGATGGGAGCTGTCAGCACTTTAAAATTCTGTGACAACTTATTCACCAAAACACATAACCAGAATTTATTCTGTAAGAGAAATGTAAGAAAAACTCCACACAGACAGATCCCAGAAGCAGTTAAATAATTTCTCAGAATAACATTCATGAAGACCTCAGTGCTTTTGCAAAAATTGGCATAAGCTTATTTATAAAGTTGTGTTAATTACAGACCAGGACATATGATACAGCCATCCTTCTCCATGTTCAGCAGCTCTGCGCTCAAGTAGTAACAGACATTGGAAGGAAAAAATGGAACAAATTGGGGTTTGCTGCACACAGTGGTGGGAAAGCTGCACTTTTGCACTCTCATTTCAACATCTTTTCGGGGAAGAAAAAAAGAAGAAGAAAAAATCCAATACAACTACCCCCAAAAACTGAAAAAAATGCTGCATGTTTCAGAAGTTAAAACCTACTGAGGAATGCAGCAGCAGCTGGAAACAGAGACAGACAAGCCAGTTTCCAGAACTCTCTCTCCAGCAACAAGTTCTGCTTCCAACAGGTAACCTCCTGGGCTGATGTATTGGCACAACTTTAACTGGAAAGTTCCAGCAAAGACAAACCACGAAGCTCTCTGGGCAAGTGAGCAGTACTATCACTGCAATGTGAAGTGTCATGCAAAATTCTGGATGCTGTAACATCAGATGCAAAGTAATAGCCATTGTACTGTTTTCAGTGATGGGAATACCAATGCAAAAGAATATAAGGATGAGCAACAGAGAAAAATAGATAGTGCTCCACAATTTCATCCACAAGGCACATTATTTGGTTACATATAGTGTAGACTTTAAATACAGTTTAACTACAGGCCTATTATTACTTATTCTCCTTAAAGGGAGAAAGGAAGTAATATTCTGCATCAGTACAGGAATAATTTTTGTACCAGAGAAGGTACAATCTAGATAGGTTCACAAGTAGAAGAAGACTGAGCACCACACTAAGGGGCACACACTGGCAGCTGAAATGATACAATACATTGATAGCTGAAGTGTCCTACCCATGGCCCCCCAGAATGAAGGCTGGGTAGCTGTCTTTCAGTACAGGCAGCCCCCAGTAATGCACCACTCACAAGCTTCTCAGTTGCACAGCCCTAACCTGGTCAACTCCTCATTGCTAATTCACTCACACTTGTACAAAAGCATGTTCTGTGTTCTGGATATGCAAGTGGAATCATAGATCAAAACAACAGAGAGAGCTAGGAAAAGCCTGGATTGCACAGGCCATGTGCTGGACTTTTATTATTTCACTACAAGTTTACCATCCACAGACAGAATCTAGAAGCCACTGAAGCCACCTAGTTTAAGCACAAATCTGATATTACAGAGTGCTACAACACAAACAGTGAAATTCAAGCCACAAATTCTATCCCAGCACCAGCTGGAAATCCATGGTGTAAGTGTCAGGAACCCTCAGCATCAAGCAACACACAAAACACATGATATGGCTGTCTCAATACAATGCATACAGTGCCATTTGAGATTACTTAGTTTCTTCCACTATCCCTTGATCTGCTTCTCAGAGGCAGGAGGTACCCATGAAACACTTAAATTTGACAGCTCCACATCTCTCAGAGGCCTCATAAATAGACCAGATGCTTGTTTTCAAGCAATCAAATCCTACTCCAAATTCACCTAGCTTACCTTACAGAGAAAGTGTAGAATAAGCTTTTTTTGCACATATAATACAAATACTCAAAATTGTAAGGGAGATGTCACTTTTTACATTTCAAAGGGGCAGATGTGAACAGAAAGAACATTATGGGGAATTTTACACTGTAGCCTTCTGACAGAGTATCTGTCAGTGCAGGAGAAAACCAGTAAGTACCAGCAGAAAGTTCTTCTGGAGAGGCAGGTGCAGCTTGATTTTCTTACAAGTTAAGGACAGACCACTTTCCTTACAGTGGTCTTTACACTAGTAAAGTGTGTAAAGACATTCACAGCAGAAACACTTGGCCAGTGAGCTACAGCAGGACTACTGGTAATTATTTTAGGATGGCAGATATGGCTTGAACACATTCCTATCTAACAGAACAATTGTACACCAAGTGTCAGCGTCAAAACAAACTCCTGGGCTCCAGTGCTTCCTTAAAGTAGTCTGGAAGTTCCTTAAAATGAAACAGTAACTCAAAGGCTTTATAGCCATCAGCCAATTTTCTGCTGCTGATGAATGGATTCCAAGAGAGCTCCCATCCATAAGAGAAGAACTACGTGCAATTTAAACAGTCAGAGCATGTGGCCAGAGAGACTATGACTCCTGTTTTAGTAAAAGCAGTTCTTTCCAGAGTTTGCAGAAAATACAAAGTGATCCTAGAGAGAGCATAATCTACACTTGAGGACATACAGAGTTTGCAAATCACTACACAAACAAAACAAACAAAAAAAATAACAGATTAATTTGAATGATGAAAAGTGTGAACTCATCCAAACAAAAAATATGTGTATCCTAGCTATACACATGACAATGACAGGATCTATTCTAATATAGCCACACGGAAAAATCAAAGGTTTTTCTTGTGGGTAGCCCTGTGCTATCACATCCATCATCAGCAATGGTTAAAAAGGCAAGCAGTATCATCAGCTGGATGGACAGAACACAGCAGTGTACACCACTGGGCACCTATAATTTGAATTGTGTGTGCTCTCCAAAACACATGGAGAAGAACAACAGATGGCTTCTAACCACTTATAGCTCTCAGAGGGCTGTACTCTCTAGCTCAGAAAACAGAAGTTATCCATCCACAAACAGCTTACAAAATCATGAATGGTGTGAAGAACATTTCCTCACAAAATAAGAATTATGGGGCACATAATAAAATCACCAGACACAAGGTTTAAAAATAAACAAAAGGAAGGACTTTTTCTACAGAATGAAACTGCAAAACTTCCACATGGAGTTGTGGAGGCTGAAAGAATACGTGGATTAAAATCAGCACTACAGAAACTCCTGGAGTATAGGTTTCTAGGCAGCTATTAAAGCTTAATGGTCCAGAAGCCTCCTTCAGCTCAGGAAATCCCAATTTGGTGATCAGGAAGGGTGCAACACTGGAGCAATCACACCACTTGAAGTATCACACACCAGAGAGCATCAGTACTAGGCTAGACTAGAGGGGCACTTGACACAGTAGGGTAGTTCTGTTCTCTGGGGAAAAAGCAAAGACAAAAGGAAAAAAAGAATAAAACAAAATACACAGATGTTCTTGCGCAGTCATGATGATTTAAGAGTAAGATGCTTCTTTGTGTGCTTCTGGAATAAAAAAAGCAAAAACAACCTTGAAAGAAACAAAATGTGGGAAAACAGGAAACAGACACCAACAGACTGCATCACAAGCCTTTCAGGTAATTTAAAAGCAGTTATTGTTTAAGAATGTTGAAGAAATCAGGCAAAAGACTGAAGACGTAAGATTCTGAGGAAGGAAGGCTGTGTTTGGAGAGACATTCATTCTGGTTCTTGTTTCTTATCAAGCATTATGAGGAGAAACAATAAAATTCAACAACGCACAGGTCTGTTTGAGTCATGTTAGAACACTCTCCTTAGCTACAGGATATTGTAATGTTAGGGCTGCTTTTGTTACAGTCATTTTCTTCAAGTCATGGGAAAGTTGCTAAGTCAATTAATGCTCCTCTCTCCCAGCCTGGTACCAAAACACTGGCTTTACCTGGCAAGCAAGGAAAGAGCTAGAACAAAATGTCAGCTTCTCAGAGACAATAAAATGGAATCTCAGTTATGCCACAAGGCCATCATGATATTTAGACTGACAGTTCATATCTGGATTAAATGAAAAAGAAAAAGAACGTGTAACAAAGGTATGATCTTGGGAAAGAGGGGCATAGGGGGAAGCAGTGAACAAAGCCAGTAAAAATAAAATGCCCTTGCTCTGGTCATCTGCAGAATTATCTTAACTTACGTGTACTAGAATAATGAAAAAAAAACAAACCAAAAACAAAACCCTGCCAATCAAGATTATTCAAGAATTACAAGTCAACTCATCAGACCCCAGAGAAAAAGAAGTCTGGTGGCTGCCAGAATCTTGTCTACCCAACTGGTAATTTCTCACCATTAGCTGTCTGGAGCCCAGCTGGGGCAGTGAGCCATCCCTCACAGCTTGACTGGCTGGGCAGAGCTCAGGTTAGTGCTGGGTCATATGAGAAAACTCAATGCAGCTGCCTCACTGTATTTTCCTTGTGGTTTATAAAATGAATAGGTTTCAAGAAACAAGGCAGTTCAGTTTTCAGTGTGGTTCATGACCAAACCTTCAGAAGAGTAAATAAGCTATGGAAAATTCCCAGTGGGTAAGAGAAAACCTCAAAACCCTAAACATATCATAAGCATGCCCTTGTGTCTACAGAAGCTATGAGGGTGGCAGCAGCAGAAGATCTTGAAAAAAATAAAGAGATTTTTCAACAAAGACTAAGTAGCTCATATCTGACAGTACAGGCATTTCCTCTGCCTCTGGGTTGCCAACTCAGCACTGTAGGCTGTAATCTCTGACACAGCCCCTACACAAACATACTCAAAATCAGCCTCAACACAGGTGAGCAACATCAGAATGATCCAAGCCCACAGGCATTCCATGCTCCTGCCCTGGACTCCAAAAATGGTTTAGAAATTACAGGCTTTGTGATTAGTTCAAGATGCACATGTGTCATCAGCCTCCCTGTGTGTCAGAATGGACAACCAAGGCAAAAACAGAGGAAAAAAAGAAACCAGAAGGGACATGGCTGCTCTTAAAACTCATATGGGTATTTATACTGTTTTTCCAGAATAAATCACCTCCAGTCTACCGAGTCAGGCACAGTTGTTTCCCCACTTTCAGCTTAGGACAGGGACCAGCATACCATTCCCATTCTCCTTCTCAAAATATACTGGTTTCTCACTGTGATTCCTCATGAGAAAATAAATACATCATTTTTTCAGTACAATTGTTTTCTATCACTGTACCATATATTTTAATTGCTTGGTTTCTGAGATCAATATAGATACTTAGCAAGTTTGCTCATCTATCTTACCATTCCTCTATTTCTAGCCTTCACTTTCTCTACCTCGCTTTCATTTCTTTATCTTGAGACTTCATTCCATCTCATATGTACATTTTTTTGGCCATACTCAGGCTCTGCATCATTTTAAGGACAAGAAACTTCCTCCTTGCTTGTTCTAGTGATCTAATGATTACTTGGACACTCAGTACTTTGTGAGGTAAGCCTGACCAGGCAAGTACCAACTTAAAAGCAAACTTGTGGTAGATTTGTCAGAACTATCATCAAAACAATGCATCTTTGGCTTATGCTAAGTACTTGTTTAGTAAAGTACATTTCCCAGAGCTGGGTATATGACTTAGCTTCTTAAGTCTCTCTAGATCTCTCAGTCTCTTTTTTTCCCCTTCCCAATTTTTCTTTTCTACTCACTAGGGTCATCTTGTAACATATGTGCTATCCTGAGTACTTTGTCTTGCAGGGGTAACAGAACACCTCTAAATAGTCTCTCCTTGTGACTGGGCTTCTCATGGAGCATTAAATAAGGCTATTACTCTAACTTCATAATAAAGCAGTGCAGTCTTTTTGCCTAGTCTAACAGCAAAGAGGTGGTGTCCCTTGCAATGTTCAGTTCATTCCTGAATGCTCTTTTCTTTTGGTGAGCCACAAGCTGAGCTTTCTCAGTGGTTTAGGAGGAACTTTGCTGTAATGCTGCATGATGGACTTTCCTGTGCACCTTGGCCAGCCTCACACCTGGGTGGGCACATGGCAGCTGCTCTCAGACCAGTGAACTGACTTACACCTTCCACTGCAACCAGGCCTCCTTTATTAAGGCTGTTTATTACAGCCTTAATAAACCAGTTATATATCACATTTCAGAGGGGCTTTGTGTGAATGTAATTCAGACAAAGTACATTCACCACTAAAAAGCAGAAAGGTGCCACATCTAGCTCAGAAATTCCCTGAATCATAAATTTTCAGAGGCCAGGAGAGTGTGTCACTATATGACTGCTCTCATCATTCTTCATGTCCTAGACAGACTCAGAGTCAGCATCCTGGGCTGAGTCTGACCAAATGCTACATCTGTTTGTGCACCTTCAGGCAAGCCTTGTACCTCCCCTGCACTTCCACAAAGTAATCTACTCAATGTCCACTGAGGATTGAACATACACACACAACCCTTTTTTGTCAAGAGGCTGATGAAGTGGCCAGTTTCTTCTGGAGTAAGACCAAAATTTTTGCAGTTTACTCAATCCTGGTTTTTAATTCTACTCTGCCTTCTTCATCAAAAATACTACAATTATTATGTCCCAACCCTCTCAAAATTTCTTTAATTTCTTTACCAATCCATACTCTGACTTTAACTTGCCCCTGTCTCCAGAGAATAAGGAGGCTAAGAATATGGAATATACATTTTGAATCAAGTCCTTGTCCTCTGGATGATCATCTGAAGCCAAAGAATCATGCCCACTCCCAGTAAGTGAGCTCCAATAAAAGATTTTTTCAAAAGTCCCTATTCCTTGACTTTTGGAAGTGATCTATTTGTACCAAAACAAGATTTCCTAGTATTCTTCTCACCTGAATGTTGTTTTTTACTGGGAACAGACCAGTTTCCTCTGACAGCAGTTCTCACATCCTGGGAACTGCCTGCAATGATGTGCCCTGGTTCACCTTCAAGTTATGTCCCGCACAGACACAAAATGTTACAGCACTGTGTAGTGTCTGGCGACCACTGGCCATGCCACCATGGCAGAATGAACCAGGGAAAAGAAAGGATGGAACAATGTCCAAGTAGATAAAGCCATACTGAACAAAATACATCAGTACTTGCTTGATCACCATGATTTTTCAAGACATTTTCCCATAACATTATTTCATCTCTCCAGCAAACTTGAAACCAGAGTCTTTATCCAGTCCTCATCCACGCTGCTGCTCTCCAGTGTAGCCTCCCATCACTCTCACTGCCCCTCCAGGAAAACCATTCTCCTTGAGGAACTCCAGCAGTACCCTATCTTATCTAGATAATACCCTCCTTCCTTTTGAGTTTATTTTGGTGAACAAACAAGTTCTGTCTTATAAAGCAAAAATAAACACTTACCATCTCCTTAACATGTGAGAGGATTAACAGTTAACTGGAGCTACTTTTGCCTTCATATGGCAACTCATTCTGCCACAAAGGTCTGTGGCACTAAATAAAATCCTGCCCCATTCAAACAAATGGCACTTCACCTGGACCAGCTATTTACTTAATGTGTATTCCCTTAGAATAAAGACTTTTACAGCATTTGAGGCATTGACTCTGAAAGATTTATATACAAAATATATTTATACACTCAAAACCACTCCCATTTTGATCAACCTTAAGGATATCTGAGGATTAGGCTGTGCAGGCAACTATTTTGGTTTTTTTCCCTCTTCAGAATACTCCCCAAAGCCTCAATGACAAAAGCACAATAGAAACCTTGAAACTGAGATTACAGCTGCAACCCCATGTAAGCACTACTTTTTCTTCCCCATTTCCAGTTCAGTTGAAAATCATCATAGTCCAACAAATTTAAACATTTTCTTAAACCTGTGTTACCCTGAACAGATTCCTTCCCAAGCTGACCTACAACAATTTTTGCAGCTTCATACAGCATGCAGATCAACTGTTGGTCTTAACTGGAAAGCTCTGTATGCACAAAATTTCTGTCAAACACACACACAACTCTTGTTAACACAAGACTGGCAACGGTGGTTCCTTCTGAGAGAGCAAAGGAAAAGGAATTAACTCCTAGTGTCTTAGTTCAAGCAAAAATTTATTTCTCGGGTATTTTACTGAAGATATTTTACAGCAAAACAGGGACAAATATTCATACAAAGCCAACAAATAACATATAGAAAGCAAATGAAAGCTAATAAGCACAGCCCCTACTTCCCCATTTTACCAAATCCTATTACAGATATTACAATAAAACTACATCTAATGCAAAAAACCCTACTTCAATAAATAGAAGGAAGAAATACCATCAACACACATGCATCCCTAAAACCAGTATTACTTCAAATAAACTGCAAATTTCTCATGTCACTAAACAGCTACATTTCTTAGAAGTTTAAAAACAATCTTTTTTTCTGCTATTAATATAGGAAGTGTCCTCCATACTACAGCTCAAACCATCCCATTTGCTTTCTAATACCCACTCCAAAAAAGACTTTTAAAAGCACACATTTACAGAGTACCATCTGTACTCTGTACTAAAGAGAGCAGACTAAAGAGTGGGTGTCAGCCATCCTGTTCTCACAGGACAAGGAATTAATCCATTAGTAGTTAAGCCAGTTTATGAGCCAATTACAGGAGAGTTGCAAGCTTCCTAAAAGCCTCTTCAGAAAACTCTTCAGTTATGTCAGTATTAAAAAATGGTTAAATTATCCTCTACGACAGTGCCCTGAGGCTTTAAGCAGAGACAGAAGCTCATTGAAATTTTGCTCTACACTGATTTAGTGACTATTCCTTGCACTGACATCATCATTTCCTTCTGCCTTGGTCTCAGACTGGCAACCCCAGCTATTAACAGGGAACAAGAACTTAACAACAGGAGAGAAAAGAGAAAGGCTAAGCAAGCAGAAGTTATTTCTAGTACATGCATCTTCACATCTTTTGTCTTCTCTGATATTCAGAGAAGACAAAAGATGCAAATACAAGTTAAAGCAAAGCAAGTAGTATATACAAATTGTAATGGAATAGCAAAACAAAAAAAGGAGGTACAATCAGGAAAGGGTAAATGTGCTTAATGATGCTATATTGATTCTTGCATAGGCAAGTGAAGAATTTGAATTTCATGTAGTATGGCAGGAAGCCAAGGAATGGGTCAACATATCAAGGCAGTTGCAGAAGCACTCATGTTAATGCAGCATGGTGAGAAATGCAAAAGGAGTGAAGCACAAAACAGCAACAATTACAATACACAGCAAATGAGCAGAGCCCAGCCAGCAGCTTTAGCTGAGCTGACTGTGGCCTATGGCAATCCCAAATGGAAGCAATGAGATCCTGTCTGTACAGGCTGATAAGAAAAGAAAGAAGACCAAAATGCACCATGAGAGTGAGAGGCAGAAAGGCTGTTATGGCTAAATAATGAAGCCAGACCATGACACAAAAGTCTCCCATGTCACTTTTATTAGCTTGGAAAGGTATATTCATCTCAGTGTTCTGCATGGGAAATACAGGTTTTATGGAAAGAAAACTGTAGTGATTTCTGACTTGAGATCTGTCCAAGCTTAACCTGCTCCCAGGAAGGAGCTGCAGGCACGCAGCACTTGCATGTCACTGTTTACATACATGAGCACACAAGGAAACAGAACAAGCTGCAGGAACATGTCCTGACTTCTCCCCTCCACCAGCCAGCAGAGGCCAGAAGCATCCACAACTATTAGATATCTGATACCCATATGACAAGAAGGAAGACCAAATGAAGAAGCTATTGGAATAACTGACACTTAGCCCTAAGACAGTGTGATACATGGCAGAAGCAAAGTTCCCGAGAAATCACCCAAAAGCTTGTGAGCCTATTGGCAGGAATCCGATTATGAAGTAAAAGATAAGGGAGAAGGCTAAAAGCAGAAGCTTTTAAAGAATTTAAAAGAATTTACGATAGAGAGAAGGAAATAAGGCACCCTGGTGGGGAGTGGGTAGGTGTGGGTGTGTGAGAGTGGGGGTATTCATCTCTTAGAAACAAAAGAGAGAAAGAGAAGCAGCTCATCCTAGGGCTTTCCTACCTAGTTTGTGAGCAAGAGTTGCCTCCCAAGTGCTGAGTATGGTCATGTCAAACAGATATCCCAGGTTGGCCATAGACAGTACTATTTTAATTAAAAATTTACACATGGTGGTGAATGACCTGAACTGACAAATACCTGGAGCAACTGGGAGAACATGAAGCACAGCAGATTGGAAAAGAGCATCTAAATCACATGCCATGACACATCTGAACCACAGGGCCCAACAACCCAGAACTCTTGGGCCAAGAGAATACATCAGCTGAGAAGCATCTTTTGGGTGATGGGGGATGCACAGGAAGGGAACACAAGGGAATGAAGATGGTTTAATGAGAGCTGTAGCCCCAACTGTATGTAAATGTAAACCCAGAATGTAAGCCCAGCCAGCTTCTTCTCATCCCTATCCAATCCAAGTATAATGATTTCTCTACTAAATAAATTCTTGAATACTCTTCCACATAGATTTTCACATCATATATTTAATCAGATGTAGTAACAAAGTTTAATTAGGTGTAGTAAGAAATACACCTTTCTAAATGAAAACAATACAAAAATAGTTTTTAATTTATAAAGAAAAGAAGTAATTACCTGTGGACCTAGAAAGCAATCAAAGGTGCCTCCAAACACTTCACAGAGGCTACAGTCTTCTGTAATGAGAATGCCTTGGCACACCTGAGGTAGTAGAACCTTTAATGCTTAAAAAAACTCATCTTGAAAGAATTCTGAAAAACTCTTGATTACATTTATGTGAACCATCAGACAATCTGGGATCTTGATTAACAACAGTTTTTATTAAAGGGCAGTGATCTTTGCTACACTTTGCAACACTTTCATTATGGAATTCAAATTAGGTTGATTCATTAGCCCTGCTGAGACCTGATGGCAGTTAACCATCTTGCCAACTAGTTCCAAAGTAATGCTGATACACTGGATTTGTTTTGATAAGATAACTGGGCTAAAGTTATACAAATTGTGTCACAGTGAACATAAAAATGCTCTCCAACTAGAATTCACAAAATAATATTAAGGACTTGATTCTGTCAGGATTTACATATCTAAAAAGTTGTCAATGTATCTCACTGCAATTATGGAGAATGCAGTAATCAAACACAGGAGGCAAAATATAAAAAGCACCCAGTATTTAACATGGAAATCAAAGCATTATATCCACAAAAACTGCCCTTTATTTTAAAAAAAGAAACCCAACTCAAACCAGAAACATTCCATTTAAACCAGATACACCAAGTCTGTGGAGAGTCTTCTTTAGTAAATCAAATTGCAACATACAGATCAGGCTTGTTAACTTTCATTTACCTAATTTTTTTACACTGATACAGATAGAGCTCTTCATAGAATAGTTTGGGATGGGGAGTCCTAAAAGATCATGAAGTTCCAACTCCCCTTCACTAAAGCAAGCTGCTGAAAGCCCCATCAAAGAAGCACAATCATCATAAGCATCAAAATGCACATTTTGTAATACACTTTCCTATGAAATTAACTGAAAAACCCTTACCAATGTCCCTGACTTGGCAAAAAAAGAGATCAAACAGGATTCATAAACCATTTATTTAAAAAACAGCTGTCACAGGATGGTGACTTGCCTAATTTGAATAATTCCTCTGGTCCTACAAGGAGATGCGCAATAAGGTTTTGTGCCTGAAGGATCAAACTGAATGCAATACAGAAATTCCATGAAGGACGTTTTGTGGCCATTCTGTAGCAACACCAAAGCAAGTAGGTCCTGCAGACAAAATCTTCCATTAGCAGTGAAGCCTCCTTAATAAAGCACCATCCTCTGCAATGCTACAACTTAAAGCGCCAAGCTCTTAAGACTCTCCACACGTTAGGAAAACGCCTATGGAGCAAAACCCAGAAGGTGCCTGGAGAGGAAGCCACAGACTTCTAATGGAAGACAAAATCCCTTTGACCTGTTTGACAGGAAAAAGCACCAGTTGGGATTACCTGCACAACAAAAGCACATACGAATGGCAAACCTGGTAGCCCTACCAGGAACAAAACATTACACAAATTGTAAACAATTTGGCATACTATCCCATTTGACCACCTTCTCAAAGGTCAGTCATGTCATAGGTTTAGCTAAAACCTATGATATCCCATCCAAAGAAGAATGTGCTTCACCAAGTGGTGGTTATACCATTGCTTGTACAGCACAAAGCCTCTCGAGATGAAAAGGAGTGAAAAGTGCTCCTTATTAAAAATTTTAGTGGCTTGTCACTTCATCTTATGGAAAAACAAGATGCAAATTAGGGCAAAGCCAGATAGGCATGTTGGTATAACCAGCTGTAATTAGTAGCCCACATCAGCTTTTTAATTCCAGCTATTGCAGAAAGAGTTTATACGTTACATTTATCCTTATAGTTTGGGATCACATTCTGGTCTCTTTTGAGACAGTGATGAAAGCTCATACCTACTAAATTTGTGCAACAAGTTCATGATGTTTATTTCATATTGAGAGCACATTTCTGAAGAGCAACTTGAGGCTTAACTCAAAGGAATCACAACTATTAAAATATCCTCAAAACGTTCCACATGAAATTGTTTGCTGATTAACGATCATGACAAAAAACAAACAAGCTCCCCTCCCCCAATGGTTTTACTACTTGTTTTCCACTAGTCTTGAGCTTCCAAACATTGGTTATTATTTACAGTAGGAATAAGTAAACATACATTCAGAAGGACTCTCTTCTAAATAATGTGCACACTGAGATTTCACAGAATCAGCTAGGTTGAAAAAGACCTCTGAGATCATCAAGTCCAACTTATCACCTAACACCACCTTATCAATTAGACCATGGCACTCACTGCCACATCCAGTCTTTTCTTAACACCTCCAGGGATGGTGACTCCACCACCTCCCCGGGAAACCTCTTCTAATGCCCAATCATCCTTTCTGTGAAGGATTTCTTCCTAATGTCCAGCTTAATCCTCTCCTGGCACAGCTCAAGACTACGTCCTCTTGTCCTGTCACTTGCTGCCTGGGAGGAAAAGCCAACCCCCACCTGGCTACAGCCCCTTTCAGGTGGTTGTAGAGAGTGAGAAGGCCCCCCCTGAGCCCCCTCCCCTCCAGGCTGAACAACCCCTGCTCCCTCAGCCATTCCTCACAGGACATGCTCTCCAGTCCCATCATCAGCTCCACAGGCCTCCTCTGGACACACTCCGGTACCTCAAGGTCTTTCCTATGCTGAGGAGCCCAGAACTAGATGCAGCACTCAAGGTGTGTCCTATATAGCTGGATTCAGCCCGTCCAGGTCCCTCTGCAGAGCCCTATTATCCTCCAGCAGATCAACACTCCTCCTCAGCTTGGTGTCATCAAAGTTCTCCTTGCATAAATCCAACAGCCACTCACTCTAAGACATATTTACCAGCTCTTCTATTTTTCCTGTAGTGCTCCATGAACATTTCTGAGTTTAACAGCATGCTTTTTAGCCCAGTCTCCTAAAGAGAGAAGCTTAAGAGAAAATGCTTTCTGTCTATATTTGTCAATCAATCTCCCGCTGATGATTTTTTTAATCAGTTGTCGTTTTCCACAGAATTTGAATAAGTGGTAGAGATTTCAACAGATACTCCAGCTCTACTAATTTTGTTAAACTCAATGGATATGCAGAGAAGAAAGCACCCCTGGATGTCCCTAGGGAGGAAAGGGCTGCACACAGCAGCTCTCAGCAGCTTCTGACTGAAAAGCACATAGAGGGAGTCTGCTGTCACACTGTGCCACCTTTTACAAACGTAATGTTTGGGCTGGTGGGGCATAAAACTGGACAATTCAGCAGAGACTGTCAAACAACTAAAAGGATAGAACCATACACAGCAAGTACATCTGCAGCTCTATACAGTCTAGCTGAATTGTTGCCTCTGTTTGAGGCTTGTACAAAATTATTACAAAAACCACCAGCTTGGAAGCAAGTCAACAGTAAAATAAGTTAAAATTAATTGCAGACATTACTGCCTCCAAAAGCACAGCCTCCTTGACAATTTCTGTGCTTGCTGCAATTTCTGTCAGAGTATTTCTCTTTTCTCTTAGTATTTATGAGAACAAATCTATTAGATAAACTAGCAACCTACCTTGTAGGGCAGAAAGGAATAGGACAGTGAAAATGACAGGTCTCAAAATGCTATTAAATTAACAATATGTATTGAAAGATTTTTAATCTGACACTCAAAAGCTTTTTATGTTACAAATATATAATTTGCAAAATAGATGATTTTTTCCACAATCAACTCTTACTGAAATTTTCAAACAATGGCATCCAAGTCAAAGGTTTACACCAAGACAGACAAACAGGGGGACATGCAATTGATACAGGTGATTTTAGCACTGTGGATTCTGGAAAGTACTCAGTCATAGCACATAACTAGTTGCATTCTCAGTACAATAATGTACCCAGAAGCACAAACATGATTCCAGATGGAGTAGGGCAAGAGATACTTTCTCATTATTGCCACATCCACTGCATGACTTTTTGCAATAACTTCCTCTCAACAAGTCCTTCTGTGAACAATGAAGTTAATGACAAGTGTTTCCTAGGTATTGTGTACCATGTCTCTACTTTCCTTATATCTGAAAAAAATAAACAAGAAGCCCAACAAAAAACGAAATTGTTCAACCTCAACACTTGGGGCCCTGCAACTTCCTCTTTACCCCCCAGCTTTCCCTATTTATAGCCTACCTTGATGTCTGTCCCTAGCTCCATTCTGCTAAATATCATATTGGCAAGTGTTGCTCTTGGAGCAACAGATAAAAAACAGAGACAACTGTAATTTGTGCCTCATCACATTGCTCCTTTAGAAACTTCTAAACTGGTTTTGGATGGTGCTTACCACAGAAGCTGTAGAAATCCCAAGAGTCATTCAGAATGAAACAGGGTGCAAGCTCAGCCCTGTATTATGCAAAATACCTTGTACTCCAAAGGGATGAACCTTTTGATATAGGTTGTGTTGCAAGACAGCTACCTGGTTTTTTCCTAGGGCTCTAACTCAAATGTAATTGAACTCTTCCAGCTGATCATCAGTAAAGGACATCAGTGAAGTAGAAACTGCAGGCATTTGGGGCACTGACAGCCTACTGAAGGTGCTAACAATTCACAGCTCTCAAAATCCATGCACCTTTTACAAACATGGGCACTACAGGAATACTCTCTAATGCCCCTGAAGCGCCCTAACACTGTGACCTCAAGCACATTTAGAAATTAAATCACCATAAGGATTTATGCTTGAATAATCTGCCTCCATTTATAACCCCAGTCTGTGCCTACTCTGTGTAAAACAGGAAGTACTGTCACGTTATTTACACAGCACCATTTACTGCTAAAACAGAACAGCTTAAGACTTACATTTGAGTCTTTAATTACAAACTGAGTTTTATACCCATTCCAGAGAGTCATGTGATGACTATCCAATCTCAAAATGGTGAGCACTTTAAAACATGTTTTTCTGGAGAAGAGTCTAACTGAAGTTGCTGTTGATTGGGATTGCAGATAAAATGACACTTATATGTGATTTGCATAAAGAATTTCATTAATAGAGAAACACTGAATAGAAAAACAAAGAAGTGTGAAACCAACTTCATTTAGTGGGAAACACAGCAGCAGCAGAAAACCATATTTCTATATATCAGAGGTTTAATGCAGAACAATTGAAACTTGATTTAGGCTACAAAATAGTTGACAGAGGCTATGGTAGGGATGGAGAAGCTCAGCAGAGACAGTGTAAACAGTGTTATAACAGCTGGAAGGAAAAAAGAAAAAAATTATGCACTATGTTAAAGCCTTATAAAGATACATCTCTTCTTTCTTCCCCTCTGTACTCCCAAAACTGACAGCACTGCAGCACCTCATTATAAAAGTACCAGATACTATGTGATTTAACTTCTGAGCATTTTCCCCCCATCAATTTGTTATGAAACCCACACAAGATTAAAAGCATGATCAACATGTAATCCTGCAGGAAAAGGTGCAGCTTGATGCAGGGCTTGCTCTCCAGAGAAAGGAGATTTTAACACATTTTAATGGATGCATGAATTGATTCAAAATGAAGCTGTGAAACTACTTCATGCCTTCATTAGCATTTCTTCCCAGGAGCAAACAGAACTTGAAATGTTTCAAAATACTGTGAGTTCACCTGATTGATGCATACATTAAACTGGCCTTCTTGTAGTTAGCAGTACCTTTTTACCCCTAATTGATGCAGGTCATATTTTAGGCAGGAAAATAAGCTTCATTTGACCCTGAACTGAGTTCAAAGCTGGCTGTGTGTCTCTACGTGGAATGGAAACTTCTCTAAAGCAACACAAATATATGGTCTCTAAACTGGAAGCAGCAAACCCAAGAGGGCTGGGGGGCTCATGGACCCATTCTGGATGTAGGCACAGCACCAAGATCTGTAACAGCAAAAGCAGCCACTGCCAGCTCTGGCCTCAGGCTACCTCCAACAGGAGCTGCAGCCCTGCACCACATCAACATAACCATCAAGAGCCCGAGACTGAGCACTACTGCCTCACAAAGCAACAAAACATTGCCTCCACGAAGAAACAACCCCAGGTTCCTGCTGACACTGTGGTGGAAAACCAGCTCCAATCTGGAAAAGGAAAATACTTTTTGCAATCACAGAAGGAAACAGCAGACCTGCACCAGACAAGATCATGTTTTCCTCTTATACTTTAGATTAGGATCCAGCCTGCTGATCCAAAAGCAGGAATGGCCATTATCCCAGCCCTTCCAACCAGACTTTATATACATAACTTTGCCCTTCATGAGCTGTGACCAACAAAACAAAAAGGACCTCTGAGTGAAATTTTCAAAATTTTCAAAATTTTCATTTACCTTAACCTTAGAAGCATCATATTGCATAAGAGATTTTTAAACAGTTACATAAAGTCAATCTGCTTTAGGGCAGTGATTGTCAACCAGCGAGCAGCAATGCTCATGGACAAAGAAGTTCAGATCTATAATGTGAGCCATGAGAGAGGAAGGTCAGATGCTGCTCACTGCATGCTCTGTGCTCTATTTCCATGGCAGGGAAGGCAAGGGAACCACCACCAAGTCCCAGGACACCCATGCCTAGGCAGAGACCTTAACCACACCTGACAAATGAAACCTTCTTCCTTACCTCCCTCTTCCTCTTCAGAAGGCTTTTAGAGCCCACAGATCAGACACTGTTCTTTTAACAATCCCTGAAGCATTTATCTTGGGGATGTCATACCTACTTATTGTCTCCTCTCCTGCTTGCTCTTGTAAGCTGCCCATTCAACTTTGTTCCACATGGTCGGAACACATCTTGTAAAGCCTCAAGACAGTTGCACAGCATTTAATTAATACATTAATGCAGAGCAGCCACATCTTCCATACCAGAGCTACAAAAGCCTCGCTTTCCAAATAAAATTTCAGCATTCATAATGTATTTGTAGACTTATTAATTGTTTACTGGAAAACTGTGTTACTACATGTGAAAGCAGTAGTCTCTGAAGCACATATGTTGCTATTTAGCTATATAAATTTACTGGGTGGGAAAATAAAAGAAGCAGGGGAGGAGAGGAGGGGTGAGCTCTCCAAAGCAGATGTTTCCAAGCTTTTTTAAAACTAAGAGACAAGACATAAGACAACACTTGGAAGGAGCAGCCAGGGACACCGAATAAATACAGACATTTAAATGTGACTAATTACATACACATGCTGGAATTCTCAAAGGATGATCAGGGAGCCAGGCTCCCAGCTCACTCTGACTTTCAACAGGAGTTCAGTGGCCTGTTCCTTCAGGCATGCTGCAAGATGTCATCTTGCTAAATACAGAACACTGCCTCTAAATGTTGCCTCTAGTAGCTTAACCACAGCAAAGCCTACAGATTGCTACAAAGCTATCTACAGGAGCCCTCCTCTTCATTAAATAAATACAAATGCATGTATCTGCTGTTCCTTGCCTGTGTGGCTCTGACAGATGAGACAAAATTGTCTGGACAGTACAGAGGCCCTTAAAGCCTTTGGGGAACCACCTTTCTGTGCTAAACACAAAAATGTTGCCCAAAACCTGCTCTAACAATGGTGGGGAAAGGTTTACAAAAAGTCTAGGGATCCTTTCCAAGTATTTTGGTTGTAAAGCAGGAAAAGTTTCTGTACATGGAAAGTGGTGGCTCATAAAAAAATTTAGGAGAAGTACATACCATTGATTTCCAGATGTGTTCATGTAATATGGCTAGACACACACTGTTCATGACTTAGTTCAAACACTTCCACCCAGCACGGCTGCAGAAAGAGAATCTTTCCCATGTCATTTTCCTTCTTCTGCATTACAGCAAAAGTAAAGTGCAGTTTCTACGATACCCAGGATTAAGGCCTGTTTCATCTTAAAAGCACGAGGGGAAAAAAAAATCAAATACAACATTGCTCAAGCAACTGCCAGAAGCTGTATGTCAGCACAAAGGGGTGCGTACGGACACAAGCAGCCGGAAGCATGGGAAAGTCTTGACCACTTCTTTCCACAGCCTATGTTAAAAATGTTCATAAAATTACAGATAGATTTCTGGCAGGTGACAAACAGGAGACAGCCTTCACAGCCAGTGGAAGATGGGGCCAGATGTTGATAGTCACAACAATTAGTGGCTGACTGTGCAGAGGGCCAGGAAGGCTGTGGCTGTAAAAAGTGTGAAGGAACACGGTGCAAGATCTTTTATGAGTGAAAGACAAAAAGGGGAGAAGCCAGACCTCCCGAGTAAGACTTTCTTTTTCCCAGCACTCAAGGTGACCACCACACAGCACAACAGTATTTAGTACAAATGCAGCTACAGGAAGGTACCAAACCACAAAGTCCATGCATGTTGCTTTTTATCTGACACACTCAGGCAAGGGTCTGTGATCAGCAGAATGTACATCTGCTCTGCCTATATGGTGTGAACATACACATCAAGAGCCTGCATCCCAAGTCCTGTAACTGGGATAGAGGAGACTTATGGGGGCCAGCAACAAGGATCACCAGGTTTTGCACCAGTTCCCACAGGGGGTGTCCACAAGTAGCAAACCTTTCCCAGAAGGAGCATCCCAAGTGAGAGCTGTGGTTCTTACAGAGTATGACAGAAGAAGTTGCTGGGGGACACAAGCAGTGTGAGTGTGGTGCCTACATCTGTACTGTCTATGTAACTTTTAAATCCACTAATGCTTCTCCTTTTAATCTTTTGCAGGGATTCAGTCCAGGAGATTGTGCTGTAGCAGCTGGCTGAGACTATGGCCTCTGATGAAGCACAACAGCTTAGTGGTTTAAGACTAAATGAAAGTACTGCATGCTTCCTAAGGAGAAGCTATTAGATAACAGTTTTTGAACTGAATTTTTTGCTTCCTCAGCAGGGGTAAGGAAGCACACTTGCCTTTTTCATTTTTTAATAATCTACTACTTAATGTTCAAGAGCTCAGCACTTAAATATTTTAATTTGTCCTTCCATTCAGATGAATTTTTCCATCCATTCATCCAGCTGACTGTTCACAGCATGCTCCACAGGACTGCAGGCTGGCTCAGCCCCAGCTGCTTTCCAGGCTTTCTGGAATGCAGAAGTGGCAGCAATTTGAACAGGCTCAGAGGGCACACTGATAAAGACCTATGGGTAAGCTCATATCTTTTGGAGAGGTAAAAAAGTTTCCTAATTGGGCCATGTCTCCATTTAGCCTACATACGTGGTCTTTGAAAACAAGCACTACTCTGGGGCTTAAAAAAGCAAGTGTCTCTAAGGTATTTTTAAACAGCTAGCCACTGGATCTTTTGTTCTCCCTGCAAACCTGAACTGTTTTCAACCAGTTATATGTATGAGGGAATTTGCAGGATAGTGTTCATCTCTGCAGCTAAATGCTTCGTTTAAAACAACCTATATTTTTTTTAAAACAAAGTCAAGACAAGCATTAGATTCACCAGAACAATTCAGTTAAGATGAAGTGATTCTAGATTCTTGCTCATATTTTTTACAGTCTTGTCTTATTTGCTCACTGTAACATCCACAAGACATTCACAAGAAAAGCAGTTATTTTCACAACACTCATTTGGAACGTGCACTTCCCTAGAACACCTAGTCTCTGCTTTACACTCGTGACCTACCTCTAACAAAGGTTCTACCTCTCCTCACTGGCAAATTCCAGCAACAGAGACATTTAGCTGAGCATTGCTTAATTACCACATTATTTTCTTATAGGCTGAAGCACTAGAACCAAGATTGTCTATGAACAAACCTGCAAGAAATTTCAGACCATGTGGAAAAATGTCTTAAGAGCTGCAGTTTGCTGTAGACCTTCCTGAAGAAAGCAGTGTGGCATGAAGAAAATGCTGGACTACATTCTGAAGTGCTTTTTTCCCCCATGATGTGAACACTCCCCTTCATCATTCCCTTCTTTATTCTCACAGCTAAGACAGATTGCCATGAAATCCTGCATCAATGGATCTACATACTCTAGAAACATTCTTTTTTCCCAATTTTCTTATTTGAACTGCTAAGCTCTGCTGTCACTTACCACTCAGATAACAAATAAATGTGGAAACTAGACAAAACCAGTGTCCAGGTCAGGTACCAAAGAGAAGGTGGCAATGGGAGAAGACAGTTTCAGCAGACAAAAGCCTGCTTGAACTCTGATTCTCAAATTTTGTTTCTAAGACACCTAGGCTCATTATGATTCAGGGGCTAAAACCTCATGATTTTTCTACACATTGCAGCTAATGTTACACTGAACAATACCTAGCAAATCATGGTTACAGAATGCTTCACAAACCAATCTAAGCTTTTTTTATCTGCATTGTAGAACATTAATGAAATAGTCTTCAAATCAAGAATATATAAGGAAAAACTTAAATAAGTATTTAAAAACTGTCAGGCCAAATGAATAGAAAGCTGGGAAATCACACTGTTAAAGTAGGCATTGCCTTACTGCTATTCATGAAGCAAGAGGCTGCATGTATTACATATCAAGAAGGACCTTTTCAGACACCTATTTCTAGCATTTCAGGAAGTTCACTGAAAAATCCACTGGTACTATAATTTTACAGGGCCCCACTTAACTGAAGACAAAACCTTTAAAAGACAGCTGGCTGTGGTATGGCATACTCCCTCAGAATAAAACAAACAGAGGCAAACACTTCTGAAGGTCCCTCAGTACACATCCTAACTATTCAAAACAGATGGGAGCAGAAGGGCATTGCAGTTAATCTATGTTTGCAGAGTCACGGACATCACAGGATTTCAACCCACAATTAGGGTTCAAAGGATAAGGACAGAAGGCTCTGTGGCTGTGCCACATCTAAGGAGTGCAGTGCACACTTTCAGAAAGGCCAAAGCAAAAAACCCCTCAATGTGGTAACCAGGACAACTGTGCTCCTTTTCCCGGTCTAAACACACTATCCTCCAGGCTTGCTTCAAGGAAATTCCAAGCTCAATGATAAACCCACTGTCCTGTATGTCCCACACACATTCATCCTCTCTGAGAAAGAAATTACCTTTTCCCATCTTCTATTTCCCCATCCCACAAAGCCTTAGGACAAATAGCAACACAAGCAACACTTAAAAGATGCCAGCCTAGGACTTGGTAGATACAGGTTTGGGCTCTGGTTTCTCAGAATGTGTGTGACCATCATCACTTGGTCATATTCAAATTGGGCAATGGAAAACGACAGGATGAGAGTCCTCAGAGAGCAGCCAGAGAAAGGCTGTGCCCTCCAGGTGGTGCACAGCTATACTGACATGGCAATTTTTGTTCTCAAAGAGGTTCAGCTGTGTTCCAGCAGCATTGTGTCCTGGTTAACAAGTTCATTGGAGCTCAGAGCCTCCACAGCCACTCACAGCAGACTATCCCCTGCCTCATGAGAGCAGACTGCAGAGAGGAAGAGGTCAAATGTACCTGCTGCAGAGCTCTGGTAGGACCTGCATGGCCAGAGGGAACATGCACAGGCAGGCAGGACCACTTACCCCAGCACATCCTCATATCAAGAGTGAGCCTACAGTGATGGAGGTCACCATAAGGGTCACCTGCATTTATTAACAGGTTCTAGATGTAAAGACTACCAGGACAGAGCCTTAGGAAAGGCAGCAACAAAATGATATTAAATGCTGATCTGAAAATTGGGCTGGTCAGAACTTTCCTAGCAGAGCATTTATCATGTTGACATGACTGACATAGAAGCGTATGATGCCAGCAGTATGATTTTGATAGCTCTTCTGCCAGAGAACACAAAGTATTCCTCACAGAAGCCAACCAGCTCTGCCACTGCTTCTGAGGTAACATGAAAGGCTTTGGTGTGGCCAGACTGCAGTGGTCTTCCAGACTCCTCCTCTGAGGACAGAGAAATCTTTATTGCTGTTTGAGTCCTGTGACATCTCTGTTCCAACCTGAATGAGACTGGATGGCTGATTCTGAGGCAGCCTTAGTAAGTGATAGCAAACTTTTGCTTTAAGTCAGCTCTGTAACACACTCACCACACAAGTTGTGCTACAAATTTACTTAGCTGGTAAGGTCCTTAATGCAAATTAGAAGGACATTATCATTACCCTTTGATGTCTTTTTAGTATTTATGCCATGACTAAATTGGATAAGGGACTGATTAACATTTAAGGCTATTAGGAAGAAAATTACATAGATTATGTAGAGAGAAGGAAAAGGGAAAATGAAAAAACTCACATGCTATAAATTCATAAGGACATTTCTGATTAAGAACATTTAATGTTCAACTAAATGTGTTGATTCCTCCACCTATTTTTAAATGAAACACTGCATGCTGTTTGCAATCAGTCTGTTTCTCCTAACTTCACAGCTACATTTCAAGTCCTACCGTGTTGCGAGCTTGTGGCAGACAACGCCAGTGTCTGTTATGACTTCACTCAGTCTCAGCTCCAGGTGGACCTTCCCCTGAAACACACCAAAAACACCACAGGAAAAGTTAGTTTTATGCATAGGCAGTCACACCAAACTTCAACCAAAGCAAGCCAGTTCGTGCAAATAATTCCAGAAGTCTAAAGATTAAATAAGAGATAGCTGAGGTCTTTCTACTGCCAGAGAATCCGACTCTGTATTCATTCAAGTAAATTTGGGTGCATAATTCCCACCATTATATTACCTCTGTAAGTTGAGCTGATTGAAGGATATGGAGTGTCCACAGTCTGACACAGAAATGTTGTCTTGAAGTTGTAATTAGCATTTTAAATATTAAGCAAGTATCTGCAACACTATTGTTAAAAATGACATCGCAAAAGTGTTATAAATTAACACCTATCTGTTTTAAACATTATAAAAATAAAATCTATTAAGCAATATAAATTGTAAGACAAATATCAATAAAAGTGTATCAAACAACTATTAAAAAACACATAAAAAATGTTCAATCACGTTGCTAGCATTCACAGTATCTACTGTTACACAGTCTTCAACTCCTTACCATCATATCATTTATTATGACTTGGGCCAAGATATTATCCTTCAATACACTAAGCAAATAAAGGCAAACATGAATACCAACTGCATTCCTCTTACTAATTCCATTATATCTCAAAATGTGACTAGCCACTCCCACTGACAAAAACTCAGCTTCACTTTTACAGTGTGTACACAGTAAATGCAAAACACATGTTGTTATTGACCAAATCTGACATGCCAGCAGTGTCCAGTCATCCTCTCCAAATTATCATAGCCAAAATTGAGCCTTTAATTTTCATTACTCTCCCCTCCACCTTTTGTACTAAAGGATGCTAAAATCCACCTTGCTAATTAGTCACAGCTCTAATGTGGGTGTCATCTTCACCTTAAATCACAAAAAACTCTTGCACCACCCCTTTTATGGGATGTTCCAGATTCAACCTTTGCTCTTTCTGCACAGGACCAAAACTCTTGCAAGCAACTTCCCTACCTTTTGTTTCTAGTTACTACAACCTCCTGCTCTATGGGCATGTCTGTCCTGGGCAACAGAGGAGAGTGAAGATGAAACGCCAGTCTCAGGTTGCACCTAAGCTGCTAAGATTCCCTTCCCCTACAGCAGATTTGTCTGGACAAAAGCTGGTGAAGGTAGTCCAAAGCAAAGCAAGGAGTGCAGCAATAATTAAGGAGCATGGACACACAGAAGTACAGTCCAAGGTCGTTCCCTGGTCCTCTCATGTTAAGAAGCACAAACACTGGACTCAGTGCCGGAATACTTGTCCTGAAGGCAACTATGAGGCATTCTGTTTCTTACTGC
Source organism: Passer montanus (assembly GCF_014805655.1). Lineage (NCBI taxonomy): Eukaryota > Metazoa > Chordata > Aves > Passeriformes > Passeridae > Passer > Passer montanus. The sequence continues at coordinate 16,878,002 of NW_024367707.1, forward strand.
TACAGTCATTCCCTCCCCTTCCCAGTTTATATCCCTTATTCAGGACTATTCTTTCTGTACTACCTTGAATGCACACCTCATGCTTTCACTCCCCAAACATTTATTATCTACTTATACCTTCAGTATTCTGACTCAGTAACACTTTTTCCTATCTGAGAGCTGGAACACAGACCCTTCAAGCCCACGTGGCAGACAGTACTGGTCTTCATCCAGAAAACAAGGAAGACAACCTCTCCCATTGAAGACAACCTCTTCAATCTGTATAAAGTTGCAGAGGCACCAGAGTAGCTCACTGGCATTTTGAACAGGGAAGAACTCAGATGAGTGAGTTTCAAACAAGGCTTCTGCCATGTGTCTTTTGCATCATTAAAAAAAAAAAAATTAAACCACCACTACCCCCAATGCAAAAAACCAAACACTGCATTCAGCTGTCACTGCTGATTTGTGTTTCAGTGACACAGGGATCCTCCTTCACCCTGTCAGTGTGTGCCAAAGTCAGCATCTGTCACTGGCTTCCAAACTGAAGCCTGTCCTCATGCATAAGAGCAGGACTTCTCTGGACAAATGCATAAAGCCACTTCTCGACTCAGCTCTTAAAGACTTGGTACCACTGCCATGCCCACATTGCATTGTAGCTGTACATGACAGGGGCTAGGCACATAATCAGCTAAGAACCCTGCTTAAGCAGGACAGCTTTCTTGCTTTTGTTTTACTAAATTTCCTTACTCTTGAATGTTCTCTCTCCCACTGGCTGCATATTCTATTACAGTATCTAAACCATTGGTCTCAGGAGAATAAATTTATATTATAAACCTGTAAAACCCACTACTGCTATCTTTGTTGATATCCTGCTAACTACCAGAGAAATCAACATTAATGTAAGTTTTGAAGAAATTAAGAGACAAGAACAGAGATTTGGAAACAGAAAATATCCCTTCATAGAAAAATATCAAGGCATACAAATGTTTTTATAGAAATATTTCTGCTGGTCTTAAACATGATACCAACCCTTCTCAGGAAAGAATGCTTCAATGCACTTAGATTAGTTAGAGCACCCTAACCCCACACAGACTGAATAAAATGTAAGCTCCTCATTTCTGAAATTAGCTTGAAAAAAAAATTAAAAATCAGCAGTATTTCACACATTTTCCTAGCTACATTAAGCATAAAATTATACTGATGCCTTTTATGGGCTAAAAAGCCATATTTTCTTGCAGCTTTCATCTTTCTCTTTGAAAATGGTCAGCTGCTCCGAGAGTGACTCCAAGCTTCCTACAGCAAAACAGAGGTCATGGGATCACTGGGACCAGCAGCCTACAACTATTCCCACAACACCTTCCAGGGTTTTACTTCCAGTTAAAAACTCAAATACCTTGAATTAAGGCTACAGTAACGTGCTTTCAGGCTTAATTCACAAAAAAGGTTACTCTTAGATAAACAGAATGCTTTTTCCCAAATCAATTATACCATTATGCAAAACATAAGGATTCATCTGAATAAATTCACCCCTGAGAAATGGCATTAGCTGGGTTTACAAAACACCAGATAATTGATTTTGCAAAGGGAAGAAAGAAAATTGCAATAAATCAGTATCATAAGATCAAAAGTTAATCTAATCAACAAGAAGGTCAACCTATAATGGATTAAATGTACCACAGAAACAGAGAACTGCCATGATCTTTGACTGACAGTTTGTAAGAAAGAAATTTATACTTTTAGTATTAAAACAACTACTGTAAATAACAAGAGTATTTTATTGTAGTAGGTCTGCAAAATTTAAAAGCAGGAAAGATTAGACAATGCAACAGAACAAAAGAAAGTCCACTTTACCGAAAGCTGAAACAGTGGCCTCATCCTGCTCAAAGAGAATCCCTCCTTTGGAGCCAGGGATTGAGTCTAGGCTCAGGCCTGCATTATGAGGCTATAATGCTTTCTTTTTTCTGAGAAAAAATCTGGAGGTTTGGCAATTCTGAAGCAGCATGTATTGATTACTCAAAACATTTGCAGTAACATATATATTTCAGGTGTTCATAGAAGTAGTTATGCTATGCACAACCTTCTCCTTTTCACAGAACAAGCTGAAGGAGTGCCAGTTCAGCCACTGAACACTTCCTTTTCCATCAGCTCCTGCTCATATGGAGGGTGGGTTCACAGGTCACACCTCCTTCCCAACCACATCTAACACCAGATAATGGGGCCAGCCAGCTTCTAGCTATTGATCAGAGAAGCCATTGGATGACTGAATTTCTTGTAGGGAAGCAGACAGTACTCAAAAGGAAATCAGTAACAAAAAAAACTTTTGAAAGGCCTTACTGAGGAAAACACAAATTATACGATGTTTGTTAAATATAACCTTTACTACACACTCTGTTATCTGAAAATGAAACTGACTGCAAGTTTCATTTTCAAGAAAAAGCAGACTCAAAGTCCTGGTTTTCTAGATACAGGGAAAGCCTGACTCCAGCTACCTCCTTTCTGCCTGGAATGAAGCTGTGAGCCACTGTGGATTGAAACACCAGAAAACAGTTATAAAGCAAATAAAAGTGCACAGATCCTACCTAACTGCATCATGTTTCCAGCAGTTGCAAATTTGTGGTTTAATTTAACCACAGTACTTTGAAGGAAAAGAAAATGCATGACCACAGATTATCCTGAAGTTACTCTTATGACAAAGTTCTGCCATCCAGGCATAAAGCAGTTTTAGCATCCTGAACAAGGCCTCCCAGGCAGTGTTTGCAAGGTCAGCACCAGGACACCACTGGGAGCAGTGTCAGAGTGCAGTTAAATGCACACATTTTGCCCTGGAATCGGACACACCCCACATGAAGCAGTGACTGCAGATTCAGATGCAACATCCAAGCCAGCTCAAAACAGATGCAATCTGGTTTTTCAGAGAAATATTTATGAAAAAACACTGACAAATACCAGGAACTTCCGTGCCTATCTGAGGCTCTAGAAGATGCACAGAAGACTGTCAGTCTGCCTAAGTTCAAGATAGCAGCCAAATCCACCCAAATTTCCTAAATCATTTTAAAGCAAGTATCAGTCGGCCTCCATCCTTTTTGCTAGTATCAAATTTTTAGAAATCTTTCACTTTTTAAAAACAAAGGAAAAGAACAAGTCTTCTCTGCTGATTTTAAACAGAACCAGAAAATATACAGTTTGCTTGAATATTAAGTATCAGGTTAATAGTCTTAATATCCATGGCTCACACAGCATGATAATTTGCTTCTGCAAAAGAACAACAATTGCTATCAGAAAAACTCCTAAATAGGTATTTGTTTACTCTTAAACCTGCTGGACAAGAGGTTTGTGGTAACCCACCTTTCTACTTCTCACTAGCCTACCCAATTTTGCTGGGAACTTCCCCCCCAAGGTGGGAGGTGCACCTGGATGAAAGTTTTTCCAAACATTTATTGCATATGGGGACACTTTTCCCAACACAACTCAACTCTGCTCATTGCTCAGTAGTGTGGAAAGAGGGACCAGGACCCACTTTTGGCTCCTTACTCTTCATCCTGCTGGTAGAGTGTGACTGCAAGCAGTCCCATCCCTGCTCCTGGAGTTGGAGGAGGGATGAGATGTAACAGACATGAGCTGTAGGAGAGGACTAGGCAAAGCAGGTGACATAAACCACAGCTCAAGACTGTCATGCCAGCACTGCATTTTTTTTTGGAATCTCAGTTCAAGACTGTGATAACAGTGTTGGTTTATTTTCCCTTGCTCCAAATTGTCTGGAGAAATGAGCATTGGAAGAATTCAACACTGCACAAAGACCATTCCAAACTAGGGAATAACCTGTGTCACTGCTTTTTCAGTCTTTCCAAATTTTATTTCAGAATATAGCAAATATTATTGGGTAGATTCTGTCTACTTTGAAACCCTTTTAGCCAACTTCCTGAGAAGACACTTTCTGCCATCAGTAAAACTTAAAAGCAAACAAGAAAACTGAGCCAAACCTTAAGGGCTCACTAAATGCTGCCCTTAAGGGAATGGGAGAGGAAAGATCAAGGGTACAGCTACTGCTTTAGGTAAATCCAGCCCGCCCTACAGTATTATTAAAAGCAAACAAGAAAACTGAGCCAAACCTTAAGGGCTCACTAAATGCTGCCCTTAAGGGAATGGGAGAGGAAAGATCAAGGGTACAGCTACTGCTTTAGGTAAATCCAGCCCTGCAGCAGCAGCCTCACATAAGGTCAGGCCTAACAGCAGGTTTGAGAGCAGGAGGAAGAGGGAGTTTGTTTGCTGTCTGTATTTGCTGCTTGTAACAGCTGCTCCTTCCTTTAGAAGAGGGCAGCGGGCGGCTGGGAAAGGTCTAAGGATCATGCTAGAGATCACAGCCTGCCTGCTGGACCACAGAGCAGCTCACAAGAAACTGGAACAAAACCCAAATGATTGCTGAGGAAAGTGCAGCAGCTCTATTCAGCACTGCATGGATTCATAAATGCTAAGCAAAGCGGAACTGATATCTGCTTGCTCTCCATATGTGCGAGCATGTCAGAATTGCTCAGGAACTGGCAAACAACTTCACATGGCATAATGTTAACCTTCCTGTTTCTCTAAAGGAAGAATACTGCCATATGGTCAAAATCCTTAAAATTAATAATATTTTCTTCTCAAATAGTTTGATGGGACATAATACGTAGATGTTGGAAATGAAAGGGTTTTATTCCCCCAGACAAATTATGTTCTGCAGATGCAGCCCCACATATGTTACTTCAACACCGTGTACACTCATTGTTCAGCAGTAGGTGCTCCTCACCACAGTAGATGAGCTACTGAAAAGCAATAGACCAAAACTTGAGTAGCTGTCCTAGTCCTTTGTGCTGTTAAGTCTGAATACTGTGCTCTTACATTCACTCAGGGAGGAAGTCTTGCCACAAAGCAGGATCTGGTCAATAGCTGCTCTTTCCCTTTACCACAAACATTATTTACCATTGCTGATGCACGGTTCAGTTGTCTCAAATAATTTTGTCAGTAGGCATTTAGCCTTGAGATTCTCCCCACCCTATCAAAACAGACATGTCATCTCTCTTCAAAACAACTAGAAGATAGAAGCTTAAGTGTCACTGTTGAAAATATAGAGGGTAGCACCCATTTATTTCCGTTTGTGGTTGAAAGCTGATACCAAACCTGGAAGCAGCTGCTTCTTTTTACAATTTGTGTTTACCCGTGCTTACAGAAGATTGTACAAAATGCATCAGTGACTTTTTTATGGTAGAAGTGTTTAAATACCTACGCAAAGATAGAAAACATCAGTGTTGGACAGTGGGCATGCAATGCTCTTAACTGTTCATCAGATAATGTAATTCTATCAATTACTGGAGTGAAACTGCCCTGTACAGTTGCTCCTAAAGGCAATTATAACTTGTGTCTTCAAACGTATAGTCTTAATTACCAATTAGCATCAGAACCATCACAGTTCAACACACCTTGCTCCACATATACAAAGAGCATTGATTTATATAGAACAGGAAGCAAGCAGACATGGGACACTGGAAAGCAAGCAGACATTGGAAATTTCAATAAGGTGAATAAAAGTAACTAAGTAACACTTCCAGCTTCCTCCACAGATCTGGAATAAACTTTATTCAGTCTTGTGTGATTAAGAAGATGAGCTAATTTTAAAAATTGTGGTAAAACCCTGGCTCTGATGAACTCATGGCACAACTTTCACCCCAGGAAGGCCAAGATTTAATTCATGAAGCCTGACACTTGGGATACAGATTCTGTATTCAACAGGAAGGTGCTGACAAAGAGGAAACTTTTTTTTGAGGACCACACCATGCCTTAGCTACATTCTTCTAGCTAATATACAAGCAGCATTTCAGAGCCAATAGTTATGTCAAGCAAGACAGGAGGATTTTAGGTGTACTTTCTAAACATATCCATAAAAAATGTTTTCCACTAATGAAGTATAGCACACCACATGACACAGTCCATACCCAAGAACAGGCCTATTTCATCAACAATAGTCAAAGGCCTGCATAGACAAAATGTTAATGTGGTGAAAGGAAGAGGAAAAGCTTTTGCTGTCTGAAGAAAGTACTTAACAGCAGTTAATCTTTGGCACAAAGCTTGAGTACAGAAGGTTAAAATGTGAGACAATTTGCTTCCTCAGTGTTGGTTATCTGCCCTTTACATGCCTTTTATTTTTATTAAGTTGATAGCCAAATAGATATCTCAGACACATCAAAGTCCTTATGAGAAGGAAGGGGAAATGAGCAATTATCAAGTTTTTGTCAGACTTTTTTTGCCCCAACAATGACTTTACATAAGACCTTGATCATAAATGGCTTTGGAAAAGCATTCTATCATTTAGAACTGAGAACTCAGCTGTAAGCGGACATGACTATTTCACATTTGTCAATGAGACGGAGGAAGTAACTCAAAGCACACTTGAAAAGGGGAACTTTTAAAACAAGAGCCTGCACAGGAAAACATGTCAGAATAATCTAAGTCCCTTTGTGAGTCCCCCCACTTTGGCATATACTGACAACATGGTTTGGAGTATGCTGGTGTATATAGATATTAATCAGGATATCTCTGGATCTCTAACCACTTCACTGATTACACATACACAAAAAATGTTAAGGTGGCAAAGCCCAAACTTCACAAAACAGACTTGAACTATGAACTTAATGTGAAAAAATATTAAGGGGAAAACTACTCAAAACTCAGAAAGGCCTTTTAAAGACTGCATGTGCACTTGGGCTTAAATTCCACTGAGAACACATGGACCACTGAGAGCATCTGTCATCTACAGCCCTAGGCAAATATCTCAATCAATTACTCTTGGATAAACTTCCTTCTGTGAACAAAAGGAAAACATTCATGGATCAAAAAAGAGGTACACACAATAGCATGGCTATTTTTGCTTCCACACCTCAAAAAGTATGACAAGGAGAATACAGCAGGTCCTGAAATACAAATGACTAGTAGAAAAGAAACACGTCCCATGTAAGGTGTGCAACGTCATGCTCCTACTGGCCTCAAGCAGCTTACAATGTTGTCTCTGCTGCTGCTAGGCCCTCCCCTCCAGCTGAAGCTGCCTGATCGTTCATAATCTATTTCAATGCAAAAGTTAAACCATTTTCAGTAATGGCTCAATTCCTGTTCTACTTCTCACTAAAATACTTGGGCTCATGTACTGTCATAGACTGGGCATTTAACTCTGGGCACAGTACTGAGGAGGAAGCAGGCTCCATCAGAAGATGGGAACTTAAAATTCCTCCAGCTAAATGCACACAAGCCCACCTGGTTATAGCTTTCTACCTCCAGAACAAGTTTCTCAGTCTGGAAAGTTAAGCCATAAATTAAACATTAATGGTGCTGTCAACTTCCATTCTGTACTCTACATAAAAAAAAACTTTCCAATCGCATTTAACATTTTATTCTATATTTAAAAAGGAAATATTCAGACATCATGTCATTTCATATTTGTATGCCAAACACAAATACAAGCTGAAGTTTCATCGTTTGTTCTTCACAGAGCAGCTCAAATTTAACCACCTAGAGTACAACTGCTGTTTCATCACCCAGCTATATCTCAACAGCACCCAGGGTATCCACTGACAGGACTAGAGCAGACTAGTGTGTTATAACACAAAATAACACAGCAATGTGTTATTTTCAAACTAGTGAGAGCAAAACCAGCCAGTGAAATGTGGGGGCACTGATGTACCAACAGAGTACAAGCCTGTCAACTTCAAGGGGCAGCTACAGCCCACTGCTGACTGACACAGCACCATGCTCTGGTAGCTACTGTTTTCCACTGACTCAGGCAAGGGGAAATTCAGGGGCACCTGGTAATGCTGATTACACACTAGTAGGTCTACTGTTTTCCACTGACTCAGGCAAGGGGAAATTCAGGGGCACCTGGTAATGCTGGTTCTCTCACTAGGTAGGTTGCTAGACCAAATGGTGAACCAAACCCACAAAAGGCATTGGGTGGGTTGCAATGCCTGCTCTGCATCTGCGGGCTGAGCAGCTGCACAGTCCCACCTCTGCTGCCCCACCTGAGGCTGAACACAAGGTGCTGAGATCACAGCCCTCTCAGCAGCACGCAGCCCAGACACACAATGCCCTCATTTTTTCTCCAGCATGAGCAATCATGCCAGACTCCTTTACCTGCTGTCAAGCAATAAATGGAGGTGGCATTAAAGCATCTGACAGTAATACTCATATCCCTGTAGTCTGACAATTAATGTAGTCCTGCTGTCAGTAACATCCTTATCTGCAATAAAATTTATCAAGCCATAATCTCACTCCTGAACATACAAAGCACCTTTATAAGACAGTAAGAATTGGCAATATTGTAAAACCATAAAACTAGATTCAAAGTCTCAAGCTAAACACCTTAGAAACAGTCTGTGATGAAGTTACACAACATTAACACTTACATACTGATTTTAAAAAGTATACAGAACTCGTACAAATGAGGTACAAACCATGATGAACAAAATTTTAAATTCCTCTCATTAAACTTCAGATAGTTCAAAATAACAGTTCTTGCATCGTAAATGTTATTATCTATAATTTCAAATCAGTCTTTCTGTTCTCAAAAATGAGGTACCATGTCCCAAAAGTGGGCCACAAGAAAAACAGCATCCAATATTACTGATATTTGAACAATCCATTGTTTTTAAGGTGGTTTTCAGATTCTGACTGTGCTGGCTGCTCTGCTTAAAACTGGGTATTTTCAGACTTCACACTGTGAAGTAAGCCCCTCATAGATTTATTATTCTTACCCAATTTCTTTCATATCACGGCCTAATGTATTAGAAATAATTAGAAAGCTGGTCTCTTTTTTCTTTTTTAAAATTTCTCAGTCTGACTGCACAACCCCAAGCAAATCACATTCTTTCTGACATTTACTCTCACTGTATTCAAAGTGTGGGAGTGACAATACCTTACCTCAATAAAGTGCTGTGATGCATAACTAAATAGCCATGAAATTATCTACTACATGGAAAATAGTACAACAGCCACTGGCTGACAAAAGCAGAAGATGCAAGAATTTCCTGGCCTACAGCTCAATGTTTAATCCATTAGATTGCATTGAAAAAACTGCTAGAATGATAAAACTGATAGTGGCTACATTAAAACTGCCTTTGTACTAGTAGTTGCATGATTGACTGCAAATGTTAACTATTAAAAATTCTTCAACTATTTTCTTGAAAATTGAGTAACATTGTGTAAATACTCATCATTAACACAAGTATTCTATTTTCCTTTACAAATCATTAAGTGCTTAGGACAACTAAGATACTACAAGTGTAAAAGATAAAAAAATTCATTTGGCTATCTACACTTGCATAAGAATTCATAAAAAATATTTACAAATCTGCTCCAACTATTATGGAAAACCAAGCCCTCTTGCAGCCTCAACATAAAGACCAAGGAACATTTAAATAAATTTATAAAATTAGAGTATCATGTAAATCATATTTACACTACTTGCTTATCATGGAGCCCAGAAACAGCTTTTAGAACTTGGGCTCTAGTAAGGATGAACACAGCAGAAGTGATAAACTGCACAATTATGAACAGAGAACATGCTTTCAGCAAATCCTGTGCTCCTCATCACTCAAAGCTAGAGCTGTCTGCACCTTACATTACCACTTCTGCCCTAGAAACCACCCTGGTCTAAAAAGCTTCCATAAATTCACTCTGTATAAATATCGCAACAAAACAAACAATGCAGAAGCTTATCTAAATATTGGCTTTCTTCAACTGATAAATTACAAAGGGAAAGTTTTCATATCCTACAGGAAATAAACACTTAATCTATTTTTCTAAAGGCACTGTCATAAGAGGCTTTGGGGTACAAAGACAGGGACACACCAGGGTAAACAGAATAGATCTCAAAAGCCTGTTAAAAGCCTTTCCATCACCAGTGACACTGAAATGTGGCATTAGAGAATCAATATTTTACAAGAGAATGTCACAGGCTGAAGAGGCTGTTCTAAAGCTTTATTTGTATCATATACACAACAGTGTATTATTTGTCTCTCCAAACAAAAAGAATACCTAATCTTGCATGTTTTTCCAAATATGCTTCACCATACATGACCACACTTTATGTTGGAATGTGTGTGCATTTTAACTGTCATTTTCCAACCTGGTATGTGCAGACTTGCACACAGACTGAAAAGCCAAGACACTGTGCCCAACCCTACCATACAGAAGTATCTAAGAGGCATTTGCCCTTGCATTTATCTGAGACTTTTGCACAGGCCACATATTCATGTCTCCTCCTAAACAAACATTGTGGTTCAAAATTGATGTGTAATATATACTTACAGGAGGAAAAAAAAAAAGTAACTGGCACAGTATCCTGCTATATAATTTTGATTTCTTGATTTGTTATAATGGCTGTTTTCACAAGACCTAATGTCATAACAGAAAACAGAATCTGCTTCAAAAGAAGAAAGGTACAGAAAGGGAAGTCACACTGTGTACAAAAATTGGCAAAGTACTAAACACTAAATATAATTTAGGGCTGAAGTAATATGATTATCAGCATTCCTATTGTATGGAAGAGGGCCTAGAGATCTGGCAAGGAATGTTTTTCACTTTTAAGATGTACTTGTTGCCATTCCTGTGGCAACCTGCCAACATAATTATTTTAAGCAGTACCTGCAGATACTATTTTCAAGATGGCTCCACTCCCTGAGGAATCAACTGCTATTTATGGGGCCTGAAGTTATTAGATACTTGAGATAAACACACCCTCCTTCTATCAGTGACCTGATAGTTCACATTGTTTTAATTATTTCTGTAGGCAGAATCCTGACCCCCAGTGATTTATGCACGCTTGTAACCCACCCCTGTATACTTTTTAAAATCACCAAAACCCAAACCATACCAATGGGCAATGCTTCCTTTTTGTAGGGAAGCAACATATCATCTGTCCCATATGAAACCCATGAAACTGCCATGGCCTTGTTACAAATACTCTTTGCCAAGATATTTTTTTAACCATCTCACCTGAACTTCTGAATCAGCATCAACATGTTGGAGTTGAAACCAGGTGTCTCTGTTATGATATTTCTGCAGATCTTCTTTCTGTATAGCTACCTTTCCTGAAATAAAAGAAACCAGAAGCAGAGTTTAAGACATGCTGTAGCTCTATCAAGTTACATTTCCATCAAAACCAAGTTGCAAAACAGTTATTTAGGGCCTGTACTATTCAAGAAAGGCTTTACAGCAAGGAAAAGCTTTTTATGGGGAATACTTCTTTACACAAAACATAATGATGAGCACAATACTGATAGATCATACAATTCTGATGAGCATCTTTTCCACTGCATTCTGTGCATGACTTGAAAATTCCTAAAGTCCTACTCACCTAGCAGAGTGAAGCACTGGACACTATGGACAAGGTTGCAACAACAATTGTCATTATTACTTCTCTGACATGCAATTAAACTTGAGGAAAGAAAAGCTTGGAAAGTATTGCAGAGATTTTTTTGTGGCTGATGTCTGTAACAATCCCAAATTAACTGTGCCATGCATATGTTATTGCCAACAATATTTCAGGATGAGGCATTTCACTGTATGGTTTTGTAGGAGAAGGGAAACAACTAAAGATGTCAAGTCACAGCAGATTCCCACATCTGTGTTTTGGGGCCCTGTCAACCTCTCTCTCTCACTCAGCTCTTTCAGACTTGGCATTACATTAGCCAGAGCCACTCAAGGGCTATCCCTGACTGTAGAGAAAAGCCGGGAGGAAAACCCACACCAAAACACTGAGGAGTTTTAACTCTCAGGTTTTTATACCACTGTTGCCACTACCAAATGATCTGTTTTGGTAGGCACAGTAACAGCACCCAGCTCCACGCTGTGAACTAAGAGCCTGCATGAATGCAAAGGGTCAATGCAGCAATGTCTGTCCTGCCCAGCCTCTCTCAGGCAATACTAAAGCACTCTCTGAGGAGCAGTGAAAGTTTTTCCAAGCTTCTTTCTTTGTATACACAAAGCTGAGTGTGGCATGCCTGAGGAGCATGTGATCCTCAGAAAGCTGCTCTGGGTTGGGTGGCTCCCCAGGCACTGAGCAAAGCAGCATGCTTGGAGTGAAAGAACCCAGGGCAGTCAGAGACATTGACAAGGCTCGAGGAAGCTGGGGTTTGGCAATGTGGCTGGGTAGACTTCTGCTGCTAAAGTGAGTTGCTCACATACATTTTGCAACCACTGCTTTGTCATAAAAGCACAGACTTTCTTTAACCAAATGTTATTAGATAAAATTCACCAATTAATATATTTTTCCGGGAAAAGAGTACCAAGGCAACCTAAATTTGTGCAGTTTGGCCAGATGTCAGTAATACATTACCCCAGCAAATGTTAACAGAACACATTTACAAAGCAAAAAAAAAAGCAGCAAGAACACATGATCAAAGACTACAAAAATGGCAAACACAAAGCACTTCCCCCTTTTGAAATCTAAAAGCTCACAGAAACCATAGCAGCAAGTTATTACACACCAGCATTCCCTCAATTTACGGCCTTTCCTTTAGCTGGACAGCTTCACCCAGCCCTCCTGTTTGCTGGGCTATACCTCATACCATGTTGCAGCTGCATTTTTCTGTCACCTCAGGCTGTTTCTGATGACAGCTCCCAGATTTCCAGTCCCAGTTCCTAAACTACCCTGCCATTCTTCCACAACTGCCCTCCATAGTATCTGGCAGGGTTTCTGCTCTACTTCCCTTTCAGAACTTCTGACCCATTATTTCTAAGTCTTGTTCATTCTGTCCTCAGCACCATCCTCTCACTGCTTGGCCTGTAGATATTATCAGATCCATCTCCTGTCAAATATTTAACTGGAGATTAACAAGGGAGACTCTTTATTGGATATGCAGAGCAAGCCACTTGAAACTTCTTAGAAAAGCAATAATTAAATTACACAAACCTATGAAATACTATGGCAGGAAGGGCAAATAAGACATCTGAACTGTGCTGAACAGAAGACACCAAGTTATTCTGCTGAGAATCAATGGGATGATGTGTTTTTTTTCAAAGCTTCTACTTTTATTCTCCAACCACAGTGGTTTGTGGGGAACCTAGTTTCTCTAAAACACTTTGAGAGGAATACATTGAAATGCGTGACCTTCCACTAATTGCTTTGGACCTCACTTGAAATTGTTTACTTTCACTGCTTGCTATCCTCACTCTACCCTTTAATCTCTTGCAGAAATCCTCCACTCGTTGCACACACTTTGCAAACACCATCAGCCGCCATCATCTCATTCACAGTCACCTCCGTGTAAGGAGTGTCCTGCAGGAAACCCAAGGATGCTTTCCCAGTATCTGCACGTGCCATAAACGGTGTGATCACTGTCCCTTCTTTCAGCAGGGGACACTCTCTGCATCAAGGATGGCAGGGTAACCCAGGTGGGTCTGACCACAGAGTCAGTACATGACTGCAGCACAAAGTGTTCGCAGGCAATGGCACGTGCCTCCAGCTCTGAGGGAGTTAACGTGGTGATACAACTGTTTTGATTAGGAAACTGTTTGAACAGCACTGTTTGCTCAGCACACAAGCAAGTTTTATTAATGACTGAAACTTATTGACTGGGCTGGCTATTATCCAGGGATTTCATTGCATGCCAAATGATCCACAAAGAAGAAAAATCTACTAGGGAAAAAGAAGAGGGTGGCAGTAAAAACAGCGCCTCCGGTTCAGCCAGTCTAAACATATACAAAGATATATTACTGATAAGGCAGAATGTTTGATCTGCCCTGATAAACAGTTCTCTGTATACACACAGAGGAGCTTCCCTCTCAGTTTGTTAAAAACTCTTCACCTGCACCAGCCATGTCCATGTGCTCATCCAGCTCACATTCCTCCTCCTCATCACCAGACCTACATAAAAGACAGTGCAGGTGCTGAGCATGGTCGTGCTTCTGCCCTAGTCTACACAGTCACTGCTCTTCCACTGGCTGACCTACATCTGACCTGGCTCAAACAACTTCCACAGCACCAGAACTAGGCTAAATCTAGGCCAATAATCACAAGCTGTTGGCACCTGTCATTTGACCTGACACTACACGATAAGAAGCTGTAATTCTCCCTGAAGATAAACCCAACACAAGAGGTCACAAAGATTTACCACCACTCATTTAAAGGATGTTTTCCTCTTTGTGGTTCTTCAGCACAGCTCTCAAAGCTGAGCCCATTGTCTTGTACTCTTTCTCAAGACTTGGGTGGCTTCCAGACAGCATCAAGAAACTCTAAATCCTGCACCTGAGGCACCCAGCCACTCCTGCTGGTTTCCTCAGAGTGGCCCCAGGCTGCAGAGTCTGCATCTGATTAAGCTTTTAGACACTACATGGGAAGAGGCAGGAAACAGCCAAGCTTGTTGAACAATGTAAGGTGTAATTTCAAAACTTAGTATAAGTTACATTTTTAGAAGTTAGGTTCTCAGCAATAACCAGCAAAGATGAAGTAAAAACATTCTTCTCATCTGAGTAATTTCTTTCTGAAGCCTGATGATCACAGGACCCCAGCCTGGGGGAGGGTAGGAAAACCTCACACACTCCTGCGTGTTTTCCATTCATATGGCAACGTTTTCCCTATGACCATCCCCCTCCCCACTTCAGAATGAACAGATCTTCACTGCAACATTTAAATCCTAAACTCTGTGTTCAAAACAAAGGTGCAACATGCCACAACTGAGCTCCTCCTTCTGTGAACCTCTCTTTAGGGAAAAAACAATGTACCTATTATTGAGGAGACAGCTTACAGATTAATGAAGTTACCACCTAGGCTCTGGATGGTTTTAAAGTTGCAAATTCCACTTTATAATCCCTGGTACAAACTGATTTAAGAGCCTCCTACATTCTCCACCCATGCACCCCTGCCCTCTCAAGCAGGGCATACTGAAACTGTTGAAGAAATCAAACTAATCTAAAAAAAAAACCCAAACAATGAAAATAAATATTCCGTGCAAGGAGAAGAGAATAAGAAGTAAGTTTCATGGGTCACACGTGAGTGGTGTCGGCATTTTTAACACAAAGGTCATTTCAACTGACCTGTTTTAGAGCTTCCTCGCTCAAGAGTCACATCAACACAGCTAGAAGACAGAAGATAGCGGAAATCTTTGGGCACAGAGGCAGAGATTTTGAACAGAGAAGGGTAGGAATTTCTGGCTATACCGCCTGGGAAGGTGCTTGTGGAAGCACCACACCCTCAGTGCCCATCCCTCACTGGCTACAAATATTTTTCCAAAACAAGTCAATGCAGCCCATTAACCTGACCCTGAACATGCCTAGGCTTGTTAAGTTAGGGTCAGCATCTCCATATAAAGACTGACAGAATTTGGCTCAAGCATTCTCCATCTGTACACAACCACCTTCTGTCTGCATTACCTGTTGGTGACAAAGCATTAGGCATTGGTTGAAGGATTACATCCCACCTTTTAAGAATAATTTTCTAGTTTGCAGATGAGATATATGAATATTTATGATAGATGCTAGACTAGTAGATTAATTTACTGAAAAAGTAGCACAGCAGCAATAGGAAAGGAGCTTGTAATTTTAAAAGGGCACAAGGCCCTTCCTGAAGCATTATCCAACACATCTGGATCCAACAGTTATTTAACAGAAGCCTAAAATCAGAGCATTTCAAGAGCTCTTGCACCTTCTCTTTAGGTTATCTTTAGCCTGGAACACCTACACAGTGAAAGCAACAGAATTTTACACACTGCTGCCAGGTGAGCTGATATAACATAATATCCTTCATTAACAATGACTGCAGTACAGTTAATTTACAGCAATGGGTTAGGTCTGAGTCACATATTAAAAGGCCCCAAAAGCCTAATTAACTGAGTCTTCTCTCAGCTCTGAACAGAGACTTTGTCTCCTTCCTATATAACGCAGTATTAGGCAACAAGTGAGCCTCAAAGCTACTTCAGAAGTTGCTTCATATTAGTATGTTTAATACACAGACACACTGTATCACTGTATTGATTTAATATAACTGATATGAAGGTGCACAAAGAAAGCAGCTTTCAATATCTGGAAAGACTAGGGACAAATCAGAAGCAATTTTAATCAACACTTCAGCCTGTCAGAGACTAATTATCTTGAAACAAAAAGCATTACTGCTATTCCAACCTACCTAGATGTTTGTAATTATCTGTATGAAAGGTTATTTGTCTTTAAATTAAAGTATTGAAACCTTTCCTGCCTTTTTCAAGAACAGCACAAATTCACTCACCTCTCCCATAACACAGAAAAAGATCGAAACAAGCAAACTCCGTATTTCAAAATTACAAAGATGAGAATTAGGGACAACATAAGGCTTCAGAGCCTTAGAAGCAGCAGAATTGTTCCCTCCTGGCTCCTGTGCAGTGCACCATGAAGCACAAGCACTATTAGACCATCTGCTACAATGGGTAAGAATGTAGTGGCAATAATAGCAGAACACTTCCAGCATAGCATTAGTGCATCCACAGAGAGTACTGAGGTATTTCATTTGTTTGGGTTTTTTAAACTAATCCAAATATACTAAGAATATAACTTATTAAATGTATTTTTCCCCTTTGTGGGATTTATCTTGTATAATAAAGCAGAGAAAAGTGGGCTGTGAACAAAACACAGCTTCTATCCTTTAAAGTTGGAAGCTGCGGTGTTGCATGAACTATCTTCTATCTGGGTTCTTTTGCTGGTCACAATCCAAGAAATCTCACCTGGCTTCCATCTGAATTTCTGTTCTCCCTCCCCGCTAAAAACAGCAAAACCCCCAAACAAACAAAAAGAACCCTCATCTAACACACCTCTGATATCAACTCTCTGCCAGCTGCTCTCTGGGCCCTTAAAAGGCTCTAAATTTGAGACAGTGGCTACAGCCTGTGGCTGGTTGCAGAGGGAGAGCAGTCCTGAACTCCAGACCTGCAGTCACTGCTGTCTGCCTTCCAGGAGGCACCAAAACCCTGAGTATGCTGCACTGAACAACCCCCTCATTCATTCCCTCATTTTACATACAGACAACATTAAAACTTGTCCTCATGTCAGGAGGAGGGCTGCATGAAAAGACAGTCGAGGTTCTAGCACATTATGCTCAGTAGTTTTGTTTATATCTGTATTTCTAGGATCAAGAAGAAAAAAATACCAGCTTTTGAAAGCTTAACTTTTTTTTTCTCCTGCTCTTGGGACCACACATCAGGTTAAAAGACCATTGTGAGTGCATCCTAACAACTTATTCTATGCAGAGAGTATTTATTTTAGCCTTTCTGTGTAGCTGCAGAGAACCTTTCAAGGATAATTCTAGCTTATATCTTTTTGAGACTTGCCATTGTGGAAGAGTCATCTATTTCCTTTATTTCATTAGTAGTTATATTTATATCATACTGAGAAGATATGTTACTCCCACATCATCCACCAGTACATTACGGAAACAGCAAACCACAGCAAGCCCAAGCCATGGTCAGGCTAGAAGAAACCAAGGAACTCTATCTTCTATTGAAATTTTCATCTCTCCTTCATGCACTATTGGAGGATCTTTCCTGCACTTAACGAGCAAGAAGCACAGTTCATCAGGGATGATTTTTTCAATTTTTTTTCTTTTAAACCAGTGAAATACTGAAATAAAAAATGTGATGCTTCAGCTACATTTGGTAACAGTTACCTAATAACAGTAGATGGTTTGCTTGGATGTTTGGTAATAAATTATGGCAACCCTACAAACATACCTCCTCAGCTTTGGAAGTAACCATTAACAAAGGCACAGCTAATTCAAACATGCAAACCTCAAACAATTTTCAATTCCAATATGTTTTCATTTTGTGAGTGTCTCCAAGAGCTATGAGTTGGTTTCATCTACTTTAGCCCAGATCAGCTAAGTTGAACTACTTCTGAAGGCAAATTTGTTTTAGTGCATTACTTTGCTTCACCTCATCCAGCATTAAGCAGGAAAAGAGTTAAAACCTGCCAGGATACAATGGCCACAAGAGTCTCAATTTGTCATACAACACACCTAACAACCTGTATGAAGGTGACAGAGCAGCAAAATTATTGTAAATGTAATTAACAGAACCACGCACTAGTCTCCTCCCACTGGCTTTCTGCTCCTTCACTGAAAAGCTTTAACATTTCACATCTGTGCTTTATTCAGCACTATTCCATCCCCATCAGCACAGCAGCATTTTGTTCTATTCAGTTCCTGCTTAGCACAGATGTTGGCAAGTCAGTTTCATGTATCTCTCACCAAAACAAATGAAGTGCTGAGGTGAGAAAAACCAAACTGACTTAAGCAGAGGATAAATGATTGTGTACTTGTCACCTGAAGGACAGATGATATCAACCAATCTCTCACCCAAGTGTTAAGCGATTTGGTGTGGCATATTTCCTGTTTTTTATATTATCTGTATGTTTAAGGTCACAGCCTGGCAAGCCTGAGCTATTCGTTACACACCTAGAAGAATACTAGCTCATGGCATATCACAAATGTGGTTTTCCTCAGTAAATCTAGCTCAGTTACTGAGGTGTGAGAAACACAGTTTATTGTTATTACAGACACATCATGTGTCCTTCAACATCTCAAAACATTCATTAAAGAACATTTGCCTGATAGCACTACTATGCTAAAATTCCTTCTGCTGCATCTAGCCAGAGACATCTTTTTTCCCCATTTATTACTGGAGGGCACCAATTGAGTTTTTCAAGTTAGCCCCATCTCATCCGTGTTCTTCTCATTCTAACAACTAGAAGGAAATAGCAATTCTACACATAACAGACACATATTCCAGCAAGCTGGCCTACTACTGCTATGTGATTATTCAGAAACAAACAAATGGGATTTTAAAATGCATTTACCATTGCTTTCAGTAGTATATTTCCTACTCAAAGAATCTCAACATACTATATCAGTACTTAAACTCTATCCAGTAACAGTCAATATCACTTAAACGACAACTTAAAACTAGCTTACTTTCACAGTAACTATTTGCTATATTTTATCTTAAAAAAAGAGAAAAATAATCTTTCAGATCCACTGAACTCTGCATTTTCATTATATTTGCATTTCAACCAGTATCCAATATTCTTCCAAGACATAATGGTTCAAAAGCTGTGTCTGTTATGCTAACAAAATCCCAGATGACTTAGTAATTACGATTAAGAAAATGCAAATGTAATAAGCAAACATGCAGACTCAAAAGATATCTTTATCTGCACAATCCTCCCATCCTGTATGCCAAAATACTACAGCATGTTCCAAAACATATCTGCTACACAAGTTCCAGTATGAGTTTGTTTAGCTCCTCTCAGAAGTTTGTGTCAAGAGGTTTCAGGGGGTTCTTGTTTTTCTTGTTTTCTTCCGCTTTTGGTAGCTTAACCATTCTCCTCTGTCACACGCTGAGTTGCATTTCTGAAGTTAAAGAATTTATCATCACAAACCTATACTTCGTATTTGAATAAATAAAAGCATGCCTGAGCTCCAGTAACCCTGGAATTCAGTATTGTAACAGCAACAGAAACTCCTGGAAACATTTAACAGTGAAGCAGACTGAATTCTGCTAACCAACCATCTACAAAAAGTAGCTGCTTGCTGAATTCTCACCATTTTGACCCATATGACTCCATTCTTTCTCTCAAAACCAGCCAAAAAACCAGTGCAAGAGATGTCAAACAATTTACACAGAGGTAAATTCACAAGCTCAGTTACATATGGACTATAAATCAGTCTCTCCTGGATGGAAGACAACCCCCCAGCTCCCTCCTCTGAAAAAGTTCATTGCTGGATGAGCATGAGTAACTACATTGTCTTCAATAGAAATCTCTCAAGATAACAGAATATTACAAGTGATCTTTGAAATGCAAACAAAGGGCCCCTGACTCCAGAATTTGGTGGTTCAGTGGAAAAGAGCTCATTTTAGCTCTACTCTGATCACCCTTTTCAGTAGGGACATCTTCCAAATCTTCCTTGCTCAAGCCTCTTCAAGAAAAGGTTTAAGTCTTAAAACTGAGCTGAAGATAAGCATAGAACAACTATTGCTTTTAAATGTTACAGACTTTTACAAATTGAAGCGTTCCCTTGCTCAAAAAAATCCTCCATTGTTGAGTTTTGCAGCTGCTGACTGCCATACTGAAAACAGCCACAAGCAGTTACTCCAGTGCACTGTTCTCTTTCCAGAAAAATTTCCTACTACAAGCAGAATTTCGAGAGTAGTATCAAACTGACAGTAATTCTGGATTTCTTTTTTCCTTCTCTCCATTGCTATTTATCAAAGTTCGCTATCTTTGAAATGCTTTTCCAAACATGTCTCAATAAGGAGGAAGGGGAACAGAAGGAGAAGGAGAGGAAAAAATACTACAATACATAATATGCATTGTAAAATCTCAATGTAGGCAGGAAACACCAGTTTTGGCTTCTAGTGCTACCTCAACACTGTCATCAAGCTATATGGTTTGGCTGACACACTGGAGAGAAGGAATGGCATCCAGGGGGACTTGGACAAGCTGAAGATTTGGGACAATGGGAGGTTCATTAAGTTTAACGAGGCCAGGTACAAGGTCCTGCATATGGGTCAGGGCAATCAGAAGTTCAAACACAGGCTGGGTAGAGAATGGATTCAGAGCAGCCCTGAAGAGGAGGACTTGGCAGTGCTCGTGGACAAGAAGTTCAACATGATCCAGCAATGTACACCTCAAATTTCTAAGGCAAGTGTATCCCGGGGCTGCAACAAAAGCAGTGTGACCAGCAGGTCTCAGGAGGTGATTCTGACCCTCTAACTCTGCTCTTGTGAGACCCCAGCTGGTGCACTTCTGGGGGCCCTCAACACAAGAAGGATGTGAACCTGTTGGAACGAATCCAGAGGAGGGGCACTAAGTTGATCAGAGGGCTGGAGCACCTCTCCTATGAAGACAGGCTGTTCAGCCTGGAGAAGACATGGATCCAAGGAGATTTTCCATCTGCCTCTCAGTGCCTGAAGTGGGCCAACAAGAAGGCTGGAGAGGGACTTTCTGTAGGGCACGTAGTGACAGGACAAGGGGGAATGGCCTTACATGAAGAGTAGGTTTAAAGTAGACAATAGGAATGAATTATTTTCTGTGAGGGTGGTGAGGCACTGGAATAGGTTGCCCAGATAAGCTGTGGATGCACCATCCCTGGAACTGTTCAGTGCCAAGCTGGATGAAGCTATGAGCAACCTGGCCTAATGGAAGGTGTCCACTTCACCATGCTTCAACCGAGTTGCCCAGATAAGCTGTGGATGCACCATCCCTGGAACTGTTCAGTGCCAAGCTGGATGAAGCTATGAGCAACCTGGCCTAGTGGAAGGTGTCCACGTCACCATGCTTCAACCGAAGTGTTGAAACTAAATGGCCTTAGAGATCCCTTCCAGCCCAGGCCTTTCTGTGATCCTAA
The DNA here is from genome assembly GCF_014805655.1 of Passer montanus. Lineage (NCBI taxonomy): Eukaryota > Metazoa > Chordata > Aves > Passeriformes > Passeridae > Passer > Passer montanus. The sequence goes on from NW_024367707.1 coordinate 16,899,369, forward strand.
GACCAGTATAGTAACACATCAGTTTGCCTACCTGTGGATTCTGCAATACATGCAAAAGTTAACACTGCCATTTCCTGAAGAGAGTGAAAAATGAAAATTTGATGTATCATTCAAACATGCAAACAAAAGTCTTTCTATTTTCTGCATGTCCTCTTCACAAACTGCTCCCAGTACCTTTAAGATTACTCTATCATCTCCTGAATAATTCTCCTCCAACATCAGAGCTCAATTATTAAAACATGAATTTAGGAAACATGGAGAAAACAAAAATGTTTTCACTTCTCTATCAGCAATTTAACCTGACATGTATTAAGTAGTTCAAGAGACTGTTTCTCCAAGAAAAGGAGTAAAGCCCTGAGCAAGAAAAGTCCCTGGCCTATTGATGGGTCACTGCAGCTGCTGAAAACTGGTGACACACAAGAGATCAGAATTTCAACAACAGAAACCTCATCAGTTGAAAGAAGGGAGCTGTTACTTTCAAAGCACAAGGGAAACTAGACATTAGAGAGAACAAAAAGATTTCCAAAAGCTCACACAGCAATCAGAAATTGACTCCTCCCCAGGATTCTACACACACATGAGCTCACTTACGGACAAAGAGAATGATGACCTACTTTCCCAGCTCATATGTAAAACAGTAATTAAAGAAAAAGCTTGTGATTGCATGACAAATTACTGTAATGTAAAGATACATGTAAAATATCTGCACTACCACTCCATGGTTTAAGATAATAAATTTTATGCCATTATACAAACTGTTGCTCAACATCTGACAACTTCCTCTCTACAACCTTTGTCAAGATAGCCATAGCCATCTATTTCAAAAGAGATGAATAACTGAAAAAAAAAAAAAAGCCCAAAGCGTTCAAGTGACTTAAAATAGAAACTGTTCCCCTCAACAACAACTAAGCTTTTACCAAGTTTTTATCCCCAGAGAGATAAACGGAGTGTTACGCAATTTGCTGCAGATGAAATGCACAGCAAATAATATCTGGAAAAGCAGGAATCTTGTCCATCTCAAACAGGCACTGGAAATCTTTTAGAGCCATTCTGTAGGTGACAGCTTGCTCTGATACACTCCACAAAATTCTGTCATCATTGTACTTGGGGTACCTACAGCCAGTAGCTGTTCCTCTGCTTGCTGTTTGAGTGGCCACAGTTTAACAATGTTGTACACGTGCAAGTGTGGGGGCCCTGGAAAACTGCAAGACTAATGGCCCTGCACTTAGAAAAAAATAAAAAGTAGCATTTGCAGTAACAAATGAGGTTGTCAACATTTAAACAAGGTTTTGTAGACTGTTTTAGTTAGACTGCAATCTGCATTCACTATCCCAACAGACAGTGCTTCTCTCCGCAGGTTTTTAATACACAATATGCAATACTGAAAGCATTTTTGACAACTGACAAAAGGAGACAATACTGAGCAGCACGTACCACTATCAGTCCTATCAAGACCCCCAACTCCTAAGACTATAAATGATGTAAAAGTTAAAATCCAAGAGAAATAAGCTGTAAGGAAAATAGTAATTTATGAACACATACCTATGATGGAATCCCTTCGAAAAACATCTCTGTCAAAAATATAAAATGACAGATGGCGAAAGGTCCGAGGAATTTCACAGTAAAAGTCTTCTCCATAGAAGGGGCTGAGTGAACAAAAAACAACCAACATACACGAACACATACACACACAAAAAAAGGAAAATAGATTAGTGTTGGTATCCTGGACAAGCTGGTGTGTTTATATTTCACACCCAGAACATCAGCTCTAGACGGTGAATGGTCTTTCCCACCAATGAATGTTCACTTTTAAGCACTGTTCCAATTTGACTCTTCCTAAATTTTTTAAATGCTCACAGAACAAGGTTTTTTGATGAGGAAAAAAGAACAGATACTTCTTTCTATCTGAAAAACAAGTATTCCTTTACAAAGGGGGCAGAGACCACATTATTTGTTAACATACAGTGCCTTGAAGGGTAGAGAGAGGCCCCTGCTGCCAAAGAATGCTTATAATACACCATTAGGATAGAGATCACAAAAGCACACTGAACAGGATGAGAAAAATCACAGTATGGTTCATGACTTTTTTTTTTTTAAGCATTTAGTATACTTAAGATAAAATGCCGACAGCCATTACATCTTTTCTCATCCCCTGCAAAGTTTCTTATTTAAAGTCAGATTTAGTCAACTGGCAGTAACTAAGCCTTGGAGCTGGCACCATGCTTGTTACCTCCGAGCACTGAATATCTATTTTTGCATAGTGGAATTGTACAGTTTTTCAGGTTTTGGTTTGTTTGGTTGGGTTTTTTTACAGTAAGAACTTTTTTTTTAAGATTTTTTTTTAAAAATAAAGTACTATCTCAGCATGAAAACCTCTTTAGGGACCTATGGGGCTTTCTTTGGATCCTACCAATTTAAATGGAAAAAAAATTCTCAAGACACCTGACAGCAATGCTTTCAGTTTCTTTCTATCAAATTACATGGTTAAGGATTTACTCCTAGGAACTATAAGCATATATAAACATTATTTATTCATTGACAGGTCTACCATTTTACAGACCTTTCATTCCAAGTCATTCATGCTTCAGTAGATCTAAATGAGTGGATGCAATTCAACTCACATGGACAAATACAGCAAGCACAGCAGATGTAGATTTAAAAATATATCTAATTCCAACAGGCCAAAAGCCAGCAAGCTTTTTCTTCTCCTCTTAAACACAGACCTCCTTATTGCCTTGGTTGAGCTCAAAAATGAGACACAATTGTGCTATAGTTTAAATCACTATTAAATTTTTTTATATTAGAAAATTACATATGCAAAAGTTATTACCAGTTCCTTGAATAAACTTTTAAATTTTTCAGAATTTTGTCAGGAAAGGTCATTTCCCTGGCTTCTTTCAGGGATGTTTAACACAACCATATGTTTTTGCTTATATTTCTGCCTATGGGAAAAATACACTCCCTCAGAATCACCACGTTCCCATAAAAGCTAGCTGACAAGTCTCCCTTACAACACAAAGACACTGCAAATTAGCTCATCAGTCTGTGTTTGAAGGGAAAATGACACAATAATTTCATGAAATCCAGAGACATCACTCAGTATTCACCAAGAACATTATTTAAGTCACTACTCCACTAGCCACACGTAAGAACACATGTTGGGTGAACAACAAAGCCCAAGGCATATCCACAGGTTAAACTTCCACCAGTGAAACGGTTTCCCATTCCTTGAAAAAAATGCACCCAAGTTATGAGAACCAATGTGAGGCCCACTCAGTCATGCCTACTGTGAAGGCAGGGGAGGAAAACCTGACAGCTGGAAATGGCAGCTGGTTTGGCTCTTTGTCCCAACTGCCCCATCCCATTCAGCACTCCTCCTCACATCCTCGCCACCCATTCTGCTCTGAGAAGTTTCATTTGGAAGCAAGAATTTCACAGCCACCACTTCAGGCCCAAAATACCTTAATTCTTTGACAAAAGCAGCTCCTACCAAACTGGGAACTACAGGACTGTCCCAGCAGCCATGCCTCTGCTGGCAGCCCCAAGGGCTTCATTCTGCACATCACCTGTTGCACATTTTCAGGTGCAGGATTAACCCTAGGAGGCCAAACAAATGCATTAATGTTGCCCAAATACCTAGTGCATTATACATGCAAAACACTTTCATCATTCTGAGCTTTAATACTCTGTTCAGCCATAAAATTGTCCTTTCTGCTGGAAGAACATGACAGATGAATTTATTCACTCATGACCTTCAAATGAAACAATACTTAATGAACTGTGGAATATATATCCAATCCTCTATCAACAATATGAGGAAAGCTCCAGTGTACTGCAAGTCTAAATGCAATATAAATACAAGTGACTTATGCTGAGCATAATTTCATTATTCTGGGGGGAAGAGCAGGGAAGAGACATCAACTGGAACCTTTGGCAAATCCCCCTTATTGTTTGCCATGGGTGTTGAACAAAGGCAGAAGTTAACTAGCATCACACCACAGCAAAACAAACAAGAGTCAGAAAAGCAGTGTGGACAACAGGAGGTACCTAGCCCAGTGCACAGAATCAGAAAGACTAATTAACAGAAGAAATGCTGTGAAGGCTGACTTAGCCATGCATGGACAATATCAGGTCACTACTACTGGCACAAGGTTTATTAGTCTGAGCCACCATCAACAGAAGAGAAGCTTTGTTCTGCTCTTGGCTTCTACCCTCTGAGATCTTGAACCCCTTGTAGATTCACAACCTCTCATCACTCAACTAACACCCCTGAGGTGCACTGCTTCTTAATTAATTTCAGCAAGCAGATTTCCAACACAAGCACAGTCACTCTGCACTGGATAATTAGCCAGCAAAGTTTTAACTGTAAGAATACACATCAAGATAAATCTGGTATGTTCCCAACCCAATCTTGTGTAGCTCTGCAGAAACAGTAACTTCTTTCTGAAGAAATCAAACACAACCACACAAATACTTCCAGCTTTCACTTAAATATGTGCTTTTTCTCCATGTATCTCTTCAGAACAGTACTTGCTTTGTCTCCCACCAAGACCTGAAGAGCAAGAGGTCACAGCAGTCAAATCCCATGATTTATTTCCCAAGCTAACTTATCTTGAGCAAGAACCCCAGGGCTCCAGAATGGTTTTTCCAAAAGAACAGCTAAATCCCTCCCCCAGCATCTCCTCTCTCTGAAAAGCCAGAATTTGTCGGATGGGGATTCAGTGAGTACTTTTACTTTGACAGAGCAATTAATAAAAAGCAGCAACATCTGCCCGCCCAGCCCTCAGGAGTCTGACAACATCCTCCAAAACAAATACTGGAACCAGCCTGGCCAAAAACTCAGAAATCTTTCAAGAACCAAGTGAGTTCAGATTCAGCTTACAGGTTTTGAGTTGAACTTTCCTTGTAGATGAATCAGCCTACTGTCAAGAGATATTTTAATCATTCAAAGTGGAGGAGTGACAATGAGGGCCTCCTCCCCAACCCTGGCAGCACAGACTGCACATGAATGTCATCACAAGGGAAGGGCATGGCCAAGACCAGTGTTGTCATTATTTCAGTCTCTTCTGGACTTCAAACAAGTAATGGGATGTAACTGCTGAGAACAGGAACTTGCAAGGCCAGAAACAGTGGATCTCCTCTGAAAAGAGAATTCAGCTCCTTCCAAGCAGAACATAACTGCATTTTCAAACCCAGCTTCTTCAGTAAGGACTACTAAGTTGAGAACAGCTCTGCTAATTTTGTTTTAGTTTTGCCATCACAGCAACAAGAAGAGTATTAGTGCAGGTATCAGCTAGGCTTTAGTTATGAAACAGGGCTTGTTCTCAAGTCACTGTCTCTTGTTTTCCTGATGGGGTTAGAAATGGAGAAAGATTTGTACCAATTTTTAAATCCTTGCTCCAAGCTTTTAGGCACACAAGGGCCTGATTAACCTTCTATTCCACATAATCTCACTTCACACCCCTTTCTCGTTTCTTTTTCAGTACATGCACATACCTTAATATGTCCTGAAAGAGGGAAGCCCGAGCTCAGCAGTCCTTTTTCCTTAGGGAGCACAGGGCTCTTTTACTACAGAGCTTTTGTACAGCCTCTATCACCAACACATACACTGAATAATCTCCCCTCAGGACACTTTCCCTAGTATGCTTCCACAACTCTCACCACAGAAGAGACACACACAAAAAATGAAGTCAGACAGATGCATAAACAGCGCAACCTATTTGAACCTTCAAAGCATACTCACTCTCCCCTCACCAAAAACTTGCTTGTTATGAATGCTCATGGCATGGGAACAAGGTATGTTTTCTTGGAATACCAAGGAAACAAAAGTAAAAAAGATCCCTCTAGGTATTGTTTCACTCACTCACAGCTTTCCAGCCCTCCCCATTTCAAGGTATCTATTTTTGAATGTCTTCTAACACATGTAATGTTTTGGCAGTGCGTATTTTCAGGAGACAGGGAAGGAGAAGAGAAACAAAAATTACTGCGCAGATCAAGTGGAATGAAAGCAAATAATTAAGAGAATCCTGACTTCAAACACAATAAACCCTCTAAAAAGGGTTCAAAAATTGTTCACATTTGCATATTTTACTAAATTCCAGAAGCATACTTGCAACTTTATTTCATAGCTTCATGTATCTACTGATACCGTCACAATATTAACAGAGAGGAAGAGATTTCATAAAACAAATGTTAATGCAAAAACATTTCTTTAGTTTCAGGCTGTGTTACAAAACCTCATGCTTCTTTTTCAGTACTTAGGATTCGCTAAAGCAGTTTTGTTTTTGTGTTGGCACCAGTACTTCAGTGGATGAAGTGAAAGAGTCGCATGATGAATAATAATGAAACCTCTCAAACCAGAATTCTTTGTGTATGGATTTTTTTAACTGCTTTTGTGATTAAAAGTAAGGACTATTAACATGCCACAGACAACTCCACATCCTCTGACTATTTTAAAAGGTTTAGAAATACTGAATTCATCCTGCTGCATGAACTGAACACCAGAGTTCACATCACCATGTGAGCAGGAAGCAAAATCAGCCTGTACAAAGGAGCACACTTGTTTGTTTCTACTACTAAGCATTTTCTACTACTTGGCTAATACTTTTTATGCTATGCTTTGCAGCATATGTAAGGGAGTGGGGTAGAAGAGAGAAGGTTTATTCAAAGCAGATACAGCAAGCCAAATAAAATCTGAATGCACTTCAGTCTCCTACTAGACACAAAACTAGGAGACAACAGGCAAGTAAGACAGGCTCTGTAGAAGCCAGAGTTGGTAAACATCACAATAACTTTCTGACACAATTTATTAAAAATTACTAATATTATATTTGAAGCACAGATTTGGCAGAGGACATGCAACAGAAAGTATATGGGATAGGAGGCAACATCTAATCCAAACATATCGCTTATGCCCACTGTTGAGTGTGCTGGCTGCAGTCTACCAGACACCCACTGCACCTAAATGAATTTTTTCTCATGTCACTGTGCAGAGACAGTCAGATGAACAGGGCTTTGTTACACCCATAACCAGCCCTACTACACAGAGAAGAAAATAAAGCAGTGTGCATTTTCTCAATCCTGTGCTCGGAAGAGACAGACAGACACATGAGCTATAGTTATCAACCTCACTTGACAGTTGCTGGTTTGGCTCAATGGGGCTTACAAGGATTATGATAAACTGAAGCAGCAGCCATTTGGCCCCTGGTCACCTCCCAAAATATTCTGTAAGATGACACACACAAACAGCAGAAGTCACATTACAGCTGCATTTACTTTTTTTTTTTTTAAATCACTCAAAGCAGCCTACAACACCAACAATTGTTACTCACATGGGTGGCTTTTCATATCGATAAACACACTCATTCATAAACCCTGCCTTGGGTCTCAAGGTTCACTTCATTCTCCTTCTTCCATTAAGTCTTGCTTCCCTTACTGGCACCCTTCCCAGCTATATTACTTCCCTGCACAGCCATGCAGTCCTTGGCTTCAATCATATCCCTGACCAGGCTGAAGCTGTACCCCTACCAATCCTTAAGCCCTTCCCATAGAGCTCGGGGTGTTCCAGAAGTGAAGTTTATTGTCATTAGGAATTCAAGCCACAGTAAGATGCTGTTACATGCAGAAGACAGCAGACCCTGGGAACCTGCAGGAGTGAAGTGCAGAACACCCTACAACATCCACCTCAAGGCCTCTCTGCTTAAGGAATCTGGGCTGGGGAAAGCTGTTATTTCAAGGAGGTGAGCTGGCAGTGTAAGAATGTAGAAACAGCTAATGGAGCTAACTCAGATACAACAGCTAATTTTGGCAACATTCCAACTAAGGGAAACAACTTTGTGTTTAAAATTTGAGAAGTGGCCTGCATCCAAGATGTAATCAGAACACGAGAAGTTTAGCTACACAGCCATGAACTCCAAACACACTGGGAAAAAGGATTTAAGCAGACCTAGAATTAGAAATTAGAATTAAATATGGCAGTAGAATAACTTAATGAAAGTTCTGACAACTACTGGCTGAATTTGTTACCTGATCTAATTCTGAAACAAACGAGCACACTGCAGACTTGCAGTTCTCATTGTTATGTTCACCAGAGACTAGCAAAAAAAAAAAAAAAAAAAAAAAAGACCAGGGAAAGTGGGGAAAGTGCCTATGGCTTCATTTGCTGTTTCATTCAGGCTTTGATCACTACGTTTAGCATGTGAAAAATTCCTCAGCGAAATAGCGGTGAACTAAATAATCACAGACTCAAGATGCTTGGCTCACCTCTCTAAAGCACACACAGTCAGACATTTGATTCTTAGCGTACGACAGATTTTGCCTTTATTCATATCCTTGAAACAAATTTAGAGATGTCACATTCCTTCCATTCTTCACCTATGATTTGAGAAGCTGCCTTGATTTCCTGTTGCAGCTGACACTGCCCTTTAAGTGAATGGGCACACGTGATGCAAACTGCAAAGGCAAAGTCAGTCTTAACACCAACAATCCAAGAAAGTTCATCCTCAGGAAATATCTGTAGCTAGGAAATACTCCTGGATGGTGGAGCCTGAAGTAGGGAAAGCTACTAATGGGGGAAGATAAGTGGTTTATTGAGCAAAGGGTATTAACAGGCAAAATTCCTGTCAGGCTGTTTACTTGCAGCTCAGAACTAAAGAAAATTTGTAGAGCTCTGCATTTTAAAAAACAGTCATTCTAACATGTTCCTTAGGCCATAAAATACACGAGTCCCTTCACGTACATTCTTTGCTAGGTTATATGGAATGGATCCAAATCTATTCAGTGTCTTTGTAGATGACGGCAATATAAATATTGAATGACAAATACAAAACAGAGAAGCATATTAAATCCTGGCTCTAACTGACCTCTCCCTCATATCTTATGACTTGCATGTGACCTTCTTAGAATTTCGTAAAAGCTGGTGCCAAGTTTACAAAAACAGTGCTGCTTGAAGAGTTCAAGATTCTCTCCCTGAGAACCTGGATTTCTTGGTCTGACCAATTCACATATTCAGTATTCTTGCCCAAAGATCCCCAGAGAAGTGAGATGATTCTGAACTACCCATATAAACAGCACTTTCACATTGCTCTGTGGTTTTATAGGAAGGCCTGCCCCAGTGGTAACCAGCCCTTGACTTGTTTCAGTCAAACACTACTAAGTTTATTGCAGCTGCCCTCAAAATCTTCCAGCACAAGGCAACAGTGCCCACCATCCAGTTTAACAGCAGCCAAGAGGCTGGATGGCAGGAATGACTGAAATTCTATGCTGTAATTTATGAGCCCCACCTAACTGCTGAACAGAGGAGGTAAGCTGAACAGAGGAGGTAAGATTCACCACACTGGCTCCTCTCAGTTTTTGAGACACACATTTAGATAAAGGGCATTAAGCTCAAAGATATTCTCTTCAGAGCACTGGTAAGGGCACTTGACTGGACAACAGGATGTGCTGGTTCAATTCTTTTGAGTTCTGAATGATTCACGCGTTGTTGATTTAAAAGGTTACTGCTCTCAGCTGTCTTCTCATGCCTCTGCCACAGACTAATAAAAAAAGAAAATATGTTGCAGAAGATCAGGACAAAGCTCAGGGAGGCAACTTCTTACACTGTCCCAGCATAAAACAGGAGAGGATGAGTCAGAGTCTGAAGGTTCTATAACAGATATTCCAAACAAGCCAGAACTGGACATTGATCCAAGTCCCTCTGGGAAGGAGAGATAACTGCTTCCTTTTTTCCATCTGCCAGTTCTATTTAAGCTTTACACCAGGAGCAGGCCTGCACGGAAAAATATACATTTATGCAATGCCTAGCAGAAGCCGAAAGAAACTCAACTGAGGAAAAACAAGGGTGGGGGGGAATAGTAATTCCCAACTACACAAGACATTGTATCAATTACAAGCCTTAAAGATGGACTTCTCCAGGATAAATCTGAACAAGAAGACATCATTCCAGAATCAGGGCTGCATATGAATGACCTCCTAATTCAGATTTTCACACAAAGTATCTTGTTTTCTATAGACTACATGAAAATTATTTTCAAGCTTATTGGAAGATGAGGGAATTATCAGCTTTAGTAAAAATACAAGAAATACTTAAAACTTTAGGGCAAGCCAGTCCTGTGCCAGACATGAAGGGGCAGGAAGTAGAAACCCGGTATGAACAACAGACCAGAGCCAGTGATCTCCCCTTCAAACTGCAGAGGAGAACTGTGTCAAGCTGTGTCACACAGCCACGCAGCATTTCAGGGAGGACTAAATTAATTTAGTCAAGCATTGGCCCAGCTTCACATCCCTGTTCCCAAACATTTAGTACCCCTGCAGCAACACCTCAAAAAAATGACCAATGCAATTCATTATTAAGTTGGCAAGTGCTGGCCAAAGGAGCACCGTACATGAGAGCAGGGATTTCTCAGCTGCACAGAAATTCCATAGGGCAAGCCTCACCTGCCCAGTAACTCCCTCAATGGGTTAAATCCATCTGCAAACAAGCATTAAAGAATGGTACAGCATGACTGGCTTCTCGTCCCAGAACCCTACAAAAAACAATGGGCAACTGCAGTAGGGTCTGGTATCATTTGAAAAACATCTTCTGGAAGTCTATGTATACATTTGTTTTAAAAGATGTAAACACAGTCATGAAAGATGAAGTAGCTGTTTGAATGCGCTTCATGAAGTAAGAGCAATTCCTACCCACAGACTGGGAAGACATCCCAGGATTACCACTCATGTATTTGGGATTTTTATCTGTTCTTCTTTTATGGCCCAGAAAGGCAAAAACAGGGAAACACCTATAGGGCTAAATGCAAGACTGAGTTGATATCAATGTCTGTAAGTGGATATTCAGAGACTCTAAAGCAGCAAGTTTTTCAGAAATAGTATTTGAGAACAGAAGCTCACACAGGGAGAAGGCAGGCTGCCACTGATGATAGGAATTCACTAGGAGAAGAAAGAATGATGCAGGAGACCACCTTCAGTCAAGCCTTAGATAAAAGAAAATAGGTCCATAATGGGATTTTGAGAGGTCATCTGGTCCCACCACTGTCTCAAATCTGGAAGACCCCTATTATTTAGTTGAAACTGACCATATAGAACCTATTAAAAGTCATCAGCAATAAACACAAAAAACAACAAAATCTACTCCAGTGATTCAGAACCTTTAGCAGAGATTTTTCTTCACAGTTAATCTTAACCTCAACTTCCTTCCCCACTGCAATTTGAGTTCATTATTACTTGCAATATCCATACAGGACAGACAGACTAGTTCCCCCCACTTCAAGTTTTTGTTCTGGTGGGGGGGTTGTTTGGAGTTTTTTTGTTTCTTATCTACATATTTATGTCTACTCTCATCCTTCTTCTCTAGGCTAAACAATTCCAATATTTCAATCTCTCCTGACTGGTTATGTTTTCCAGACCTCTGATCATTGCTCAGTTCTCCCCTGAATTTGCCTCAATTAACAAAATTAACTTAGTCATGTCAGGAACCTAGAAACCTTCCAATTTTGCATAGCCTCATGTACCTCTCCATCTTTATAAGACAATCTAAAGACAGATGGAACTTTTCCCACTGAAGGAATTATACTTGCTGCTTATTTTTATTACCAAGAGTTTATTTTTTCAATAGAAAAATGCCTAGATTAATTCAAGGAAATGACATCAACTATTCTCACACAACCTCACTTCCTATCTTCCATTTCCCTGTGAAGCACTAATGATCATCCAGAATTTTTTTTTTTAAAATCTCAAAAACAACAACAACAAAATCAGTTTTCAAAAAACCACTGGTTCAGGGATATTTGATTTAGGGACACTACATGTCAGCTATAGGGGTGAGGAAGAAGGCATACAGAGCAATTTTTGCTTTTTGTTTGTATACTACAAATAAAAGAGCATTAGCACCATCACTCAAAAACACCAAGGCTTAAAGATAATAAAAATTTGTGTGAAAAAACAATTAAAGAGATTTACAGGAATAAAACCCACTCACATTCCTGAATGTGTCAAGTACTGAGTAGTTGGGAGTGAGGTCTAGAGATACTTCCTGAAGTACATTATTTGCAATAACAAGACAAATAGCAAATTCCTAACATATTACTCAAATTGGGAAAAGGGTGAGAGTTATCTCTTAAGATAGAAGTTAAGAACTTGATTGTTTTTTGCTGCTTCTTTTCTCTCCACTCAAAAAAAAGCCTTGCTTACCAGAATATACGTGTATACCCAGCCTAGTTCCCCTTATTTTTTTAAGTCTAAGGATTTCCAGAAGAAAGCATTTTAACTTTTGCTACATGCTTCTCATTCTGTTTCATTCTACATTTGACCTCTGAAATCTCATAGGAAGTGTCCAAGATAATCAGACAGGCATCTTATGTTCAAACCTCTCCTTTCAGTTACAGCCTCGTGACAGGAAAAAAAATAAAATTCTTAACCCAACTCCCTAGGGCAGTCAGACCAATGCAAAATTCTAAGCCTAGAAAGATGCAATTTAGAAAAGGTTCACTAAACCCCATTTTGAGATTTTAAAAGCTTAGGGAAGTACAAAACAAATATTGCTGAAAGAAACGAGCACTGGTGGTACATTGTTAGGGAAAAAAATTAATATGGATTGCCTTGGTGAAGGCATTTTCCCTTAAATACAGGTAGATATCATGACATTACTGTTTTTACCACTAGTGTTTTTAAAACTGGAGGAAGAACCCTATTCATCCTCTCTTCTTCCCTCAAAGTGTCTTTGGAATATTAAACAAACCTAGTTAGCAGATAATGAGAAGAGTTAACAGAACATTATATATGTATGTGTTACCATAATGACTTCTCCACTATTTTGGTCCTGAAAACCTCCTCCTGGTCCAGGTTTACAGTACAGTAGCAATCCCTCATCTTGTTTGGCCCCGGATATGTAGGAAGATTTTTGGCTTCACCTACAGACAAAAAGAAAAAACACCAGAAAGATTACATATTAAAATGTTATCCATAAATTAGTCATCTGTCAACTACTGCAGTGTCAGCAACATGGCTAAAGAAAAGTATTATATTCTCCTTCTCAAATGTGAAGTCTCCATCAAACTTTGCAGCAGTTTCCTGTTTTCAATGCAGCAGGTCCTGATCGGGTTTGTTGCTCAGCTAAGAACTCAACTGTCTGCTGCACCCAATTTATTCACACGTATTTGGATGCAGACTATGTCCTTCCATACAATGTTTAGGTTTTGATCAATATTCCCCTAAGACACCAAGAACACCACACAACATAGCGATCAAGCTTTTCAATACAGCCCACTGATTTTATCCTGAAGTCATTACCAGAACACAGCAATTGAGCTGTGCAGATCACAGCTCCACCACTCACCACGGATGTGAAGACGGAGAACAGTCACTCCAGTTACAGCCAACAGCCTTAGATCACAAGCTGGACTTCAAAGCACTCTGACGGGATAATTAGCACTTGTGAAGCTGCCTAAGGCCCTTGCACAAAGGTACCATGCAAGTCATGAATATTCTTCACAATAAACATTTGTTTCAAAACTACAGCAAGAAGTACTATAAATTAACAACAACAAAAAGGAGAGGACTGAGGAGCTCAGGCTAACCAAGAGACTAGCAAACCCAAGTGTATGAAACAAAACAAAACCACAGTTTTGCCCTCTACATATTCATTAACAACCAAAGCCAAGCACTAAACTTCCGCAACTGACTGATAAAAATCAAAACTCTCCAAAATTAAACTGCACAATGCCCCTCATCATTCTCCTAAAGTGTGTATCACTATGTGGATGAGTAATTTAATTCAAAGACAAAACTCAGACCTAAAAGTAAGTCTGCTCATGGTCTTATTTACTGCCACTCTTCCAGTAGCTGGAGATTATTAGCACATAGCATGGCTACTAGGTCATTCTATCCTGGTAAAAATATAAGGAGTAAGACTAAAATTGCACAGACCAAGGGAACACAGGCGTGTTTGCCAGTACAGAAGGAAACTCTAAATGACGGTAACAAATATAACTTTTTATCCAACCTCTGCAGCTCAGCTTAAGTGCACTTTCCTAGACACATTGTTTCCCAGTCTCTGGCTCCCAAATAGCTACACACTAATAACAGAATCAACTTGTTTTTTTCAACCCTATTTTCAGTAAAGACATACTTGCTCCTTTTGGCAGATTTGTTCCACAGCAATCTGACGCACGTGCCTGTAAATACTGAAGATGCATAGCAAGGAAATGCTGAGCCACCTGCACCCTCTGCTATTAAGGAAAGTAAGGAAAGGCATAAAATGACACAGGACTCCATGTCTTCCTGCCTATGATCACTTTCTGGCACACCGTTCACACACTTTTGCTAAATGACCCACGGCATGTCCTTGGAACCATCACACACCCACATTTCTCAAAAATGGCTTGTACATCAGTGACTGCATGGGCATATGTTTTCTAAAGCTAACTATGGAGCATATATAGAGGCACTAAAAAGGGACTTGAAACTGTTGCTTCAGACAGTAATGCCTCACTTCAGAGTTCTTCTAAATAAATTTGTTCTCTCAGCTCAGCTGATACAACTTGATAGCATTCTTCCCACTTCCTTCAGAGTTGTGAGACATTGGATTAAAAAAAGCTGTCTCCACTGTAATTTGGAGGTGTGACTGGAACATCTGTTGGCATGCTCAATGTGGTGTTAAACTAAGCTGAAGTGTTAGCAATAGTTCAACTGCAGCAGCCCTAGACAAAAATACACTGAGGATTATTGATGGCTTGCTCAGTCTGCACTGAAGTCTATCCTGCCACACTAAACCTCCAAGTTTTATTCTTGTTAGTCTGAGTTCAAGCAAGTTACATATCAAACACACACAAACTGAGGCCTCCAAGTCTGTCTTCTCTCCCCAGGCAAGCAAATTCCTGTTAATTTTTCTTCAATAAAGTCACATGAGACCAGCCTTTTTCCTGGATAACTGGGTACAGTTCCCCAAAGAGACAGTGTCAACAGGAAGCGTTTCAATAGCACAGTGATAAGGAAGTCTTCCTCCAGGGCTGGCACACTGTTCCCACGGTTCTTCCAAGAGAAAGACACTAAATTTTCAAGCTCAAAATTAAACCAAAACAGTAACACAGCTTCCCTTTTTCTTCACTCTTCCACTTCCTACTTCAAGATTAATGCATCACATGAAACCAAATTTCTATTTTTCATCTTAATTTCCATTTTTTTGATGTGCACAATATTCACTTGAGCACTTAAAGGTAATAGTTATGTCAAATACTCTAAGAGACATTTTGAAAACTCAGTTCTCTTCTTTCTTAAAAGACTTAAAATAGGAAAGGCCACAATATTGAAACCTAAATGCAGTGTAAAAGAAGACACCATTTAACATCACTGGAAAATGGCTGCCTGCATAGTCTGTACAGCAAATTAAAGGTCACCAGCATCACAGTGGTAGAAAGTGCACAGAGGGAAGATAGAGAGAGAAGACATTTTACAGTAATTTCTTTCTTCAAAATGAAAAAAGACCCTGAAAAACCTCTGAGACTAGAACAAGGGATTAATTGACCAACCCAATATATTAATCATGTTACTGACTTGAGTAATGTACAAAAAAAAAAAAATACTGTTTCTTCCCAACACCAGCAGCACCCAATGGCTGTTTAGATTCCTCCAGCACTGAGCAGTCGAGAAAGAAAAATTTATCAAGCTTTCAACCACAGCTAAAGACTCAGCTCTCTAGCCAGACATTTTAGGTCAACAAATGTGTTCTGTTAGAGCTTCAGTTGCCCTTTAGATTCCTCTAAGACAAAAAAGTTCCCTCTGTTGCACTGTTTTGCCATCTACAATGAAGCTGAACAATCTGACCAGTATTTTTTTGGATTTGCTACCAGCAAAATGAAAAAAAAAAGAAAGCCCTTAATACATGATACAGTCATGCACCATTTCCATTTTCTCAAAAAACAGAGCTGAAAAGATCATTTATTCTGGGCAAGAATTCAATCACTTAACCTATCTGTGCAGAAGAGACACCTTCATCAATTGCATTTTCAAAAGCCAACTCCCATTTTTTTCCTCCCTTCTTCATAAGTGTGAAGTACCTGCACACTGGAGAACATGGAGAGGGCTTGCACATGAAAGGTCAATACACTCACCTTTAAAGTCTTCAGTTTTCCACTTCCACTAAGAAGAAATGGAATGTTTCTTAAGATGTCTAAGACCCTGACAATTCAGACTACACAAGCACTTGGTTTTGGAGAATAAGGCTTCCATTTGGAGCCACAGCAGCAGAATAATCTGTTCAAGTTTGCAATAGCTTTTCCCCCCATCCCTGCACTTCCAATGTACAGGGGTCCTAATTTAACTGTGTGCTGAACTCAATTTAGCACTAAGCACTTAAACCTAACAAAGCTGATTTCAGCTGTGGAAAAGTTAACATTAGGTATTTTGGACAAGTCTTAAAAAAGACTGTACAATTCTGAATATGTCACTGGCTTGCTATCTTCTCCCCATTCTCCTCATAGAATTACTACAAGGTTGCTACAGTTCAAAAATAGACTACCACGGCAGCACAGATAGCTTAGCTTGAGCCAGGCACAGGGAATACAACAAGCTGGAAGAAGATGAAGGAAAAACTGTATTTGTCTTCCTTCTTCATTCCAGTGTTGCATATTCCTGCCCTGCTAAAACACCAGCAACCAAAGGACAGCAAGTTAAAAGGGCTCTCCTACATATGGCAAGGAAGGGCATGGGGAGCATAACTGGTAAGAACTAAAAAAACTTTGAAAATGCTTCTAGGAATAAATATATACATACATTTCCTTAAGGTTTTCCCACCTGAATTTTTTTAAGCATCTGGTGTTTTAAATTGAATTTGGATACTTGCTATTGTGTCATGTTTGTTTCTGATCCATTTCCCCAGACACAACTTTCTGAAAAGCAAAGACTACACGACAGGCACATATTATATCTACCTTTTGCAACAAATTTCCTGCTCTTGTGTTGCCAGATGTTGGGTCACCAGCAAACATCTGCCAATCTGAATGCATTAAGGAAGATTTTGTAATGCATTAAAAATTTAGCTTGCTATTTTCTACCAGCAACATATTTGACCAGGATGGCACGAGAGAGCCATTTTTCAAACTGTTTCAGAAAACAAACGAGCAAACAGAAACCTACTTCCCAAAAATAAATCCAATAAAAACAGCTGAGCTTTCAATGCCAGAGCATTTGACTTCAGGGAGAATGCTGAAAGACTTAAGTACAGAAACAAAATACCTAAAATCTGAAAAGGGCATCGTATCCAAACCCACAACAATCCACTTTGTTTCTGCTATATTCAGAAAAACACTCTCCAAAGAAGCTTGCAGGGAAGCATTTCAAGAACAAAAGCACAGCAGCAATGTATGTCAAGAATGAAAAGCTTCTCCTGTTCTCATTTAAGCTCTCTATCTCAATAGAGATGCTGGAAATCTTGAAAAATTATCTCAAGCATTCCTTTCAAGTTTTCTTTCTTCTGAAAAATCATTATTGCTTGAACATCCACAGATCAAGCAAAAACAGAAAACGTATGTACACCCAGACCTCTGATTATCACAATTTAGGCTTAAAAAGCTATTCATGCATAAAATTCTGCATATATGTAAAATATCGAGATGACAGCAAGTTTCTAATTAATAATTTTACTTGAAACATAAATATAATACCATTCAATGTTGATTAACACACACAGGAATACCTAGAATTTCATGCCTATGCATTAAAATTCAACTGAACAGAAACAGTTGCATTTATGTTGAATGCTGAGAAAGCAGTTCATTTTCTTGCACATAAAAGATCATCTTTTTTGCAGATGGGATGGGGACTAGGGACATGACTGCAATACCTCAGGAAGAATATATTGAGAAAATAATCCCTTTTAGTATTGAAATGGTCACAGTCAAAAAACTTCCATCCACATTAGAAACCAATTTTGTTACTGAACAGCTAATGTGATAATTATATGACATTAATGTAATGTTTGAAAGCAGAATAGATGGTTACATTTGTATATAATTCCTGTATGTATATATAATGTGTATACCTCTCAGAAAAGAGAGTTTGAATTAATTTTTACCAATACAAATAGAAAATAGCAATAAAATAAAATAAATTTTAAAAGTAAAGTTACAAAACCCAATGTACCCAGCATGCAACTATGGAGCTATGTAAGTAGCTTAATGCTCCTTTGTACTTCTGCAGTAAAATCAAAACAATCAACACTTGCTAAGCAATACATGCCAAGTGTCAAAAATGTTCTTTTCTCTCCACATCTGTGTATAATTCTCAAAGCCCAAAAATAAGAAAAACACAAAAATCATACATCTAAAAAGGAAATTGATATATTAAAAAGAATTATTTCTTTTAAAACAGAGGTGGCTAGTAATGCTACTTGTCCAACAATTCTCTCTTTGCCTTGACCGCTGGCATTTATGTACACACACATACACATCACTTTCCTCTCATAGAGGGACACATTGCATTAGATTTCTAAACCAGGTCAAAAATAGCCATCTGCGAAGAGATTTTGATGATCTGGAAAATGAGATTTTTAGATGACCTGTTCTTAATCTAAAAGCCCTTGCCTGCCAGCCTCTTTCCACGTGAAATAGTCATCACGTTATCAGGGAAGGCATTACCCCAACCAAACACCACTGAAAACCAGGCATTAGAAACACCCCTGAGCAGCTCCATACCATGGCCCCAATACCACAGCCTTGCTTCAGCAAGCAGCCATCACGGAAAGCACACTACATCAATTACTACTTTTTAGACAAGAGTATCACGTGGAAACCCTCTTGGCTTCGGGGAAGAGCATCAACCCCAAATCTTCTGGCATGAAACTGAAGACCAGCACCAGCTGATAGCTCTGTTCACAGCCTAGAGACAGGAGCATTTGGCATCTGTTAAAATCCCACCTGCACAATCCACTCCACCAGTACACCCAGCACCATAGTACCACACTACCTCCTTTCCTCCTCACATGATTAAACTTATCCTATACCAGTCAGGAACCTTCCTACAGATCCTTGTCTGATCTAGAGTCTGTTCTGGCACAGCAAACAGCCTTTCTGTCCACTGTAACAATGGCTAAGCTAACCAGCCACAGCCTGCATGGTGGACAGACTCAGACCTATCACTCAGAATGGCAAGTAGCCAAATTCCCTTTTTCCTATACATATGTGATCAGACATTCCAGTTCTCCTTTTACAGCCCTGAAAGTCCAAAAAACTGTCCACATATCTTGCTTGATTTTGCTGGGTGTAACAGAAGCAGCTGAGGATATTTTCACTGGAGAGCAATGAGAAGCTGCAGGCTGACAGTCTTACTTTTCTTGTAAGAAGAATGAACAGAGAGAAGGCTCAAAAGATCTTGTCATGATCTTAAGTACTTAAGTGCTTACAGCACCAGGGCTGTTAATCAAATCCCAGGGCTGGGAGGAAAGATGCCTATGAAGCAAGTTTCATGAGAGCTGCTTGCAAAATTAAGATTTTAGTTTGTACAAGAGAAGCACAATTCTCCTCAACGCTTTAATAACTGGTTGCATGCTACTTGCCAATATTGTGGTCAACAGCAGGCATCAGGTTTCTCTAAAGATCCCCTTAGAACAGTAACTTAATCCCACAAAATAAAAAATACACAGTCCAGCTGCTTTTTAACAAGACTGAAGCTATTCTGTGTAAAAGGATACTTTGAAGGTATCCTACTATTTTAAAGTAGAATACTGCCAGGAAAAAGGTGTTCTCAAGGAGTTCACATTTAAATTCAGTTTTCCTTTGGCATTCTGGGGGAAGCATTAGTTGCTTTGATGTGATTTTTTTCATATTTCTGCAGAAAAACGGATTAATTAGCTAGACTGTCTTTATCTGTGTTGACACAAAGTTCCACATATGTTATTTTTCAATCCAGCTTATGTTTTGAAGATGGTAGTTTATATCAAGACACCTCATGCAACTCCCAGCTGCATCTG
Organism: Passer montanus; assembly: GCF_014805655.1. Classification (NCBI taxonomy): domain Eukaryota; kingdom Metazoa; phylum Chordata; class Aves; order Passeriformes; family Passeridae; genus Passer; species Passer montanus. The sequence continues at coordinate 16,919,326 of NW_024367707.1, forward strand.
ATAGAGACTTGTGAGGTTTTTCCTACAATTTCAGAACTGCAGGGACTGGCTACAGGCAGTTCTGTGGCCTCGGAATTGTGACCTTGGTTTAGATTGTGGCTTGTGCAGCTCTCGGTAGGTTTTCTGGTTTTGTTCTGAGATGGGGCGTTTGTGAGGGGGAGTTGCTTGGTTTGGTGGTAGTTATTTCTTAAAAAATGAAAATCAGCTTCCTAAAGTTATGAAAGACATTCTCTCAGCAAAGTTTAAGTCACTGAACATCTGTTGTGGGAGGACATGAGGGAGAGATTCAGGCTGCAGGAGGGGCAGAGAAGCTGAGAGGAAGTAACTTTAAACAGACTATTCCATCATGGAGCTGCACTGGGCAAACAGCGAGCAATTTTTGCTATTTTTAGAAAAACAGTATGACACAGGAAATACAAGCAAGTGATGTACAATATCTCACAACGAAATCCAACAAGTGTTCCCTTCTGAGAGCCTCTGTACTTTAGCATACTTGAAGATTGTTGCTCTGTAGTAAGGAACCTAGTCATTGCTAAGGAACGAAAGTACTGTTCTCAAAAACATCAGCATAAGCAAAAAGAAGTGTCTGTGGAAATAAGTATTTTTGCTTTCATTATATTATTCACAGACAAAACCTAAAGTCACATCACAAAAAAAATTTTTAAAAAGGACTATTTTTATCGATGTACATCCCATTTTTTTAATTGTAAATCAAAAAGCAACAGCTGTGTGGAAAAAAAACAACAAAACACAAGCAATGAGAAAGGAGTCACGCCCTCCCTCTTCCAGGACACTAATCACTTCTATCACAAGTGACACCAAAAATTTTTAGAGTAAAGTAACACGGAAAGTACAAATCTGCCAAAGGCTGTGTTTTGCTTAGATTAAAAACTACTAACACAAAGGAATAATTGCTAAACAGCCAAAACTTTAGTGGTCCTGTTAAGAAACTGTAACTGTTTCCTCCAAGGATTCCACTGTCCACAAGGGCTCTTGCTTTAGAATTACATATTTAGAAACATCTTCACCAGGCAGAGACTCACAGGATCAAGTTTAGATCAGGTTCAGTTTGGTCCTCGGGCTCCAGAGTGTTCAAACCAAAATAAAACCTGGCTATTGAAATCCTGGGGGATTTTGGGCACAAAAGTTCAAGCCAATATTGAAAACCATCTAAGACTTAGGAATTAATTAAGAAAAGAGTGTCTTCCACATTCAAAACACATTCTTCCTATTACAAAATTAATCATCATAAGGGAGAGAACAAGGTATTGGTGTCTCCTCAAGTTGCTTTACTTGAGTCTTTCTTCAGGAACAGTGAAAATAGGTACTTTCCTACAACGAGATCAAATTCTTTTTTCCTATTTAAGTATTCCTCATGTGTTTCTTCACACATGACAAGCATCCTCTACACTAAGGAACAAGACAAAAGGAAACCCTTTAAGAGAAGAGTGATCCTAACAAGTTCTCAGTCTACATGCTTATCAATGGGTTTTGAATGAAAAATGGAAATCATACCTTTCTAGCCATAGTCTTGGGTGGCTGACAAACACTATGTTACAAACTCAGCTCTCAGATTAGGACATCAAACCCATCCACATCAGTTACTGGGCCTTTATTTACATAACACTTTTTCCAGTAGAGTAAAACAAAAATAAATTTCACTTGAACATTACTAAGGTTGGTGCCTGATATGATTATAGGTGCCTTTAAAAATGTTTCATTGTTTAATAACCTGTATTGTACAGATGCATGATAACAATACACAAGAATTTACATACATTATGCTAATTTCCTGTTGCTAGCTTGGAGTTCCATTAATGGCATCTCCCCTTCCAACATCCTAATGTGCCGAAAAGCATTTGAGCTTGACTATCAAAGCAACCACTTGCCAGCTTGCAGTGCTGTGCAGCTGAACTCCTGAGTCTGCAGATGCAAGGATACACTGCCACTGATCTACAAACCCACTGATTTCTTCATGGAAAGCAAGAGGACACCATGCCTCTGCTCTGAAGCCGCACTGCCTTAACTACAGCCACCACACAGTTTGGCTCAAGAATTTTTAGAAGTGGCTACTTCCAGAACATCCATACACTAACAGAACTGGACCATCATCATCATCCAAAATCCTAAACATTCCATTTACCATGTCAGCTGGCTTACTAAACAAGTATCTGGTTTTTCAGAAGTCTCATCAGCACAGGATTCCTGGCTCCTTGTTGAAATAAATTGTCATTTCAAAAATACAGATGAAGACAAACTGACATAAGTATAGGGAGGAAATTACAATTGTAGCCACCACTGCCTTAAGCCTTGGAAAGTTTTCAAATTGGAAGCTAAGAGTGTATGAGATTATTTTAAAAACAAGCTGTAAAGATCTACCCACAAATTTAGAGCAGTATAAGGGGCTTGCTTGACCAGTACTAAGCAAAATGAACTGTAAAAAAACAAACAAGAATTCCCCCATCCAATTTCCCAGTGTCCCAGTTGGTGGCTGGGGGAAGAATCTTCCAAGGAAATGAAGTTCACATGCACAAATACCTAAGCATTTACTTGTTCTTGCTTCATCTGCACACAGAGGATCAGGTCCTCATCTCACAGTACATAAGACCCAACATACTCATCTCTGCACAAAGTAATTGTCAAAATACACAGGTATGTTGTCTTCCAGGGGAAGCCAATGCAGCAGGATTAAACAAACTCCACAGCAACACAGGGCTGTTCTATTCCAATGGATATTCTCATAGAAATAAGAGCAAGACTCAAAATTAAATTTTGGTTGTAGTTAATCACCTAGAGGCTGAGTATCTTCCAAATCTGGCAATGTTTTTTGAAGCTGGGTATTCCCTATGAGCTGTTCATCCACACCCACAAAATTCACCCAAAGCTGAATTCTAGCATATCTCTTTAGTCACCACACTAATCTGTCTCACACAGAATGAAAGGAAAACTAACAATGTGAACGAGTATTTGTAACAAATGTTAGTGTCTGATACCTGTGAGAATAAGCTGAAAATTGGAGACAAAACAAGACCACCACAAAAACCTTCAGTAAAAAAAAAATCCAAAACACCACCATTTGGATTTCTATAGATAATCTCAATTTCTCCCACACTGGTCTGCACCTCCACCTACTTCATGAGCATTTTCCTGTCAAAAAAAACACGTTAACAACTTACAACATGAAAAATTAAGCTGTTCATAAGAACCTGATTCAAAGTCTAATGTGGAACATTAATTCATCTTTCCTTCTATTCAGGTTTTCATCTATAAACTATGAGAGAGTTTATAACCATTTATTTCAGCAATTCCCAGTCCGTTACAGTGTCATAACCCTAATTTCTCTCAAGGCACAAACCAAATATCACTCCTGGGCACATTCATAAGATGCAACACTTTAGGTGCCTGCATTAACATTATTAACATCTTCTATTGACAGACTCCTGTGTAAAAGGATTTGGGCCATGAACATAACACGTTTTCCAAATCATAATTTGTTGTTCACTGACTAGATACAGAGTTTAGCCAGCTAACAGCAACATCTAGGTAATGTGTTTACAACTACACTGTATATCTTTTCCCCTCTCTCTTCCTACTTCTGATCTGGCCACCAGACATTTTCTGCATTAGTTTGTCTTTCAAACTGCTACTTCCCACAATGAACCATCACCCCTAAAATCTTCTAGTACCAAGATAAAGAACTTCAAGACCCTTCATAACAGTATATTATATAGTAGTGACTAGAAACTGCTACTGTCCTAAAGTTGTTTGAAACCTCCATTAAATCTCAGCTCCACCAGATACTTCCAGTTTCTGCCCCAAATACTAAAGTCTGATTCAGGTACGGCATGAGAGTATGCCATCTATGTTAACAATTTGTTATAACCACTGCTTTTATAAATCTATAGGTTTCAAAAAGTTCAAGCTACTACTACATTTGCAATGTAGTTTTTGTTCCACACAGTATAATGAAAGAAGCCAAATTCAAGCAAGATGTATTTTAGCACATTGAATTACTTAAAATTCACCTGCCTTATAGACAATTCTTTGCTAGTTACTGTGAGTCCCCAATTTAATAGACTAATTTCAGTGGGACTCCAATAATATGCCAGTTACCATGACTATAATATATTTTTCAATATAATGATGCTGCTGAACCCAAACTGCAAGCAGTGGGGGAGCATGCAATGGGTGAGCAGGCAACAACCTGTGGTGCGATTTATTTTTTAAACAGGATTTCAAGCAGTGACTAATCTGATTGCCCAGAGAAGGAGAACATCACATGAATCCTGGCCTGAGGAACAAACCTAACGAAGAAAGCATGACTCATTGTGCAGGCAATGTGATGAGAACCAAATGCTTGATCTTCCAACTTCAGTAACTATGGGAAGAGAAAACACATTTACTTCTTCACTCCCCAGCACTGCATATAGATAACACAGGCACAACACTGCAGAAAAACAAGCAAGAATCTGAATATAGTCATTTATTTACAAGAAATGATCAAAACTACTTCAGAAGTTTGAGTAGCTGTGTGCTCCAAAAAAACATAATTTGATATAAGCAGCTGAGATTCTGTAGAAACGTCTGAGCCAAAATTACAATATTCCCTTGCAATTTCCACAAACATTCATATTAAAATTTGTATTTACAGGGAAACGTATAACTTTTCATGAACTGTCTGCAATCCTGTTGGGTTTTTATGCAAAGTATGAAGTGGGTATTAAAAATGGAAAGTGACCTACTTTCCTTTTCTAAATTATGCAGTGTTAATATAATGAAACTCAATTGATGTTGGTTTTCTTTCAGTCTTCTGGTTTCAGTTTACAAGTTAGTCATATCAGCTGCAGAAAATAGGGTAAAGTCACACTGACTGTGAAGTATTCATGAAGTGTTAAATATTTTGCATACTTATTACTAGTGAAAAAGCAAAAATAATTTGTCAATGCAGAAGGAATTTAAAAACATGAACAAGAGGAGTATCTGGCAACCACTCCAAACACATTCACAAAGTTGTATTGTTATACACATCTTCAGTTTCATCATTCTAACACAGCACAAACCTGCTCTGACTTTGCCTCAGTAGCAGAGGTCCAGCAGTAATGAGAGCTGTACCAATAAAAAAGACATTCTCTTTCTTAAAATGCTTAAGCCTACGCAAGCATTCATATATGATAAGGGAGGATTAAGCTTCAAAAAGAGAAGGGCAGGTAAAGGATATTTGACAGGATGGAAGTATAAAGGCACAGCATTCCTAAACACAATGTAATACAAAAGATATTCTAAAATGTAGTGTTACTCAATTTAGAAGTCTCATTCTGAAAACTTTGCCAGATCAAACCAAGATCCAACTGCACAGTCTTCGAGCCAACACAGCTAGTTGGTGACAGTGGCTTGCTTTCTTGTCACACAGGTGGAGAAGGCACAGCAACCAAGCTTATTCCTCAGCCCAACAACCAAAAAGGACAACACACATTTAACTAAACTTAAACTCACAGTTTTGAATCACAGTTATGTGGTGCAACTACTCAGTCATCAAAAACCCAAAATACACAAAACCTTGGTTAACTCTGTCATCAGCACTTTACAGAACACATCAAGCAGGCAAAAAGTGATAATTTACCCACACACATCAACTTACAGTACATCTTTTTCAAAGCCCAACAGAAGTGGGAAAACCATGTTTTCCTTGCTGATACAACATGTACTAGTTTTATCTCAAACTCAAAAAATAGAAAGCAATAAATCCTTTCATATTTATTGAGGGTCACATGAAGCTGTGTTATCATATGCAGCGTCTCAATAGGTACCTAAAGGCCAAACTATACATATGCAGGATCAAGTTGTCTTGAAATAATCTTCTCAAACCCCTGTGCAAATTCATAGCTTGCAAAAGAGAGTGGAGTCAGGGAATGCTTCTGATAATCAAGTGTAAAATGAAGCTGATTTCTGGATTATATCACACACTTTCACAGACTGTAAGGAAGTTCTTCACAGACATTTACAATAACCAGATGCAAAAGTTAAAGCACGTAAACAGACATGCCCATCCAAGGACTATTTGTTGGATAAAAATATTCCCTTTTTTTACCTTTTAGGGTAGAACACAAGTTACATAGAGTAGATGGACACAAATCCATGTGCATGCTGTAGTCACAACTTTTAATGCTGTAGGATGGGGATGAATACACCAGAGATTTGGCTACCAAAACAAACTAATGCTTCTTTGCAGAGATTACCCAAGAACGGAAAGTCATTCATTCAGCCTCAGTTAACCCCTTTCTCATTTCATGTGGTTTCAAAAGTGGCCCATTTATTTTTACAAAGCAATACCACACAGCAGAGCAGTTCTGTGCAGGAAGGTTCCATCCCCATGCAAGAAGCTAGCTCTTTTGGTTGAACACCTGGATTCCATCCTGCTTCTGCTGCAGACTCCATCTGTGATTGCTGTGTGACTTGCTATGCACAAACTTCCATGGTCAAACTCCATCCCTCTCAGTACTTCATAATCAAAATGCAACTTCAGACCCCTCAGATGAGGCTGCATGGCAGTAATGCATAACAGTATTTGCTAATCCAACTGCATGAGAGATTGCAGAAGCTGCATATGAGGGCCAGCAAAGCCATCCCAGCCTGACCCACCTGCCTTACACCAAAGGGCTCTCTTGTGCAGCATGTCAAGATCAACACCTTCTTTTGGGAAGCCTCTTGCCTGCTGTCATAACTGCACAAGGGTGGGAAATCAAACACAAAGCAGAATTTACCATCACAGAGCTGGAGTGGACAAAGCACCTGGTCCTTTTAACAAACAGGTAAGACAAACAACTCCCAGTAAGCATGAGAGGAAATATCTCATTGTTAGCAGTGTGTAATTCCAGCAGTGGTTTCACATCCATACAGAGAAAAAAAAATGGCCCCTAAGGGCTTTACTGCAGAAAGAACACCAATTTAGGCATGAAAAAGGTAATATAACTGTTGCAAAGCAACCTGGAGAAATATCTCACTGTTAGCAGTGTGTAATTCCAGCAGTGGTTTCACATCCATACAGAGAAAAAAAATGGACCCCAAGGGCTTTACTACAGAAAGAACACCAATTTAGGCATGAGAAAGGTATATAACTGCTGCAAAGCAACCTGGCAGAAAAATGCTTTGTGACAGAGATTGATAGGAAAGACACTCTTCATGGGAAGCTGCCTGAGGTATTCCATACCAAAACAGAAGGGCAGAGGAACTCCCAAGTGGAGAGAGGGCACCTACACACAACAGAAGCACAGAGTAGCACAGAGAGAAGCCCAACAACAGCTCCCACTGAGGCAAACTTCACCTCTGCATACTCCAGCACTGTTACACCTCAAATAACCATGCCACAACCACAGCACAACCATGCTGCTGCCAGCTATGGACTTAAGGGATCCAAAGAAAGACACTTTCTCCACATCTTCCGAAGACGAACCATTTATGAACAGGAATGTTAATTATTTCAAAAGATATGCAGTCAGAGCAGATCTTTTCTATACTGAGGATTTTTGACTTGTGGGGTTTCTGCAAAAGAAACTACTTGCATCTTATTTCCAGCTCTAACTTGTTCTGAAATTAATATACTTGCATTATAAATTCAGAAGTGAGACAGTGGGTATACCTGCAAGCAGCAAAACAAATGCAAGTTTGCTATTCAACCAAAGAAACTGCCTGTAAAGCTAAGCAAAAATATCAGTCTTTAAAAGAAACATCTACATAGGTAACAATACTCTGGGTCACTGTTATTTGCTTATTTCTTGGGAATTCTTATAGTTATCACTCAAAGCTTCTCTCCTTTGAAAGGCAGATGTTGTTATCCTATTGCAAAGGTTCCATACCTTCTCGGTGATAGCTCATGGGCAGCTCCTCACAGCACTGACTCCTCCTCCTCTGCACAGCCAACAAACTCCATCTCCACCAGCCAACCTGCTCTTTTATAATACCCCTCTTAATTGAATACAGCTGTGGCCTATTAAGGGCAGGCTTGTTCTTAATGCTTGGTAATTAGCACAGCTGTAACTCTTTAGGGGTGTGATTACTTTCACCACTATCTCTAGTCTCCTACCTTCTATCTATCCACAGGCAGAGAGATTTCTGTACTGATATGTTCTTAACATACATAAGATATTCCTCCAGAGAAGCAGCAAACACTGTTTAACAGCACAAGTTTGGTAGGAAAGCTCAAAGGAAGCATAACTGATTTTCAACTGAATTGCAAGTCAGTGTCTTCCTTTCCTGTGCTCCAACACACTCATTCTGTGTCAGAAGACAAGAGTTATAAGGGGGTTTTTAGGCTGGGAGCAGCAATATCCTCACCCAGAGTTTCAGTAACACTGCAGCTTCACAGCCATTTGAAGCCACCACCAGGCCAGGTGACTGCTCACTGCCCATCTTGCCCCACATGGTGCAAAAACACACGTTCACATGCCACACACAGCCATCAAGCAGAACCAACCACATCAGCTCAGAACAGATACTGTGCAGCCATTAGCTCTGACACTGTAGAGGCTCCTGATGGATCCACACCACAACCTTTTGCCTTGGTGCAAGAAATGGGGCAGCAGTGAGAATGAACAGGACAGGGCTTGTGCAACTGCGTGGCACTGGACACATTTCATATAGGACACCTTTCATGCAGGTTTATGGGATGTAAGCTCCTGGAAGATCTCAGTGCTGCAATCTCAAGTACTTGAACTACAGGCTCATTTTCACAGCTACTCTTGCTGGGGTTGTTCTATAATGCCATTGATCTAAAGACTCAAGCAAAAGCAACAAATGCTCTGACAAAAAGAATCTGGTCTACTTATGGGAAGACCCAGTTCAATTAATCATCATTCTCCATTCAACTCTATATTCCCTGACCAATACTTAATGCTCTCTGCTGGTTAGCCTCTCCACTCTTTTTACTGTTGAGCCCTTTGAAAAAAAAATTATTAACCCAGCAAAGTTTTCCAGACCTAACGAAGTCTTTCTATTAAAATCAAAGGGAAATAAATGAAGAAAGCCAATCTATGTAAAACAGTACTGAATCTTGGCCACTCTGCAATGCTTGAGCTCAGATAAACCAATCTGAACTTTTTCCAAGGCATTCTTTGACAGTCAACTTCTCTACCATCATTTATCCTTCCCTTTATTCAGCTGAATCACCGCTGTGATTGAAACTTATACTGTACATATTTTTCATGAGGTTTCTCACTTCTTACCAAAATGAAGTCTAAAATACAATCAAGAAGCCCACAAGGCAATCAGCTATTCAAGTGCATCCACACCCTACTTTCCATCAGTAATGCTTATTCTCCATCGGAGAATTAAATATTTTCCCCAAAATGGTGTCAGCTGCTGATGCACATTACCTCTAATTCCATACAGCTCCATGCTGTCAGCTGAAGAGGCAGGATCACTGGCTCTCCATCTCCAGTGCTTTCCCTGAGGGCAAGTACAGCTCTTGCCCCTGCTGGCTCAGCACACTGAAGATGGCACGGCGTGGCCACCAGTCAGTCTCCACACGGGATCAGCAGGTTCAGTCGGCTCCGCAGCTGCCTGCCAACCACTGCACTCGAGGCCAGGAGCTGCAATAACAGCCTCTACAGGACAATGCATGGTTACAGCGAGTGAAGTGTGTCCCATTATCACTGATCTCCCCAGCTGCATCCAAATCCAGCTATGGAGAGACAGAGCAGAATCACTGCTTCACCAAACTCATTACAGCTCCTACTGCAAAACCACATTTCCCCTCCTGGCCAGCACAGTCATTCCCTGTGATGCACATGCAAAATGAAGGTAAGCAGACCTATTAGACTTTATTAAAAATACAGTCTTGAGATTATTCACAACAGCTGTTTCCTCTTCAAGCTAGTGGAAAACAGATGGCAACATAACAAGAGCTAGATAATTTTTAAAATTAACTCTAAAACATGACACTTGTACAGGATGTCTTCCACTCATGCATCTCCAAATGGGATAGTAAAAATAAATTGATGCCAAATGTCATTTTGCTAGTACAATATAGCATAATTAACATATCAAGAAGAAGGGCAGAACAAAGAATACTTCAAATTACACAGAAAAGCTGCATGTTGTGTAGAACACAAAGTTGTTGTTGTAGATTCCCTACAAAACCACTGAACATTGTTTATCTCCTCTGTCAAACACCTACAAAGCCTGACAGCATCAAGACACTACAAAGCATCAAGACAGTGCAATCAGAGGTGTGGAGAACAGAGGTGTGTACTTTTTAATAATCATTAGCAACTTCAGTCAAGATTCACATGGGTGGGAAACAGCAAGGTAAGTATTTAAAGTCATACTAATTATCTCTGTGAACATAATATGGGGATTTTATTTGTGTCAGTCTGGCTCAACTGCAGCCCATCAACTCTATTTCATGCATATTCCATATGCTTAAGAGTAGAATTTAGAAAACTATAAACACTCAATTGTAACAGCTTAAACACACATTGAGGGAGACCATGTATTATTGAGCTACTGCATGTTGAAAAAATTCCTACCAAAACATCAGCATTTATGGACAGAGAGCAATGAATCCTCAATTAGTCATGCATCTACAGGACCAATTTAGAAACAAAGGAAAAAGTCTGGACAGAAACAAAAGCTGTGCTTCTGACTACCTACTTGATGGGAACAGTTTAGGGTAAGTGGTTATCTTTTTTTCCTAATATGCTTAGCACTGAAATGCAGTATGCAACAGACCCTTGAACTACCAGCTCACATTTCAGGATCTATTAATGACTCTTGAGTCTCAGATTTAGAGTGGTGAAGAAAACAATGCTACAACACTTCATTTTTCTGGGCAGACTCCTGGAAGTGACTACTTAAGTGTGGTATACATTGAAGAACTGACAAGGTGCAGCTTTTATTTCCTGGCAGAAGAATGTATTTATTTTAAAAGCTAACAAAGTAGCCTCTGCCAATCCAGACAACTTTCCAAACTCCACTGCAGATCTGCCGAGAAATACACTCACTTCTATTCTCCTACTCCATTAACATGCCTGGTATCAGCCTCCATTCTATCAACATTTCTAAAAAAACCTAGAAAGTAAATAACCAGAGCAGTTAGACACCATCTTTACAGTACAGCAAAACTGCTCCAAAAGAAAGCATGCGTTTTTATATCTGTTCCTCCCCCTTCAAAAAAACCCTCAAGCATAAAACAAACCACACATATAATTTGTGCCAGATGGTTAGCACATTTAGAAACAGAAATGGTCGTAAAATCCGCTCTGGATACACTCAACCCTATCACTGACAGCACAACCCAAGCCATAGTCCCTGTGATTCTTCCACCTATCATGTTTATTGCTGTAATTTGAAGCCAATGTGCCTCAAAACAGCAACACTCGTGGTCAGTAAAGCACATATACAAACTGAAATACTGTTCTCCATAATAATACATAGCATATATTCATAAAATACACTTCACACGATCATATCCTGCATAATATATAGTGTAACAACTATATGACTGCTTTAGACTATATGTTTTATTATACTGTCACATGTTAGAGATATATGAAAACCCTACACAACTTGCAAGCAACTTTGAACTTTAAAACTCTCTGTTCAACTGACATTTAAAAAATCTTACCTTCATTTTTGATTACTTGTTCTGTGGGGTTTTGATAGAGCTTTATCTGAGAAGAAAGAATTCTCTATTCTTTTTCTACAAGCATAATCAAATATCACATGTTGCTAATCTTTTACTACATCATAAATACATCTGAAGTGTCTGGAATAGTGAAAGTATTTGGTGTATTGAAGAGCCAAGCAGTGAAAAAGAACAATCACAGCAAAAAAATATATTTCCTTCCACACCCTTTTATCTGACTTCCATTCTAAGAGTAGAAGACTGAATTTTGCAACTTGCCTGCCACATTATTCAGCAAATTTGTGATCTCAAGCAAGACAGTGAAGTCTCTGACATACTCGTGTACTCTCTAGCTGTGACTCTATGAATCAACTTCCTCTATTTATGGAAAGTGGGTACTAAATTAACTCTTGCCTTGGCATTTATCATCTACAAGCTTCATTCTCAAATTCACGGGATATCCTCTGTCCAGCACAGTCTGTCATTCCAAGTAAGTTGTGTAACTCCTGCTGGCATGGCTAACCAAAGTTGACACATGATCATACTGCAGAGGTAAAAAAACCAAACCAACAAATTGTTACTGTCTTGTGAAACACAAAACTTGGGTGAATGACACTCAGACTGCCATTTCCCATTATCAGACCCACACCCAGACCTGTTCAAGCGGTACCTCTTCCATTAGTTCTGTCCCTTTCATAAAGGCAAAGTAGACACAAACACATGTATTGAAAATTTGTCTTGTAGATTAGGAACTCAATTTCCAACTCTTAAACATAAATCCTGCGTCATTTCCTTCAGGAATCAGAAGTCATAAATGCTGCCAGTCAGGCTTACATTAAATGAAAGGAGATGGGGCACATGTAAAGTTGATAACTGCAAAATAACCACCTGTAAAATAAATCTGCCAAGGAATCAAATTACATCATTGAGCTTTAACCACTTACAGTGTACTTGCAAGAATGAGAAGGACACCCATTTAACAAGCTTCCTTCCTCTTTAACAAGCTTCCTTCCTCATCCTTTTGCTGCCCCCCCCTCCCCAGATCCCCATTTTAAATGCTTTACAACAACCACCTATATCTGGATTATCTAAAAGTTCTCTCCCTTACTATCATTAAGAGTTGCAAATTACCAAGAGCTCACACCCAGTGGAAGATGTTTACTGACTAGATAGTACAGCTCTGTGGGTTTCCTAGCAGAGAGGAAAAAGCCACTTAACCAGATAAGCCCTTCTTTCAACTTCTCTCCACTTCCACCTCCCTGCTGTACCCTTCAGCTCAAAGGAGCACCTAATCTTAGACAGTGCCAGAATCAACACTGCACTTAAGTAAAAGAACACACATAAAATTCCAGCGCTAACACTCAAGCCAAGCTATAAAGATTTATTCAATAACTTCTGAACACATCTCATGGGCCTCTCTGCTACTTTGTTTTGGGAGATCCTATACTACTTTCTTTACATAACAGTTGTGAGTTTTCTCCCCCTAAACCTGCAACTGCTGTCTCCTTATTCCTTGCTTAACTTGATTGCCTGTCACATCCCTGCTCTTACACAAGCAAGATACCCTTAAACATATGGGAATCCTTGATGTCATGAAGCAAGGAATTTCTAAATCCACAAAGTGAAGACTTTATGGGCATCTTGAGAGAAGATAAAAATCTCTAAGCAATTTGATTATGCAGAACAAGCCTCAGTTGCATTTAATATTACTCCAGTATGCTCATTTACCATGATATGCATTTAGACTACAATTCAAAATATTTTGCCTGAGTTATCATTGCCTTTTCAGGAAAGGGGAATAAAAAATTAACAGTGATAACTTCTAACTCTTTTAACCAGGCAGAGCTAAAGAAGATGAGGAACCACATGCCTATCTATAAAACACTGGTCATTACTCTCCCTTCTGTGGAAGGAGCATATTGCAAGTACTGTTCTGAGACATACCACTGTCTTTCAAAGCAGCAGGAAGCTCAAATGCAAACAGAACCAACCCTTTCATCTCAAGTACAGGTCTGCAGGGAGAACCACAGAGTAGTTCATAACCTAATTTCTACACAACCCTCTGTCTGCTGCAAAGACTCCTTCAACACAACTCCCACAGAAATAACACCGAGAAGTCTCAAAAAAATTTTTCTGGGGAAGGGGGAAAGAAAAGAGGCAGGAAACAAAGGAACACTGAACTCTAATAGATCTCTTCTGCTAATCAACAGAAGGCTGCTGACATGATGTAAGGGCAGACTTGACACAGCCTGGAGAGAAGTAAGAGTATGTACCAGAAACTTCACAAAAATCAGACACGGTTTTCAAACCACAGAAAGAGGGAAGAAGAATAAATCACTAAAAAATGTCATAGAATGAGAGCAAGATATTAGTCAAAGTAGGTGGATGAATAAAGGCACAAAAACACAGCTGCAAAAGGTTAAAGAGGCTTCAAGAGAATTTACTTTCTGTCCATCCCAACAGTCTAATTAGCAATCACTGTAACATACTGTAGCAATAGCTACCTAGTACCTAGTGCCTCCCACACTTGCCCTCATCCACAAAGGGCCATGGAAATACCCTCCACCCAATGCAGCCACAGCGGCTGCAGCAATCACACCGGGGGGCTGGCTCCCCTCACACACAGGATGCGTTTTATTGCCACAGTCAGTGTTACAAAACACACAGACCCATTTTTTGTTATTGCATCTCCACTTCCTCTTTTCACCCTTTACTACTGACACCGTGGTTATCCCAGGATCAGGAACTGCGGAAGGTTTCATGCGATTTAAGGCTAGCCCAGACAAGATCTTCCCCAAAGAGAGCGGTGCCAGGGCGCTGAGCAGAGCCCGGGGGTCTGAGGGCTCGGCTCCGGGCCAGCTGTGACACAGTGCAGCTGTGCAAACCGGAGCAGGCTGCTGGGGAGGCAGCCCTGGCACACAGCACAAAGCCAGGAGGCCTCACTGGACACCCTTCCCCTCCTCAGGGCTGCATTCTAGCTCAGACCCTCGGCAGAGCTCTGCAGGTTCGTCCACACCCGGCCATTTGCCTTACCAACCCTGACTCTGCCCAGATGATTTAAATTCTGGTGTTGCCCTGGACCGACTCATCACTACAGAGTTCTCTGGTGGTCGCCAGGCTCTTGTTTGACCCTGGCTAACATTCTGAATCTGCTCTACCCTTGCTTGGCTACCATAGGATTCCCCACCTCACTGGCAAGATCATTGCCCTGCCTACTTTGTTGTCATGCTCAGCTTTCAGCCTGCCTTTTTTAATCAAGTAATCCACGTTGTGCTCCGTGACAACTGGAATAGGATAGCCTCACATTAATTTAATCTTTTGTTCATTCGGTTGTGCTCTAAATATTAATAAAACACACCCTTACAGCAGCCGGGCACTGGAGTTCGGCTACTAAGGTCACAAAGATCAGTAGAGTATTTAACCATTGTTACTCAGAACAGGGCAACACCTGTCAAGGCTAAGCAAAAGGTTGTGTTGTAACATAAGTGAGCAGCAGCTTTTCAAAAAGGTAAACAGCTAGAATACAGAATTAATTTCATTACCAAGGCTATAGCAGACTTCTCTACATTGTTTAGACTCCAAGCAACTAGAACAGAAGTTATTTGCACAAAACAGTGCCCTGCACCAGGACTGAGACCTTGGTAGTGCAGTGCTCAAAATTCCATTACTGTTACCTTACAGAAAGGCAAAAACTATATTAACTCCTGCAGATCAGCAGGGAGAGTCTAACATGCACGGGAGGGAGGGTACAAAGGGGAAAGAGAAAGCAACAATTTAGTAGTTTCTTAATAATAGCTTCCTCTTCAGCTTCTATTCTTCAAAACCAAATTGAGTACTAAAGCTGTTTTCTGCTAATCTCTTCATACGCCCCTCAACTGCTTCAGCTAAAACAGATAACATCAGCTCATGAGAAGCCAGCTTGTCTCGCAAATATCCAGGTGTCAAAATTAAATATTAGGCAACCCTAGGCTTTTGATCTTAAATAATTCAATAAAAATCCCCCAAAATCCCAGAGAATAAAAATCAGCATGTTTTCTGATCCTTGTGAGAGATCCTTGCTCTAATACTGTATTTCATTTCTCCAATACTGGTTATGCCAGGCAGGACTTTTGCACTGAAAGCCCTATCGTGTCAGGAAGACACAGAAGGCATTTGACTCCAAGTGCAGATTGACAAGAACAGGATCTTGAAAGGAAGGAAGCAAGACTTGGCTAGGCAGAGAAACAGAATCCTGCTTGTCCTCCCCTGTCCCTTCCCCTGGCAGGGTTTTCTCATCACCCTGGCACTGCTTAGCCAAAGCCAGTGGATTCCATCTCTACAAATAGCTGGGAGAGGTGCTTGTGAGGCTTCTGCACACTACTCTCAGTGGGAGAAGGCACATCACAAATGAAGTAAGCATTAAGAAAGAAGATTGCCACAATGGAATAACAATGGCTGAATACGTATGCAGGTCCAAGATCCTTGCAACTTCAACAAAACTGTCTTCCAGAAAAATGTAGAATTAGATGCACACTGGCACCATGACTGGTAAATACCATTTTTCTATCCTGTCCCACACTTAAGAGAGCCAACTCTACCTTGGAAAAGGCTGGATGATTAAAGATTCCACGGTATGGTAAGGAATGCAGCAAAGCAACTCAACAACAATGCCAGAGCAGGTGTTGACTACACATATGGCAGAAAACCACATATTTCACTACAAGAACAGAATATAGATGGTGGCAATGTTACTAATAAAATAATAGTAAAAACATCATTATTTACTACACAAGTACCACTCATTGCATGGGCTGAAAGCAGTACAGCGGCTTTTATTTTAAAAGTAAATATATAATCCTGTAAAGGTAAGAATGATGTGTACACAAAGGGACTCAACATTAAAACAAACAACCCTCATGATGGTAACCCTCAGTTTTCAAGTGTTTGACTCTGGAAGATCACCGGTGCTTAGCAGACATGGGTAAACAATACAAGCCTTTTACACACTGCTTCCAGCTGCCAGGAACGTGAATGAAGACATATGTCTGATGTCATAATGTCACAGTGAGACAAATATCCAGGCTGTTTTAAAGACAGAACAGCAGCCTTGTGTTTCCGTGACTTTCCTAAATCAGGCTGTCTTTCAAATGATTAGCATAAAAACTCATCTACCATTAAGGCTAATTAGGCAATTAATGAACTTAAAAAATTATACCTGAGGAGACTGTGAAACGAATTAAGTGGGCCAGGTCAAACTTACTGTCTTATATCTTGAAGGTTTGGGGCTGAACCACCCAATCTAGACGATTACAAGAATACAAACCAATCTTGTATCACAGTCATTACACTGTCTACAGCCAAGCCATAACTACTGATATGATTCTGAAGCTTGGGTATAAGGAAAGATCTTTCAGAGGCATCACTAACACCACAGAAGATGTACAGCAGCATCCTTCTGACTTAGTTTTAATTTACAAAAGTCTCAACCTCCTTCCCTTCTCCCCTGAAAGCTCTCAATCACAGCCCTACAACAAAATTCATGTTAGTCCCCATCAACAGCCAACTAAGTGCTCCATTCCTCAAAAGAAATACTTGAACAGAGTGTTGATACTAAGCCATTTTGTTCCAAAGATTTTACTTGAATGGTTGTTGAAAAAAAAAATTAAAAATCCTGATTAAAGCTAACTCATTGGCTCAAAATCATGTTTAGAAGCTTTATATTGTCGTCATCTTCATCCTATGCTGGCCTATTTTAGAGCTAATCTCATGTTCCCAAAAGAAAACTATCATTCAACAAACAGAAAGCAATGCAAAAAAAAAAAAAAAAGTAGCACACAGTGGCTGAGCTATGGCTCATCCTTCCCACACCCTGCTCGTCTGTGGGCAGCTGTGAAGGCTCAGCCCTCCAGCACAGCTGGTTTCAGGTGTACCACAGAGGTCAGACAAGCTACAAACACCGTGTCAGAGAAAGAAAAAAAATAAGGCGTGCATTCATTACCAAAACAATGGCAAAACAGCAAGAAAAAATATCAAATAAATGCACATGACACCTGCACTAGATCAAAGTGCACTGTGACTGTGCTTTGCCTTTGTCAAAACCACAACCAACCACAAGAGAAATATCCCAATTCTACCTCCTGCAGGCTGATACCCTAGAAGATACATACACTGCAAAATATGTTAGTATTTCACCATGACACTGAAGATACCAAATGTTATACCTACAATACAACAAAAGCACTGATAAATCACCATCACTGCCTCCTCCAAAAGTACAAAGGGAACCAAATTCCTACAAGATCCTGCCTTGCTACTGACTCCATGCTCTCA
The DNA here is from genome assembly GCF_014805655.1 of Passer montanus. Classification (NCBI taxonomy): domain Eukaryota; kingdom Metazoa; phylum Chordata; class Aves; order Passeriformes; family Passeridae; genus Passer; species Passer montanus. The sequence goes on from NW_024367707.1 coordinate 16,937,255, forward strand.
GGGAAGTAGGTAGAAGCTCCTGTCCATAGCTTGTATTGTGGAGTTCAGGAGAGCAATAGGGAATCTGACCTAGCCCCACAGCCAGTGTTTCCCCACCACACAAGTAGTGGGTTTTTCAGATCACATTTCTGTAGCATTGAGTTAACCCCATGCAAGGCCAAAGGAGTTTTGGCATATCTGCAGCCTGGCACTAATTCACAGACATGTAAGCTCTTACTTGGTTCTAAGCCCTTCCTGGATAAGACATTCTTGCCTGACCCCATTTCATTCTGCCACTGTGCATGGTGTGTTAAGCACAGAACTTATTCCTTTGTGTTTCCCAAAGCAGTGTGCATGGTAGTGCTGAAGTAGAGACTCCACCTCACAAGCATCTGGTACTTCTGGTTATATCTCAAACAGCCACCAAACATTTAAAAAAAAAAAAAGTTGGAGACAGTACAACTAAACCTGAATAAGATTCCATTGGACAAGGAGAAAAATACACCTGAAATTTCAGAGATTCACGCTACACAAGAAAGTGAAGCCCATATTCAAGAGCATGCAGTACAAGTTACTTCCAGGAGTATATTACCACTTCCCATTACCAGAGGCAGGGCACCAGTATACCAATAATTTGAAGATGTTATTAGGAAACTTCAATAACAACAACATTTTCCACTAGACTGTTACAGAGACTAGTTATATTTAATACTAAAGCCTGCTTTAAAAGTAATTCAGTTCAATTTTTTTCCACTTTCAAACTCCCAACTTTCTGGAATACTGTCACAGAATCAGGTGTCAGAATCCACTAATTATCAGCCTGTTAGTGTTTCACTTTTACTGAAATGATTTTGCTCTATTACAACATTCCAAATTCCCCCAGGCACTTTTTATTCCCTGTCAAAAATCACAGAATCACCATTCAAAACCAGACAGGCAGGCGTATGGCTCTGAATAAAAATTAGCTTTTTTCCTCCCTCTCAGGCAATTTTGCTTAGTAGGCCTAAAAAATAAAAAGCCATGGGGGAGTAGGGAGAGGCACACTATCTCGAAATCTAGTTCCTCTCAACTCTTAACATGCAACACCAATTTCCTGAAGTCCATTGCAAGCACCACCCCAGGGAGCACAGAGGTTGGTTCTACACATCAGCAGGAGAGAGAAGGGACACTAACAGTTCCCCCAGCTTTAAACAGGGCTGGATTTGTGACCATCGACCACAACCTCCTTTCCAAACCATCCTCATCTCTGAAGCACCTATGCCTATTCTGCAGCAACTACGTGGAGCTCCTGTTAGTGGGAACTCTGGTGTTCACAGTGGTCAAGCAGAGTCATCCAAGAGCTGCTGCCCCTCAGCATGCAGCAAAATTAATTATGTGGAACAATCTAGAAACACAGGGTAAGACAAATATTTACAGAAGTAAGACTAGTGCTGGTCAACTTCTACCTTACACTTAGGGCAAGAAATGCTAATAGAGCACAAATGTGGTTCTTCAGGTATCTTAACAATTTGAAATTTGAATATTATGCAATATCAGCTAAAGTCCTAAACATGAAATATCTACACTGTAAACGTGCCTACAAGTTTATAAAGAGGAACAGGCCCAGAACATTTGCAGAAATAGCTGATGGGTCCTTTCTCTTATGTACCAGGGAATACTTTACACAAAATGCAGAACTTGAACATTATGTTCCTGGAGGTAAAATGCAACTTATCATTTGAGGAACTGAACTAATAGGTTAATGAACCAGTGCTGCAGGGATAAGTACTCTGAAGGATGTCTCTTAGGACAAGACTTGGTCTAGGCTATGGAGAATTTGCATAGATCAAGACAAGGACCTTACTGACAGTTACAACAGTGCACAAAATTTATGGGAACACCACTCCTCTGACTCAAGCAGAGCAGGTGCAAGTTTTTTAGGACCTTTACTGCATCCCTGAAAGAGAGCATCATACAGTCCAATAGCAACAATAATCCCCTACAGAGCAAAATGGCTTTTGGGTTTACCAAATTCTCAGACACCCGGAGCAGTACAGTTACCTTTATGTAAGTGCATAAGATGTGAGAACCTTAAAAATGGTTCTGTAACCATATAATATGCTGAAAGACACACAGCTGCAGGAGTTTCACAATTCTGTCACTATTTTCACATACCTTGTGGGGAACAAGTAGCTCTTCCCTCAGCTCCTTACAATATGTAGAAAAAAATATAATGTGCAACTACCTCCATGTACAACCTATATCATGTAATCAGTTATATATATATATATATCAGTTATATATATATATAATCTGCTGTCAGGGACATTTGAAAAAAAAAAAATCAAAGGAAGACAAGAAATTGTACCAATCAGATCTGTAAAGGAGTGACAGGTCTCAGTGCCATCATTCCTTGCTTATCTTTGCTAAAATGTACTAAAAGCAGCTAAAAAGAAGATAAATATTTCCCCAATATTAAGTTCTCCATGAGGGCAAATGCTGCCATTTCAGAGATATCCACAAATCAAAAATGGAAGGGAAAACAAATCAGCAAGTGTATTTATAAAGAGAAAAAACAATGCTTCCAATGTAAGTCTCATCTTAAGAGCAGGTGCTTTGTGAAGAAGTTTTTCAACATATATTGTACCACTAGAGTTTTCATGACTAGTAACAGCATGAAGAATGAAAGCTGCAATCCCAGAAACAGCCGGCAAATGGCAACAACAGAAGAGCAGACCACGGGACTATGAAGAACTTGCATTTGCTCTGGAAAACTTGGGGCAGCCACTCAGATACATAAAGTGTTCATAAAAGCACATTTTATTTCAGGAAGAACAGAAAAACTACTTGCAAAAAATGAGAGCAATTCTGTGGGACAACTGCATCTCTCTCTTTTTTACTGACTTGGAATTATCTGCAACAATGCAATCCCAACCAGTAAATCTAACTTAAACATGGCTGTTTTGGAGAGGATGGATTGGTTTTGTTTTAGACACACAGAACTCTCACTTTGTGCCACAGTGTCAGAGCTCAATTTTCCAAGGCTGTGCTCATGTGTTCTATAGCAGTCACCAGCCTTTCAAACCAGAATCGAAAAGCAACTGTAGGATGTCACACCCTGTGTCTCCTGCAAAATAGATCTAATTTTCCATTACAAACTGGTGATTGTTCCTGGGCAGGGGGAGGGAGAGAGGGAGGGAGGGAGAGAGAGAGACTAAGAAAGGCAGCTTTTGTACTATCTACCACATTTTTCTTCTATTTCTACCACCCTCCTTCCTACAATTCTACAAGCTGAACGACAGCCAGATAAATCAACGGAACTATTTTTCACTGAAATAAGACAACAAAACATCTGAGAAGTTTCAAAATACAGTTCAATTTCACTGTTCAACTAAACCGTTAAACACAGGCACATATAATTACCTTTAAGAACTCTCTAATTGGTTAAAAATCCACATCTTAGAAGATGCTAAGAGAAATAGCTTTCAGAACGTTACACTGTAGCTCTCAATGAAACAGGAAATGAGGAACAAAGAAAGGAATTTCATAGATTCCAGATGTACTCTAACACCAGCTGGGAAATACAAGCAAGAATCAACTCCAGCCTTGTAAAAAGCTACCACTAACTGTTTTCTTCTAGAGTTATTGAACAAAAGTAAGTAGCTGTAAACAATTTGTAAACAGAAATATTTTTAGAAGGAATTGGAAACAGTAATAAACTTCTTCCCTTCCCTCCTATTTTTAAGGAGTTTAAAACTCAGCCACCAGTTCATCTGGATTTTTGAGTTTTTTAAACATAAGAAATCTGTACACACAGTCATAACAGAAGCACAACTGCAAATAAAGTATTTCAAGTTGTCCATTTTCCAATTCTTGGAATATTAAAGCTGAATCACACTCAAAAGCAAGGAAAATTTTAAAAACAGTACAGTTGATTTATATTACATGCCTTCCATGCAACGGTGCAACTGGAACTGAATGGAATTTAAATTTTCAAATTGCTATAAAACAAATTATTACTCACTTGGATTTTTTTTTTTATTCCTACATCTATAAATTAAAAAAAAAACAACCAAAAACCACACTCCAGATTAAAAATCCTGAAAATAAAACTCCTTCACAAGTTCAAACACCCTTCTGCTCCCTGTGTAACACCTCTTCAATGTTTCATCTTCCTTTTTTTGAAACACGAACTCAGGCCTTTCAATGCAAACTTCTTCTAAATGGATTTTGAAATCTTAGTAACAAGCTTAGAGAAAAACAGACAAGTATATTTCCTCCCAAAGTCACTGTAACATATGAAAACAAAGCTTAAGCATGAAGCATGCATCTTATGGAACACAGATCTGTGTCCCCCTCCTCCCCTCATCACAGAAAGAGTTGTTCTTCCCAGCTTTGAGACTCTTCATTCATCTGTTGCACATGGAAGAATTGACACACTTCATCTAACATTCATCCACCTACTAGCAGCATAGAAAAGTACATTCCTATTTATGCAAATTAAACATTGCATCAAATGCTAGCTGTTCAAACCTATCTGTCATTCTGAAGGAAGAGAAGCCCTCTTACCATCACATCGCCCTAATCCATTGCAGTCAGTGGCCATGCAGTCACAGCTACACACCTCAGCAACATTGCGTTGTTGGGCTAATGAAGGGACCTTCGTTTTGCCCCAGTGCTCCCTGAGAGGTAATAACACACAAATGCACAAGTCTCTAGCAAAGTAGAAAAAAATTATAATACTTCAGAGGTCTGGAATGAAAACTGAGCAGCAGAAACATTAATCAGAAGCCTCAAAAGCCTTTTCAACATTTGTGTTCTTCCCTCAAGAGACCTCAAAAACACAGATACACTGTATTTTTTCTCTTTCAGGCAGAAGGGGGAAAAACCCCAAACAACCCTTAAAGACCTCAAACTTTCCACTGAATATATGAAGTGTTTTACAGTTGGCAATAATCCATTAAAATTTGAAATAGGAAAATAGGGAGAAAATATTCCAGTTCTCCATAGTTTTGAAGCTTCACATCTCACTTTGCAAAACTTTCACCCAGAAAGTCTTCTATAGGAGGAAAACAACATGTGAAGTTTCAGGGAAGTTCCTTTCCCCCTGGTAGAGGTTAGGATGGGAGAGGAAGGAAGTTAAATTTGCTTTGTTTTTACTACAAAACAAAGCTTTTATTTGGGTCCTAAATTGAGTCACCAGTCCACCACGCTGAAAAAATTCAGACACTGCTAAAGAATAGACATTTCATAAGGTTTAGCAAATGTCAGTAAAATCAGAAAGTTACAATAGGCAAGTCCACAATCAGCTTTTCAGTTAATTAAAATATAACTTGCTATTAACTCCAAGACTGAGCTTTTCCTTGGTGTAACCACAAAACATAAAAACCTTCAGTACTAGAAAGTTTAAAAGCACAGCATTATATCTTACTAATGTGTGTTTTGACTGTTAATATAAGCCTTAGGTGACTTGCTCCCCAGAAACATTAATGGTCCACTAGCACACACATCAATTTTCCTTTGACATAATTGGCTGAATATTTGTTGGTCAGATCAATATGAGCAATGCAACTGTCTGATATTTACATCTTTTACAGTATGCAGCCAAGTCTACAAGCCTGTAACTTTATTCTAGGCTTCTTGCCCTCACAAGAGCTAGCTGTAAGATTTATTCTCCAAACACATCCGTTTGCAAAGTGCATTGTAACAACATGAGAAGTGTTAAGTACTCCTTAACAACCCAAAGTGGATTTTACCTCATCCTTTCCCCTCCCCCATCTCCTCCAAGAGAAAAAATTGCTACATGAGATACTCAAAGACTTAATTCAACTCTCACAGAAGTGCAATTACTGGCTTTAACATAATTATTCCTAATTTACACTCCTGTAACGAAGATCAGTCAGTGAGAAAGGATAGAGGGGAATTTTAACCTGATTAATACTATCAAAGGTATTTCTGATGAGGTTTTTCATCAGAAAATGGTGTAGGCAGCCTGTCCAGTGTTTACATGAGGTCTTCCTTAAATGGGAGCATCAGTGCAATAAATGACTTCATATGATAACAGAGTGTTTAACAACATAACTGCATAAATAGAATTCCTGCTTTGATGATGAGAAAAGGCAGAAGGAATTATGTTAAGCATAAATATGATAATCAATGTCAGGTGCCTCAGCTTTAAAAAACAAGTGTGCGATGGAGAAATGGGACAGCATGTATGACTATTAATTAATACCAACTAGAACACCTAAACTTTCATAAACAGCTAAGGCTGTTTATGAACTGAGTGTGAGATTCAAGTAGTTCTCAAGCAGAAGGTCAGAGATACAGATAAACCAATTTGTCAGATAATCCTTTTGCTGCTCTCTCTGGAGTTTTAACATTTATTCTGCAGAACAGCTGAGCAAGCTGGTGTGTACTGGCAGCTAACAAACACAGCACCATCAAGAAGTAAGGAAATAGTAAGGAAAGGGAGCAAACTGAAGAGCACAGAAGTCTGACCACCAGCCAATCACTTCCATGAAGAGACAAGACAATACTTCTCATGAGACAGATTAAATAACTGTTCTTTCAAATGCACCAACTCCAGAAAACAACCAAAAAACCTAACAAGTTTGTTTACTGACATCAGAGGGCCTGAGCATGTTTGTTTAACAGATTCACTCCTGTGAATTTACCTCTACACAAGTCTAAAAACCAAAACAGATGGGCTTCTACTCATATATGAATCCTTCTCTACTTAAAAGAGAGTAAGGCTAGGGATGGAATGCTATGGAGTTTGGTAGCAGGCTGGCAGCCCCAAACACAAGCGTCTTCTATTTCTTCAAAACTACATTTACTGCAGCATTTTCCACTGCTACCTCTGTTTCCTCCTCTCACTTGCAGAAAATATGGTCTTGCTCCAGCCACGGCTGTTCTTGACAGCCCATAAACAGCCAGGGCACTCTGCCTCTAGAAACAGCACTGGACCCAGACCTTTTCCATTCAGCACACTGAACACAAGCTGGTTATAGAAGACAGCCACCACCAAATCTAGCAATGTCAAATACTGAACCAGCAGTGACAAATCTGCATAATTTATTCTGCACCTTCCATGGCCTATGAGACTCAAGCCTTAATGAGCATTTCTACAGTGAATCAATAAGAATGTTAAGGTGCCACTTTATTTTACGTATGCAACATCAATTTAAGCTGTACTTGTTAAATTTTAATGTGAAGAAAAAATACTGAGAAGTCTTGAATATATTCAGGGTGAGATGCAAATAGCTTTTCTTCCTTTGTTTTCTTCTTGGTCCTCTATCTTTGAAACACTGGAAAAAAAACATTGTTATCTATACAAGAAACATTTCACACTTCCTAAATAATTTTCCATATATATATATATATAGTGAGAGAGAGAGAAAAGTACCTCTCATTCTAAAAATATCTATTCCACAACCTTGTGCCCCATTTAAAGAGGAATAAATCCTTTTACAGTATTATGCAATGAACATATTTAGTCGTAATTACTTCTACAAGTAACCACTTAAGGCACTAAATCCCAGCAGACAACATTAAAAGGGACATCTTCTCAAGACAAAATGGATTTCCCTGAACAACCTTACTACTATTAGACTTAAGGGAGACCTTACATTTGTCAGGGACAAGATAAACTTCTTCTTAGCCTGGGAAACACAGATATCTCTCAAACATTTACTCTGTACCAAGTTTAATGTTGGAAGTCTGTAAATACTTTCTCTTGGCAACTGACCTGCTTAAACACCAGTAAACTAGCACTTAACCAAGTACTTTGCCTGACTTCACCCAAGACTCTCAGTTTCACAAGTTTAACTGCTTTCACAGCGTCTTAAAACTACATACTCTCCACTAATTAGTAAAAAAAGGCACACTAAGAATAAGAGGCAAAGAGATGGCACATCTACTGACCAACCATCCTCATTTTGTCAATTGTACATAAACAAGGTCTTACAGTTGCTAGAAAATGGGGTGAGTTTAGAACAGGGTAAGCTATGTATGAAGCACCAACCCACATCAGGTAGGAGCCAACTTTTATCACAAATATTTCACTGCTTCATGATTCTGCTCACAGTTAGTGTTAAGGTTAGCTTATGCCGCTGGAATTCTCACATTTTAGAGTAAGGCCTCAACACCCTGTAATCACACAAAATGGCCCTTTTAAAAGATGATAAAAGAAAGATTTAGAACTTCATGGATGTCTTAAATTGCAAAAAGCGTTCACAGTGCATAAGTGGATTGTTATTGTCTGTCGGCTCAAAAGTACCATAAGCAAAGGGTCTTCCTCATTATATTACAGCCCCAGTGAACTCTCAGTCTGCAACACCCTCCTGCCCCAATTACTACTTTCAAACTATCAGACAGAACCATAACAAGCTCTACTACTGCTAGAAAAAATACTATTTTAAAGCAGAGCCAAATGCCCCTAAGTATAACAGTACTAGATTTTAGGGACATGAAAAGCTTGCTGAAGTGAAAATTCATAAATGAGCTGTTTCTTTAGATTTTTCAAGCATAAACAATTTCACAAAGTAAAATCTGGCAGCAGGTTCTCTGCTAGCCAGCATGCAGCTTTCAACAACAGAAACACTAAACACAAGCTTTTATTTTTTCAACTGAAAGTTTAATAGTTGATGCCATTTAAGGAGAAAAAAAGTAGCAACTAAGTACAGCATATTTATTAAATATTAACAGTACAACAAAAGTAATGTTGTCAAGCAGAAGGACTCTTTGTAGTTTTTCCAGCCAATCATCAGCCATAGAGCCTTATGTTGTTTCCTTTCAGGTTTTGAAACACTGACTCATGGAAATATCAGCACTGCACACTTCCTCAAAGTGGCAATCTTATAGGAAGTGTTTGTTTAGTCTTACATGACACATTGTTTTGTTTATGTATAAGGGATTCCGGTAAAAATAATTTTCAATTAAGGAAGAAAAAGACATAAGCACAATGGTTTCAGTTATGGGAAGCCAAAATAAATCAATTTCAACTAGACATCTGAACAGCACATTCGTTAACACAAGTACTACTTTTTTATTTCTACTGTACATTGCTGCCTTGCAACACGAGCAGAAGTTGCCAGGCATTAACTTCTTTCAATTCAACTAACCACAAAAGAAACTGGACAAGAGGTAGCACAGTAACAACTCCTCTTAACACTGGTACCCACATCAACAGTGCACACTGCTGCTCCACAACTTCAGCATCTTGGTGAGACATCTTTAGGAGGTGCCACACCGTTGTCGGGTCAACTGAGTGAGGCAAACACACAGCTTCCTGCAAAACTTAACTGCTTCAACACTTGCAAAAAAGGAGACAGATGGCTCAAGCTAAATCCAAACATGACTAGAAACAACACTCCACAGAACATGGAAGGACTTAAGAGATCCAGAATGTAATAACCCACCTAGCTTAATATGGCTGATTCCATGCAGCCTATCAGTCCCAAAAGAACAAGTTATACAAGCAGAAGAAAATGCCTTCATCTATCTGCAGCTTCTTGGAAATACAGGACAAGCCAGCCCCAGCAGTACACTACATGAGGGCATTCTGACATCTCTAGGCTACAGATGTTTTGCACAGCCAAATGCCTTCCAGCTGCATCCGCCTCCCCATTAAGAGAGGCATGCCAACATGGGCGCCCACTCTGTTTGCATTGATTCCTCAGTGAATCAATACTACATTTTATGCAATTTATTCTAAGGCACACCTGTATATCAGTGTCCCCATTAATGATTTGCCAGCAGAGGTGCTACAGAGAAGGAAATGATTTATCAGATCAAGCACAGAATATCTGAAAGTCAGAGATCAGACAGAGCTTGGCTACAAAACAAGCTCCCAAAGAACAGAACTGACCATTTCCTCAGCATGATAAATCGAAGCAAATCAACATGGAAAATTACATGCCCTCAAAAAATTACCTTTTTGAGGTATTGCCCTCAAATAACTTTTCTCTTAACCCATTCACTGAAAGACTAAAGACTCCTGTCACTAGAAAAGAGAGAAAACTACAAGACAACCATGGGAATGGGAACTGCTAAAAGAAATGTACTATTGGCAATAGCTGAAAAAAGTAGTGTCCCTCCAACGTTCACCATCTTCTCAGTGGTGCCCAGCAACAGGATGAGGAGAAATGGCCATAAATAGAAACACGGTTAAGTTCCACTCAACATGAAGAACATCTTTACACTGAGGGTGGCAGAGCACTGGAACATGTTGCCCAGAAAGGGCAGTCTCCCTCTCTGGAGACATTCAAAAACCACCTGGACACTTTGCTGTGTAACCCATGCTAGGTGACCCAGCCTTGGCAGGGGTTTGCAGTAGATGACATCCAGCGATCCCTTCCAACCCCAAGGACTCCGCGAGTCTGAGAGCTCCCTTCAGACCCAGCCACGGGACTTTCTGCAGGGAGCCCACAAGCTCCACATGCAAATTCTAGAAGATCAGGATTGCTTTAGGAGGCCAATCTGATTAGAAATCCTTCTTCAACCCATCAAAGCAATCCCGCCGCTTCCTATTTTTGTGAAAACCTCCCAAGAGACAGTCGGCTCCAGAGAGGAGTGTGATTTTGCACACGGGGGGCAGAAAGCGCCGGTGCTGCCGCCGGGGCCGCTGCCGGGGCGGACGGAAGCGCTCGGCTCCGCCCCCTGCCGGGCCGCGGCGGAGCAGCGCCGGGCATTGTGCTCCATCCACATCCTCCGGGAAACACCTCCCGCTCCGACCGCACGAGCCAAGCGCCGCGCTGCTCGCGGCTCTTCCTCTCGCTGTCCAGCCCAAAAAACAGCGGGGATCTTTGCTGCAGTTCTACAGCAGTCAAGTGCTTAGCTCTCACAGGGGCTCCGCTCCGACAGCTGAAGTCGGCAGCAGGATTAATTTCACTCCGAGACATTCATCTCAAGACTTGTGCAGCTGCTATTGTATCCGATCTCCTCAACAGTTCAAAGAAATTCCCACACTCTCGTGACTTCAGCCATTCAGGTATACGATCACCAGTGTTTTCTTCTCAAGAAAACCCCAACTAATCAGACACAAACAGCTTAGCCACAAGTCACCATCCTACACGCAGCATGCGTTCTTAGCCCTTTTACCAAGAATCACCAGATGGAAACAACTTGCAATATTATCACTCGCATGATGTTCGGATTTCTCCCTTGTGCAAAGACCTTTTTCAAATTCCCCTCCCCTCTTTGAAAAGAGAGAGCAAGTCTCCATCCATACTCTGTAATCTTACTGAATCTCATTTCTGGATGTATACGAGAACACAATTTTTAGTTGATATGATAAAATCTTAACTGTTAAAAACTGCTATCACTAAACTACCTGTTGACAATTAACGAGGAAACGATCCTAGCAATAGTCTCTTTGAAATGCTAACGCCACTGTCCAATAATGAGATTTTCTACGTAATCTCACGTCTCAGTTTCATCCAACGCGCCAGTTGGAGGCTGCAAATTTGCTTCCGAACGCAGGGAAACGCAGAGGGATATTTTTTCAAGAGCTTTATTAGGAAGCCACACGCCCTCGGTACCCACCGCTGTGAGCCCGGCGCTGAACTTCGCCACTTCCCCTGGAGCTCGCAGCCCCATCCCGGGGAGGAGAACCGCTCGCTCCACATGTGGGACCGATTGTCTTACGGAAACGAGGGATTTCCCTCCCAGCCGGCACACTCAGAACTCGACCAGGGAGAGTTTAATCCACTCGCTGACATCTGTCGCTTACTTTCTAATAATGTGGTTTGGAACTCGCTCAGCACAAGAAGAAGAGCGAATCTCCAAAAGCGCGAGTCGGAGGAAGCCGTGGGGAAGCGGCAGCAGCCCCTGCCTGTCCCCCTCGCCGAGGGAAGGGGCTGACACCGCGGCTCCCGCACACAGCCGCTTTTGGGCCGGCTGCACACCGGCTTCGCCAGCGACACACAGCGCTGAGACTCGGTGGCCGCCTTCAAACTTTTTGAGCGCAGCTTAGCAACAAAAATGAAAAAGGAAAAAAAAAATCCTAACAAAAAAAAAAATAATAATAATAATCCAAAACCCGCGAAGTCTGCCGAATACCCTGCGCTGCCCGGACTGCCGCCGGCGCCGCTCGCCTGCCGGACGCGCAGCGCCGGGCAGTGAGAAGGGACGCTCGCCACCCCGCCGCCCTCCGCTCCAGCGGGGCTCCCCGCCCGCTGCCCCGCGCGCTCACCGATTTTAATCCTGACGCTCTGGAAGACCCGCAGCCCCTCTTCCTCCACCGCCATGGTGGTGCTGCCGCCGCCGCTGCGCCTGACGCTCAGCAGTGCTGAAGCCCCGCCGCCGCGGAGGCGCGGGGACCGGGCAGGAGGAGGCAGGCGAGATGCTCCGCCAGACGGGAAGGAGGGAGGACGGCCGGACAGCTCGGGACGCGCCGCGACCGGGCTGGAGCGAGCGAGGGACGGAGCGGCCGCGCAGCCCAGCGGAGCGCAGCGCCCGCCTCCCCCCCGCGGCCCCCCGCAGCCCGGCCCGGCCCGGCCCGCAGCCCCGGCGGCAGCGCGGCCCGGGCACGGCTGGCAAGGGCCGGAGAACGCCGTGCTAACGCCGTGGCCCCGCTCCCTCCGGCCCGGAGCAGCCGCCGGGAGCAGCCGTTAGCGTCATGGCGAGAGAGAGGGAGGGCGAGAGAGAAGGAGGGAGGGATGTGCAAGTCCTCTTTCCCACACAGCCATAAAGAGAGGGCTCTAGCGATGCCCCAGGTTGAAAGCCATTCATTAGCGAGGAAAAGAAGTCCCGTATTAAATAAACAAACCCGTCTGGGCGCTGGGAGCAGGCCAGTCTGTCTTCCTGGCTCCACTTGATCAGCGGCAAAGCTGGCTCTACCTGGTTGCACGGGCAGAGCAGGGAATTCAGATTTCAGACTTGCATGATTACACACTAAACAGCAAGAAATAGGACCTGTGTCAGCGTTCAGTGCCAAACTTTGGGTCTTGTAAAGTCAGTAATTGAAACATGTCTTCCCTAAAGGTCTGGCAAAAGCAGAGCACAAGGTTCAGTCTACAGAGATTACGTTATTTCAAAAACTAAAAAATCAGATTACCTTTGGTGCAGTCGCAATCACCCTAAAGAGGCTTGGAACATCCTTATGCAGAACAGCCCAGGCACACCACAGTTCAACGTGTCTGATAAACACAATAAAATGCCCTTCCTCAAGCCTGCAAATAAAAAAAAATTAAATACTTTCCTGTTCTAGCTCTAATTTCAGGAGTGATAGAAAGGCAAACTCACTGAGGACAATCTATACATGTATTAAAAGCTAGTCATGAAGAACAGCAAGAAATCAGAAGGCAAATCAGTCACACGCAGTATGAAGTCTGTACCAAAGAGGTGAATGCAAACCTGATGAAAACAGTTGAGCAATCCATCATTGCTTGAATCATGGAAGGTACACCATATAATAAATACCCTTTATTAAAAAAATATATAAAAACTTGAAATATAGAAGAGCAAATGAAAAGTTGGGAAAGAACTACAATAGTAGAGGAAGTCAGCTTGTAGGAAAGTCTGAGGAATCTGAGTTTTCCCACACAGGTATGAGCCTAACTGAAGGAAACTGGCAAGCTCGCAGCCAAAAAAGGAAGCAGTGAGTTATCTCAAGGAGCTGCCTGACTTTACTGTGTCTTCCTTGTCTGCATAGCCAAGTGACATATGTAATTTGATAAAAATACTTTTACAGCACAGGACTCTAAAGAGATTTTACAAAGTACAGGCTTCCATTTACCAACATCCATGCTGTAATTCCTTCTTCCTCTCTGTAATATGCCAATGTCCTCTGTAAACTCATTATACCCATTCCACCATGTGCCATCTTTTCTTTTGTAATGATCTCATCTCACTCCCAGCAACTCTTCAGCTCCTCTGCCTGCTGGTCCATCACATCCCCCATGATACCTTCAGTGCTCCCTGCCCTAATAACCTTTAGCATTTTCTGCACTATAACCCAAACTTCAATTGTCACAATACTTCTGATTCCCCTATTTTTGTCTCACCTTCCAGCTGTGCAAGAGGCAACACAAGCAGCAGTCTGAACAGAAATTACAAGAATGCTGATCAGAGAGCTCACGTTTTAAGAAGGACATTGTCTCAGACCAGCTAACCCGATGTTACCTCTCAGATGCTGGAGGTGACAAACAAACAATTTTGGGGTATACATGTCTGTTTAACACTCTGTACATACTCAGATGTAGAAAGGAATATACAATATCTGTTGCTTTTGCTCCTTCACCACACATGCACATTCCTTGAACATATTGGTACCAAATAAATACAAGCCCACTGGGCCATCTCACTGAAGAACAATGGCAAGCACCTGTTACACACAATGCTGTACACAGGCACAGACAAAGAATTACAGCTATAAGCAAATGGATAATGTTTAGCTGTAAGCAAAGGTAAATGTATCCTGTGCTTAGGATCTTTATAAATCTTCCTCAACAGCATCAGGGAGAAACCTGCTTCCATGGTCTAAATATTAGGGACATCTTTAATAAAATATTTTACTTCTGTGTTTGCTACATAAGGACTTCAGCTGGCCTCATTTCCCTGTTGGAAGCTTTTCTTATTTGCAGAAAGTTGACCCCAAAATAGTAATTTAAAAAAAAAATCTATTTTTCAATTCTCTTCCCAGCATTTGCTGCTGTAAGAGCTGTTCTCAGCAGATCCTGAACAGACTATCCTTCCCAGTTTGCCATTGTGTTCTTTCCAGATAGTCATGGCATTTCTATCTATATCCTTTATGCCCAGAAAATTAAATAATATATCTACCTATAATACAGTCTTTGTATGTTCAGGAAAATCAAGCTCTACATAAATTCCCCACTCCTTGGTGTGCACCCAAATTTGCAGTCAAAGCCCACCATCTTAAACCTAATGTCATTTCACCCAGCATAAATGCACCTTCTAATCTAAGGTGCTGATTTTCTCCCACGCCCTAACCTGAAGTGTTGCTTGCAACCTCACCCTGTGCTAATGCTGGTCTCACAAGGGTGTGTGGTGTAACACATTTGTTGGTTAAAAAAAATACACTGTCACTGTCATACTCCCATTTGTATTTTGTGAAAAACAAGAGGCCCATAAGCCATGATATTTGTAAATTCTTTACCCACCATCATAAGCAACCTGATCAGAAAGCATCTCAGTCCAAAGGTGTGGTTAGGGCACAGTGGCATGCTGGGCACCTTTAGGAATGCATACCTGCCCATGGCTACACTTCCAGGCTATTTTTCAGGATGGCTTAGCTTTGCCAAGAGCACAGATAGGTCCTGGAAAAGTATGGCAAAATTTAACCATAAAGCCAGCCTTTCCTGTGAAATGCAGTGAAGCACTTCCACTGAAGTGCATAACAGAAGCATAACAGAAACTACCAAGACGCTTACAGAATCACTTAGCAACAATTGGAACAGACCAACATTTAAAAACGTCAAAACACACAAAAAATTAGTAAATTAAAAACCAGTGCATAGCAAGAAAAAAATAGGGAAAAAAGCTGGCACCTTCTTGGACTTTTTACCATGGAATAAATTATTATTCCTCACATGAAAATCTACAAATGGCTGCTTGCAGCTCTGTGTGCTGTCCAGCTACGCTTCTGGTTTCCCACCAGATCTTTTCTGCTGAAGCTCTTTGTCAGTGCTTCTGTGTATCAGTGCGCTAGTTTATTTTCTGTTGGACCTTTTTTTCTTGACATACAGCTGAAAGCTTGTTGCTTCCTCTGTAATAAACTTGTCTCCAGATGTTATACAGCCCAACAATGTAAATGCAAGCACTGTTTCAAAATTCACATGAATATGTATTTTTAAAGATGTTAAACACAGTATAAAAAACAGCCAAAGAGTGTGTGCTGTTTTTGCAATTTCTCCATTGCTGAAATGAAACCTCAGCAGCAGCATCATATATGTATGTGCATATTAGACATACATATATGTGTAATGTATGTGCATATTACACATGTGCAGGCAACATGAGGTAGGCAGCTGCAGCAGTCTCATCAAAAAAATCTAGGCAAAGTGAAATACTGCTTTTTAAGATGTGGATGAGTCTGTTAGTGACAATGTCTGTCCCAACTTTCTTCATCCAAGCCATATGGGTTTATATTATCAGCTCTTCAGAGGATTCTTGAATCTAAATTAGAGTACAAAGAAGGTCATTTTCTGTGACTCATTTGTGCCAAGCAAGGAAATCATTTCCTCTCTTGATCTACATGATAGCTTTCTCTTGGGAGGAAACAGAATATAAGAAGCTCTCTAATCTCCTTTTGAATTATGCAAGAAACTAACAAAATATGAACCTTCTATCCCCAGGGTAGCACAAAGCTGCTACCTATATTTATGTGAAGGAACAACATATTTAAGACAAATCTAAGGAAATATCACTGTTATAAAAAGCAAGACTATGATGACTGAGATATTGTAATTGAATTCTAGAAAGATGTAGACAGTTTTAACTAATAATATCTGTACCAGGCCTAAAGGCAGCTACTATCCATGTCGAGATGCTGCATGATATGACAACTATGCTGACTAGGGTGACCCAATAAACATTTATCCTTGGCAAAGTGAGTGGAGAAGCAAAGAAGTCTTTCTTGGAGCCTCTGCATCCTTTTCCCTCTCTGAGTGGTAAATTCAGACCTTGCAGTGATACCTCTCACAGCAAGATAACAAAAGAGCTGGGTATTTTTGCTCCTGAAGTCCTACACCCAACCAACTGGTCAGGAAAAGTCTGCAGTCCTTCCTTCAGCCTCCATGCATAGTGAGATATGGCAGAAATATACTATGCAAGTAGGAAATTAAGACTGAGTCTGTGATTACCTGTGTCTCCCCAGGCTAAGAGTTCACATCTGATGTAGCTGCAGAGGAATGACGAAACAGTAGTGAAACTGCTGGTATGATTAGTCTGGCAGAAAAACACTCTGGCCATTACACTAAATAAAAGAAGAAAAGAGAATGATAACAAGAAGAAACCTTTAATTAGCAAAGTGTCAGCAACAGTGACAAGAAAGCACAGATTTCACAATAATACAGAAGTGACAACGTTTAATTGTAGGAGAAACGTGGGAAAGAGCAGATACTACTGAAGTGGCTGTTACTGAGCTCTGTGTATGCACCAGCACATATGTATGGTACACTCACACACTGGATAAAAATAGATCTAGGCAGCAGAATCAGGAAAACTGGGGATTGCATTGCAGTTTCTACACTTAAAGAAAGCCAAGATCTCCCCTGTGACCCCTAAGTACAGGAAGTAAAGTGCGTCTACCTGTTTTTCTTACTAGCTACCTTCAAAAAATCCCACATTTTTGCTGCTTGTTGCTGGAACATGGGGCCAGGAAGAGGCCAGAAGGGGGAAAAGAAAAATGGCTTTAATTACAGGAAAAGGAGGCCAGTAAGAACTGGTTGTTACAATAGCCAAGACAATACAACTAACACTCAAGGTATATGGGTTTTTTTAAACTTTTTATTTTTTTGCTCTTTTAATTCTTGTTCATCACTTCAAAAAATATGTCAGTCTAGTTCTCTCCTAAAAAATATATCTATGTTAAAATTCAAGTCATTTCAGCAGCAAGCTCATAACATTCAGGATTCCAATGAAGTTTACCAGCATGAAATACTTTCTGGTTAAACTTGCAAAAGCATTGTGTTCTGGGCCATATCTGATTTACTTGAGCTTATAAACTTTGCTATCCTATGAAGGAACAAATCCCTTTATCCTTCCATAAAAGATTATAATGTAATAAAACTGCAATAAGATCTTACAAAAAAAACCCCAAAAAAACCAAAAAAAACCACCAAAACAAAACACTAAAACCCCCAGTGATTATGTACAAGAATGAAATATGGTGAATTTCCCTGCAGTTTAAAAAGTATGTATCTATTCTCATATCGTTCACATTAACCATTTGTGAAACTGGTAGATGAAAACAGCAAATAATATTGAGAAAAAAAATGAACAGCAATAGGACTTGCTAGTGTTTAAAAATACTGAATATTTCTGTTACAATAAATGTATGGTTATACAAACAGGCATATAAACAACCATATTTCACAAGCCATTGTGTATTGGCAGCCATAATCATAATTTTCTTATCTCCTTTGCTTTTAAGTCATCAGTTCATCTGCAGTCTTCTCTGTTCCTTATGAGAATTAATTTGACAAAATAGGACTCCATCCTTACTCTCCACCTCCGAGACAAAATTTCACCTCCTCTCAGTCTGGCAGCACCAGCAGTATCTCTTTTGAGGGGACTGCAAGGAGAGCTTTTACCCCTTCTTCTCCCTCTTATCCACCCCAGGGGATTGTGTAGCCATCCAGAGGAAAGCCATTGGGATTGTATTACGAACACCCACCCCAAAACACACATTAAACAAACACTTGTCTGCCTCTGAGGTGTGTTTCAGTTTTGTCCTATAAGTGAGACCTGTAAGAACAGATGCTCTGAAGTTTACATTGACTTGGTGAAGTTTTGCATCACTCACCCACAAGCAGGGGCGCACAGCTGTCCCACATGCTGCTGTAAACCTTGACCAGACTTTTCCATGTAGTCACGGGTTTAGTATGGGTCAGGTCCTGTGGTCTTCCTTTGCTCAAATACCCCATTGAAATCAACACTGGAAGGTCAACTTGCAAATGCCACCCTCTCTGTGTGGTGAATAGCTCCCATTGAACACACTGGGATTACTCATGTGTGCGGGTGACTACCAACAAGAGCAAAAGGAGCAAAATCTGGTCCTCATTAAGGACTGTTAATCTGAATAAAACCTCCTTCAGTCAGTAGTAACAATCAGACAGAGCAGCTCTCTCTCAGTGAGAAGCTACAGAGGAAGGGCAATATAGCACCTTTTGTGACTGTTTTTTAACCCATAATTCTTTGAAGCATCAGTTAACTATCCAGGCATGACTACATGGAGGAGCACTATCCCTCCACAGCTGATGAGCAAAGATAATCTTATACCATGAAACACAGTTAGCCAAATGGTTATTTGGTGGTTTTTGGAATAGAAACAATTTCTCTGATCTGGGAGATTAAAAAAATCAAGGCTGAATTTAAAAATAAAAATCATATCACACTTGATACCCAAGTATTTAATTACATAGCACCATGGGTAACTACTAATGGGCTCCAATTACGCAATCTTAGTTTATTGCTTTCGGAAACATTTATAGCCACTAGATAATGTGTAGATTTAAGTCAATATCTGAGTAAACAGCCTGGAAAACACATCATTTGTACCCAGATTAGGTTACTAGCATGATTATCATCTGCCACCTGCTGGAAATAGCTGTGATAATGCAACTCAGTTCCACAGATGGAAGGTCTGGTCACTCACAGAATAAGCGGAAATGTCAAAGAACAAAAATATATTCCTTGTACCCAGGAGTTTATTCCTCTTGCACCCACTGGGAAAGTTTGGTTTGCCAAAGAGGAATATTTGTGAGCATCCACAGTGAAGCCTTAACATGGCTTTATTTAAACAAACAGAAATTAATTTGCTATTGAGAATGGCATTATTTGCCGGTGTCTGACCAGAAGGCAAGATACATAGTTGGAAACTAATGCATGCAGCTAATCCCATCTCAGGCTGGCATAGCTGGCTTGCCACTCTACTGGAAATGAACCATTCTCACATTGTCTTTGAGCCTCATTCAAAGAGATTGACCACTCTGGCTTTATGGTGGCCCATAAAACCCTCAAGGACAACAAAACTTGCCTGTTCAAGACGTCTGCTCTCACTCAAAAACAAAAAAGGGACAGTGTTTGTATGCTGTATTCTTCAGAGAGCCAGAACCTTGTAACTTGCTTCCTCTGCGCCAGCAAACCAGAGTAATCCAAGTAAGCCAGAGGGTAAATCCAGAGGCAGCACTGCAGGACTGGCCTTCCTCTCTGCCTTGTGCAGAAGAGTAGCAGGACACACAGGTATGACGAGCAGTTCTTGTCAGGGGCTGGCTTATTGTGTCCCTCTGGCTGATGACAGGACTAATTGTATCGGTGTGATTTTGCAATTGGCAGGTCTCCCCAAGCCAGTAAGGAGAATGAGACAGGTGCCATTATATTAGAAATTCAGACCTTTTTTTTTAACGAAATCAAACACAGGCCTTAAGCAACCAATTTTTGCATGTCAAATAGGTTTAGAACATCAGCCCAGAGTTAGTGTTTAGACGGTTCTTGCATTCAGGGAAACAGTGCCTTTCTCTTCATATTTTTCAATTATTTCCAAGGTCAAAAAATGAGAATAAAAAGGGAAAATAGAAATAAAAAAATTAAGAAAGATAATAAAAAAAAGAAATTATTTTTGAAGATTATCCAGGTCTGCAGGATGGAGTGGAAAAAGAAACAAGAATACACATTGCAGGACCTAATAAAATTCTAATTAATTTCTCATTTTCTCCACTAACTTTTTTTTAGCTGTATAAAGCAACCAGCTGTTTACAGCAGTAGGACTTAATATCAGCCCTGAAAGCAATATAAGAAAATCTAAAACATTGAGCCACACATTAGCAAGAACTAACATGGGCATGTACTACCACATGCCTCGTGAGCCGGGGAAGGGCGAGGCCTGCAGCAGCACCATGTCCCATTGCAGCGTACAGCATTCCCTCCAGGAGCACTGGCCACAGGCCATGCACCCAGAACAATGTTTCTGTCAGCATTTGCTTTCAGTTGAAAGCCTTTGTTGCTTCACCCTGCTTTGTCTGTTCTTAGGAGGTCGCTGTGCTTCAGGCTCCTGAGTTTCCTCCTCTGCGCTGCTCTTAGGAGGCTGACATCTCTCCTCCAGCAACATGGTCCTTGCCTGTGCTGGTAAGCAGCCCTCATTGCAGCTGCAGATTTAGCAATGCCTCCTGCAGAAAATTTGGCTGATTTACTCGTGTAATGCTTGGCAAAGGTCTGATATAAAGAAAATACCCAGAAGTACAAAACCTGCCAGCCAAAGAATCAGCAACACCCTCCAGCCTGCACACACAGAAGCCTGACACCCTCACTGCAGCCATTGCTGCAGTGACATTTGTACCCAGGGGGCATGTGGCTGAACACAGACCCTCACCTGGAACATGGGACTGCCAGGAAAATTCACCCAGCCCTCTGTCCTCAGATATGCTGGCCTCTGGCTACAGACCAGCTGTTCAGCAGCAAGAACCTACCCCACCCAAGTGCCTTCTCTGTGGCCAGCACCAGGACAGGAGGTTATCACTCAGAAAGTGACCCCTCCTCAGGCAAAGGTGGGGGACAGGGCTCTGGCTTTACCTCTGTGTAACTACCCTGTATCATCCATCCAGACAGGGAGACCAGCCTTCCTCAGAAAGCTAAGGGCTGCTGCACAAGCAAACTGACCTCAGTGCAGGAGCTCAGCCATTGCTCAACAGTCATGTCCTGCCCTGTCCTCTTCCTCTGTGGCCTTCTCCCACTTTAAAACCACTCAGGAACACTAGCTGCCAGTGTTAGTCTTCTTGGCAATTTTTTCTGGAGATCAAGGAAATTGTACATTTTAGTAAACATAGTCCAAAAGATTTTAAATTCTGTAGGTAGATATAAATACATATAGATAAACAGAACTCTGTGTGATTATAGCAATGTTTTTCCTTTCCTCTTCCTCTCTTCCCACCCCCTTTCCCTTCTCTCAATTTCTCAGACAATAAGTGGGAAACAACCTCTTTCTTTTCCCCAGCCAAAAATTAATTCTTGCTCAAACCTTCCAGAAGGGGTCAAGTCTAAAGGAAGCACCTGGTCAATCTGCTTTTGTACTGCAGCGGGGGCCGTGGCCCTCACGTCCCCTCCCTCTGCAGCACTGCCAGCACTTGTGCCATGCTTTGCTCACACTGGTGCACGAGGGCAGGCAGCTCTTAGATGGAAGCCCCTGGGTATGCTGCATGCACAGACAGAGCCCATCCCACTCATCCCAGCAGGCTTCCAGCTGCTTTTTTTATCCCCCTGGGTACAAATGGGCTCTTCAATTACTGACTCGGGTGGTTTGCTCATGAGTGATCTGATAAGGTGCTGTGCTTGCAGGGTCAGAGTCACAGCATGGGGTCCTGTCATGTAACATGCTGAACTGACCAAACAATTATTTGGCTTCTCTTAGCGTCTTGAAACAAACATCCAGGGACAGGCAATGAATGAAGGCAGACTGAGCTTGATCCTCAAACACACCCACAAGTGGCTCCCATCCTGTGTTTCAGTCTGTGCATATGTTCAAAGTCAGCCAGTGCAAAACACTTCATAGAGTAAGGTAAGAAATAGCCACAACTTTAAAATAGTCAGGAAAGCTGTCAACAAAAAAAAAAACCAAAAAAAAAAACCAAAAAAAAAAAACACAAACCCACAGGACATATTTTCTTCTTCATGCATACAGAAAAGTTTTTAAGCCTCAGAAAATGCACATTCACCATCTTAAAAAAAAAACCAAAAAAAAAAACCAAAAAAAAAAAACACAAACCCACAGGACATATTTTCCTCTTCATACATACAGAAAAGTTTTTAAGCCTTAGAAAATGCACATTCACCATCTTGCCTTTTCTTAGTAAATATTCCATGTTCAGAGCAAATGAAAGACATGAAAAAACACTTCTGGTCATGGTGAGCAACAGTACCTCAAACATACGCTCACTATGGGGTGTGCAATGGCAGAAGAAGCATTTTATTATTCTGTAACTGGGCAGTAAACACGAGCAGTTGCTGTAGCTAGCAGCTCTTGAGTCAGCCCAGGCTCTTCTGCTGGCAAAGGGAGCGGGAGAGGAAAGGGCAGTGACTCACTAATTTGCCACATGGTGGGAAGTAACTCAAGAATCAAATTCCTAGCAGCAGTACCACCTGCAGAGCTTACAGCCCTATATATTTTATTTTGCTTAAAAATCAGACCAAAACAAAAGTGAGATTAAAAAACAAACCCAGAAACCTAGGAGAGCCATAGGGTGAGACCTCCAATGAGAAAATGAGCACACTCCAAGATTAACAGGTTAACAATGCAGTCTGGTACTGACTACTTTGCTCTTATGCTGCAGAAAACACAATTCTCTCTGTTGTGTGTGAAAGCTAAATGTATTTGTGTCTTAATACATAGTGAAAAATGCAGTTCTTGCGAAAAATAAAAATATTCTCACATTAATTATCTACTCATTTCTCATCTGTTCTTTAGCAAATACTTTTTGCTATTAAGAAATTATATGCACGTCCAGTCTGCAGCTTTTTAAGGATGCTTCAGAAGACTGCTTTGACTAAGCAGTGAGCCACCATTCTAAAGATTTTCCTGCTGTAGCTCTAAGTTTAGAATTGAAGTTAGAACTAGTGGTAGGACCTATTGTCCTTGTCTTCCATCACCATCTTCTGATAGAAAGGACCTTCTGGGCCTTAGGTAGCTCAACATGAAGACAACTATTGAAACTGCTGAGTTTTTCTTTCTTTATGTCAAAATAAAATAAAACTCAGCAATATCAATTTCCCTCAGAACCCAGTTTAGAATGCATACATGCACAGTTTCTGTGGGTAGAAAGAGAATAGGCAACCAAGGAGGAAGTTTAAAGCCACTTCCCTTCACAGAATTTAATTGAGAAGCAGCTGGGAACCTGTGCCAGGTGATTTCATTTCTTACTGAGCCATGTTTCCATCAATCTAAGAGTCTATGCTTTTCTTATATTTTAAGGGCTTCCTCAAAATCAGTTGAAAGATAATGATGTCCTTCAGATCAGTGCATAACAGATCATTAAACATATAACATTTAAAAGGCCAAGGCCCTGCCAAGCACTTTTATTTGTTCAAGAGCAAAATATAATTGTGTTATGTGCACAATTTTATGTAGGTGTTTGAAAAAATACACTTAAATTCTGTACTCTTTATTATTTTGATTGACATTCTCCACAGCTGTCTTTTATATTAACAAGAAATTAACACAAACAGTGGGGAAAAAACACTCTTCATTTCCTTCCATCATTCGTCTGAGAATAAGAGTGTTTGCCTTACAGCGCAAAATTAGTAGGTATCAAGATTTTAATTATATGTCTGCTTCTGCTGTTTAAGCTCCATTTCACACCAAATGCAATAAAAATCACTAATGCCTATAATCAACCTTACTTTAACCAGTGAAATGAAAAAGATAATCAAGATACATATTAAAAAGGGCACTGGCACTGATTCTGTGTTGGGTAGTTTTGTGATAGATGTGTTGCTGCACCCACATGAAACACTGTGTAAGATCAACCTGCACAAACTGCCTTGCAGTAAAAAGGAGTATCCCCTGGTTTGTCCTTGAACAGACCAATTCTCGTCAGTGAATTTTGGTACTATCTGCCAAAGGTTCCCTCCTTACTTCCCAGTACTCCTGTATAATGTGCATTAATCTACCTGTTTTAAAGACCCATGGCAGCTGCAAGTTGTAATTCAAGTCTTCTCCTTAGGACCTTATAAAGAAAATGCATGAACCAAAAGCAAACTTCTTCAGCAGTCTGCCAGACCCAGCTTCAGGGTGCCCCATACTGTGAGAACAGAAACCTCAAATGATCTGTGTCAGCTCAAAGTCATCTTCAGAGGAGACTAAGCTGATCTTGAATGAGCAGAAGAACTTTTCCTATTTTTGAGAGGGCCCTAGTAAACATCTTTCCCCATTCACTTTTCTGCCAAATACTGCCTAAGAAGAATGAAAGCCAAGGTGGCCATGGATGAGAACCAGTAGTCAGCTTGGTAAATGGCTTTTGGAAGTCTGCTTTGTCTGTTTTTATTAGCAGTCAGATATAAAGCAGGTAAAGAAAAGTAAAAATTCTATTACACCCCAGAACTATTTGAGTATGAACACATTTGCCCTGGCTTTTGAAAAGTGCATTTTAAATCAATAAAATAAATGTTCTAAAAAATGTATTGCAGAGCAAAAGACCACACAGTGGGTTTGTTCAGAGCATTACTGAGGTGTGCCATACAATTCAAGACTCAGTAAATATAGCCCATTATGTAGTCCTCTACATATTTGTATGAATTATTCGTAGAATCATAGATTGGTTTGGGTTGGAAGGGACCTTAAAGATTGCCTGGTTGTAATCCCCCTGCCATGGATCTTATTAATGGCTTACACCACTGTCTTTCCTTCACCAGTGAGAAGTAAATCTGGTTTGTGAAGCATAACTGGTAATCTATTTAATGTATGAATAAAATACTTTGCTATAACATTCAGTTCTTGTTTTGTATTTGTTAAATGTATTGTTTGAAATGCTACCACCAGCTATTCATTCCTTTTCTGAGCAGTGATGCCATGACAACCCCCACGTGACTGGCTACAAGCATACCACAAGTCTCCAGGGCTTTGCTTTAGAAAAGACTCAGATTGATGTTACTCACACTTTTTTATTTTAAAGAGCCCAGTTTCAGAGATGCTTTATTTTGCAGAGATGCATCAAGCCTACCTGTCAATTCTACCATGTGGCAACAACTATTTCAGCTAAAATGGGACAAAGCAAAGTATGAAGAACTCAAGAAAAGGGTGGGCACAATTGTTTGATAAAGAGCATGTTCTTTAAGACTTCATCAAAGAATATGCTTACACAAAAGGACTACAGTATCTCTCTATTCATTCTTAATGTGCTTAATGTGAAAGCTACTGATGAGCAATAAGGTAGAAGAGACATGTTTTGACAATATCCAGCAAATGTATGTATAGCTTTTGTGTCCATTTAGAGTATCATAATGATTTTCACCAAATTTAGAAGGGGAAAAGATTTGATTAGTCATTTGCTTCAAATCAGTAATAATGCAGGACTGTGACCTCTTCAAAATCCATAAGCAGTGACTAGCATCAGTGATGATTTAACTGCATTGCTACCTTAGGAAGATTCTATCACAATACAATTAGCTTTAATACCAAGAAATAGTTCATTATTTCCAGACTGGGTCTGCTTCATTGACTGTGCACAATTTCCTTCCTTCCTTCCTTCCTTCCTTCCTTCCTTCCTTCCTTCCTTCCTTCCTTCCTTCCTTCCTTCCTTCCTTCCTTCCTTCCTTCCTTCCCTAATTTGACTTGCAGGTGGTGCACAATTTCCTTACTTCCTTCCTTCCTTCCTTCCTTCCTTCCTTCCTTCCTTCCTTCCTTCCTTCCTTCCTTCCTTCCTTCCTTCCTTCCCTAATTTGACTTGCAGGTGGAAAAAAGTTAAAGATGAGGTAGAGAATTGAATTTGATATATATTTCTAACTAAATTGACAATATTGAAATGAATAAACTTCGTTCTGTGTGAATTAACCTCAGGAGGCTCAGTAGTGTTTATAAGCATGGCTATTGAAAGAGTGGCTCTTTTAAAGGAGGGAACTGCTACCAGTGTAGCTGAAATACCCTCAGCATCCACTGTTCATACAGAACTCTCCTTTGTTCACTGTGCAGAGCAGTGTACTTCATATATGCATGAAGGGCAGAATAGAGGTTAGAGATCACCATGGTATATGGTGAAGAAATGTATTTATAGAGAACAAAATATTTGTCACGACTCAATTGCTCTTGGATTAAAAACAAGTATTAATTTCTGAGTGCAAGAAAAGAGAAAGAATAACTACCTTGTTGAGTGAAGGATGGCTATGAAAGTATAGAGTTTTGGTTTTTATTATGGGGTTCACACCAAGCAGTGATTAACAAGTGAGGTTAACAAGGTCCCCAGTGACCAAAGAGTGGCCTTTTCAAGTTCCCGTGTTGTCATGCTGGCATTTCTAAATTCCCATGTTGGTTTCCCAGAAAATTCACCGTGCCTTGTCCTGGCACAAGCACAGGCTTGCTGCATGAACACCAGCTCCCAGAGCAGAGGTACCTGCAGCTGTGGTACCTGGGGCAGCAGGACAGTTTGGCAGGTTGCCCTGAATGGCACAGCCTCCTGGGGCCAGGCTTTTGATCTACCCAGAGAGACAGAAATTGCTCTGAGAACACATAAGGGTCTCTGCTTGGGGATGTGAAGGCTTTGCACTGAAGGAGCTCACAAAGAAAATGAACCAGAGCAAGAGAGAAAGGGCAAATAGGAAGCAAGGAAGAAAGCAAGGTACACTTCTTGGAGAAGACCACTAAAAGGATGGCAATGTTTAGGGATAAATTATCATTTACTCCATGCTGTAAAAAATGTCAGCATGTTTTTATTAAACCAAGAGCAAATGCATCCAGTATGAATAATTTTGCTATTTCCTTAATAGAGGAAAGGAACAGTGAAAAAATATCAGAAGTTACATCTGCTCTCTGCAACATTCTGCATAGAATTAAAAATATAATGGTTCCAAAACCATCTGTAATGTGCTGCAAGTTTAAGTGCTGCTGTAAAGAGATAAAGGTGGGGTTATAAATGCCAGGGTTAACCTTTTACTGTTGTACATATAAGAACAAGACAGAAATTGTTCACAATTCCCAGAAAATGAAATTATATTGATATGAATTCTACAGAAGAAATCTGATTTCTAAACTTACATTTTTGTTGTTTCAAGTTTGGAAGAGTTTGCATATCTACAAATTAAAATCAGAGTTTGCATAAATATCACATTTTGTTCTTCACACTGGTGATTTGTACTGACTGGTACAGTAACAACCCTCTTTTACAAATTACATGTCTTCTTAAAGTTATTTTTAAAATAACTTATTAGTATGATAATTAAAGACACCTGAAGAATCAGAGAAGATAGCAGCAGCAGCCAAAATTCTCACAGGTTTGCCAAGTTTAGTTTTGCTATCCAGTAAAAGTCAGCTACTTAACATGACAGCATATAGAAAGGATGCAGATGAGCCCTGTCATCATCCCCTGAAAACACTTGGAGTTGAGAGCAGTTTCCTTCTGGGATCCCACCTCCTCTGAGATGACTGCCACAAAAAAAGCAGCTGAATGTTTTCACAGGAAGCCAAGCAGCTCAAGCAAATTTCAGACAAAGTTAGAAACTGCTAAACATTATCCCAGTCAATGCTGTAAATTATTCACTCTGTTCTAAAAGCAGGGAACCTGCCGTGGTAGTATGTATGACAAGTCTGCTATCAGGGATTCAAGCCTGGTCTTTGGCTCATCACAAAGATGCTTCAGAAAGAGACATGGAAGACTTGTGTTGCAGTCAGGCAGTGCTTTGGCCATGTCCTACATTAAGGGGTTAGTGTTGATGATGTGCTTGCTGCTTTGACTTGTCTCTTTCTTTTTTTAAATAGCAAGTGTTTCTCTCTTCTTTACATATCACCCAGTCTGCCTGAGCTGGAAGAGTTCATGTGTAAGTTATGAGAGAAGGAGAATGTATTTCATGACAGAAATTCATAGTTTCAGCTGACCCAGTGTCACTCCCTGCAGAAGCTTACTCTGAGAGAAAGTGGTGTCCCCTTTTAATCCTCCCTTGCTCTACTCCATTACCAGCTTTTCTTCCATGGGTTTACTTAGTCCAACACAGCTCACAGATTATTCTTCTCCCTCATACCTTGCATGGCTGTTTAGGTCAGATGAAGATAAATATTAGCATGCTGGTAAACTACCAACTCCTTTAGAATTATTAGATCCACAATGTGCTCTTAATGATTGTTCTAAAACACTAAGAGAGACCTAGGAATACTTTCAACACAAGAAGTCCTTTTCCAGTATTCTTGCCCCTCTGGCAGCATCCTAAATAAGTATCCTTTTGGAAGACCTGACTTATCTTAGGATGTGCTTTCTTACACTAGTCTTTTTTTTTTTCTTCTGCTGGATGTCTAATTAAAAATGCCTGCCTTCTCTTAGACAGTAATTTTTTTATCATAGTATGAACCCAACTGTAACCAGACTATGCATTTGCTACATTTTTCCAGCATAAAGAAGACTTTGCATCTCCAGCAGGCTTTAAAACTTTCTTGAATGTTTTCATTTTCCACTACTCTTCTGGGCAAGTCTGGCTTTGCCAATACAATGAATCATGTGTTTAATAGCACTACTGCCAGCTAACAAAACAGAACACAGGAATTAAGAGATCTTCCATAATGATATAGAAAGATATTTCCAACGAGAAAGGAAAAACATTTCACTTCTGTTGCAGATCCAGACCGCAAAACCATTAGTGGACGCGTGTGCCCCAACAATACATGGCCACAAGCTGAAGGTATGGCACTGGCTATTTCACTGGGCCTTCACATCTCCTCTCAAAGGAAATAAAGAGCCTAGCAGAAGGCCACAATTTCAGGACCTTTTTTTCCCCTCAGTGAAGTGACTGTTACAACAGGACTATCAGGATCCATGAATAGCACATTCCCAGCAACATTAAATGACTTCTTTTATCTTTATGATTATTGATGAAATCAGAGTTTCAGATTAACAAGTGCTAAAGTGTTCAGATAGCCTCCTAAGATGCACTTGTGCACAGCCAAGAAAATACCATGGCAAATAACAAGAATAGCACAATCACCAAGATACAGAGCAAAGAACTGAACAATGGGATGTTAATATATTCAAAGCACAAGAAATAACAATGAGTAGCCTTGACTGGCAGTTATCCTTCAAAATCTTACTGCTCCCAAGAGACAAATTTTTAATAACAGATGAGAGTGGAAAATAAATTGTTAGCTAATTATCTTTGCTCACTAAAGGGAAACA
The DNA here is from genome assembly GCF_014805655.1 of Passer montanus. Lineage (NCBI taxonomy): Eukaryota > Metazoa > Chordata > Aves > Passeriformes > Passeridae > Passer > Passer montanus. The sequence continues at coordinate 16,966,753 of NW_024367707.1, forward strand.
ACAACAATTAAAAAAAAAAGAAAAGGAAAAAAAACAAACCCCGAATGTAAGCAAAGTAGAAAATATATGCAGCTAAACCCTGTCAAAGACTTAATTTCCAACACAGTTCCCCTCAGGCAATGGGAGTATAAACCATATAAGGACTTCAGAATTAATTTCCTTAAAATTGTTTATCATCTCACTGTGTGACATAATAATCCCCAGGCACCTTAAAACCATTTCACTAGCAAAACAATTCATTTCTTCTTCATGCATAAATTCACATGCTATATTAGGATGTGAGTTCAATTGCCAATGTTAATTTTTTTCCCATTACTGTAAAAATAATTGCTGAAGTTCCTTTGAAAATGAAACACTGCATAACCCCACACACAGAGGTTAACAACAAAAACACCAACAGAAACCCACTAGTCTTAGGCATGATCCTTAGAACTACAGGTCCTGATACCTCAAGGTGAGACTGGTTCTTTCTCATCCTACTGATTTCCATACTACTATAAAAAGAGGGGAGAAAAAAATTTTGCAATTCTGGTATCCAGTTTCTTTACAATCACTCTCCTCAGGGTTGTTTTGTCATGGGATGACTTAATGCACCAGTTTAAGGTACCTTTATTCTACAGTGTGACCAGCATCTGGCCTGCTTTGGTTACAAAGCCCAGCAAACAAGGCAGAGGCACTAGATTTCCTCCAGAAACCTGCTATTCTATCATTAGCCACTCAAAACTGTCAGATCTGGATGAGCAGGATTTACTGTTTGTTTTGAATAGGACTTTGGAGTGTCTAGAATCAAATATGGGGAAGGAAAGGGTGAGAAGGGAAAAGACTGAATTAATATGCTCAAAACAACACTGTTCCCTCAGCGATCCTGTTCCAAGAGACTTTTGAGGATGAGATGTTGAAGTCCAGCTATCAAAATTGTGCTTTCCCTTCTTTCCTCCATCTGACCTCTCTCTGGTTATCTTCAATTCAACCCTTCCAGAAAAGGGATTGTTTGGCCTCAGATAATTGTATAAATAAGTTTTTCTCTTCAACTCTCCCCCATTCCTTCCCAATCCCCACAAACACACTTCTAGCATGGATATGTGTTCTTTGAAAAACAGCAGAGTAACATTTCTTTACAAGTCAGAAAATGCCTCAAGATGTCCAAAGATATTCTCTCCTTCCACTGGACTATTTCCATTTTTACCCACTGTTGACACAGTTAACTTTAGAAATTGAGATTATTAATATCTTCCATTTTAAAAACAAATTTTAAAAGGCTTAAAATCATGATAATGATGAAAAGAACTAGCTTATCCTTCCTCACAGATCTCCTTCCATTTGTTCATTGCACCCAGTTGTTGCTTCTCTACTTACAACAGCCTTCAATCCCTCCAGGACAAAAATGGCCTGCAACTGGACTTAATCCAAATCTCACTGAAGTCAATGGAAAAGTTACTATTTGATCCAAAGCCATCAAAGATAATGGATAGAATCCCACTGACTTCACAGAAATCTGTATATGTCCTATCATGTACACTGGTACATTGTCCATAACCATCCTAGCTTTTGATAAGAGCCTATGAAGGCTGCTAGAGACAAAAATTATGATGATGATTCTGGAAAATATGTTGACAAATATTTATAGAAATTCTGCTTACACTGATGAAATTCATTCACTAATCATGCAGGCTGTGGTTGCAGGAGAACATTTCAGGGTCTAATTCACAGCATTACAAAGGGTTTGTCTCCCTATGTCACTATGAAAATGGTGCAAAAAAGGGTTCTCTCAACAATAGCACAGAGCTTTACCTGATCAGTGTCTGTTGCATGCTGTGTACACAGGGGACAGCAATTTTGAACACCCAATTGCATACTCATGATACATCACTGCTGCTTGTTATGCCCTTGTAAAAACAGAATCATTTCTTTATCCCTTTTGTACACAAAGTTGGAGGAACACCAACTTTCTGCTACTGAAAGAGAGAACTGTTTGCTGCTGGAGAAGATGTCCTGCATCATGAGAACAAAGGGACAAATTGATCACAAAAATGACTAAGGCCAAAAGGTAACATCAGCAGCACTGTTTCCATGTAGTTATCAAATTTCCTTCCCAGTGATAAACATAGCAAAGGATAAACTGCTCTGTGAGGACACATTTAAAAGGCAGCCTAAGGTATAATCAACACTTCAGAAAGACATTTGCTTGTCCTGTCACATGAAATCTAATGCCAGGTCATTTTCCTCCTACACTCTGTTGAAGAGACGATGGCTTTAAATTAGTTTTTCACTTTAATAACTGAGTGAATAAAAACAAATAGAAAGGGGAAACGTTGCCCTACTTTAAGAAAATAATTGAAGCAAACCTGTTATGTCTCAGCAAAGCTGTTGATCCTGCTAAGTGAGTCATTGCTGTTGACTTTGCCAGTTGCTCCTACAGACACCACCAGAAAAAGGTAGGCCCAAAGCTGAGTGATGAAATAAAGCCAGAGCAAAAATATAATTAAAATTTAAAAAAAAAAATGAGCAGGAAGCAGGCAAAAGTGATACTTTGCTGCTCAAAGGAGACCAAGCAAAATGTGCCTTGAAGATTTATCACTGGAGAGAACCATCTTAAATATTTTTGATTCAGCAGGAAATTCACATCCCGAATAGGGCACAGCAACCCAGTTAACAACATGGACAGGTTTTTGAAGTGAGGGGTTTGTATAGTTCAGGTGGTGGGTGTTATCTCCTGTGATTCATTTGCAGCCAGTCTACTTCTTGACAGACTGACTACTCACCAAGCCCTAAAGTGTCTCCAGAAAGCAAACGCTGCTCAGCTGAAATGACCCAGGTAGAACTCACTACACATCACTGTCACAAATATCCTGACATTTGCACAGTTCCTTCACCTGAGGCAGAGCTGGTCATGGGTACATCATGCAAATCCACAGCATAACACTTACAGCTTGTCACTAGTGAATAATATCCAGATCTGTGCAGGCATCAACAAGAAATACTTAATCCCATTGCTGAAGCTGTAATTACACAAGATATAGAAGGAGCAGTGCATCCTCCTCCTTTCCATTCCTTCTCTCCACTCATGATTCAAATGGCAAACTCCTGTTGTTTTCTTTGGATCAACTCTGGTTTTCACTAAACCTCTCCATTAGCTAATTAAATTTGTGACAGCAGCAGAAAATTAACACAACAAAACCAAACAAACCTGGATGGTTTTTCTGCCACTTTCTGCAAAGTCATTAATTCCAGGGCTGTTGCCAGGGATGGTGAAGACCACACAGTGGGAGCAGGGGGGAGATGAGCATGGGAAGGAAAAATGTGGGTCCTTTGATTTTTTGGTGGCAGGAGATTGTTGTGAGATCAACTCAGAAAACTATTACTATCAACTACTGCCTGGAAAATCGCAGTCTAAGAAAGCACAGAATGTTTCCAAGGCATTTGAGGCAGTAGACTTATCTCCACTATCTTCATTCCTCTCAACTCAGTATATCAGATTTGTACACAAGAGAAACTTATAAATCAAGGTAACAGAAATCGATGATTAAGTATTTCAGACACCAGCCATGCCCTCACCTACAGTACTGCACTACTGCAATTCCAAGACTGGAGGGCTGGCACTAATCTGAGATAAAGCTATAGAATTGTTCCTCTTGCAAAGTGTCCCAAAATTCCATATAGGCAGGAGGGTGTTTAGAAGACACAGAAAAAAGTCTATCCTCTTAAGAAGGACAAAAAGATTGGGTTACAAGGGCCAGTTAATGCAGATCAAGAAGGAGCAAGTCCCTGTAGGGGAGATATAAAATTTCAGGCAAAATTCCCCCTAACAGAAGATTGACAAATACGTCACATTCTGGATTCCCAGGCATAGGAACACAAACAAGTGTGAAGAAGTCTGATTCTACTTATATGGTTTTCCCCTCTGGTTTAATTGAAGAAAAACTAAAGCAGGAGCTGTGGAAAGTGAACCAGGAGAACTGAGCCATTCTGGATAGAATTACAAAGTCCCAGTCTCAGTATCAGGTTCAATGATGGCATGAGGATTGGCAACAAGCTGAAAAATACATGGCTAACATTGCAATATATCCTCGTGGGCAGTGTAAATCACAGAGCCAAAAGGTAGCCCTGAGCTTATGTTCTTTCCTTCACAGTTATTTCTGGATCAGAACTGCTCATAGAGCACATTTTGCTGTACTTTTGTGCTGGGGATTAACTGCACGTGGCAGCCAGCCACACAATTAACAGCCTTTCACTTAATGCAGCCACTCTTATCAAATGAATCCCAGAGCGCTCCTCAGACTTTATTAGGCGATTTGTAACTGCTGTCATTTCTACACTCAGCCTGTGCACCGTGGAGAAATGGTGCTCTCAGAAAGAATCTAAAAATTATTGAAGAAATCAGAAGCAACTGCTAACCAGTTCCCTGAGAGAAACAGCTAGACACTGCAACATTTAAGGTGACCAGAAAGGCACTTGCTTTGAGGGCTCCAAAACCTACACTGTCAAAGCATGACCAGGTTATTTTCATCAGTAACAGAGGAAAAGAAAAACAGCAAAAAAATGGCTATAAGAGGTTTTAGCAAGCTTTTCCAGAGAAAGAAAATTGATTGTCTTTTGCTTTTCCATGTCCATCTAGTGGGCTTTGAGCCCTCTTAAGTCATAAATTCCCAACTTTTGTCCCACACAAACCAGAGGGAAGCTGCAGCACTGCCCATCAAGCAGGGAGCTGGCATCAGCTCTGCCTTTACCCGTCCTCCTTGTTGCCTTGGACTGCTAGGCCTCTGTGGTCATGTATCTTGATTTTTGAGGTAAGTTCTCTGTCATTTGAGTCTGATACAACATGTGGTTCATACTATCTGTATGTTCAACATATTTACTTCTCTACCCATTACCTCCAGCCTGAGCTCACTGAAATAAATATTTTTGAAGCCAGTACTTTCTGAACACAAGTAAATGGATTTTCAAAGGTTTAGCTCATCAAAATCTGCCTAAGTTTCTGGAGGGCAGTAAATGGTATTTCTCCTATCCTAGGACTATCCTTTTGTCAAATCTCTGGTGCCAGTTCTAATTTCAGAGGGCTTGTTCAGGACAGGCAAAGCACTCAAAAGAAAAATAAATTAACATTGTGGCACTGAAAACAAAAACTACCTCAGCCTCTCCCCAGATTCTGTCTGGGCACAGTTCTTGAATACAGATACATCAGTTTCACTAAAGCTTCCCAAAACTGTTTAATCAGAGTCAGAAAGCAAAATGAGAGTGAAAACTTCAACCCAAACAGTTAAGACTCGACCAAGAAACTTCCAACTGAAAGAAAGGCTTCTACAATGAAAAATATGAGGCAGCATTAATTGCTGTGGAGGCAACGAAACAAATAATTGTATGAAAAGTAGTATGTTGTAAATCTAGGAGTTTCATAGTCAGAAAGTTCCAAAATTATGGAAAAGTAAATATATACTGCAGCCTTGCCCACATCCGCTGTTAAGTCTGTGCTCTGTAATTAACAGGTACTAGAACATCTGTAAGAAGTAGTCTTTAGAAAACACCTTTTTCCACTCACCATTTCACAATTGGTTAAGCCATTCTGAAGGACATTTGTCTTTTGACAAATAAGCAAACTTGATGCAGATATCTGCTGCAATTCTCTTCATCACCAGGGGAAATTCGGTGAAGTTACACATGAAAATAGGATCAGTGCAAGTATTTGGCAAGATCTGCCATAACTTGTGCTACTCTATGATTTCTCTGTGATTTCATAGTTCACCTGACCCAGTCCACAGCCAAACTTCAATACAGTACAAGTCATACCATTTCTTGTCAAGCATTTTTGTACTCTCCCTCTGTTGCAATTGAAAACATTTTACAAGTCACATGTATGCTCTAACAGCAGGAAAATGTGAGAATCCTTTTACATAAGGACATTCTTTACCAATTCCAACTGAATAAAGAATTTATCTGATCCAGCCTTTCCACTAGCCTGACTGATGGAAATTGCTCTCTGGTGGCTCAGGCAGTATTTATGAATGAAAGCAAAGGAGAATTCCCTTTCTTTCTTCTGGAAGAGGACTACAGCACTATCACCAGCAAACACCTGTCAGCTTTCTTTGCTAACCAAGCTTTGGTGCCAAGAGAATAATCCTAAAAACAAGACATATAAGGTTATTAAATCAAGGCAGTGATAGGTTCTTTATTTTATATTTCTCTTTTCTGTCTGCAAGAACGATTTTAAAAAACAGACATCTAAATGAGATGGAGAAAAAGAGAAAAACAGCTGAAACAAGTGTGAAATGTAAGATGAAGGAAAAAGGAAGAGATCATGTTCATCATGGAAAGTAAAAGGACAACTAGAACAAGACAGGGTTCCAGAAATAGCATTATTCCAGTAGTCTCCTGTGAAAGCAATTTAGGAAGTAGCAAAGAATTCTTACTCCCTCTTGGATAATGACAGCATTTGGAAATTTTACTGTCTTCAGCCTTCCTGCTTTGCTCTTATTCTGAAAGTCAGTCCTTTCCTGGTATAGTGAACCAGCAGAACAGGAGTCACAAGCCCATGTTGTGATTGCAACCCTATGCATCAACATATTTTGATTTCTGTACTTTAAGTTAAAATACTGCTGTTCCTTTGCAGACAATAACTTCCCATATCAAAACAATGGACTTGTGAGGGTACTAACCTTTTTAACTGTGCAGTTAAACTTAGCAAAATTTGTAAACAGAACTGTAGAATTAGCTGGAATGTGTTGGACAATCGGGGGAAGGATTCATATAGTTTAGGATACTAGGGGGTTAAGCATTCTGTAAAAGTGTAGATATTAAAGACACTATGTCTTCAATATAGTGAAAAACACCACGAAGCAAAATGGCATAAAAGCCATTTCCCTTACAATTCCCAACAAAATTCCTTTGAGACTATAACAGCTAGTAAAGAAAAAGCCTGACTGGGAAAATTACTATAAGCCAGCAGTAACTGTAGCATAACTAATTGATCTGATTACAATTTGGACTTTTTTTCCACATGACAATTTTCATCTATGTATCCAAGGTCTCTCCAGCAAGGACCCAGTGGGCTGACAGCAAATACTTCAGAGAGAAGGTTCTGGAAAATCTTCAGAGGCTCTGAAGTCCCTGAGCCACTTGCCATGAATGAGGGAGAGTTCTTAGCAGAGCAATTCTCTCCCACTGCAGCAACACTTCCTTCTTTACTCATGATTTCATGCAATTTTTGTGTCTGTCACAGTAATTGCATTCACAGAGTGAAAATACTAAAAATACATAAAATTTGTTTCAAGCTTCCCTTTTAATAGGATTTAGCAGCTTGAAACAAGGAGAAGCAGCACCACATGACTGATCAACTCTTTGCATGTTATAATCTACCACTCTGTTACACCACCATTGATCTGTGGACCGGGGGATAGACACCTTTGTACTGGAAGCATATATTCCATATTACTTCTTTTTAATTACACATCTTCAAAAGAAAATGTGTATTAAAATCACAAATTAGCATAGCCAAGTAGGGTAGCAGCAATTCTCTCAGAAGGGTTATCAACTGAAACCAAGACTTAAACTAGTATCAGCTCTTCCTTCATTTAACATAGAATTTCACCTGCAGTCATGTTGGAGGCTGCACTTAAATATGATTTCTAAGGTATTTTCTCCTTTCTCATTTCTCATTCTACTGATATGGATCAGTAGAAAATGTTTGAAATTATGATGAAAACTTCTTTTCTGAGAGACAGAAACTCTAGCACACAAAACTATGACTTTTTAGTACTAAACTAAAAGTAGAAATACCACCTCCCATAACCACCACCTTATAGTACTTCAGTGAGTGCCACCCAACTGCAAATTCCTGGCTTCAGAAAATTGATAGTTTCCCAGGGCAGGATCCCCAAACCCACCAAATCAGAGAGTAAAGCTTCACCACACCTAAGTGCCTGGGTCAAGAAGGAAAAAGGATTCTTGTTTGTCCAAAAGTGGGACAGGTCCAGTGTGCTGCAGCAACACACATCCTAGAGTGCATTGAGTATGTCCAGACCCCGTGTGGAGGAGGTGACCTCTGTGCAGTGGTCAACCACAGAGCTCCATGGCTGGATGGAGGTCATCTCGAGCCACCAGCCATGGTGGGAAAGTGCCAGGACAGACAAACTCAGCTTCTGTTGTGCAATCACATTAGCACATATATCTCTTTCCTTCAACAGTAGCTCATTTCTAAAAGAAGGATTATGATCCCTCTAAACAATAGCCAGAAACTAATTTAATGAACCAAAACTTCCTTTGCTATCAGAAGGAAGTTGACCACTTGGCTTTAGTAGCAATTCTAATTTTTAATGAAAATATTATATGCCCTTATGGCTGAACTCAAATACCCTGGAATTCTCCTGCTTCACATGGTTCTAGTTTGGATCATCAGGGCACACTGCAAGGGGCCAGCTATCCTTAACAAGCTGCATCACTGAACCCAAATATTTTTTATCTCCTTTTCTTCTTTAAAAGTTTCAGTTTGGGATAATAATAACCTAAAACACTTGACCAAATGCCACTTTCCTTATAATTAAGCAGAAATCTTCCTCTCTTCAAATCCCTGGCTCCAAAATTAAAACACTTTGCTACTGAAGCACTGGTATGATTACAAACTGAATACTTGAAACAAAAGAGAACTGAAGTACCACTTATAAAAAAGAATGTTAAGAGTTACAGGAAATGTTAATCTCAGGGTCAAGTTCTTCGTTCGTTTTCACTATTGTAAATCCTGGCTAGCAGCTTTATCTTCACTGCAGTTGCTGTGAATATTATAGCCTTACATTAAGAAATCATGTCAAAAAAGCCCTGATTAACTAATTTTGAAGTTTTAAAGACATCTGGACTGAGATTAACTACCAGCTCAGTGCCATGGGAAACAAGAGGTCACTCACTCTTCCCCTTTAACTCCAATTCTTGTGCCTCTCTTCCATTCTATTTGTCTTATACTTGTGCTCTTGAAATCCTGAGCAAGGTCAACTGCACAAGAAAAAGCTTTTTTTTTTAAAGGAGAATAGTCTTCCAGTGGGTTAATTTGTTCAATCAGTTCACTGAAGATGAATTTAAGACTAAGCAAGGGAGGAAGGAAGAAATAAAGCCACATATTCCTTTGGTAATGTAGAAAAACATTTACTCACTGCCTGGCAGTATTTAACACCAAAATAGCTCTCCGAAGGGTTGATAGAAACACATTAAATCCAGTAAAATGGTTGCAACTCAATAATCCATGTTGGTTACCATGGAAAAGCTATGAATATAGACACAATAAGGGTTTGTCCAAGTTAGAAATGACTAATCTTGTATTCACACACACACCCCTTTAAACTGGACAAACATCAAGTATGAGTGTATTTATTTTATTACTTCTTCATATTTACCACAATAAAAGGAATATTACTTAAATATTCCAAATTTGTTATGGTTTTTTTAACAGAGTTTTTATGATTTCAGGATCAAATTATTCACCTGTATTTCCAGGCCCAAATTTAAGCAAGAACAATGAGTTGAAACCATATAGTCTGCAGTTTTAAAAAATTGAGTCAGGTCTTCTAAAAATGTTGCACTTGTATAATTGCATTAAAAGTTGTGAAATTGAAATATGAATTGTGATTTTTTTTTTTAGTTGCTTTCTAGCTACAGAATATGCAGAGTTCATGTTTTTGAGTTTTCTTTTCCCCTTAGAAAGTTAAGGAACCCTCTTTTGAAGTATTCAGTTGATGCAGCAGCAGGAACATGAAAAAAAAAATGGGGGAGAGAAAGAGCTGTTAGAGTTTTATGACACAAAAGTTGTAATAAAACTGTAACAGTGAGGATCTTTTTTATTAGATACCAGGAAAAAATTCTTCAGGCTGGTGAGGCACTGGAAGAGCTTGCCTAGAAAACTTCTGGATGCCCCATCCCTGGAAGTGTTTACAGACAGGTTAGGTGGAGCTCAGAGCAACCTGGTCTAGTGAAAGGTGTCCCTATCCATGGCAGGGGGGTTAGAACTAGATAATCTTTAAGGTCCCTCTCAATCCAAACCATTCTATGATTCTGTAATGTGTTCCTAATTTTGTGGTCTTTGTTCCTTTCCAACATTCATGTTTGGCTCTGTCCTACCATCACTGAAGTCACCTCAACTGCTCTGTGTTTTAAAAGCATTTCTAAAAGTAAATGGTAATGCTTATTAAAGAAGGGATGTAGAATTTAACATTATGTATTGAAAAACTACGTCAGCACAAAAGAGCAAAAAAGGCATCAGAGTCATGCAGCCACAAGGAGAGGTTACCAGGACAGAGTACAGCACAATGGTTTGTTTAATTCTGTGGTTTGATTTGTCCCTTCAGCATTAAAATACTTTCATCCCACCATACAGCCTGCTGTGAAGGATAGAAATGACACCTTCACCTCAGAGCTGAGGAACTCTGGCATAAAGTTTACTGCCACACTAATCAGAGGGTCATTCCACACCGTTCTCACTATTTGCATTCCAAGAGAAGCCGACTAGAGCGACAAGAAAATCAGCTCAGGTATAAGAAAAATTTAACTCTTCTCTTGAGTATAACAGTTATTCCACAGTCCTCAGCTACTATCACAAATTTATGTGCTTATGAATTAAGACTGGACACAGATAATCACAGAATTTGAGGTCCAGGTTCACAAGTCAGTGAGAGGTTGGTGCCTGAAATATCATGTGGGAATGTCACTTTCCTTGCCAACAAGAGGCGCAGATATTCTTTTGCTCTTCTACAGCTGAAAAGGCAGAGTCTGAACAAACATGTGAATCACAATGTGTGGAAGCACCAGAGTTTATTTGGCTTCAGGAAGGCACTGTGCAATTTGTCACCCTGAAGTTCTGCTACAGCTCTCCAATTCACAAGCTCACTTCTACTGGGACTTTGTGAACAGTAACTACTAAACCATACCTGGGGGAAAATATGGCACATCAGGAGAAAGAGCATGCCCATGGTGGGAAACAAAGAACACACAGGAAGGAAGGTGGAGACGTGATGGTTGATGTGTGGTACTGTGTTAGAGGGGAAGGTAATGAAAAACTCTCATGCCTGCTGTTGTTCCAGCCATCAAACATCATTTCTAGCTGGAGCAGCCAAAGAAAAATTAGATGAGGAAGGAAAGCTGAAATGGAACATCCTGGTCACCTCCATATCCGGCATCATCCTCTGTTTCCTTATTAACCAAATATAACCCAGATTTATTTCACTGTCACATTTTCTTTCGAATCAGCAGATTCTTAAGTATTTTTTTTTAATTAAGGCAAAGCTTGCTAAAGCTGTTGGAAAACACAAAAGCCCAAGCACAAGGATAATGGTTACAGTATATATGTGTATGTAGAAGTGACACACTACTACCACCTCCTAGCAATTCCCTTGTCTGAAAAAAGAGCAAAAGGAGATAATACTACAAAAACCATAGGGAAGTAATAATTTTCTTATATATTTAAGTAATGCTGAAATATTTCTTCAGCCTGTAGAAGCTTGACATTTACATGCACTGTTAAAGGAATAGAAGAAAATCCTTCTTTGGTATGAACAGAGATGCAACTTGTGAAGTGAATCACAGCTACCTTTGTGTAGTGCTTTCTTTCAGTGCTTTTTGAGACTGTTAATAACCTGACAAAAGGAATTCAGCCACAGATGAGAAAGATTTTTTTGCTTTCTTACCTATTTCTTTGTCACTCATGACCAACAGAAAATTAATTTTACATTCTGCATCAACCAGCAATTTTTGAGTCTCATTTCCATTTTAAAACTCACAGTTCTCTTCATGAATTAAATATGGCATCTAGTAATACAATTGCTACAGTAAGGCTGGAATTTTAGTTCCAATAATACATTGATTAAACTCTGCCCTCAGGAGTTTCAGCTTTCAGCATGACAAAGGTTGCTTTGATTATCCCACGTCTGCATTATCTATGTATAAGGGCTTAAGTACAGTGCCATGATTTGGGAGGCATGTGGAATCGTGCCTGTCATATATAATCTATAGGCATACACACAAATTAAATCCCATTGAGCTGGATTCCCTGGTGCCTTCCCGGAGCTCAGCTGGCATAGCTGCACTGAAAATTGGTCCCATTCTCAGGAGACAGACAATCACTTCTTGCCTCTGCCTTCCCACCCCCATCCTCCAGCTGTCCCTCCTGGAGCTGCTTGCTGCTTCATTTGTGCACTGCCAGCATTTTATTGCGGGAACTGCGGCCTTCAAATTGCTCCTGCCACTTCATTAACACCATCAGAAACAGAAGCATTTGCTGAACAGCATAATATTGATAACTGGTTTAATTTGGTCTCACCATCTCTGCCAGGCTTCCATGCAACAGAAGCATGAAGAGCAAACCTGGCCAAGCTCTTTTAACATCCTACATGGCACAAGTTTCATTGCACTTTAAGGCTCCTTAGTTTAAAGCTTAGCACAAATTAGAATACAAATTAACAGGTTACAGTGCAAGAAAGTACAGCTTTAACCAAGCGTGGCTTGCATCTCCCAGAGGACAACACACCTTGGATTTTGGGCTAGCTGGTGTGTAGCAAACGGAGGGCAGCTGTAGTCTGGCCACACTCACGTGAATCCGTGTGAAAATACACAAGGAAAGAAAAGCAAAGCGTGTGTAGACCCTCAGGAAATACTGGTTACCCACTGGTCACAGTCTCTGCAGCTTTTCTATTTTCTGTCTTTTGCAGCAGTACAATCTCTCCTTTACTACATATGTTCTCACAGCCCTGAAAGCGAGCTCCTCGTGTGAAGTTAAAGTGCAAATTACTTCATCTTTGCTGCTGCTCCAACTTCATAACTGTGTTTTGCAGTACCGATACATCCTGTATCACACTTTTAGAACGCACCAGCAGTCACCAGCTAAAGCATTTCAGTGTCACATCTACATCCTAGGCTAGGCATAACCTGACTGATAGCTTAAACAACACAAAAAGACACACAGATTGGCAGGCACACGAGTTGGCAGACACACAGTAAGGGTACAGACCTGGCTGGTGCAAGCTCACTGACAATGAGGATACACATGGAGGCAGCTCTGTCTACTGGACTGCGTTAGGACATCAGCTGAAGTAAATCTTACTGTGAAAAATCAGAGCAAAATTTGCAAACATCAGCTAAAGAAGGTATAAAACGCATATCACACTATAACACTAGTCATGAAAATTTGCAAAAGTTTGCAAATCTTTAGATATAGGGGGGAAAATAATATTCATATTTGCTGGAAAATCAAAGAAACAAAATTCCAGCAAATGGGTGCAAGTGCAGAGAGCTAGTCTGGACTTGAATCAAGATTGATTTAAAGTACTTCAGAGATCCAATCTAAATGTTTTGCACAAATTTCAGGATTTGATTTTGTGAGCTGGAGGCAGGAGCCTATTTTCTCTAGGCTGCATGCAGCTAATAACAGCTGTAAAATGGTTCTGGCTGCCTGACAAGGCATACTTTCATCCTCTGACCTTTCTGAGAAAAATACCAAGGTTGGCATAGATGCACTGGCACATTTTTTCCATCATATAATATATTATGCTCATGCAACTAATCACTACACTGTAAACACAATTTTATTTTTATGTTTATGATTTCTCAGACTGATAAATACTTTCTGCTGTGGCGTTTATAAAAATACATAGTTTTTTTAAAATCTTGTTTGTAATTCAGAGTTCTTATAAAAAGAAGAATATTTTGAATGCTATGTTACCTCTAATACCAAAGATAGACATTAGAGTTTGACATGCTTGGGCTCCATGTTCTGTGCAATGAACATTCCCAATACCAAATACATGGCCTACATATGAAACCAACCAGGAAGTGGGGGAGAAAAATGACACCAACTTGAGAGTTTAAATTATGTGCCAAAATAAAATACCCTGTTTACAAAGGCACTCAGCATTCTCAGACGGAAAGCAAATAAAGAAGCCTTCTTTTGTTGGCTAAGTATGGCTCTATATCTTAATTAGATAATCAAATTTGAATAAAGATGTTTGCCTCCAGTTTAAAAGTGCTGTTATCTGACCACACTTGTAAATGGCAAACAGCTCAAGCCACTAACATCAAAGGGAAGGCTAATTGTATTAGGCTAAAGCATGCAAAGAACTTGACTTTTCAAGCCCTTCACGTACAGAACCCCGACTGGATCAGAGCTTTTCATGGGGATCTGAGACCTTCCTGGTCCCTTCAGTTCTATTTCTCATGCTTGAAGAGCTAGGTTGCCATCTGGCACAGGCTTGCAGCAGCTGCACAAGATAAACTCAAGCAAAACATATCAGCACAGGAGTAATGAACAATTAGAGGGGGCAAGTACTGCACATTACCTTATCTAAACAAAAGCTCGTGGGGAGTCCACACCCCTGAGTACCTCATGATCATCTACCACCTTTTCAGCTGCAGAATTTATTCTTCAGCCTTATGGGTCTGGGGAATGCTTTATCTAAATCACTGCTCCCAAATATACTTTGGGCTAAACTTTTAAGATTAAAGTTTTGGTCTTAAACTATGAATGCTCCAGTATATATATATATATATATATATATATATATATATATATGAAAATTGAAAAGGCTTTTTTGATAAGTTCAGTAAGATGCCTGCATTTTATTTTTTACTTGAATTTTATAGTACTTTCAAAGCTGCCTCCCAGTAAGCACTCTGTTTAACCTAAAATACAATTTGACCCAATTATGCAATTGAAGAAATAAACTTATTTTTACAGAAGAAAACAATAACCATTTCACAAGCTGAAAGAGGTATTTAATGGCTTTAGAACGACTGGCAAATTACTAAGTATCATCATATTTTTCACAAAAGTGACTGGGATCTTTGCAGATCTTTCCACATGTGTCTTGGAACACGTATTGAGGAAATCTGTCAACTAGACTCAGAAAATAATTTAGTGTGGAAAGGACCTCAAAAACCAAGTCCAATTACAAGTCACAACCACACTTCCAAGTCCATCACTAAACCATGTCCCCAAATGCCACATCTACACATCTTTTAAATACCTCCAGAGATGGTGACTCCAACACTTTCCTGGGCAGCCCGTTCCATTGTTTGTCAATGCTTTCTATGAAGAAATGTTTTCTAATATTCAGTCTCCCCACAACTTCAGGCCATTTTGTTTTATCCTATTGCTTTGTTACCTGGAAGAAGAAAACAACCCCCACCTGGCTACAACCTCCTTTCAGGCAGTTGTAAAGAGAGGTAAGGTCCTTCCTCAGCCTCCTCATCTCCAGGCTAGCCCTCAGCTGCTGCTCATATTTGTACTCCTGAACCTTCACTAGCTCCCTTTCTCCTCTCTAAACACTCTTCAGCACCAGTGGAAATTTTCTTGTAGTGAGTGGCCCAGAACTGAACACAGGATTTGAGGTGTGGCCTCACTGGTGCTGAGTACAGGGGAACAATCCCTGCCCTGCTCCTGCTGGCCACACCATTGCTGGTACAGGCCAGGATGCCACTGGCCCTCTTGGCCACCTGGGCACTCCTGGCTCATGTTAACCTGCTGCCACCAGCACCCCCTTTTCCACCGGGCAGCTTTCCAGCCACTCTTCCCCCAGCCTGTAGTTCTGCAGGGCATTGTTGGGACCCAAGTGCAGCTTATATAATTGGCCTTGGCCCATCAATCCAGCCTGTCCATATCCCCCTGCAGAAACTTCCTATCCTCCAGCAGAACTACACTCCCATCCAATTTGGTGTCCTCTGCTGAGGGTGTACTCTGTTCCCTCATCCAGATCATTGATAATGATATTGAACAGATCTTTATATATGGAGGGAAAGACAGTTTTCTCTTTACACCACAGAAGTATGTGCTTTCTAAATCTGGGTAAGGAATTTTTATGCCATGAAAGTGAAATGCATAGCTCCTTTAAAGCCCACTTTAAAGCAATTGCCTGGTCACTCTTGCTGAGAGTGACCATGTTAATCTGACTGTGTTAAATGGGTGGAGTTCTAGAATGTGATTTTCAAATCCTCAGTTTCCACAAGCCCAAACAACTCAATTTAGTTGAGTTCATTAGGAATGAAAGCCCAGACACAGGACTGAATTTATTCAGAAGAGTGCAAAGGCTGTTTAGATTTGAGATACTGGACAGGAAAAGAGATAAAGCTGCCCCATGCATGTGTTTTGTGTTTAAACAGGACTACGACTCTAGTCCTTTTAATCACCTCTCCCTCTCCTGCTTTGGGCATTAAACTAGAACT
Source organism: Passer montanus (assembly GCF_014805655.1). NCBI lineage: Eukaryota > Metazoa > Chordata > Aves > Passeriformes > Passeridae > Passer > Passer montanus. The sequence goes on from NW_024367707.1 coordinate 16,982,935, forward strand.
TCACACATGCAGTGACCATTACCTGTGATTTTTGTGCAGAGCAACCCTGGTCTGTATGTACAATGGAACCATTCTCACAGGTACATCTGGTTCTACTCATGTGTGATAACTGATGGATTTTGGACACTTGGAGTTACCATGCTTAGAGCAAGTATATTCCTTGAGCAGTAAGCCTGGACTACCCTGAACATGCATGAGACCTAATGTCCATCCAATCAACATCCCAAGTGAAATAAGTCTCACAAGTTTCTCAATCTGCATCTTGAGCATCCAAGCAATTTATGCCGCCTGTAGAAAATGCTGCCAGCGGTGCTTTGGATCCCCTGTCTAACAATGAACACAAGAAAACACAGCATCTCTGAACAGGTCCTGCCTCAGAGACCTTTGTGCCAGATTGTGATACCTCCAGTGTCACATAAAGATCAGTGTGATCCTCTTTTCTAAGCCTCAGTCATTTTTTACTAGCTGCTGCCAGGCAGGAAGAATGGAAACAGAACAGCATGCAGAAACTGGACCTGTGACAGTCAAGAGAGCCAATTCTTCCTCCAGGGGAATTTCTTACTGGTCATTTTCAATCCCAATTCAATCTCCTACATCAACTGGAAAATGAAATCTGATGAACTTGACAAAGCTGATGATGAGAGACAGAACCTGGTACCTCTCTGAAAGTCACTTCCCAGGTGCACCCATTTCCCTCCAGCCATAATATTTGGGATCTATAAGATCCCCAAGCAGGTTTTGATGAAGGTCCAGGTACATATGTACATGCCAAGAGGTGAGCTGAATGCTGGACAGTCAAGAAGTCAACAGGTGTTGGCTTTTCCAGAACCAAAGGGAGGCATCACACATGTCAAAGGTGAGTCAGTTAGCAAAAGTCGTAACATTTTACACTAAACCACAATGAGGCTGGCTTGCTCTGCTTCCAAAAGAGTGCATTGGTCTAGAGATTGGAACAATCAAGGCAGCAGTTAGAGAAAAAAAACCCTTCTTGATACTCTTGCCAAACCAACAGAAATGCCACTTACATTCTTACAGTTAACATCCAAATAACTGATCACATTTCATCACGAAGAAACATGTTGCTATTGCCTGAGGCAAGCAATGAATCTACTAAGGAACCAAATAGGAACAAATGAGATATTAAGCCTGAACTTGACAAGCAACATTCCAGTTCCTACCATATTTCTTGGGGGGGGGGGATGAATATTAGGAGAACAGATTATTCTATGGAATTTGTTACTTTCCTGTGAATGGTATCTAACTGTAGAAAAGTGCAACTCAGCAAACCAGGACATGATTTATCTCTCTGGCCTTTGAAGGACAGGTGGGGTGCTCTCAGTTAATGTACTGAGGAACGCAGCTCAGGACAAGGACTTGAGACTGACACAAGCCTTGTCTCTCATTAAGCTAAAAACCAAGAGGATTTTCAAATATATTTTCAAACAATTTCTAAATTTCCAGTATGTGTGAAGAATTCATCAACTACTGATAAAAAAATAAAATATCCAAGGAATAGAACTCTGCTTAGCCATGCTGAAGAGGAGCTAAGGGCACTGATTCTGCAAGAGGCATCCCCAACCCCTGTGACTAATGTGACTCAGTGGCACCTCAGGTACTGTGGAGTGGTTGGTGTTTGGTTCCATGAATCTAGACTAAAGGCATTTATCTCAGTTTGCTCATCACAAAAAAGCCCCTAAAACTACTTTTAAGGCCATCACATACTGTGAGAAATGAGCACTGAAGAGTGCAAAACACAAGTCCCACCTTTATAAAGATTGATGCAACAAATCAGAAGATATTCTCTCCCCAGCTGAACCTTGGTATCCATTTATTTATCCTCTTTCTGGATGAAATAAAATAACCACACAAATTAAACATGGCAAAGTCCTGGAATTATCAACATATCGGTTTGAGGAATACGGGCTCAGTTCGTGCATAAATTCACTGCTCCAAGACTCATAATCCCGTTTAACAGTGACCCCTAGTGATGTTCGGCAGCATCTTTGCTTTTTCTTGGGTGTTGCGCAAAAAAGATCAAATAAATAGTAATAAAATGCAACTGCCTTTATACTAAGGGCAGTGTCAATGCTCAGCCTCTGTTGTGGGTGAGTGGAATGCATCTCAGTCAAAGCAGAGAGGCGGCAATATGTTTTATGGAGGTAAGGTAATAATTTGACAGAGTTCAATGAATTCCATGGAATTTAACAGTGGTTTAACAAGGTTCAGTAAGTTTGATGGCAAGGCTCACCTTATTAATTCATGCATGGAAGAAAAAGACAAGGGGGAGGGGAAGGAAGGGAAGGGAGGAGGACGGGGGAAGGCAGGAAAGGGAAAGAAGGAAAGGAAAAGGAAAAGGAAAAGGAAAGGGAAAGGGAAAGGGAAAGGGAAAGGAAAGGAAAGGAAAGGAAAGGAAAGGAAAGGAAAGGAAAGGAAAGGAAAGGAAAGGAAAGGAAAGGAAAGGAAAGGAAAGGAAAGGAAAGAAGAAGGCAGTGTCATTTTCTACTTAGAATAAGAACAAATTTGTACGTTTTCAGTTTTCTAAAAAACAGCAGAAATTTGTTCGCACACAAACCCTCAGCTGATTCGAAACTTTTACAGTAACACTAGAGGGCAGGAGAGCAGCTTTTAAACCCGTCTTGCAATATCAACTCCATCTGGCTAAAGACGGGCTCAGAAACGTCCCTTTTGTAAGAGAACAAAATAGAAATGAGGTATTTCTCGTCTTATAGGCCACTTACGTCTTTTTTTTTATTACCACATACTAGCACAAGAAAGGAAGTGCCAATTTGAGCTAAAGAAATTAGTTTGCAATTAAATATCCTTTCATAAACACTCTTTATTTTTAGACATAATACAGCATCTCTTAATTCATTTCACTTATGCAATCTTTACTGGAAGATTTAGTTAATGTTTTTTTAAGCTTCTCCACCTCCAGAAAATAATTTTTACATATTGTTTTATATATCCCAGTCAGGTGTAAAGAGTTTAGATTCACTGAGCTACCCTCCCCATCCATATGCTGAAGACCATCAGGTTCTGCTCTCACAACTGATTTCCATGACAGTCAAGAGGAACAGCCTTTTCTGGGTCAAAAGTGTTTCTGACTGCTGTACAAAGAAGCTGTGAGAATTAGTGTCTTTGAAGATAGTATTTTGCAGAATCTCAATGTGGATGAGGTTTGCAGCCACCTTTGTAGGCCAGGGGATCCGACTCCCGGCTGAGGCAGGGCCACTGGGAGCTGTTTGCCCAGGCCCATGTCCACATAACTTTTGAATATCTCCAGGGACAGAGACTCCACAATCTCCCTAAGCAGCCTGTTGTAGTGCTCGGTTACCCTCGCAGTGAAAAAGTGTTCTCTGGTTATCAGATGGACCCTCCTGAGTTTCAGGCTGTGCCCATTGCCTCTGCTTAGCATTGCCCCACTGGGCACCAGTGACCACAGTATTTATTTATAAGATGCAGGACCATGCACAACTACTTGTCACATCACAGCATTTTAAAATGTGTAATCTGGCACTAAAGTAAAGAAACCAAAACCAGTCTGGAACCTCAGATTAAGAACTTCTACAGAAGCCAATGCTGTTTTAAAGTGGGGGTGCATAGGACCCCCCCTAAACAAGTCACAGACTCAATATTCAGTCATGGGAAAAAGCATGCTCAAGTCTCAGTCCTAAACAACACAAGTGTCTAGAGACGTAAAATAATGAGGGGATTCACACCATGAGCACAAATCTGTCAAAATGCAAATGTGATTATGCAAAATACCAAAAGCACCTGCAAGAATAGTCATTGTGGTCTATCTAATATCTAGATAGCATGAGAGACTTTGTCTACTTTTTGTCTACTTGTGGCAACATGTTCTGTTTTTTGTTGGCTTTTTTTTTTTTTTTTGCTAAAAAGTTTCCATGAAATGGTAAAGTGTTTCTCTGACATGTGTGCTGATGAAACAGCAATGACAGGAGTCAAAAAACAGCTGCAACAGCAGTGATAAGAGATAGAAGACAGCTTTTAGAGGGTAATGACAGAGACAACAATAAAGAAGATGAAAAGAAATGCAAGCAAAATCAATCCCAAAGATGCTACAGAACTGCTTTTCAAGGAAACAAAAAGTATACATATTTTAGCTATTTTCTGTTTCACATTGATTGTTTCTTATGCAGCCATCTATTACATTCCTTTACAGAATTGAAGGACACAACTGCCAAGCAATAACATCTCAGCATAAGAAAGCTGTGTCTGTCTGGTACAGTGACCTGAGAAAAGTAAAAGTTGTTCTCTGGATATGATTATTTCAAAATATTACATCTTAGCAATGAGATAATCAAAATCCACATTTCTTTCAAAATAAATGCCAACAAACTAGATTTCATGTTGGCTCATCAGAAAATATGTCACGGATTTCCTTGTCCATGCTGGTGATGAACTGCAGTGGTGAGCAGCTCTCTTCACAGTGAAAGGAAATGAGTCACGCACTGTAGAGCTGCTCAAGCTGCAGCCCGTGCAAGATGTGCTAAGTCTCACAGGCAGCAAAGTAATCACAGTGCTTCTGTTTCACCATCCCAAAGGCTAGAGAGCAAACTCTTAACCAAGCAGCCACATCAGCAGACTAGTCCCACACGGATGTCACAAACATCTACAGCAATTGAGATAATACCTAAATACCCCACACAGATGTCACAAACATCTACAGCAATTGAGATAATACCTAAATACAACTACACTCCTACATATGGAGAAATACATTGAGGTCCTAGGGTAGACTCCATTACAACACATACATTTGGATGACTATGAAGTAGGTGCTTAAGGTCTCATTCGAATCAGCAGACGTCTAATTAACACAAACAACAGAGTCCAGAGAGCCAGTCAGCTCCCCCCAGTGCAGACACATCTGCTTAGTCAGCTATATTATTGATATTGCACCACTGACAACAGAAACTTCCAGGAAAATGACAAAATCTAGACTGATGGCAAAGCAAGGCCTGAGTACCTCATCTCCCTCCGGGTATATCTAGCTCAGCTCACCACCTCTGGCTACACAGATACCACAAGTCTTCTCAACAGAAATCTAAGGAAAATAAGATGTAAAGAAAATCTTAATAAAGCAGAAAATAACTCCTAGAGCTAAGTCTCACTTCAACATCTACTCATACAATTTCTTTAAACATAATAGAGCAGCCTAACTGTAGTCAGTTAACATAGCTTTGTAATAAAAGTAACTTTTTGTGATGCAAATATTTATTTCCCTGTGTTAAAATTTGTCCTGAAGGTGTTACATTTTATTGTGATCAACATAAAGAAGCAAAAGAAGATTGTGTTATCTTCATTTCCTTAAAACAGATTTCTCTTTTTTTGATTCCTGAGCAAGAAAGATGAAGCACCCTCAAACTCATTCTAGGCACTTCTGTTAGCGAAAATGGAGTAGTACTGCATGGAGGAGAGAAATCAGCATGAAAGAGGCCTCTCTTCCAAAATTTATCTCTTGGAAAAAACAAAGCCAAATGCAATCTTGGTTGTTTTGTTATGATCAACGGGAGTCACTCATCACCACTGCGATGAGTAAAAACCTGATGCAGAAAACAAATACCAAGATCCTTTTCTTTACAGCAATAGGGTTGCATCATCTAAATAACTGCAGCACAAACAATGTTCTACGAGCAGCAAACCTACAAACGCTGTTTTTTTATTGAAGATCCTTTTCTTTATAGCAATAGGGTTGCATCATCTAAATAACTGCAGCACAATGTTCTATGAGCAGCCAACCCACAAATGCTGTTTTTTTATCCACCAACTCACGTAGCCCCCAATTTTTTTGCCAAGCCCCAGCTTCTCTTTCTCCATAGTAACTCTAGTCCCTGTTGTCCCATATCCTTGAAGCCTTCTGACACAATCTCCAGTTGTGATTCTGAGCCATACATATCCTCACTGGACTGCTGGCAGGCCAAATGGAGCAGGTAACCCCTTAGCTGGAGCTGTAACCTTCCTTGAGAAAAAAGGGGCACTAGTCTGTCCACGTCTCTCTAATCTCGACACTAACTGCCACAAAACTAGCAGAAACGAACTCTGCTTTTGGAGACCTGTCAAACTTGCTTGATAGTGACTAGTGGCATGAAAGATGTTTGGAAGAGGCAATTTACAGCTGTTGTGTAAGCCAAGCTAAAATAAGAAGGAGGAATTTTAAAGAAAGGCCTCACTTTAATTGCAGATAGTGTTTTTGACAACTCATGCAGTTCATCATGAGCAATCAAATAATAGAAGTTCAGGTACAGAAATATCATGCTAGTAAACTTAGAAGAAATGACACAATTTCTGTATGAAAAGGCAAGAATTCTGTAAGATAATTTAAGAATGCTGGTAGGAGACAAGAGAAAGACAACTGCTTTCCTTTCCATCCTCCTCCCCTTCCATGCATGCCACAGGTGTCCTCAGTTGATCAAGTTCAGTCCATTTCCCAAATCACCTTTTTTAGACCCACTGAACATCAAAATAATACCTTTTTCCAAGTTAAGCCATGCTGCAGGCAGCTGAGGGAGAGTCACACCCCATGGGAGCAATTCAGATATTCTGCCTCTGTAAAGTGGGGATTGCCAAGGGCTGCCCCTTGGCAGGTCTGCAGTTCTTATACATGATATTGGAAATAGGAGCCCACATGGGTTTGGGGTTGCAGAGATGAAGAAGAAAAACTTCATAATGAGGGCAGTAGATGGTCACTCACTTTTTACACTTACCTGAACAAAATAGCTGAGTTAGGAGCTGCCTCTAAAACCTTCCAGAAAGATTGACACCTGCTCCTGGGCTATTTCAGAGAGAACTTCTCCCAGCTCAATACAGACCTCCATTTCAGATGCCTCACTTCAGTTACAGTACTCAAGCCAGAAACAAGAACACTTTCCAATATCAAAGAAGACCTTTTTCATGTACAAAGTGAAAGGAAACACACTCACTTTTACTTGATCAAGTTTACCTGGTCTGGTGGAAGGTGACCCTGCCTGGCAGGGAGGTTGCAAGGTTGCAACTAGATGATCTTAAAAGTCCTCTCCAGCCTGAATTGTTCTGTGATTCTATGAAATGTGCAAGGGCCAAACTGACTTGGAAACATTAATTTAAAAGCAACAGGAAGAAGCTATGTGATAGCAACAGCACATATCATGTCTACAGGTATTTTTAGAACAGAAGAAAGAAGATGCTAAAAGTAGATAAAAATATAGGAACTTCCACAAAGTGAGAAAGTCTTACTATGACTGTGGAGCCTTCCACTTCCTGTCAAGATTTAAGATACTTGAGTGCAAATTTGTAAATCAATTTGTTTTAACTGACTCTCCATACCCTCACCACTGTTAAAAGTATTATTAAGCAAAGCAGTAGGTATATCAAGACCACTTAACCATTACAGTTTTGCTCTCTACTGGTTTTGAATCTGAAAGAGAAATGTATGTATTATTTGAAACTACATAACATTCAAAATTTCCTTTGTTCACACCTAAAGTAATTTTTAAGCCTCAGCCACCACTTCACAAAGATCTTTCTGTTCACAACATGATGTGTCAGCCCCATCTATTTGCTCACACGCCTACATAACTCCCAGGGAAGGAGCAAAATGATGGAGTCTGTCCATAAGGGTGCTGCTTTGAATGAGCAGCTACTTCATGAGAGCTGATGTCAGACCAGCTTCCTGTTGAAGAAATGGGACTGGAGACCCCTGAGCAGAGCCTCCAGGGCCACAGTGCCGTAGCCCCCAGCAGAGCTTAAGCAACCATTCCTCTGAGCTCCAGTTCCAGAAACAGCTCGCTCAGATGAGCTAAATTTTCAGGGAAACATGAAAAAGCAGCACATAACACATGTTAGGGAGCAACATGAGATGATGTACTCTGCTTTGACAGTGTAAGAACTAGACAGATGCTAAAGGAGAAAAAACACTCTCTATGTGCATTTCTGTACCTGTTTCCTCATGTTCATAAAGCATTCCCCGGACCACTCCAAGATCCTGCAGATGACAGGTCCTCTCTGTGCTTCAGAGCAGCTCCCGGTGACCACGGCTGTTCTTAACTGTCACCCATCCTCAACAAGAGCATTTTCTTCTCTTCCAACCCCCACACTTCCTGTGCATCTTTTTTTTCTTCCCCAGCCAAGATTTCTATCTTACTGGTTAGCACCAACTCCTAATTTTCATATTTAATTTCATTTTTTTGTTCTGCATTTCATGAAGTTTCAAACTCAGTTTCTCTACTGAGATATTTAAACTAAAAGAGGGTAGATTCAGACTAGATATAAGGAAGACACGTTTTATGATGAGAGTGGTGAGGCACTGGAACAGGATGCCCAGAGAAGTTGTGGAAATGTTCAAGCTCAGGTTGGATGGGACTTTGAGCAACTTGGTCTAGTGGAAAGTATCCCTGCCTTTGGCAGGAGGGTTAGAGCTTGATCTGTCCTTTCTAACCCAAATAATTGTATGATTGTATGATTTTTAAATTTATCTTGTTCTCTCTGAATTACTGAAGTTTTCTACCATGATGTCTCACACCAAATAGAAGCCACTGATCTCTGGTGAGTTATTATAACACCTGGTCAAAGAGGGACAAATCATGGGCTCCACCACTCAGCAGTTGCTAAATGTTATCAAAATCTCACTCAAACATCTTTTGTTGTACACAGAAAGACTAACAAGCTGATGAATACATATGCTGTTATTTCCATACTGGTTTCAAAGTGGATTTTAAACTAAATGCAATGAGTGGAATGGTAGTACTATTACAAGCCACAAGTTTCTGAGAACTGTAGGTACAAAAGCTTGATTGCATCCTGCCATGGAAGATATTGCACACCCAGAAATTGTATTTAGGGAAGTTGAATGTGATAATAACCCTCACTAGATATGACTGTTGGATGCAAAGAAACCACTATCACGTGGATTAGTTTCTTCATTATGTGATCTGAAAGATGAGCAAGGATTTTGCTTTCCCCAAGACGATGGTTACCAAAATACAAACAAGTGGCACACCTACAAATGTGGTTGAGTTAAAAAAATAACAGAATAAATTTATGCTTTACAGCGGGCATAAATATCTGCCTTCTGCAGCACACACACTCAATGGCACCACAAGGTGACACAGTGTGAGGTGAAAAGCTGACCTATCTGACCTAACTAATACCTGGAGGAAATCACAAAAATCAAACCATTTTACATCAAAGTGCAGCTACTGCAAATAATTCAAGAGAGGGCACATGGATCCATTTTTCTCAGAGACTGTTTGCTTTGTTGCAGTCTTCATACTGTAACCTTGAAAGAAGTCTTCCTTACTCCTGGAAGGTGGTTCTTCCTCGTGTCCCATGCTTACCTGCTCCAAGACATATTGGCCAACACCTGATTTACTTCAAATCAGGCATTTTAATGGTTCACTTTACTTGGGTTTCAGTAGTGAAAGCTGGCATGTTGAGTGGATGATTCCCTAATCTGTGACACCAAAAATGCCTGGGAGGAGCAGGACTCACAGAAACCCTCCCGAGACACAATCCACCATCCCTGCAAAGTCCCGAGGGAGCATTTTCAGCACAATGCGGCAGCCCAAGGGGCTCTCAGGGCAGCGGATCTCTGTGGGAGCCCTGGCAGAGACGGTCATGGAACCACAGAGCATCCTGAGCTGGAGGGACCCACAGGGATCATGGAGCCCAGCCCCCGGCCCTGCACATCCCCAGGAGACACAGCCTGTGCCTGAGAGCGATGTCCAAAAGCTTCCTGAGCCCTGTCAGCCTTGGTGCCGACACCGCTTCCCCGGGGAGCTGTTCCAGTGCCCAGCCGCCCTCTGGGTGCAGAACCTTCTCCGGATACCAGGCTAAACCTGCCCTGACTCAGCTCCACATTCCCTCGGGCCACATTCCAGGGACAATCTTTCACTTCGAAACTGTGAAGAAGCCCCTCACCACAAATTTCCCTCTCCCTCACATAAGTCCCATTCTATGTTTATTCAGGGGCGTGTGGAGGAAGAGGGGGGATGTCCCCGGCGGCCTCAGCGCTCCCGGAACGCCGCGCTCGGGGCGCTGTTTCCGGGCGGGAGGCAGGGAAGGCGGGGGGCGGGTTTGGGCGCTGCACCGGCGGGCGGCCCGCGGTCCCTCGGCGGCTCCGGCGTCCAGGGCGGCGGGAGCGAGGGAGGGAGCGAGGATGAACCTGGAGCGGCTCAGGAAGAGGGTGCGCCACTACATCGACCAGGTGAGCGCCCAGCGGGGCTGCTGGGGAAAGGGTGGCAGGCCCCCGCGTTTTCCTGCAGGCAAAGCCGCGCTCGGCGTGGCTCCCGCAGAGAGGGAGGCCGGGGCGCGGCGGCAGCGGCGCCGCCTCAGCAGCGGCGGAGAGGGCGAGCAATTGTCCCCGTGCCCCGTTCTCCCCGTGCCCCGTTCTCCCCGTGCCCCGTTCTCCCGGGGGGAAGGAGCGGCGGGCACGGAGGGGGAGCCGCGGCCTCCCGGTGGGTTTTCCTGGTTTCTGGAAGAAGGAGGAGGGGAGCCGCCGTGGGGCCGCTGTGTTTGCAGGATCCCGCCCTCTCGGTTGTGCAAGCTGGGCCGGACCTTGCTGAGGCTGGGGGAACGGCCTCTATCGCACCAGGGCAGGCTCAGGTTGGACGTCGGAAAAAAAAAAAATCTCTTCGCTGAAATGGTGATTAGGTATTGGAACCGACTTCCCAGGGCAGTGGTGGAGTCACCCTTCTTGGAAGTGGACATGGCTCTTGGTGATAGCTTTAGTGAGTACCGTGGGTTCTGGCGAAGGTTGGACTTGATTATCTTGGATGTGTTTTCCAACCTTAATGATTCTGTGATCGTTACAAGGGAGAATGGATTCGAACTAAGAGGAGTCAGGTTTAGATTAGATATTAGGAAGAAATTCCTTACTGTGAGGGTGGAACTTGAAACAGGATGCCCAGAGAAGATGCGGATGCCCCATCCTTGGAAGTGTCCAAGGCCAGGTTGGATGAGGCTTTGAGCAGCCTGGTCTAGTGGAAGGTGTATCTGCCCCTGGCAGGTTAGAACTAGACAATCTTTGAGGTCTTTTCTGAGCCAGACCATTCTGTGATTCTCTGCCTGGTGATTAAGCTGCCCATCACACTCCTGCAGTGCTGCAGACGGCTCGTAGGAGGGCAGGGTTGTTTTCATTTGTTGATGGATTCAGCAATTATGTTGCTACAGGGCAAAAAAAGAAGAAAAAAAAAAGACACACAAGGAAAAACGCATAAATAAATTAAGTTAAATGTAGCATCCAACTGTTCTCTTCCAGTTCAGACTTGGTGCAGGCATCACTACTGAGGAAAGCACAGCCCTTAAATCAGCAAAGGCATTTCTCTGTGTGACCAGCAAGTCTGACTCAAAGGCTGATTAGGGACCTAAGCTAATTTGGTGGGTTTGGTTGGTTTGGTTTCCTGTTCTGATTTGTTAACTGTTTCACTAAGCTGTTTTGCCACACAGCTGTATGGACAGCAGTGCACTTCTGAGGAACATAAAGTCACTTTTTTGTGTAATAATGTGTCATCCTATGGTACTGCAAAACTGCTCAACAGAAGTCATGCAGTGCCTTGTAGGCCTGGATTATACCTTTCTTTTGTGGGGTTGAGGTAATAATTTAAATCTCTTTTCTTGTAGACAGCTATTAAATGTGTGTGGGGTTGCTTTGTGTGTTTTTGTGGAATTTTTTCTCCCCTTGGGAGTGCAGATTGAAACCAAACTATTCTCTTGACAAATTTGGTGGGTGTTTTTAATCCCCATCAAGTAGGAAATGTAGGAACACATGAATGAAGAGACCACTTAGGTGGTGTAGTGTTTATGAGGACTGGGGTACCATCAGTGTGTGCATTTCAGAACAGACTGCCAGACCTGTACTCCAAAAGCATACACCAGTCCCTGAGGTTCTGAACAGACTCCACAACTGCAGTGGGGCAGGAGAGGAGAGAAGCCACCAAGGCTTGCTTAGTCTTCAGGGAAGCACAGGGTGTTTTGGGCTGAAAGGGACCATACAGACCATCTGGTTCCAGCCCTTTTCCAGGGGCAGGGACACACTGGACCAGGCTGCTCAGAGCCTCATCCAGCCTGGCCTTGAACACTTGCAGGGATGGGGCATCCACAGTTTATCTGAGGAACCTGTTCCAGTGCCTCACTACCCTCACAGCAAAGAACTCCCTCCTTACATCTAAACCTGCTCTCTTTCTCAGTTTTAATCCGTGCCTCCTTGTCCTCTTGCTACATGCTCCTGTAAAGTCTTACAAATCCTTGCAGTGGCAGGGTATTTGTTAAGTGTCTAGCATATCCTGGGAATCATATTAGGGTTCATTGCATGGACTGGGAGAAAAAGGAACAGCAAGAATGCCTGGTGATCTTCTCAGGAGATAACCCCAGCCAGTTCTGTGAGATTTTGCCAGGCTCCCAAAATCTGGTGGGAACTTTTGCTGGGTTAGTGGGATATACCTGCAAATTCTGCTTCTGTCTGATCTCTGCTTGCCACCACTCTTAACTATTTCACTCACTCTTGCCAAACTGGAGTCTCAAGAGTGAAAATGTGTATCCAAGAATAAAGGGAAATTCATGCATGCAGGCACTACGGATTTATGTGAAGTTGAAGCATCTTGACTGGAGAATGAGCATTTCTTGATTAGAGATGGTGCTGCTGAAGTTACCTGAAGTAATTTTGGTGCCCTTTTTTATATATAGTATTCTCTTTTTTCTAAAACGCAGCATTTTTTAAACTGGAGATGGGGATTCTTGCTACTTTTCCAGTGCTGGCAATTCAGCTAATGACCTATTGCCATACTTACAGAGCACATAACTTTTGGTCAAAGATAACTGTAGTATTGGCCCTTTTAAACTATTTGCTTAAGTTACAAAGATCTGAAATGTGCATCACCATTCATTAGAGACTACATGCACAAGATATTAGATCTGATTGATGTACAGTGTATTTCAAAATTACTCAGAAAAACCAACCCCAAAGGAATACTAATTATTTCTATCTTGCTTTTACAGCAACAGTATCAAAGTGCCCTGTTTTGGGCTGACAAAGTAGCTTCACTCTCTCATGGTAAGTGCTCACTTTTTATATTGTATCTTATTAACTTCTTTCTGATAGCAAGAGTGTTTTGGTGGGTTTTAGTCAGACTTGATTATCTTGGATGTCTTCTCCAACCTTCCAACCTGTGGCCAAAAACTCAAAAGTGCTCACTTTTTATATTGTATCTTATTAACTTCTTTCTGATAGAGTGTTTTGGTGGGGTTTTAGTCAGACTTGATTATCTTGGATGTCTTTTCCAACCTTCCAACCTGTGGCCAAATATTGACGTTTTGAGTTTGGTTTAGGTGCATTTTTGTGATCTTTGGAATGCCATTCTCTTAAATAGAGCAGAGCTCCTCTTCCTTGCCTTTTGAACTTTGTGTTGCAATTCATGTTTGAACAAACCTTAAGGTTTGCTTTCCTTAAGAAACAAAAAAAAACAAGAGCAACAAGAGACCATGGTGGTTTCCCCCAGGACTCAGGGTTGCCCTGCTTCTGAAATTGCAGCTCCAAGCTATGGAAGTCTAGTGCTTGCACTGTTGTTAGTTTCCTACTGATCTTTTTATTGAGAGAGACATTTATGGGTTGCTTTTTTTCTGCCCTATGTCCAAGACTAGGGTAACCTGCAACTGCTGCTTTTTAAATCTGTGTCATTGTTGTATCCTTCTCATGACACATCTCTATTATGACATTCTCTGTATTCACTGTCCAGTGCACCGAGGTCTTTAAAGCTAAAACTGATTATCTTTTCATTTTAATCTCTCACTGATAGATACTGTAAGTACTTTATACATATTTATAAATAAAATTTTGTAATTCAGTTGGATGCCAGAGTAGGGGGAAGATACTTCTCTAGTGAAGCAAAAGTGAACATTCTGTATTAAAATGATTGAAGCTACATTGTAAAGCAATGGTTTGTACTTTGTTCTTTTACTTCAGAGGAACCACAGGATATCTACTGGCTGGCCCAATGTCTTTACCTAACAGCTCAGTACCACAGGGCAGCACACGCCCTGCGATCACGGAAGTTGGATAAGGTAAGTCATTTTAGTTGAGAACAGGCTACTGTTACTCCTCTTTTAAGGCTCTGCTGCTAACCACAGTGACTTCTTCACCATCACAGTAAGAAAAGTAATTAAGAAAGCTGCATTATTTAGTTTCTAAGGCCCTGTGTTCAGTCACTCAGGTTTATAGCATTGTCTCCAGACAGGGTCACAGAAGAGAGAAGGGGTCTGAGGATGTAACTGCAGCAGGTATGGGAAAGTGGATTGTCATTTCAGATGTAGTTGTTTCAATTTTCCTTCAATTCTGATAACAAGTGGTAAAGACGAGTCAAGTAAGCGTCCTTTGAGAATTTAGTAGTAGAGAAAGTGTTACAGGCTTGGTCAGGCAGGACTTTTGGTGGTGAAAGGAGTGAAGAAGCCATAGCACTGAAAAAGGAGAGAGCAGAAGGGACTTGGGCAGTGTAAGCAAACACATTCTCTCCTTATAATTGATGTGTATGAAACTTTTCTTTCAGTTGTATGAGGCATGTCGCTACCTTGCAGCCAGATGTCATGTGAGTACACATTTTAACCCCTACTGGAAACAAACTAAACTAAATAAAATACACATCTTGGGAAGATTAGGTACTTGATAGGCAGTGTAGTGTATGTTCATTGAAACAACAGGTTTAAATTTTCTGACAGTTGATTTTATTCTTTAACTTTCAGTTGGGTCACTGGAGTATCCATTGTGGCACTAATTGGAAGAAATCCAACTGATCTTTTTTCCCAGGGAATACTCCTCTAATATTTTGTGGGCAAAGAATGTGAAACATTTTTGTCTCATGTCTTCATGTTTACACTTTTATTTGGTTGTTTATAATCTGACCAGTGGAGATGTGATTTATGATGGTAAAACCATAGTTAGCAGCTTTGTACTTCTGTATAAGATGTCATACATAAAAGGTAAAATGCAGTGCTTTCAGAGACACAACTGAATCAATTGGTAGATTAAATACAGAAATTTGAAGTAGAATAATGTGCTGCTTATAGAATAAGATGATGGCATTTTATTAAAACCTATGTTAACTATTTTTAGAACCATACCTGTTTCTCTGACAGCATAATTCTGAATAATAATTTTTTCTTTATTATTACATGCTTTATTTTGTAATGTTTGCATATTATAGATGACCATTAAAAGAACTAACTGCAAATAAAATTGCAAGTTGCCAAATAAGAAAATGCATGCATGAAAAACCTGCTGATAAACACTAGTTGTTGTAACCTGTGCCTTTGAAACATGATGCTGTGTTTGTTGGTGTTTTGTGTACAAATTCTTCAAAACCTTGTTTTTTACATGCACATGTTTGGTTAGTATGCTGCAAAAGAGCATCAACAGGCCTTGGATATTCTTGATATGGAGGAGCCAATCAACAAACGACTTTTTGAAAAGTACTTGAAGGATGAAAGTGGGTTGAAAGATTCTACCACAGACTGGGAGATGTCACAGTCCTCAGTAAGTGACATTATTTTAAAAAATATTTTTGTAGGAAAAAAACCTGTGAAGTCAGAAAGTGATTTCACAGCTCCATGAATCTGAAACTGCATTAAAGCTTTCTTTTTCAGATAACATAATTTTCAGAAGTGCTTAATCGTTCTTCTTTCAGTCACATGTTGTGTGTTAGCTTGCCTGTATGAAATAACTCAGCATGCAAAAATAAACAGGGCTTTTCAACAACTTCTTATAAATTATTTGCAGCCACTTTGCAGGAACTTCATGATCTAGTATTGGTTTTTACAGTCTTTTAGCTCTTTCTTGATAATGTATCCTAACTGCTTTCAATTGGGCAGCACATTCTGAGACAACAAAGCAAGTTTTTTTTCTCTCTCCTCCAGTTATTTTTAATGAAATACTTCATAATTACTCAAGTGTTGTTCTCAGTCGGATATTCTTTGATCACATTTGTGAAATTTATGTGAGGTGAAGGTGAAATTTTTGAAGCTCAATGAAAAAATCTGTGTAGAGACACAGTTTAAAGAGATTGGTATGGTGTGTAGGCTGAAGAGTCTGTGTAGAGTCATTAGTTTCAGAGGTACAAATTAAAATTTATTAGTTGAAATTACAGTGTAGGTGATTGACAGACAGCATTTTCCCTGTAAGACTGCAGTAGCAAAGTGGGTTACGTTGCTGATGTGGACTGGTTTTGAATGCTGGTATAATGGGATTAAAGAATTGTTTAGTCTGATGATAGAGTTAGGTAAGGTGTTAACTTTCTCTTTTGCTGACACTTTTGTGGCCTTCTGAATGAACTGAATACCTGTCAAGGGAATTTAGAAAGAACGTGTTTGTTAATCAACATTGTAGCACAACTGGTAATTATGGGCTTTCACTGTTTTCTTTTGTGGAATATCTATGTTTTGGATTTAAAACAAGGATATATTTTTCTGTTCAGAACAATTCAGTCCATTGATTTGGCCTTTTCCATCTCTACTGTGGTCATTCTTGTCTTGCATGAAATATGTGGTTTAATGGTCAGCAAAGAAGTGTATTGCCTTTGAAAGGGACAATTTCTCCATGTTGGATATGAAGGGAATTTAGTACAATTAAGTTACAACTCAGTATCAGAGAGCTGGATGCCAGAATTAGAAAAGATAAACTCTGTCCTCCTGTTGTTTATTTCGAGCATGTGTTTGGCAGTAGGTAACCTGACAGAGAATTCTCTGGACTTTTCTTTGAGGTAGCAGAGACAACTTTTTAGTTAAAGACAGCACTAGAAAACCAGGTTCTATCATATATGAAATACTTTCTACTTTCCAGGGAGCACATTTGATTTGTGCTGAAAACTAAATTGCAAACAATCATTCAGTCTTTGACCTCCAGTCCTGCTTTTCCACCAGATCAAGAGCTCTATATGCCTTTTACGAGGGAAGATCTATGATGCTTTGGACAATAGAACCCTTGCAACTTACAGCTACAAAGAGGCCTTGAAGCTGGATGTTTACTGCTTTGAAGCGTTTGATCTTTTAACGTCGCACCACATGCTGACAGCACAAGAAGGTCTGGAGAGAATATTTCCCAAACACAAGTAAAATTTACCTGCTTTCTCAAGATGTGTTTTCCTAGATAAAAATTAAGGCAATACAACAAGTAACAGACTCCAAAATGTTAAGAATAGAAAATGTGTGAAGTGAGTGAAAATTACGATTTGTGCAAATTTGCATTTGAACTTTTATTTTTCAGACCTGAGGTGCTAAGGGTTGAAAGAAACACAGTAACCCAGCTGTCCTGCTTGTTAGCTCTTCTGCCCTGCCCAGCCCAAGCAAAGTTTTGTTTGTGTTTTCAATTTTACAGGCTTTGAACCAATGAAACCCTCCTGGGGTTTGCTTAGGCATTAGTTAATAGAGTATTCTAAGTGATAACATTTGACATGTGGAGTCAATAAAAATAATGGTGTGTTATTTCATCTTTATTACATTTTATTTTAAAGTGTAGAAGGAATAAGTAATCAATCCTTAATTTCCAAAATTAGTACTAGTATCTGTTTCAGTGTATCTGTGCTGTTATAATCCTTGCAGTTGGGATGACCATCATAAAATCCTTTGTATCTCTAAGTTCTGGAAATGTTGGATTGTGCTGTTTCTTCTGTAATATGACCATTTCAATGTTTTTTAACTCTTATAGAAAAAGAACTCCTTGAATCTCTACCTCTTAATAGACAATGTACAGAAGAAGAACAGGAATTGCTTCACTTTTTATTTGAGAATAAATTGAAAAAGGTAAGTCCCAAAAATCTGGAGAATTCATTGAAAGTCTTGACTTTGGGTGTAAATTTTCTTGGATCCCATTTATTCTGAACACGGAAATAAATATGGACTTTGTAATTTTTAAAATTTTTGATGCAGTACTCACTTTATGCAACAGTGTAGCAGTTTTCTGTAAATTGTTTTCTGCTGTGGTAACAACTTGAAATTCTGATTTATGTTTTTGAAAATTTATTTATGGAGGAAACTTCTAGGTGGGGAAGAGGAATGTTAATAATATAGACAAAACGTCAGTTACCTGAAAATATTAAGCTATAAGAACATCATTCCAGACTATTCTTATCTAAAGATAAGGTGATAAAGAGCAATAAAAATATATATTGCTCAGATTTAATTTCTATAGCCTACACTAAGCATATTGACTATGGCAAGCATCTTTCATGTTCTAAATGAGCTTTTAGTACATTTTAAAGAAGCATTTTACCAAATACAGGATTTATGGACTTTCAGTTTACAAATAAAACTTCTAAGAACTTTAAAGCTTCTTAAGTATTCTTTTAGGACTGAAAATATTAATACTTATACCATCTGATTTTAGTTTAGTTTTTGTTTCAAATGTTGTTTCTTTTGTCTTTCAGTATAATAAACCCAGTGAAACACTGATTCCTGAATCAGTAGATGGTCTTCAGGAAAACCTGGATGTGGTAGTATCCCTAGCAGAAAGGCATTATTACAACTGTGACTTCAAAATGTGTTATAAGCTTACTTCAGTGTAAGTGTGCAAAGCAGCTTTTGGGTTTTTTTCTCTTATGGTGGGGTGTAATAATTTTGCCTGGACTTACAGCAAATATTGTTGTCCAATGGGTAAACATACATAACAATTTCATATGTATTGCAATGTACATGTCATGTGTTATATATGTCTCACGTATTTAAAATGTGTAGTTTGTGTCTGGCAAGATGTTATATAGTTATAATACATATCAGATGTAACCAAGGTAAAACTTGGCTTAATCAGCACTGTGCTGAACTTCCCTTCATCCGTCCTCTTCCTTATTCTGGTACCTTCAATTTTGTGTGCTCTCTACCTACTTCTTGTTTGGCCTTCAAAATACACTGGTTTGAATCAGTTGGTTAGTTAAGAAGTTTGATTTCTCTGGCCAATAGCAGTTACAATGTTATTGACAATGATCAAAAGATATTACCAATTTAAAAGCCAGCACATTATTTCTAGTTTTGATGGCCGAGTATCACATATCGGTTGTTATGGGCGTGCACTGCTGCTGGGGTCAGAGGCTCAGAACACTGCCATGGTTTGCTTCTTAGCTGCTGTAGGTCTGCACTCATGGATGTGTTCCTGAATGCCACAGGAAACAAAATTTTACAGCTGAGCTAAATGTGACTCCAAAGGCATACTGCCTGGTGTTAACCTCAGGAAGTTGAGGACTGTTGTTTGAAACTTGCTGTCAATTGTATAGAAAAGATAAAGAGCAATGTTGTTTGCTGTCTGCTGGTTAAATTTGAAGTGACCTGCAAAACAAAATAGCATTTTATTCTGATTTTTTAAATGTATATTCTGCTTGAAAGAATTTTCTGTTATTCTCTTTTGTTAAGCTAAAATAACTGTTGTATTTTTGGTCTGAACAGAGCCTTTATTATGCTGTTAATAGTTGTCCTTTAATCACAAATAGTTTTCTATTGCCTAAAGTGGTAACTAACTGGAACATTACTGCTATACAAGCAGTTTGCTTGTAACACATTAAAGTTTTTGAAATGTGCATTACAGTTTTTTTAATTATTTTTTTTTTAGAGTGATGGAAAAAGATCCCTTCCATGCAAATTGTTTACCTGTACATATAGGGACACTTGTGGAGCTTAACAAAGCAAATGGTAAGGAGCACAGCATTTAATACAACTCAACAGAAGGCTGTAAAGCCTCAAGAAAAAGTAACTGGTGAAGAAGGGAATATCAGAGCTGACAGCAGGATTCAGGGTTAGGGGGAAGTAGATGTGCAAAGAGTTCATGGTCTTGAGTGTAGCTATCTTTTAACCACTGGACTATGTAGGCAGGAGGCCTGTGAGCTACGCTGCCTCATCCCTGTCATTGTGATTTCTGTTTCCAGGTGATCTTTGTACAGTATCTGGCTGCACTTTTTTTTTTGCTCAACAATAAAATATAATAAATTAAAATAGAAAGTAATGTTAAGCAATTGTGTATGCTTAGGTGAACATGATTACTCTGTGATAGAAAAGACTCTAGATTCTCCTTGCCTTTGCTGTTGTGAAGGCCTCTCTTTAGTTCAAACAAATTAATAATCATGCAACATTTTCATTGGAATTACGGTAATATCTGACTTGCAGCTGGGGTGGCTTTTTCTCATTCCAGAATGCATATTAAACAAGTGAGTAGCTTGAATATTTTTAAAATCAATTGGAAAACAGAACAATGAGCTCATATGCTGTGCAGTCCCTCGGGATGGTGCATTATATGTACCCAAATAGGTCATTGGGTGTGCTGGTACTTCTTGGTGATTAGTTATTCTACAGTTAAGTACATCTGAAAAGGGGGCCAGTACTCTGATTTTTTTTCTAAATCTGCCTTGAGAAGCATTATGTACAGAAGTTAATATTTTGGAAGCCAGTTCTAATACTATTTTTTTCTGAGCTGAGATACAAAGTTCTCCAGGACAATCTCATTGGTTTAAGAGCACTGTGCTCTGGAAAAAATAAAAACTTTACATGCCCTAATGCTATTTCCCTTGAAATTGCTTAGGCAATAGAATTGTTATCCTGTAGCTGATTACTGCTGCTATTAGAAAATCTGTAGTAAGTTATTCCAGTAACTAGAATTACTATTTTTACTAAAAAAGTAATCACTTGGAATTATTCCAAATAATATAATAATTTATTTGCTTTTGTCCTATTTTCAGCATATTAATGCACAGGACTCTACTTTGAAATGGATCTAGCCAGTATGTTATACCTTTTAGATGTAGGAAGTTGAATAGTGTTTTACCTTGACAAGGTACATTCAAGTGTAATACTGCTGGCATTTATTGTAATGTATGGAGTGGCCTATGTTGTGGCAGAATTCTTAAAGAGTGGGAAGTAGAGCTGCTTATTTGTGTCTTGTGAAGACTTATGGGTTGTTTTGGTTGGGTTTTCTTTAGCTAATTGCAAAACTGAATTTATTTTGAGGCAATTTGAAACATTACAACTAAAAGAAAACATTTTGTTCACTTGTGGATTAATAATGTTAAGTGTTCTCTATATTTTGTATGGAAAGCTCTAAGACTTGAAATATCTAAGTGTTTTAGCATGTTTTAATTTTCTTTTCTTGTTTCTTCCCACTGTGTAGAACTTTTCTATCTTTCTCACAAACTGGTGGACTTGTACCCAAATAATCCTGTAAGTTGTTCTAAGTTTTTGTTGTCTGGTAGTTTCTTTTTTAGGTGAAAGCACATAAAAGTTGTAATGTATTAGTTTGAGCTACAGAATTCAAAATCTGTTTCTGAATGAAACTTGTAGAAATGGTTCACTCCTTTTATTTTCTCTGCATTGTAATTCCTTTATGCCAAGGTTCTTTTTGTAAAATTAAGTACCTGTAAAAAAGTATTCAGTGCAAGCTGTTTACTTTGATTAATAATTTAAAACAAATGCTACAGTAATAAATGTCTACGTGTCTCTGAGCAACCTTTTACAGTGTTTGATCACCTTCACAGTAAAAAATTGTTTTTCTTTGACTTGATCTTAATTTCCCGTGTTGCAACTTGTACCCAGTGCTTCCCATGCTATCATTGCACCCCTGAAAAGAGCTGGCTCTGTCTTGTATTCTTTACTTTTAAATAATTGAAGACAGCAGTAAGCTTCCCACTTAGCTCTCTTTATGAGGCTGAGTAAGCCCCAGTTAGAAAGGTACATGCCAGCAGTTCCAGCTTGTCTGTAACACCAAATTATTTGAAGAGCTGGTTGTGATTTCAGTGAAGATGTTCCTAACTTCTCTAATTATTATGTTTTCCTCTCTTCACTGTGTGAAGTGTGATGTATCTAATAATATTCTATTTTGATTTTCATATGTAGGTGTCATGGTTTGCAGTAGGATGCTATTATCTCATGGTTGGCCACAAAAATGAACACGCTAGAAGATATCTCAGGTAATTTTTTTTTCTGTTTTCCTTAGTGAATCTGTTGCTCACTTGCTAAGTAAACATTTATTGTTCATGATTGTTTGTAAGCTCATAAAGAGAAGCCTCAATAAACTGGTTACTACTTAAATACTTTCGTTGCCACCTTTTTTTTGGTATAGCAGTTTAGACCTTATCTGTAGAGATACTTTAAAAATGAGGAATACTTAAGTGGTGTCTCTCTAGGCAGCCACCTTCCTGTTCTGGGCAGGTTCCCTGCAGTCACTCATGCTTCTGAGCTAGCTACAGCTGTAGGTGATCAGGCCTCAGTTCTCAGTTGAGGGACACTCAGGCAATCTCCTGGGTTCAGGTTTCATGTCTGAAAGGAAATAATTATATGGAAAAGTCTGATGTTTGGCTGTCCGGTTCTTTCTGTGCACAAGCTACAGTGGGCTTTTTAGGTTTGGTCAATGCTGTTTCCTGTTGGTGTTCTGTATGTGTAGTGAATATCAGCACTGGGGAGCAGAACTTGCTGTGAAGTAGGGCATTTCTTCTGGTGCTGTAACCTCAAACTGAGAAGGCATGAAACAACCTGTAAGACTAATTTTTCCTGACAACTTTACAGACAATATATGTAAAGATGAGTTAGTAATTTATACTTTTTAAATGCCTGGTTATTATGAGTAAAATATTTAAGTTCCTTACAAATAGCACTGTGAAATTCTTCAAGTAGCTGTCCTGAGTGATATATTTGGTTTTGGTGCCGAAATAAAAAACATCTTTAAATGTACAAGCATCTCTGGACAGCAAGAAAGTATCTGTAGATGTTGAAGAGAAAAAGAAACTAATAAACAACCATCATCAAAATTCAGAGTAGTTCTGGCAAAAGGGAAAAGAGGTCCACTGAAAGTGAAATAGTAAGAAGATGCTTAAATATCTTGGAGAAGAATGACAGTGTAAAGCTAACAAGGCTAGGGGCATCTGTGGGCTACACAGTTCTGGTTTCCAGAAAAGAAACTTGAAGACACAGTCAAATATCCACATATCTTTGATTGCTGTCATGGGTGGTAAGATACAATGTTTGACTATCTAAAGTTTTGTCTCAGAAGACAGAGAACAAACCATTCTCTAGGGTCTGTCATGAGAAATAATGAGTTTAACTGTGACAGACAAAATTTAGATTATATGTTAGGAAAAATGTAAGTTTTTATGGATAGTTAAGCAATATGATAGAATACATATGGAACATGTATTACTTCTGTGTCAGCTTTTAAGACTGGGCACACTTATTCTGAGCTGTTTGGTTATGAATGTCCTTGCCTTCAAATTCAGAAAGTAATCTACAGAGCTTTCTACTGTTCCTGTCAAGTCCACCTTTCTCTAAAGTCTCTAGGTTGATGTCTTGATGCTCAGGTTGCAGTTTTCAGCTCAAGACTTGAGTGACATTTTTTATCCTTCCCTGATGCATGGCCTGTGATGTGACAAATGCTCTCCTTCTTCAAAGCTAGTGCAATTAGATGGCAAAACTTCAACCTAGATGTTCATTTGGTATATTCATATCCTGCTTCTTAAACTTGGATTTGATAGAATATATTTATTTCAAAATGTGTAGGATTTTGCAATGAGTTTTGAGTCACTGCTAATGTTTTGTGTATTTTATTCAATTTTCCTACTATATAATTGTTTATGTTCAGTAATATCAAATAATTTCTCCTGTCTGTGAACAGCAGCAGAAATAATAAAATCAATTCATAAGAATGTGTGATACTTCTAAGTGAGAAATAGTCTGAACTTTTAAAATGAACTTTGTTTACCACTGGTCATTACAATTATCTCACTAGATGCCTAACCATGTGGCATAGCATTACTATCTGAGTGATCTGAAGCAGATGAAATTTAATTTCAGATGTGTTTGCTTGTGACTTCTCTTGTTTTTAGCAAAGCTACTACACTGGAGCGAACGTATGGCCCTGCGTGGATAGCATACGGACACTCATTCGCAGTGGAGAGTGAGCATGACCAAGCAATGGCTGCCTACTTCACAGCTGCACAGCTCATGAAAGGGTCTGTACAAACTTCGTAGTTGGCAAGATTCAAATGAATCCATAAGTAGTGCAGAATATTGACTTGCATTCCTTTAAACAGTAGCCAGGCATTTGCAGCAATTATGTGGTAGAGAACAAGGGAGGAAGAAATCCCCAATAATTTAACCATTACTTTTAACTGCAATATTTGTAATTATTGTTCTAATTTTATAAGTTCTAAAGTCATGTTTTATGTATATGTAATCTAAGTTCTACCTGAACACCTGAAATTTGTGAATCATGGTTGTCATACCAGCTCATCAACTGCTGTATAGTAATAGCTTGAACAGCTCTTTCGTGCTGTGGGAGGGGGTTGTAAAATGAGTTGTGAACTAATCGTGTCATATTGCATATAAAACTATTGTATTTGATTGTGGTTACTGGTAAATGTAATTCTTTTATCAATTACTTCCTCCACGTTCTATTTGTAAGTTAAATGTATGAATGAAATTAGGGGAAACAACCATCAAAACTAAGCTTAAGTGCTGAGAAGATACGTGTGATTGCAGAGCAGGTTACAATTACCTATTGGAATTCAGTCTCTTGTTAAACAGAGATGTAAAGTCTTTTAGACTTCCCCTTAGGTTAGTAGTCCATTTAAATCAGTTGTTACTTGGATGTACATAAACATATGCAAACAATTGGCATGTCTGTATAGTTTGTGACTCCATTCTTGACAAGCACACAGAAACAAACATGTACTGTGTTTTATGGTTTTTAGGTGTCATTTGCCAATGCTCTACATTGGACTGGAATATGGTTTGACCAACAACTCCAAGTTGGCTGAACGGTTTTTCAGCCAAGCTTTAAGCATTGCACCTGAAGATCCTTTTGTTATGCATGAAGTTGGAGTGGTAGCATTTCAAAATGGAGAGTAAGCTTGCAAAATATGATAAAATACTATCTTAAACATGGATTATTCTTAATTGTAATATGTCAATATATCTAAAGTATCTAAAGTCCTTATATTAAGCTATAGTGTCTTTTGGTAGTAGTTTAGATGGTGTTCACCTTAAACCCTTGCTTTCTACATTGTTCTTCCTCGTGTAAGATTGAACAAGAACAGAATTTAATGCTCAAGGAACATCCAGAGATTGATGCTACCTTTCATGTGCCTGTCATTGTGTAGCTGAAGCCTGAAAAGGCATCTATCTGCACACATACTATAAAATTTTGTACAGCAATATATCTTGGTTCCAAATATATTCTGGGGGAAAAAAAGCCTAACCTATATAAGAATTGTTTAGCCAATATTTTTAGTTTGATTCCGATTTTTTTTAGTTTTTTCTTGTTAGCTCTTAGGACTTAATGCTCAAGGAACATCCAGAGATTGATGCTACCTTTCATGTGCCTGTCATTGTGTAGCTGAAGCCTGAAAAGGCATCTATCTGCACACATACTATAAAATTTTGTACAGCAATATATCTTGGTTCCAAATATATTCTGGGGGAAAAAAAGCCTAACCTATATAAGAATTGTTTAGCCAATATTTTTAGTTTGATTCTGATTTTTTTAGTTTTGTCTTGTTAGCTCTTAGGATCACAATGCAAAATATAGCCAAATGTAAATTACTGGGTTTTATATCTAATTATATCTAATTTATATCTAATTTCACACATGATGAAATAATGTCTTAGAAATCTTATTTGAATACAGTTTTCTCATACTGCTAATGAAAACTCTTCACTAATTTACTTTTCTGTCCCCCCACTCCTTCAATCCTTAGCTGGAAAACTGCAGAAAAGTGGTTCCTTGATGCACTGGAGAAAATCAAAGCTATTGGAAATGAGGTATTTATTCTAGTAACATGCAAGATCATAAATTTGTGAAACTCCAGCAAATCCTGTAATAGCTTGTGACAAAACATGTTGTGCTTTTTTTTAAGATAAAAGTAATACAGTATATTTTTTTTTTTGAAACTGTGCCTTTAGTGTTCCTAGGCCGAGACTTGACTTTTTCTAGTTAAGTAGAAAACAAGTTTTGTTTAGTTTGCATCAAGTTTTAATAACACTGGCCCTTTAAAGAGATATTAATAGCTTTGGGAATGTAAAAAATAGAAAAAAATTGTTGTTGAATAAATGTTTTCGGCTTGTTTGTTTTGTTAAGAGTTTAAAATGCTTGTGGTATTTTTCTTGTTCATAAACAAAATTCCCTATTCATTTTTATGTTTTGTTTTTTTAAAAGTAGACAAAATTTAATTACAGTCTAGGAAGCTGCAGTTATTTGAATTGTTGCTTTATTTTGCAGGTAACAGTTGATAAGTGGGAGCCTTTATTGAACAACTTAGGACATGTCTGCAGAAAACTCAAGTAAGCAGAGAGTGCTGGAGCTCCATTTCTCTATAATGCTACACAAATGTGTTTTCTCTCTCCTTTATATCAAGATTGCATACCACATGAGAGCAGTGTAGAATTGCCCTGTAAGAACAAGATTCTCTAAATCAACTTGTGAATATAACTATATTAATGAACCCTTATATCCTGTTTATTACACAAAAGTTAAAGTACTTTATGTAAAAGCCCCTCTTTAACTATTGATTCTTATTAGGGGCAGTGTAGAATTGCCCTGTAAGAACAAGATTCTCTAAATCAGCTTGTGAATATAACTATATTAATCAACCCTTATATCCTGTTTATTACAAAAAGTTAAAGTACTTTATGTAAAAGCCCTTCTTTAACTATTGATTCTTATTAGGGAATTAGTTGTAGGCTTTTAGATGCTTGTATGGGTGTGAATTTTAACTCTCCACAGCCTCAGTCCTCACATACTGAAATATGTCCATTGATTATTATATAAATACATAATTAACATAAAGGTAGGTTTATGCCAATTAATTGCTTGGATTAGCACTTACTTTTTTTTACTGAAGTGAAATATTCAGTGGCACTATAACACAGCAAGTGAGTCTTACTTTATGTTTTTTAGAGCAAAACTATCTAATATTTCATGTTTCCATTCAATGAATAGAAAAGTACAAAGCATATATATACAAGTGTTAACAGTTTTAACATAGAGACTTTTTCTCATTAATTACCTTAATGTGACTTTAGCCAGTCCTTTCTTTGTTCAATCAATGCAATTTAAAAAAAAATATTTTAATGGTTTTAATTGCTCAATTGGTGTATGCTGTAATTTTTGTTTCAAAGCTGCTAATGAGAATGTGATTATGGTAGATGAAAGCTGAGCTTCTGCTTTGGCTTTGGTAGTAATTGCTTTGTGCTTTAATTGCCAATTAGTCCTCATTTTCATTATGAAATAAGGGCGTATAACAGTTACTCCTTGTGCCAAGATCAAACAAAAGGCACTGCTTCTGAAATCTGGTCATGAGTATAATTGCAGGATTTTTTCAAATACTTGTTTTGTTTATAATTACTTTTGTATTTTTAAAATTTCTACGGTAGTTTAACTAACTGCTTACATCATCCTTTGTACAACTTCTAGTATTTGCTCAGGTTCAGAAATCAAAGCTAAAATATTTTTGCAGTCTTTTAAACCATCTTCCAACAAAATCAAGTTGAGAATTTAGGCAACTGTACATATGCTTTGACATCTTAAAAAACTCTGTAATAACTAATTTAGTAGTGTCTGTAATACATAATATGGCTATTATGAAAAACTTAGTGGATATCTGTCTACTCACTACTATTACGTGGTGGAAATTTGAAAGCAGCCTATTAAAATACAGTGGCAGTCAATTGGATGTGTAAATACTGAGTGAAAATGAAATAGAAATCATGTGAAATGTTTGTGCAGCAAGCAAATAGTTGCATAATTTTTCTGCCTCAGTTGTCACTTAATGCCCTCTAACAATGTCATGTGATCCTCATTGCATAATTTCATTATCACTTTAGATGTTAAAATTTCTTATAAACAGGTGATATCTATCTTTATTTTTAACAATGTAGAACTAGGATGTCAAATGTGACAATTTAATTTCTCAGAGTAATGCTGTAGTGTACATTTAATCCTTATTTTATAAAATAACAAATGCAATAATTAATAAAGTGTAATTAATAGACAGTTTTCAAAGACAGGTTGTTATTAGATAGATATCATGGATATGTGTAAATCTCCTTTTCTGATAGAACGTGTCACAAAATGATGAAGGTATCAGTGTATGCAGCACTTAAGGGTTGTGAGATTTCTGCCCAGAGAACTTTTCTCAGTTTGAATCATTTGTGATTTAGTCTCCTAAATGCTCCTTCTCTCCCTAGGGAAGGCAAATGAAAGCTACAGAAAGAAAGCCAGTGCTACAATGAGCAGCATTAAACATCTAAAGCAATTTAGCATACCAAACAGCTAAGACCTCCAAATGGGACCTAGCTGTAGGCAGCTGCTTTCCTACATAAGGAGAACAATGATTTTTCAATTACACTGAGGAAGAAAATTGTCGATATCCATGACTCTTTTGTGCATTCTTAGAATTATGTTCAGAGTGCAAAGCAATAATTTTAAAGTTCTGGCACAATTGTGTTCCACTTTGCTAAGGAAAATACCCACAGGGTACTGTAAAAACACCTTTCACCATGAACCTTACTAATAGATCTCCTGTACTTAACCCTAACAGGAAGTATGAGGAAGCACTGGAATACCATCGCCAGGCTCTGGTGTTAATCCCCCAGAATGCTTCTACTTACTCTGCCATTGGCTACATCCACAGCCTCATGGGCAATTTTGAAAGCGCCATTGACTATTTCCACACGGTACGTAACTGCCTTCAGCTGAAGGGCAGGGCACAGGTTCTGTTATTTACTGTTTCGCTCTGGTTTGGGTTTGGAACAGAGAACCCAAATTTTTTTCCAGCTTCCAAATGAGTGTTTATTTTATAATCTTAATTTGGTTTTTTTCTTAAATCTCCTATATTTTATTGGTTAGGTAAAAAATGGCCTCTTCGGCAAACTTTTGAATTGCAATTTACATTTTATGTATGTAAGCTTCTCGTGTACCTGAAATAATTGTAAATACTTCCAACCTAAAAATCTTACAGTAAGTAAACAGCAGCATATGCTGTAGCTCATATGTGAATCATTTCCTGTCTGTGTATATGTTCTTTTCTGGTTTTTTTCCTTGCTTACTACTTCAGCCAGTTCATAGGATGGTGTCATTTTGGTTGTTCAATGTTCTGCTTTTACAGTGAAGATTGTGCTCCGATAGCATCCTGGAAAAACAAACCAACAAACTGAGCCATTGCAGACTTATAATGTAAATGTTTTTATTTGATGCTAAATACTTTTGCTGGTTTTTTTTCAATAGGCCCTTGGTCTCAGGCGGGACGACACATTTTCGGTCACAATGCTTGGACACTGCATAGAAATGTACATTGGTGATTCTGAAGCCTATATTGGTAAGTCTCTAACTTATGTGTCTCTTGAAGTCATTGAGTCCTTTGAGAGGAGTGTTATGTCAAGGACTGCCTACCACTACATAATTAACTCACAAAGTAGAGGGTGTCTTTCTTTGGTTTTTTTTGGTTGGGTTTTTTAAAGGCTAAGTGAGTCAGAACTTAGCAGCAATTACAGATGACCACTGGTTTTTGTGAGCATCATGACAGTACTCTCACCAGCATAAAGAAAGGAAACACTTTGTCATTAAAGGTGTTGATGGCTTCTTTTGTACAAAATATTGATTTGTGACGTCTTAGATTGCAAAGGGAATGGGAGAAAATTCAACAGAGGTAGGGAGTTAGGAAATCAGAGCACTAATGCTTATGTTGTTGTAGAGCAAGGTATTTTCACCTTGTCAAAACTTGTCTCTGTGGAGACAGGATACGTTTTTGTGACTCCAAAAATACAGCTTTATATATGGTAAAAAAAAAGTGCTTCATAACAGTAATACATTATATTGCCGTGGGTTTAAATTTTCTATAAAGGATTTTCCCTGCAAAAAAACTTCTATATTTTTTAATAGATTTCTGCTTCATTCAGTTTAGTGATTTGTCTGTAGTGAGCACAGTTGATGTCTTGTCAAGCATGTTAAGAAGGCTGAAGCCTTAAAAGTAAAAGCCATCTGTGTGCTGTAGTGCTTTTCCTGCAGATTTTTCCACACCATTGAAACAGATGTTTTTTCTCAATATTGTCTTGCTCCATATGTAGTCACTTAACACATCTGGAAGAACCATGCAGCCATGTGATATGCATTAATGCAAACCAAGCTGTGTGTAACTTAAACAAGAAAAAAGCCCCTTGGAGAATTGGGAAGAGAATTGGCAATTACTTCTCAAAACACACTTGAATCTGAGTTGTACTTCTTGTATTGTGCTTTTTTGAGAAAGGAGGCTGCTGGATTTTTTCAGAACAACTCATTCAGATTCAATCATTAAGCAGCAGCAGCTCCTTGATGATCTGAAAGCAGAGAATTATAGCAGTTTCTGAATGATAGTTTCTTTGAGATTACATTTTTGGGAGTATTCATTTGAAATAAACTACTGGTTTGTCTGTTTTCCTAGGAACAGAGATCAAAGACAAATTAAGATGTTATGACTTTGATGTACACACAGTGAAGACATTAAAGAACATAATTTCACCTCCCTGGGATTTCAGAGAATTCGACATAGAAAGACAAACTCTGGATGAAAGTGGCATAGTAACATTAGAGACATCAAATCAAAGGAAAAGTACAGATACCAGTCGCCCATTGGAAGAAACCTTTGAGATTGAAATGAATGAAAGTGATATGATGTTAGAAACATCAATGTCAGACCATAGTACGTGACCATAAATACTGGTAGAGAGCTCATTTTGTCTAAGTGTACTATGTTTGTTTTAGCATTTTTGTTATGGTGTTGTACTTTCATGAATTTGCTATTTTTTATATGAATTCAAACTACTATGTACTTAACACCGGGAGTTTTATAGTTCCTACTTTATAAATATTCCTTTCTTCATAGCACTCTCATGAATCCCCATCTGAATCAAGAAGAGCTCATAGCATTGATGTAGGCCATATACATAGTTTGAATCCAGAGTATTGGCTATTTTGCACATGCCTGTGCATTACTGAAGATGAATTCAAGTTTTAGACACAACTGCACTTTGGAATTCAAAGGTATCAAGGGAGGAAGAGCTTGGGGAGGAGTCTGTATTTTATCAGCAATTGCACACACTCTCACTGTGGAAATCTGTTGAGTCCAGGTCATCCCATTGTTTTCCTATGAGGACCAGCACAGTAGAAGAACCAGAGAAGTCTGGTTCTGTCCCAGTGATAATGGGAATTGTGCTGTGGCTCCACAAAGGGAACGGGAGATGCCCAAATTCCCTTCCATATGTTAGAAAATATAGATTGGCCTTTGCATTGAATACAGAATTCAATGCCAATCCCATATGCTGTTAAACATGAGAAAATAAGGTGAACAAAAATGTTTTACTTTCTTGTTCTACAACAATTCACTGAAAGTTACACATTCTCCTGAAAAACATAGTACAAGCCATGAGTCTTAAGTGATAAAGTATCCAAGCAGAGTGTAGGAAAAACGAATAATTTAGGAGGCATATGCATCTCCTGGGCAGAGTCAGGTCTCTCTTCTTCAGTGTGACTGACAAAAAGAGTTCATACAAAGGGCTTTATTTTCACTTGGAACCTGGTAATTGGGGTGTGGTTCAGGTGACTTCTTTGAGGTAAACTGGGGATCTCTGGAAGAATCTATAATGAGTGTGTCTCAACAGCTGCTCTGTTAGGCAGGTCTCTTCCTTTACAGGATCTTTTGAAAGTTGTTTTTACATCTGTGCTCATGTATCCTGAATGATTGTAACCAAGACTATCTTGTGAATAATATGACAGCAAAGGCTTGTTGCTGCACACAGAAGGATATTGCAAATAGAGTCTCAAAAATTCTCAAGGAGCCAAACTCCTTTTTCTCTATATCATTATTTTTAATCCAGCATATGTCAGTCTAGTTTTCTAGTAAGACATCATGGCAATTTCTAAATGGAAGGTGGCAAAATAATAATCTAGAGAATCAGGCCTTTTGACTACTATCAGACATGGATATAAATCTTGTATTGTTTTGCTCTGTTGCTAATCTTTCTCATTGGCAAAATGGTTTTAAATAATGAGAGAAGTTCACCTTTCTTCCTGCACTCCCCAGTTACAATCTGATGCTGTGTTGGCTGTGATGGCAACATTGGTTTATGTTATTCCTGCCTGTAGGAATCTACTGTGCCACTTCCTCAGCTGTGGTAATACAAATCCTTGTGAATGAAATCAGGGAACTGGAACAGCATCTAAAAATATTTTCTAGATCTGATCAATTCCCAGGTTCAAGGAGAGCAAGCCACTGCTGTGTTACTTGTTGTCAGTG
The DNA here is from genome assembly GCF_014805655.1 of Passer montanus. Taxonomy (NCBI): domain Eukaryota; kingdom Metazoa; phylum Chordata; class Aves; order Passeriformes; family Passeridae; genus Passer; species Passer montanus. Next base: position 17,015,205 of record NW_024367707.1, read on the forward strand.
GGGCAGAGAGGTTGGAATGGGAGGAAACATGGAATAGCGAGAATGGGCATTGCTGTCACAGCAGCCTGGCATGACACTGTGCCTTGGCAGGTATCTGTTGGAGGCTTTTTGGCTGGCTATTGCTAATCTTTGTTTATTGGTATTAAAAATTGCCCAGAAAGAAATGTATGCAAAGTGTCCTAGATTGTGATGGACTGTTTTGGATGTCGGAGGAATTCCTGATACAGTTTGGCTTGGCTCCAAGCCTCTTAGGCAGCTACAGCTGGGTTAGAGCTTGTGAGCTGGTTCATGATGTGTGTCTCAGACAGGACTTTAGTGAAGTTCTGCTCTCCTCATTTATCTTCTGCTCAATGTTTTAACCTGCTCTTGTTCTGTCCAAATCCCTGCCTTTGTACTGGCAGCACCTGCTTGCCCTGGTCTTCTGCACCTCCCATCACCTGTCCTGCTCTTTCTAGAGAGTGCTTGGTGCCTTTCTGGGGTATTATGACATCCACCCTGGCTCTGGTTAAATTGGGTATTGTCCTTGTTCTCGTGAGGACTTTGGTTTTTAGTTTTGGCCTGACTAGACCCCATATTCTTGATTTGTGCTGCAAGCCTTTGCCATTGCCTGACTTGGCTCTGGCTGCTGCGTACAAGGGTCCAGGACTGTCAGGTTGGGTGGCTGATAAATATACCCCCAAAAGGGACATTTTGACTCTGTCTCATAACTTCATCTTTCTCTTCCAAGGATTAGTTTTGTCTCAGACTCGGGAGATCTTAATGTTCTTGAAAGTTTTCAGAACAGATACGAAAACCCACGAGGTATTTGTGCTGCAAATGGCTCCAAAAGTTTCTTCATAGGTACTGCTGCCTAAAAGGTTTGGAAACAAATAATGTGTTAGCTCAGTTGATCAGAGCCTGGTGCTGATACTGACAGTGTTGCAAGTTTAAACCCCATGTGGGCCAGTCACTTAAGAGTTGACTCAGTGGTCCTTGTGGGTGCCTTCCAACTCACTGTATTCTGTGATTTCAGTTTATTATTCCACATCCCATCGTGTATTTCCTTCATGCTTTGGACAGCTGTCTGAGGACTATCAATGCAGCAGGAGCTGAAGATTTGCCATGACCCTGTGTATTCTGATTAAATTGCAGGCATTTTTCTTCCTTGTGTCTAATTTCCATAGCTCCAGACAAATCTGTCCTTCAATGTGTGCCATGTCCCCTCTGAGGCCGGGGTGACAAGGCACCGTGAGCTTAGGGCGAGGCTGTGAGAGGAGGGAACGGGCACGTCCCTGTGTCTCCCCCTCGCACGGGCGGAGTGGGCGGAATTCCAGCAGGGACGAGGACGGGAACGGAGCCGCGGCTGGCGGGGGGAGCCTCGCGAGATCCCGCCCGCCCTGCCGCCGTTCTCGCGAGGTTTCCGCCCGGCTGCGGGCGCGGCGGCTCCGTGCGCTCGGAGCGGGAGCAGGGCGGGGGCCGGGACGGGGACCGGGATCGGGATCGGGATCGGACCGCGGCGGCGGCCGCCACTCGCGGCCCATGGACGCCCCGCAGCTGACGGAGTCGCCGCGCCGCGACACGGACGCTCCGCCGAGCCCGTCCCCGCTGCCGCCGCCGCTTCAGCCGGCGCCGGGGAAGCAGCGGGAGGAGAAGAAAACGGCGCTGAGCAAAGTGAGGGGGCGCGGGGCGGGGGCGGCTCCGTGGGAGTGGGAGAGGGTGGGAGGACAGAGCCAGCCTGCTCCCGGGGGCCGCGTGTTTGTGACGGGAATTTCTCCATCTGCAGAAGGAGAGGGTTCATTCCCTGGGGTATTGGGAGACCCCCAGCGTCAGCGCTGGAAATCATTTCACCTTTAATTGAGAAGTCAGGGCTGGCTATTGCTGTGGCAAAGCGACTTCTGACAGGGCTAGAGCGCATCTCTCTCCGTCTTTATTCAAGCACCTTTCAAATAATACTTGCAGGCTATACAGGTTGTCTAGGGATGTCCCAGAGTCTCCCTGGCTGGAGACACTCAGAACCCACCTGGACGTGTTCCTGTGACACCTGCTCTAGGTGACCCTTGGCAGGAGGTTTGGACCGGAGAGCCCTGCCAACCCTGACAGTTCTGGGAGTCCTTCAGTACTGTGAGATTTGATTTATTCCCAGTGTTTTTTTAACTGGAAAACTGAAGAACTGAAAATTACTATAACCCAGAGCTCAGTAAAATTAAATCCAGATATTAAAGTGCTCAGAAATTAAAACAGGTGGCCTGAAGTTTGATGGCCATTTTACTGCTTTGTGTGGTGGCATCATCCAGCCAGAGGTTTCTACAGTTTCCTGGCCCTTATTATTGGGCAGTTTAGCTGGGTGTAGTGGGTTGACTCTGGGTGGCTGACCTCCAGCCAGGTGCTCTTGCACTTCTCCCTTAGCAAGACTCCCCAGGAATAAGGTATGATGGAAAAAACAAAGTGTCATCACAGGAAAAACTGACACAGCTGAGGGAAGACCTCATAGCAGCTCCTTACAGCTTTCTCACAAAGGAAATGGAGGGGCAGGCACTGATACTTTCTCTCTGGGGCCAGTGACAGGATGTGAAGGAATGGCACAAAGCTGTGTCTGGGGAGGTTCAGACTGCATATAGAAAAAGGATCTTCACCCAGAGGGTTGCTGGGCACTGGAACAGGCTCTCCAGGAAAACAGTCAGCACTAAGCCTGGCAGAGTTAAAGAAGCATTTGGCCAATGCTCTCAGGCACACGCTGTGATTCTTGGGGCAGGGCCAACAGTGGGACTTCGATGGCCCTTGTGGGTCCCTTCTAACTCCGGTTACACTATGGTTCTAACATGGAGAGAATTAATTTACTCAATGGCCAATTAAAAATTACAGAAGACTGTTGAAAATAAAGATTGTAACTGAAGCACCTTCCCACCTCCCCTCTGCCTTCCCAGGCTCAACCTCCTCTGCCTGGAAGCACTGCAGAAGGATGAGGAATGGGGGTTGCAGACAGGACATAACAGCTCCTCTCTGCTGGTCCTTCTTCCTCACACTCCTTCCCTCCTCCAGCATGGGGGACCTGACATGGGACACAGCGGGATACAGTCCTTCCTGAAGTGCTGCAGGGAGTCCCTCCCACATGCTGCAGTTGTTCATGACCTACCTGCTGCAGCACAAGCCTCCTTCATGGGCTGCAGGCCTTCAGGATAAACCTGATCCGGTGTGGACCCCTCTGCACAGGCTGCAGGACCCTGCAGGGCATCTCCACCTGCTGTGGCATGGGGTCCCCCACGGGCTGTGGGTGAATGTCTTCTCCACTGTAGTCCTTCATGGCATGTGGGGGACAGTGTGCCTCACTATGGTCTCCTTCAGGGCACTCTGCTTTGGCACTTGGAGCACCTCCTCCCCTGCCCCTTTCCTGTTTGCCTGCAGGGCTGTGTCTTGCACATTTTTTACCCCTTACTCCTCTGTCTCACCCACTGCTGTGCTACCTTTCCTGTCCATTCTTAAACACCTTTCCCAGAGTCACCACTGACTTGGCTTGAGGGGCTCGGCTGTGCCCTGGGGTGGATCCACTGGAGCTGCTGCACTCAGCCCTGGGCAGCCCCAGCATCCTCTCAGACTGCCCTGAAAAACCCTGCCAGGAGCAACTGGACACAGAGACCTATTACACTGACATACTGCTGCAACAAGACTTAAAAGCTAATTTAAAACATTTCTTAGAGATACTTTACAATTTTTATGTAATCAATATCTATTTTTTAGGTTGATTATTAAAGTGCAGTGGTTCTCAGGCTGTTCATCAAAATATGTCAATTATCCTACAGTTTCAAAACAATTGCAGGAACTGAGTTAGGGAATTTGTGCCATCTGTTTCTACAGTATTTAGATCAAATATAAATCTCCATTTCTTTTTATACGTGCAGGTGGTTATTCGAAGGCTTCCTCCTTGTCTAACCAAGGAGCAACTGGAGGAACAGCTGCATCCTCTACCTGCCCATGATTATTTTGAGTTTTGCACTGCTGATCCCAGGTGAGGATGAGCTGTTTCTGTAGGTTTTCAGGTGCTGAAAACCTAATCAAGTTATGTGGGACTTTCCAAATCACATGTTTTTCCTCTTTTTATTATTTTTCTTGAGTTACTATTATGGCCTGCCTCAGAAGGTGGGGATAACCCATGTCCTTGTTGCTAGATCCCTTGGGGCACATTAGTGTGAAACAACACTGAATGATCAGTATTTGTAAATAAACAATGTAGGATTTATTACAGAACAACTTGGCTGCAAAGGAAAATAGGTATGGAGCTGTTTTGGTGGTTATTATCTATAGTAATAGAAGATGAAAGCATTGCAATATGAAACTGCAACAGTATCACCCAAGGACACAGAGAAGGGGAAAGAAAGAAAGAGAGAGAAAGGGGAAGGGAAGGGAAACAAGAGTGTAAGGATCTCACCACCCTAAGCCTCACAACAAGACTTGATTGCTATACAGTCTTGGTCAAAGTGGTGGTTGAGTGATGAGGGAAGTCCCGAAGAAGTGGTGGGGAGGAATCGGCAGAACACATAATCTCTTGGGTTTATATTCACTCTGGTTCAGGTAAATATAAATCAGGTGCCTCCTCAGGAGCAGGCATGTAATACTGTAGATCATGGGACACTTTGGGAGTCCTCCACACCTTCTAAGACAGCACAGCTGCCCATCCCAGCAGCGCAGTCGAGTCAGTTGTGCCCCATTGCATCCCATCAGCAGAGATGAACCCGCCCAGGTCACACGTGAGTTCCCCAGCATTTCCCAGGGGTAGGAGGGGCAGCCCCACAGCCCAGTGGTTTGTGCAAGGAAGCACAGCTTAGCATGCCAAGGGGCACAATCCTGTCCACAGGATCCAGCTCTTACCTCACTCACAGCCCATCATTGACCTTATCAGATCAGAGGTTTAGCCACTACACAACTGAAAGTTCACCTACTCCATCTCAGCCAAGCACCCTGGCATCTCTACAAATGAGCAATGTTTTGAGTCACTGTCTCCGAACAGTTCAGTCTGCTTCTTAAAATATTTCTGAAAGCTGGCTGCATATGCAGAGACAATGGCATTCCTGCTCTTTTCCTTTACACTGGAGATTTTAAAGTGTTGGGGGGTTTTTTTGTACGAATAGGCCATAATGTAGTTTGAAACCTTGATGTTTGCTTTAACCTTCATTGATGAACTGTAACAGCCTGCTTTATTGCTGTGAGCAAGATTCAGTCTGGGGCAAACAATAACAGAATGTGTTAATGAGTTCCATTTGAGTTTAGTTTATTTGTTTACCTGCATGGATTTTTATGTGCTTCATACACATTTTTAAATCTAGTTTTATTCATTTTTGTCTCATGCAAAAGTAAAAAAGCAGAAATATTGGCTGATTTAAATTAAATCAGAATTGCTGGTATAGTTACATAAGTTACTCAACATCACAGTGGTAAAATGCAATTCTCTTTTGAATAAATCAGTTTCCAGAAGAGAAACAAAACACCGTGTATGCTCAATCTTCATGTGTTCTGAAAAACTGAAGATCCATCTTGTCATATTTTAGTGTGTGATGAATCACCCCTCCTCTGGCTCGAGATTCTTTCCACTGTCTCTAGAGGGATGCCAACTCTTTATTGCTGACCAAATTTTGAAGTAAGGGGTTCTCTCAGAGTCAGTTTCACAGTCAAGAAGAAATGAATGTTTATTTAGAGAAATTATGACCATTTCTGACCTAGGTAGTTGAACATGCATCAAAATAGTAGGTGCTTCAGCTTTTCTGTTAAAACCACAAAGGATGTGAAGTGAGAAAGGAGGAAAACTTACTCTGATGGAAAATCTTTGTACCTAATATTGCTCTTCTGAACTTTGTCATGTCTGTTTCCAAATGGGCCTCCTTAAGGCTTTTGTCCCAGCTGATCATTTGATAAGAGGAAAATACCAAAGGCAAACCAAAAATTCTCTGAAGAAGTGTCAGTTCTCACTGTGTCAAGATGCACAAATGCCAATTAACAGTTAAAAAAAATTCTGATTGTAAATTTCCAGAAAAGTTTGCATAAGAATTTAGGGAGTCAGCTTCTTTAGAAAAGAGAAGGCACTGACAAAAATTGCATATATAAAGTTTCATTTTCTCTCCTATGTGATGAAATTTGGATTACCCAAAAATCTTGTTGTTCACTCATTTAATTGCATCTATGGCAGGTTACCAGTGAAAGATACTGTTTTTTCTCTCACACTGTTATTTGTAATGTTATTCTCTTCTGCCTTCACAAATCTAAACTCATTAAAAAAAATTCATTCAAGTTTGAATTTTTCAGCATGAAATGTTTTGTGCTCGCTCCATTTTTCTTCATCCTGATTTTCAAAAAATGTGTTTTCAGACACAAGATGGGTTTTTTTGGAATGGGTTTATCTTTACCAGGTTTGTATGGCTACTGCTTCTTTCAGCAAACTACACAGCTTACATGGGCATTTCACTGCCATTCTGCACTGTTGGCTTGACTGATTATTTGGTTTTTGACTGGCTCAATATCACCTTGTCTCTTTCGTCACCTTTGTTCAAATGCTGACACAAACCCATGTATATCTTTTTATGAGTCATCTCTTTACCCACTGAGAAATATACAATAAACTTCCAGAAAGTAAAAGTTTAATCAAGGTTAATCTCAGTCTTCTCTTACCCAGACGAGAATACTTTTTGATATAAGGCATTATATTGCCATAGTCTGTCATTTTATGGACAGTTCACAAGATTTCAGCAAACTTTGTGCATGTGTCTTCATGTCATTCCAGCTAACAGGAAAAGCTACAGGACAAGGTTGGCATGTTTTCTTTCACTGAATAGCTTTTTTCTAGATCCTGTACCATGTGCATAGGTGGCAAGCAATCCAGAGAATTCAGTGATAACAGAAACATGTGAAGATGAAAAGAAATGTCATGTCTCCCAATGAGAAGGATTTGAAGAAGCTACTCAGTGAAGAGGATCTGTTGGAAAGGGGCATAGAGATGCTTTGATGCAGAAGCAGACAAGTTTCCTTAAGAGCTGTAACATCTCAGTTTAACCACATCCTGTGTTACTACTTCACAGAAGTATCTATAAGCTCATTCAGATTTTACAGCTTGTCAGAAATTCATGCCACGAATGATGAATGTTACAAATGGGTCAGGAGCAGTTAGACAAATACTCAGATATTTATCTATGAAAACCTATTAAACATAAGTTACAAGTTTGGTGTTACAAAGTCCCTAGGCTGCAGATACCTGTAATTATGAACTGAGTGAAGTATTTGTACATTTTCCCCTTTTAATAAATTTTCTCGTGGCATTCTCTATTGGTTGCTGTTGATAAGGGCACTAGAGAGGTCTAACTGTAGCTGTTTCTACATTTTTATTTCCAAGATTATTCATCCTAGAGGACAAAACAAAGATATGCGTATCAGCTCCAGTTTCTCTGTTTTTGTAATCTTTATAATATCTTTGTGTTATCTATAAGTTTACAATGTCGTGTTATAGGCAAGCTATAAAACTTTTCCAAGTTTCATGTGATTAGTGTAATTTTCAGTTTTTCAGTTACATCCATTTCAGTAAAATCATTTCAGAAAGTGACTTGTGTTTTGTTTCTTTTTCAGACTCATCTGACTTACTGCATTACATTTATTTTCTCTTGCATATTGACATCAAAATACTAACAAAACACTGTTTATAGATGATAATAAAGATAGACTGTTGTGTACTCAGACTTCAAATATTAACTATTTTTCCGGACACTCTTTCCTTTTTGTCTGCTAGTAAAGGTTTCTGAGCCTATTCTAAAGTGATGGATCTCTGGCCCTTCAGGGTTAGGGTAGTCTCTCTGGGCTGGCAGTGAGTGCTGGGTGCCTGGAAGTGTTGACAGTGTTCTGAGGTTATGAAAGGAAAGAGATCTGAACACAAGCCTTGCTCTCATGAAAACGGTTCAAATAGTGCCATGCCATGTATCACAGAGTGATAAAGCGTTTCCAAAGAGCACTCCATTTCCCTCCATAACTTCTTCCCACCATTGTGCTCAGGATTATTGTAGCTAAACAGCATTAGCACTGTAGGATGTGGGTTTGCACCCAGGAACTGCAGCACTGAAGGGGCAGTGCCCTTAGTGCTTCAAGGGAACCACCACTACTGTGTTCTGGGTGAAATAATTGACAGGCTTTGATTGGCACAACTCTGGTGTTTCTGCTTTCTCTGCCAGGCAAACTGCTCATTTATAGCTGTAAAAAGGAAAGACTAAGCTTATTTAAAATTGTGCCAGTTCCACCCATAACGTGAATGACCACACAAGATGACGAGGATGAAGGCCAGGGGATTTTAGCTTGACATGACAATGTTGATGATGAGTTATCAATTACTGTGTGGGTGGGTGGAGGAGCTATTTGACTCCAAAATTTAGTTGTAGAGCTCTATATACATGTAAGTATATATTTTATAAATGCCCACCATGATTCATGAGTTGATATGTATTTTACTAAGATGAGATTGCTGGTTTTATAGTTAATATGTTGCTGTTTAGACTGTAAATAACTATTTTAAATAGTATATCAATATTTTTACACAATTGTGTTAAAAGGTACTTTGTAGAAGAAGTAAACATTTAGAATGTGTTTGTTATTAAAATTGCTAGAAAAATAAGAACTTAAAAAGATGATAGACTAAGTGTTACAGAAATAAATGTACCCTGAAAGATTGAATACCCTTGAGTGCAGAGCAGAAAAAGAAAAAGAAACAGTGTGTTGGAATGAATAAATGTGTGCACTCAGACTCCTCTGGGTTATTTCCATAGAGATTGCTCCAAGTGCTGACATGTGCAGTGCATCTGTCCAAAACATTATACGTATGGAAAGCAGCATTATAGGCAGCAAACATATGGCAAAATGGAACCAGCTCTTGGATGAGAAAACTGAATTTCAGATCCTGAATGAAATCTTTGGTGTTAGATACTTGAAAAACGGAGGAGACACACAGAGTTCACTTCTGTAGGACTCAGCTGGAAGACAAAATCCTGAAGAGTATAGAGTATTTTAGCCAGTAACTGCTAAGTACTAAGTACAAAAGTCAAGCAAGAGTGTTTCTTCCTAGGAGGGGTTGTTAGCCTCAGAGTGCCTGAGCCTGTGAAGCCCTGTGCATTCTTTGCTGCATGACCATGCTGTTGAGTTCTGAATGGATAGGTAAAGACAATCCAGGGTGGGGAGTAGCTGCTGAAAGTTATGTGTGAAACCTAGAGTAAAAGTGATATATATGCAAGCTAAGTGTTTTAAATTTGCTAGGTTTAGTTAGCTTCCCACCTAGAATGTTAATTTTACTCACTTTTTTAAAGCACACTGTACATTGTGCTGGGTAAGAGACTTAAGACAAGGGTTTGAAACACTCATTTGGGTGTGTTTTGTGCACTCAGCACTCTGACAGCTAACTCACATGCATATGAGAACCAACTGTTTTGTGGAAGTGGCTCCATGAGAGAAGCGTTGTCACAGCTCTGTTTCTGCAACCTTCTACCCCAATACATAGCTACAGCAAAGGACAGACACTGCTGTGTTATTGTGCTGCACACCAATATCCTGCTGTGCTCAACCATGCTTTTACATTGTTGTATGTTTCTGCTGATGCGTGTGAAGTTACTGAAGATGTTGGTAATGTATAGCAACAACACTAGATCCCTTACTTGCAAGGTAAATTCTAAATCTGTTTTCCACAATCCTGTTTATACAGATTCAGTTCTTTCTTACTAATGAGTGCTTAATAACCATATCAGATGTTCCTCCATTTTGAAAAATATTCACTCTGTTTAAGCTGAAAAAGCTAGAAAAATATGTTGTGTACCAGGAAAAGATTATGTTGCCAAAGAAAGTGAAAGAGATGGCATTGATATACCAGCTAAAGGAAACAAGGAAGGAGCAAGCCTTTGTATTTTCCATTCTGTTTCCCAATGTGTCTAACCATAAGTTAGACAGGTTCCTACAGGATAAAAAAAAAAATCCAACTGTATGATGAAGCTGCTTGCTGCTTGCACTGAGGCAAAGTAGTGGAGGAGCCACAGCAATGTAGGAGTGGACCCTTTTCCAAGTAACAGTCTTTAATCTGTAGAAAGTTTTAGTATTTTACAAAAGCTGAAGATGAAAAAAACAGTGGAGTAGTTATCTAGACTAGGGACTAAAACTTAGTTCCTCAATCTCAGGTAATAATAACTGGAATGAAAAATAATGCTCCCTCAAGATTCCTGGTTTTGTCTGATGAATATTTAACTCTTCAAGGGTACAGTCATATCAGTCTAATGTCAGGCCTTGTTTAATTTAAACCTCAAAGCACATGAAAGATAAGAATAGTGCTGTTGATGTGACAGAGAAGAAAGTTTCCTTCTTCATGAGAGCCCCAGTTATCTGAGACTTACTGTTATAGCCATTAGGCAGCACAGAGACATTGCTTCCAGTACAGCTATAGGTTGCCACAATAAAATTCCCTCCTTTACTTACACATTTTTAAATAAATCTTTTAACTCTGTGTAATTATGAAAAGTGTTAAATTTTGTCTTCTTTGAAATCAATGAGAAGAAATCTGTCTTTTTATATCTGCTTTGCATCTTGGTGAGAACTCTACAGCCATGCTATAGCATCTCTCAGCCCTGGCATGCCCTAGCAGACATTTTTGCAGTCACCCACTTACCATTCACACGATGCTGTTCCTATCCTAGAATGACAAAATATTTGGGTATATATGGATAAAATGGCTCTTCCTCTCTTCCTTGGAAACAGTTTGTCTTCTTCAAGCTGTAGAAACTTTTCATAGCTGGTATTTACAAAGTAGCTAAATGAAAAAAGCCCTCTAGGTGGTTTTGGTTTTTTAATATTTCTTCTGACTACAGGATAAAACACAAAATTGGTGGGTGTACAAAACCATTGGTGATTGACAGCACTGCTCTTTATGGTCTCCTCCTAACACTGTAAGTGGAATCTATATGGATGCGTATTTAAAAATAAATTCCTTGGAAGCAATGTTGCTTTGAGCTGCACATGTATGGATCCTGTGATCCAATCCATATTTTTGCTCTTTCTCACTCATTGTGAAATCTGATTTTGAAAGAGCTATGGGATTGAAATAGAATTGCAGCTGTGTGTGTTTATTGTCTCCTGGTGCCAGTGGCGAGTTGGTCTGAAGACAGGCCATAGGTGACAATGGAATTATGGAATTACAGGTATTTTAAAGATGTGGGCTTGTGTTAAGATTTGTTCAGAACTTGATGTAATATGTAGTCATCATTAAGTCAGTTTAGTACAAACTGACTTATATATTATATAACAGTTTTTAAAGCATGTACGTGCCATGACTCACAATAACTTAGCTGATGGGTTCTAATTCATTAAATTACCTCAGTTTCATCGTGGTTGTGGTGTGCCAGCCCTGAGGTTTTTATCAGGCACATTAAACATTTACCCATGGAGTGGGATCTATGCCAATACATTCTTGAAGAATCAGAATTAAGTACCTGTTTCTTTTGCTATGCTTTGGATTTTCACAGCAACTGTTGGTCACAACTAGACATTGCATGTACATTGATAACACATGGATGTCTGATGGAGTTTATTTGTGTATAATTCAGTGGATTATATTGCCAACTCTTAGGGTTTTTATTCTTCCTTAAATGTGGAAATCTATTTAAATACAGTGACAGCCTGGAAGCTGCCCCTTCACTGCAGTCTTTTACTTAATCTTTCCTTTTCAGTGATACAAGACTTTTCTTAGTACGCCCAAGAAGTTCCCCAAAAGCACTGCTGTTATTTATATCTCTTAAATAGGGAAATGTTAAAGTTTTGATCCTGCACAGTTGGAAATGTATGCTCTGCAATTTAGGGGGACAAAATAAACTGGAAATATTTGTGTCAGTTCAGAATAAATTTCACAGTTGCATATAGAGCTCTGATGTTCTGTTTCTTTTTTTTCATTTATATATCATTAGATGTGTAAATGCAAAGACTGCTTAAGGTAGCAGTTTCTCAAAGATGAGAATTATGATGTGATCCTTCTGGTTTTATGTTTTCCCTAGCCCTGAAAAGAATAATAAGTAACATAAAATAAAATTTCTTGTTGCAGCCTTTATCCTCATCTCTACTCAAGAGCATACATTAACTTTAGAAATCCTGAGGACATCCTTCTTTTTAGAGATCGTTTTGATGGCTATATCTTCATTGATAATAAAGGTTGGATTATTTGTAAGATATTAAATGTGTATGTATACATATATCAGTTTAGACCATCAATTTGCTCTCTTTTTCCTAGTTAGGCCATTATTTCATCACTACGCAGTTAGTTACATAAAAATATGTTAACATTTATCACTTAAAATATAATAAAGTGCAAAGTATATTTGTCCATGCAGTTTTGCTTGTCTATGTGGTGTGCATGCTTTATGTGCATTCTTGTACTTTAGGCAATGCACTATCAAGATCATATTAAGAAAATTACCTTATGCAAGCTTCACAATTCATTACAATAGTAACTGAACACATTGTGAGCACGGATTTTTTTACATCTTCAGCGTTTCTGAGCTAAAGTTCTGCCACTTACTCCTGTTTGGAACAAGCAAAAGGAAACCTTCAACATTTTGGTTGCCCACTTTTAAGACATGTAGAGGTTGAATTTTTAGGGCTTTTGCAGACATCTTGAGTTGAATTCTGAGAACAAGAATGGCAAAATTTATTGCCCGTTTTAAAATGTTCAGTCTGCAAATGTTTGCCCAACAGTAAAGAAAAAGTCTGTAATGTAGATATGGATAAATCCAGATCTTCTGCAGGAGTATGAAACTGCCATCAATAAGAAGTGGTTTAGCAGAATTTTAGCAGTTCCTTGCCTCATTCAGACATAGCTTCTCTAAAAAATTGCATAGGTTATGTAAAATAGACATAGATTTGTGGCTCTCTTGTACAGACATTTTCTAATCCATATACACAGTGTTGCAGAGGTCCTGTGAAAAGTAGTCCTGCCCACTTTTACTAGAAACTGATCCCTAAAGAGGCTGTCAAACTAATGAATTCCTCTTCAGCATTTCCTACCTGAGATGTTTTATTTACCTCTAATATCCCTCAGATTTAGATGGTTTTTGTAGAGATGAACAACACGTTCCTAGAAGTGTGCATTTCCCAGATTTAAAATTCTGTGTGTTTTAAGATTTAAAACTAGAAAGAAGTTTTTTTTAATGTTTATCCTAAGACTTTGCCTAAATTCAGCAGTAGCATGCGGGACTGAAGCCAGAATACTGTGCAAAACTGAGCTTGGACACAGTTGGCCAGTTTGACATGATTGCTTGTACAATTAAAGAGCACAAGGTTTGATCAGAAGTGCTCTCTGCTGAGGCTTGTGGCAGCGTTGCATTATGAGGCTAAACTGAAACAAGGATTAGCAGGTTCAATAAGGTTAACAAATGTTCTAGCAGACTGAAGACAAGTTTTCTTTGAACTTGAGCAAAGTGTAATCTTGAACCTGCTGCAAGTGGAAACCAAGTGCAATTCAAAACCCACGCACGGTTCTGCCTCCAGTGCACAGAAGAAGCCAACTCAAAGCAAAGAATCCCTGCCAGTAAAAACACAGGCAGGAGTCGCACAGTCCATCGTAAACAGAGAAGTTACACACAATTGTGTGTGCTGAGTTTTACAGTTGTGGTTCTGAAAGGAGATGCTTTGTTGTTTTATTGCATATTACCTGGCATTTACTTATTTTTTAGGCTTTTAGGCAACAAAGCCTTAGAAAAGCAACTCAACAGTTCCAGATTGATTTCACAATAGCACTTAATCACTTGTCAGACTGAGATTTTGTGACAGATTTTTCTAACCAATTTCTGTGAATAATTAAAAGGGATCTATAAATAACATTGCAAAAAATTTATTTTGCAACAGTATTCATCCTCATTTTCAGTCTTATCACCATATCCAAATAAAAGATCTTTTAAAAAAATTTTAAATACCTCTACATGTAACTTTTTATTAGAAGTTTAGGATTGAGTTGTAGAAACATTTATTTTTGTTTTCACATAAGATTTCCCAACACATGTTCAAGAGTTCAGAAGATCTTACTTGAAAGTAGGGAATGTTTCTCCCCCTCAAAAAAATTAAGGATTGATTTCTTTTAAGGTTTGGAATATCCTGCAGTGGTTGAATTTGCTCCATTCCAGAAGATTTCAAAAAAGAAACTGAAGAAGAAAGATGCCAAAGCTGGGAGCATTGAAGATGGTAAGCATCTTTTCTTGACATCACAGTGGGAAATTTCTGTTAGGTATTACAAAGTGTTAACATAACTCTTTTTCTTCACAGATCCAGAATATAGGAAATTTTTAGAGAATTATTGTGCTGATGAAGACAAGATCTGTGCCAATCCTGAGATTCTTTTGGGAGAGATTGAGGCCAAAACAAGGGAACTCATTGGTCTGTTTTCTTGATTTTTCTTATTATTGAGAATATTCAATATCTTACTTTTTTATCTTTATGATGCTAGCTGCAAGAGCTGACCTGTTCAGTCCAGCAGATTTATATTACTAGTTAAATATTTGTTTTCTAGGCAAGTAGTAGCAGTAAACCTTAAAGTCTCTATGCATGAAATCACTTGGTTTCACTTCAACTTTTGCATGAACACACACTGGCTTCAGAAATAGGTCCTTAGTGCTTCTGAATGCTTACAGATGTATTAGTAGATGGAAGATTTATTTTTAAAATACGAAATAGCTGAATACTTAACCATTGATCCCTGATACAAGCTGTTTTTATTATGAAACATGAAATGATCTCTCTCTGTTCTCATGGCCAAGATTCTGGAAAAGCTCTGAAAGTAAGGCAACACCTTGTTTTCTGTATGCATGCAGCATGGCTTCCACAGTCCTGGGGGGAATTTTAAATAAGGTGAGCACTGATATCTTCAGTGCTAGTATGCAGTTTTAAATCAGAGGAAATCAAACTAGTTGTTTTATTTTCCCTGCCATTCAAAGCTGTGGCCATTGCTATCAATACAAAACCAAAGATTTCTTCAGCAGGTAGCATGTTTATAACAAAATTATGTAAGGGTTTAGCTGTGTGTCCAGTTTCAAAGGTGTTACTCCTGCTGATGTCAATGAAGGATGTGCCCAAGACTTTGCTGGCAGAATTGAGCCTCACATGCTCAGAATTTCTCCATGTAAAGTTACTACAAACCAACATGTTTTATGCATCATGCCAGATGTGTTGACTGATCAGTTTCCACATGACAGAGAGATATGAAAGAGATTTTCTCTGTAGCAAGATGAAGATAAGCAATTTCTTCTGGTTTGTTTGTAGACAGCAAGATAAAACGTAAAGTTTTGCTCTTCATTTAGTAATTTTTTTTTTAAAGATTCTTAAACATTTTAGGAAAATGCTCTTAGGTTTGTATTTGCAGTAAGGCACATAAATAAGATGGGTAAGATTCAAGTTTGATAAACATTTTTTTTCCCCCCTTTGTCTTTTGGTAGTTCTCATCACATACTGCTTCTCTCCCTTGAACTTCAAGTTATAATTTCTCATTAAACCTCTTGCACTACAGTCTTAGTCATTACTAGGGTCAAGTTCTGAACTCTCAGTGCAGCCAATCCTTTCCCCAGACCTTCCAGTTACAATCTGTGATCTCTTTCAGCATGTAAAGGTGCCCAGAGGCAGCCACTGCTCAGGCAGGGGAACTTAGGGAGCAGGAGAGAGAGGCAAAACTCAGATCTGAGGAACTGGAAGGGGGCTCTGGGGACCTAAAACTTGTCAAAAATGATGGGCAGGTGGGGAGGATGGGGAGGCATGGAAAATCTAGGAACAGAGGGAGAAAAATATTAAATCAACAATCTTTATTGGTTGTTGAT
This sequence comes from Passer montanus, assembly GCF_014805655.1. NCBI lineage: Eukaryota > Metazoa > Chordata > Aves > Passeriformes > Passeridae > Passer > Passer montanus. The sequence goes on from NW_024367707.1 coordinate 17,031,026, forward strand.
TCCTACCACTGATACTTGCTAAAAAGAAACAGTGAATCCTATCAGCCTTCCCATTCATAACTGTGTAGCAAAATTTTGTTATTAATGAATGTGTTGCCCCCAGCATAATCCAACTTTCAATGCAAAAACATTTAAATATTTTTGGTGCAGCAGCGGCGACTGACTTCCTCTAAATGTAGATTAATTTAATATGAATTGTGTCTAGATTTTGGCCATGTCATTTCAAATTTGTTGAAGACTTTTCTAACTTTTTTTCTTTCTTTTCTTTCAAATTTTGTCATATATTTCAATAGGGAATGTTTTTCTGTGGTGTGAGGGAGAATCCAATACACAACTGTAGAGCAATTTCAAGTAATAAACATTTTCTGTTCTGGGATATCTAAAACTGACAAAATTTGTTGTAACTACTCACAGCTGTAAGTACAGGCTGAATTGAAGTCTGAATTCAGTACTGACAGTCATGAATAAAGAATTTGATAAGGAGCATGATAAAGAATTTGATGATGTTCTCCAAGTTTTTGTAGAATTTGGGGATGGTTCAGGCAGGTGACTTGATTTCAGAGCATGGAGATAGCTCTGTAATAAAAGAATGGCTGTGTGATCCAGTAGATGAGACCTTTTATTAGCAATTTTGGAAGCCACAGTTTTAATGGATATGCTAATACTTTGCTGTGTAACCTGAAACAAACTGCTTATCTGTTATTCCTCCTGTTTTCCCGTGGAAAGGTGAATACTAAATGTCAGGTAAATCAAAATGTTATACGAGACTGAAAATGTTTCCTTCATTATGTACTTTGAAAACCAGGATTGAAATGTGCTATGTGAGATTACAGTAATGTGGGCTGTATATGAATGACAATATAGCTAGGTTTTGATGTACAGAAGTAAAATGTAGGAATAGATTCTGAACACATTTCTTTCTTTCTTTTGGTAAAATAACCATTCAGTGAGCAAAAGAGAAAAGCCATTCTCTTGAACTGAAAGGATATGATATTTAATTAAATATCAAATAATCGTGCAACATATTTCTGTTGCTTCTAATGCTAACAGCAAAAAAGTAATTAAGTGTTTCTAAAGCAGAACGATGGGAATGCCTTCAAAAATACATGAGACAAATAGGTTTATCAATGACTTAGCTCCCTTTCAGATAAAGCTAGAAAAAGGGGGTTAATACTAAAGCAAAGAAATGAGTACATTTTAGGAGTTGAACACTATATCACAAATTTTTTGTGTTTTAGCTAGAAGAACAACACCCCTTTTGGAATATATTAAAAATAGAAAATTAGAAAAGCAGGTACGTTCAGACTTTTGCCTGAAGTTCCACCTTTATGTTTCATATGGTTTTCTGTTGGACAATTTACAATTAATCATTATTGAACTCTTCAGAGAATACGAGAAGAGAAAAGAGAAGAACGAAGGCGGAGAGAATTGGAGAAGAAACGTTTGCGGGAGGAAGAGAAAAGGAAGCGCAGAGAAGAAGAAAGACGTAAAAGAAAAGAAGTGGAGAAGCAAAAGAAGATTTCTGAAAAAGAAATAAGGATCAAGGTAACTGAGATCAGTGAAAAAAATTATTCTTCTTTTGAAGTTATCTAGAAGTTCTTTGGTATCTCAGTGTTTGTTCAGTGTACAACAGCACAGTGTGGAGACACCAAACCAGTTTTGACTGGAAGGGAAAGCAGTGTAGGGCTTTGACAAAGTGTTGTTTGAAGTGTGACTGATGGCCTTACTTACCATGGTGTGCTGCTGCAGTTAGAGCAGGTAACTCAGACACCTTCAGACAACTCTGCTGCATTCTGTGCCAGCATTACCTGACAGAACCAAATTGTTCTGTGCCAGCCTGCTGGAAGATTATTGTGTGTTTGATCCCCATATGTGCCATTCACTTAAGAGCTGGACTGGATGATCCTTGTGGGTCTCTTCTAACTCAGAATATTCTGTGATTGTGTGTTTCTGTGAAACATAGCTCTAACACTTTCTGTCATGCAAATCTTCAGTTGGCCATGTATGCAGAGACACATATTTCTGTTTATGCTCAGAACTGATGTATTTTAATTGTATGGTAATTTCAGGTTGCACTGCCTTTCAGCAATCTGAACGGATTTTAATGCCATCACTTAAGAGGGTGTATCTTGTGCTATGAAGTCAGGCCATATAAAACCATGTTATTTCTGTAAGATTACATAGATAAAACTGTTCATCTGAACCAAATTTTTTGTTATTGGAAAGGCTTTATGGGCTGCTGTGAAGATGACATTTGGTATAAAAATCTGTAGCATAAAGCAAGAACACAGAGACTTGACTCAGATTTAGTGGTGGTGAGAAGCCACAGAACTGTGGACATCTTTCCTCATTTGTTCTTGGAAAACAGTTTACTTCACCTAAAAGTATAAAAATAGCAAATTCTGAAGCTGAATTACATGTTTTTCATATCTGGGCATTAAAAAAAAATACTCTAGAAGTTCATAAGAAAAGGGACTTAATCCTTAAAATATATTACCTAAAAATGCTTGTCCAAAAAGCCCCAGTATTCATGACGTATCTGTGGTGATATGACCCTGAAAGCTATTTCTGTCTCTGAAAGAAAAGGAAAATATTACCTGAGACAAACGTTATAGAAGTTTCAAATATTGGAGTAGATTAACCTGTACTCATTTCAGAAACAAAATGGTGGAATGGAAAGACTGAGGTGTTCTGCCTAGAATTGATATGGTAGGGTAATAATTTGAGACAGTTGGTCCTTCTATAAAGATTATGCCTGTAATACTATACTCTGCTGAAACCCTGTATGGGTTGCTATGAAAGGAACAGACTTCTTGAAAATCCTAATCTTCAAGGTGAAAATGTAATGACTTCTCTTCTGCTAATATCACAAGTTTTTCCTCATCTGTATTTTTGTCAGGATGTATTAAGCACCTACTTCTACATGCTTGTCTATCCCAATTCATGTGACTCACATTTTATACATAATATTTCAAGGAGTGAAGTATTAATCCCTCTCTCTTTGTAGTATTGTAGAAGTTCTACTTCTTATTTTATGGGCAATGACATTGAGCTCTGTTACATGATTTCTAAGAAACCATAGACCATAATAATGTCTTTATATTTATAACTCAGGAGAAAAGAGTAGGTAAGTGCTCTGGGAAGAATAGGTAAGTGCTTTCTTCAGTATTCTCCACATATTTGAGTGTGCAGTTGAATGCCTGTTAATGACCATCACTCCTTAGCAAATGTAAACCACCCTTTAAAAATAACTTTAAATTTCATACTTGGTAAAATACATTCCTAGCATGTAAATAAGGTATCTCCAGTCTTAGCAGGTTACTTAGTGATATATTTAGTACTTGTTAAAATGTCTGTACAGTAGAGAAGAATAATTTTGCATCACAATATAAACAATTATCTCTTAGCTTCTCAAGAAGCCTGAAAAAGGAGATGAACTGGCCAGTGAAAAGCACAAAGAAAAAGGTGAAGAAGCTGACATTGAGGAAAATAAATGGGATAAATCACCTGGATCTGGGAGTATAAAATCCAAATCTTTGGAGAGTTCACTAAAAGAAATTAAGGAAAAGTAAGTAATATTTATCTTTTAGTCTTTAATTTAGATCTTAAATGCTTTCATCACAAGGCTTAAATATAAGTGGTGCATTGACAAGATGTTCTGTTGCCAAAGAGCCAATTTCATTCTGTGTGTGAACAAATCTCTTCCTGTTGTTTTGGTACAAGGTGTTTCGTAAAAATTTACTGACCTGATGGCAGTATTAGTGGATGCAATTTGTTGTTGGTGAAATGCTATGAAATCCCTGATTGGAAGGATTTCTGCATGAAAATTCAAGTCATTCAAGTAGTTTTGATTGTTGTTATTTCACCTGTTCCCCATCAAGAGCTCAGGTAAGGCTTTCCTTCCATTAATCATGTCAAAGACTAAATTGTCCACAATGCCATATTTTTCCTTCACGTGTGGGTTGGCTGCAATAAACCTATAAATGTTTAGGTAAGTGGGACAATGGCAAAATAGTGAAGCTGTGAATGAAAGCCTTATGATAGATACAAGCAGTAGGTTGTCTCTATCTCCTGCTGCCTTTTGTGTTACCTTTGCAATGGTAGGAACAAAAGGCATAGCTCAGTTCTATTACTGCTGTAGCCTGGAAATGACTCATCTTACAAGTGTTTTCAGCAGTTGGTTCTCTTTCTTGTCCTTTGGCACATGAGTCCCTTTGCAAGCAGGATCTACCCATAAGATATGCAAGATAAATAATGAAGAAAAATATGTGTGTTCTGAATGTTCCTGAAAAATTCCATGTCCTGAAACTCTGAAATTGAAAATATTCAGCAACTTCTTTATTGATGGTTTTCAAGAAAGGAAACAGAACAGGCTCAACAGAAACACTTGCAGGGGCAAATCAGTTGTTTGCTACTTACAGAATGTTTCAGGTTAGAATGGACCTTTAAGATCATCAAGTCCAACTGTTAACCCAGCACTGCCAAACTGCCATTATACACTGTGTCCTTAAGTGCCATGTCTACATGTCTTTTAAGTACCTCCAGGGATGCTGATCCCACTACTTCCCTGGCCTTTTATGAATTAAACTTTTGGTGGTGCCATGTAACACCATTGTTTGCTATTGATGAAGAAAGTTTAATTAGACATTAATGTAGATTTTGCTCATGTAAAACAGAATTCATTTGGCTGCACAGGTACAATAAGCATTACCTTGTGTTTCAAAGTGCTGTTTTCATCTTGATTTTTAGTGGGTAGGTAGCAAGATATGAACTATTTCAGCTGGATTGAGATTTAGAGTTGAAACTACTTTGTCACTGACCCAGAAATTGGTAATAAGCTGTAACTGCCAACTCTACCTGCAGGAGACTGAACTTCCTGTTTGAAACCATGTCAAAGGCTTGGTAGCAATAACTTCCTACCACAAATCAAAATCTCAGTAGGTGCATAAGTTACATGGTCAAATACGGATTTGAAACTGCATCAAACAGAAGTGCTTCCATTCCCTTTACTTCTATTCATTTCTGTTTTCTCGGACTGTGTAACTTTGTCCTCTACCTATACTCTGAAATTGCTTACCCTTCCATTTCCACTCTTGCCTGCCTGTTCATTATGACTGAATTTTAGGAATCTACTTTAACCAGTCTTGGAACAGGAGTTTGTATCCCTGTCACCTGCCTGCCTTCAGACAGAGCACTTCCACCCCAACAGTAATAGACAAGGGAAGAGACAAGTATCAGGCAATACTGCAGCAACAAATTGAGGGGATCTTTCTGGCTTTTTGGAAGGTCTTGCCCTGATCCTTGCTAGGACTTGGAGTTAGGTTCTGGAATAGCTAATATAGTATTATATGTAAATATATCCATGCTACAGGTACAGGGTCTGTGTACCTGTGGTTGGTTCAGGTGTCTGTGACAGCTGGGACAGATGTTGCCTCCACGTGGTGAATGTGTTATGCTGAATAACTTAACTTCTCATTCAGGTTCTGCTCTGAGTTTCAGCTCGTGACAGCTGGGACAGATGTTGCCTCCACGTGGTGAATGTGTTATGCTGACACACGATCAGTCTTGCAAAATGCTGAATAACTTCTCATTCAGGTTCTGCTCTGATTTTCAGCTTTTCCTGAGATGGAGACCCTCTTTTGGCAGGCCCACTAATGCCCAAGTTCATGAAAGATGCTACCAATTTTCACATTTCTGTTATATGAAAAAGAAAAGTTTTATATATATAGATACATTTTTATTTGTATTAAATAATTCCAAATGATTCACTATTTGATCACCACCAAAAAATCTCCATCCTCTCTGATTCTAAGTAACTAACATACATTCTATGTTAGTTATTATGAGACTAACGTAAGTAACTTGCTGTTTCAATTTTAAGTATTTATACATATGTAATGAAAAGAAACTGCCTGTATTTGTTCCTTTTGAAGTTCAATCTATTTTGTGATCTTCATTATTTGCAGTCTTGCCATATGAGAGAAGCACCCATTTGCTGAACTGGAACAATGAAGTGAATAAGAGCTGAGAATTTTATCACACAGGCAGCAAAATATTGCCAATTGTCTTTATAATATAAACCTTTACAGCATAGCAGAAATTAAGTATCATGTTGTGGTAAGGTAATGATCTTTGTCGAAATAAAATATGAAAAGGCAGGCTAGATTATTTTGAGGCATAATAAACAAAAGCCTGGAACATAAGTATTTATTTTCACAAAAGTCCTCTGCAAGTTATGATATCAGTAAATAATTTTTGTTATGCAGAGACATGAAATTCACAAATTGATACGTGATACCTGCACAATTCCTTCAGATCATGAATGTTCCTGTTCAAAGGAATACTTCCATGCATGACTCGCCTCAGTGTCAGAGTACAAGAGCTAATAGTGCAGCATATGTGTTTATATGAAGGGTATTGGGGAACTCTTGAGAGGATTTCAAAGAGGGCTAGAAGGTGAAGAATGGGCCTTCCTCAACAGTTGCACAAAAGCTTGGTAAAGCTTTGTATGCAATTCTGAACCAAATGCATGGGTGGACATACATGGGTGAGACATTCAGCATTTAACCCTTTGTGATGAGAAGAAAACAACCTTGCTATATAATTTATCTACACACTTTTGAAGTCAAAGGAAGGGTTTGACTTGTATCTTTCTGTAGCTCCTTTTTACTGTTAATTGTTTGGATTTTCTTTCTTTTCATACATACTCATAGGCCACAAAATGATAGTGACAAAGAGCAAAGAGATTTGGAGAGAAGATTTCGAGAAAAAGAACCTGAAAGACAAAGGTATCGATTGGATGATGGCAGAAAGCATAGAACTCACTATGAGTTTGACAAGTTTATGAGAAGGAATGAAGAAGAGCTGAAATGGGGGAAAGGATACAACCAAGACAGAGGGAAGAAAGGGAACTACAACTACAGCTTCACTGTGGAGGCAGTAGACAAACTGGGTAAAGAGGACAAGTGTGATGACATGGCATCCAAAAAGGAGCGCATAAGAAATAAGGTTCTTTTATTCATTTAGGATAATCTTTCATTAGTTAATATGGTTCAAGATCACAGGTTTTAACTTCTGCAAATTCAGCATAAAGATGCTTTTTCAAAAGAATTCCTTATCTCATTTTCAGTAAAACCCAGATTTCTTTCTGGATTGTTGTCAAAGGACAACAGCAGTTAAAAGAAGTTAAGGTTACAGGCTCATTCATATTCACAATATATAGAAGACTTTCTGTCTTCATTTCATCCCTGTCATTTGAAGAATACTATTCTTGGAAGCCTTACATTTTATAAGTATATTAAAAATCGTTACACTTCTGGTGTGTAATGGAATTTAAAAACAGTGGCATGTTAGTCTTTTGAAAACGTACTTCCATTACTCTCATAAAGTAATTATGTTATGGATTTGCCAGGCATTGCTTGGTAGAGCAACAATAAGGACTTAAATAAATAGCTAATTCAGAGAGCATGAATGTATGGATTCTTAAGTATTGCATACCTGCTAGTATGAAAAGGCTGTCATTTCATCAGGATAAATTTATCCTGATAGCTGTTGTCAGGGGAAGAGCAGATGCAAAACCAGTGTGAGCAGAGCCTGTATCAGGGTGTGTAGTAGTCCCTTATTGTCTCCCAGAGATATGGGTATAATTTTTTTTGGGCTGGCTGATTTCACGCATGTGCCAGTCTTTTCAGGATGTGTCTCTCCTTGTCAGCCCCCCTCTCTCTCTCTTGATCCTAGATTTTTCTCAAAAGATGACCAAAACACTGTTAGCATAGAAATTTATTCTGCATGTGAAACTCTTCTTTCAAAGCAAGTGACTGATCTGTACTGTGGGCTAAGGCTGACAAGAGTAAACTGGTCGCATGCAGAGTGAGTCTGCATGGGGTGTGCAGGGAAAAAGTTCAGGTGGACTCACTGTGCATGTCAAGGAAGTCATCTTGTGCCAACACAGAAAGCCTGGTGTGCCCTGAGGTTTTTTTTATGCAGAGGTCAGCTGGGCAGGATGGCTAAGATTTATCTGCATTTACACATTAGCCACTTTCTGCATCAGTGGCTCTACATTTTTCTGTAGAACAGTCAGAAAAATGGCTGGTTCAGAAACAGGAAGATTGGAAAAATATTTTTTTCTTATTCTTGCCATGCTCTTCTTGAAATCTGTCAAAATGATCTCCAGCCTTGGAATTGGATGGTGGGTCTTGGGCCCTTTTGGCAAGTTTTAAGAAGCTTCCTGCTTTTTATTTCTTTGCATCACACTTCTGGTACCTTGCTGAGTCCCTGGATTAGTCCATACTTAGGACTAAAATACTAGATTTGTTCCCTAAAAAAATAAGCACCATCAGTAAGGTATTTTGCAGTGTGGTGACTTTTTTCCTTAGGGGCTCAGTTTTACAACTTAGGTATAGCATTGACAATGCCAACACAAATTTTAATCAGAGATAGAACCTCTTTCTGAAGTTTGCAGGAATTAATTAGAAAATGGGAAATTTCCAGTGTAAGTAATGTGATAGCTTTTATACAAACCACAGGCTACAGAGGCTGTGGCAGGAAAAGTCATGTGGACCCTTTATCATAAACTTTTTAAAGGGCACTGCTTGAGGATCTACTTTTATGCAGCTGTTTGGGATATGGAAGAGTGTGTTATGCATTTCATACCACACTGCAAAGCACTAACTAGAATGATCTAGTCATAAGGCTCAGTAGTGAATCTTGACATCTGGTCTAAAGAGAAGGAGAAAAAAAGTGGGTGAAAAAAAGATGGAAGAAAAAGAAAAGGGGAAATGCACATTGGGAATAAGAAAAAAGAATGAAAGAACAAAAATCCCGAATTACTTCAAAGTTACTTATTATTACTTATTACATTACTTACTTCATTATGAAGGAATTGAAAATTGGTATAGTTTGATGTAGGACAGTTTCTGTGCCCTGTTACTGTCTTTAAGTAAGGCTGCTGGCTGTTTGCTGAACTTAACACAGGACTCATCAAAAAGCTCAGGTATTGGTGAGCTTTTGGTTGCTTCACAACATTATTTGAAAGTAGAATACCCTTACCAGGAAGAGACTTCTTAAGCAGAGTTTCTAACTGGTGTGTTTTACTAATGAAATTTCAAAAATAAAGAGTGCTCTGAAAAGCATCACCATTCTCAGGTTTCAGGTGTCTTTTCCATGTAAACTGGTTCCTTCTTCCATTTTCTCAAGATGAGAGCAGCGTGTGTATGATTGGGTCACTCATACAGCCTGCACATGCTCAACTTGTACTTACTTTGTTTATTATCAGTGCGTAGATTCCCTTGCTCTCATACTCAGTATGGAAGGCAAGATGAAGTGGAGGAAAAACTGGGCAATTTTATTTTGATGTGTATAATTCAAATGTGCATTGCATGTTTAAATTCTGGTAAGGATTGGGTAATGATTGGTGATGAGTTGAGGATAATTTTCTAGCTGCTACCTGCTGTCCTGTTCTCTAGTATGTCTTGGATTTTTATGCTTATATATAATATTTGACATTTCATCTGCAGAGTTGCAATGCACAGGCTATTGTTCTTCTCAGCTGATGTTAGTGAAGGTAGCAACATTTCTTTTTTTTTACTTGTAAATAGCATGTTTGATAATTGTCTACAGTATTTCTCCTTGTTTGTGTCAAATGTATCATAGAATCTTTAATTTTTAAAGCGTTTTTCATTTTTTTCAAAATGTTTGGCTCCCAAGAATAGTGTTATAAACAACGCATATTGAATACTAGATACTGAATACCCAGTCAATTTTCATTACATGCCATTTTTTTCCTGGTTCTTATAAAATGTAAAGTAATTTAACATAAAATCTACTTTGTTCATAAAGATTCAAAACTTTAAAATTCCACATATGTGTCCCACATGGGTTTCCCAGAGCATTAACCATTATCTCCTTCCCTCTAGGATCGTCCAGCCATGCAGTTGTACCAGCCAGGAGCTCGCATCCGAACACATATGGGACCTACAAGCAAAACCTATGACTGCAGTGGGAAATCCTTTGAAGATGCTCTTGATAAAAAGTATGAGGCAGATAATTCAGCTGGAGCTGGTTCTGAAAAGACTGAAGAAGCAGAATAAAACAGTCTGGGGGAAAAGTCTTGTGAAAAGGAATGAATTTAAGATTCAGCATCATCACACAAATCCATTGGGCTGTTTCAGAATTCCACAGGCAATTGCATCACAAAATAATAAAAGCTCTGTCTCTTACTTTCTATAAAATAAAGGGAAGAGTGACTGGAGATATATAAAATATCTTACAGCAAAGTAATATTGTTGCTTTTTTACAAAAAGCGGCTCAAGCACTCTTTGCCTAATTTAAAAGCAGTTCAAATATTTTATTAGATTTACTTTGAAATAGAAGGCCCTCTAACAATTTTAAGGGAATATTTATATAAGACTTTAGAGAAGCTATGTCAACTTCTTGAGTCTAAAAGAATGAAACGTAAATTTGCATCAGTTTGAAATCTGGCATTTTTCATGTATTTGGTGCATGACATGAGGGTCCACAGGACCCTCAAAAGGCAAATTCCTTTTGAGGAAAAGGAAGAGGCAGGGGCGGGGGCTGCTGTAGGGTGTTGTAGATGGACTCAGTGGGACCAGCCCTGGGACGAAGCTCTGGAGTGGTGTTTACAGGATGAGGCCCACAGTTTGCACAGTTGTGAGGAATGTCCAGTGGTATCTGTACCTCATGGTGTTTACATTGGTTTTCAATTAACTGTAGTGTCAGATAAGTGTTAGTAAAGCTACAAGTATGTTGTTGGAGAGTTTGTCATTTTCTGAGCCACTTTTGCCTTTTATGTTTTAATAGATTCCTTGTGCTTAAAACAGAAGACAGCTAATGCAAACATCAGCACATTAACAATAAATCTGGTTTTAATTAATTAACTGGTTTTTATCGTTCTGACACTGACTTTTGGACAAAAAAAGTGGTTGTACAGTGATGACTTTTTATATGCTAATGTTTCATATAAGTTGCAGTAACAGGATTTAGAAAATGTAAAATACATGCATTCTGCAGTTTTATTTGTTAAAAAATTAAACACACATGAATGTCAATTGCAAACTACCATTTTGTAAGATCCAGGCCAAATTCTGCCCTCTAAGGCAGGCACATATACATGTGTATGTGTGGGGGTGTGTGTGTCTTCTGTTGGTTTCAATGATAGACGTGTGTTTATGAAAGGGCAGGATATGTTCATTTTTCTTTCATGGCTGAAAATTTCTCAGTTGTCTAAAACAGACCTGCTTTGTCATTGAAGTTAAATAGTAAGATATTATTTTTACATCCTCTCTGAACATTTTATTATTAAGTATAACATCTAATTGTCCTAGACTGAAAATTATTTATTGTATTTTACCAGATATTAAGCATTAAATAGAATAAAAGCAAAAAAGATTTTGACTATGATTTTGAGATGTGATACTGTGCTATTTTTTCATCTATTACTTGAGAAAAAAAATGAGTAAGATGCTGTTATACTGCTTTGCATGCCTCAGAAGCAGATAAAAATACAGTTGAGAAGAATTTTAGTATCAGGCTACATAAGTCAGCTGCCAACTAAAATTACTTTAAGATTAAGTAAAACTGCTGCTAGAGAATCATCTGGGTTTAGCTCCATCTAAAGTTTATCGCATTTGCCAAGTTTATCCTGACTGCAGGAGAAAGGATTTTGTCGTGGTGTCCTGGCTGAGCCCTGGGAGGGCAGGCTTTCCCCTCAGTGATAAATCACGTCTTGAGCCAAGAAAACTTGTGAGGGAAATTCTGCCTAGAGCTGGGCACAGCTGGGATCTTCACCAGATGAGGGTCTGCTCAAAAGCATTTCCCACCTTTTTTTGATGCCCTGTGGTTGCTGGAGCAGGGGGTGTATTTCACTTGTGAGAGGGACTGGCAGGACACAGAGGAGCTGTGATTTTGCACATGCTCACAACTCAAGTTTGATATCTTTTGGCTTTCGGGCTTCTTCTCCACTTGCACCTGAGTTCCTTGGTTATAAGCACCTCTTGATAGTATTATAGAGAACTAACTAAACACAGGAATTTTGCAGTATTTTTCCATTTGGGTCTTCTTACTCAAACCTCATTTCAATAAAAACTGTCAGTGCTTAAACACTTGTGTCCATCGGATCAAGCTGGAGATTCAGGTCAAGACAGAAATTTCTGCAGCATTTTGGCAACTTTTTGTGTTCTTTGTGTGCTCCTGCCCAAAGAGAACCATTCCTTTGACTTAGGTATTCACATGGAAGGAATATTCAGGACATCCAAATTTGGATGTAGAGAGTGCAGTAGTCAACATCTGCACACAGCTGCAACCTGAGCTTCATCCCAAGCTGCCTGATGGCTTGGCAGTGCCCCTCTAGGAGCCCTTGGGACAGCCTCTCTTATACAGCAGGTACTGGTATCTATTCTTGCCGCATCTGAGAGGGGCAGTAGGAAGCACTGGCCACCATCAGCAGGATCTGAGCATTGCTATGGCCAACTACACCTGCCACAAGTAGCTCAGGAGAGACAGGAGCAGCACAGCAGCCCCAGGAGCACCAGGAGCCCAGGGTGCATGGGAATGCTGCCCGCAGGCTCTCTGCTACAGTGTGACCCTTCCTAAAACAGAGGAAACACCGTCACTAAGCTTCCCCTCTCTGCACTTGTGGTCATCTTGGGCAGTGCCAGCAGGACAGCCTGTGCCTGTGGAAACAGGAATCAGGTTTGGGATGGGAGCTTGTGCAGCCATTATCTGCAGAGAAGACTGCCTGCTGGAATTGAGCATGTACCTCATAGGAATGCTGCAAAGTACAATGGGTAAAGCAGGAAAATGCATTTCCAAGTCCCTTCTCCAGTGTTGCCTGCACAGGAATGCAGCAGGGCCTGAGCTTGCTTCCCTTGCTGGAGGAGCTGCCACCTGCTCTGTGCTCACTTGTTCTTTTATGCTTCTCCCTATGACATCAAATAAATGCAGGCTTGCTGCCTGCCTTTGTGCAAACTCATCGTGGCGTGAGAGCTTCATTGCCACAATAGTAACTTTGTTTTGCAAATTCAGCTTAGCTGAAAGTAGAGAAGCATCCCCACAGAATGGGAATTGTGTCTGGTTACATCACAGATGACTTCAGTGCCATCTGTTTTCTTGCTTTTCAAATATAATGTTCTACATATAGAGAGCTTCACCAAATTTCTGTTGCCTGGTTTCTCATTGAATTCCAAGGTCATTGACATTTAGCAAGATGGAAATCACTCTGTCTGTCAAATGGAGATTGGGCTCCATTCTATCGTGATCTATTGTGTTACTGGAAACTGATGTGGAATGTAAATATTGAGTAAAAATCCCTGCATTTGTGCTTGTTGCAGCCTTAAAGAGAAGCTTATTCAACTCCAAACACTGTACTGACAATTTCACATTCAGTTTATAAATACATTCTGTTGCTTCTTTTAATTTAAAACCAAATGGCTCAAAGTTGTTTTTGAAGAGTCTTTGGAGGTCCATTCATGGTTAAGCCAACACTCCTCTTCATGCTGAAGGCAGTTTGTCTGCTGGCATTTATTTGCAGTACTACAACTGAGCAGCCCAAACAAAAAGCGTGAAATATGAACATGACAAAACCCACTCACTGGGCACAAAATAATATTGAACATCAGAATAAAATATGCCTAAAAAGGAAAATGGAGTAGTACTTCCCTCCCCAAACTTGATGGAATGTTGAAAATCTGTGGAAAATTACTTGTGAGTTGGTGGTGTTGTTTGAGTATTATATGAGGAGAGGAGAGACTTAAAATTCTCAAGTTACTTATTTATAACTGTTTCATTAGAAAGAAAAAGTATCTGAAACAAATGGGAAGCCAGAATCTTGTCTGATAATTTCTAAGTGCCTTAGAGGCATTCTATCTGTCTTCTGTGCCTCCACTTGAGTTTTTCATTGAAGTTCTTGAAGACTGAAAATGTCATCTTACCAAGTGCTGGTTTCCCTCTTAGCAGTTAAATCCTCTCCCAAACTTCTTCATTGTTACATAGCTAAAAAAAATAATTAAAAATTCCAGATATATTTTGTGATTTACATATCATTAGGCCGTACCTGATCTCCTGAATATGCCCCATTTGCATATCCCATCCACAATTACATAAATACTATCAGAGGCTCATTACTGTCACATAAATACTACAGTATTTTGATTCAAATTGACACAAACACAGAAGACATTGGACTGCAGTGTTCTTTGCTCAATTCCAATTAACAGCCTGGATTATTTTAAAAAAAAAACCAAACAAACAACATTTGTCCAACACACTCCAAAAGGGTAAAGATTAGCAAAAATGGCACATAGACTCATGGCTCATGGTCCATGCAAGATCCATAAATGTCTCCCAGCATATGGAGAAGGCAGGAAACACATGCAGAAATATGCAGAAACATACAAATTATATGCAAAACACGCAGTTATAGGCGATCCCCCCCCCCCCACCTTCTCTTTAAAAATGTTGATATAGTCTAGAATCAAATATGAAGATTCTGCATAGAAGTTGAAAGGGGGTGGGCAGGTGCTGGGTCTTTTAGGGTATTGGTGTTTTAGTTTTTTTTTCTTCTGCCAGGATCTCAATTGCCAACTCTAGTGAACAAATTAGAAAGTAATTCTGGAAGGCTCCAGCTGGCCAGACAGGGGGCTTGGCTTTAGATTGTCCACAGCATGGAGGACTTGGCCTGTTACTAGTGATCTGTGCCCACGTATGTGTGTGTTGTGCTGCTCCCTATATCTGGCTGTGCAGACATGGTTCTGCTGGATGAAACTGAAAGGAAATTCCACCTCACCTTGTTTCTTAAGAATAAACTTGAATATGGACACCAATATATGACATTACCTGTTGGAAGTTCTTGCAGAGTTTTGACAGCTGTTGGAGGACATCAGCATCCAGAAACAAAAGTATGTGTACAATTGTGTTCTCAGGTATTCAGTCAAGAAAATCAGGATATCAAAGGAGAAATGGAAACACTTTCAGGGCTCAATAGGCTCAGTCTTCTTTCCTTCACATTTAACAACATCCTGAAACACAAAGATTAAAGTTGCTTGTATAGTGGAAACTTTTAAATTCCTAAATTAGGGATCAAATAAGGAGGAAAACGTTTGGGAATATGTTACATAAGGTAAAAATGTATCCAGGGGTATTTAGATGTATCTCAAGTGAATTATGAGATGTTCATAGCTACAGTGTTAGGTAACATTTGTTGCTCTATTTGTTACAGTTACTAATGCATAAGAAAAAGGCCATTTCAGGAAGTAATTTAGAGGTCTAAGGGAAGGAATTGAATGAAAAAATAGCTGTCTTGATGATTAAACTCCACACCTTCGAAAGCCTGCTGGCATTTTTACTGAGAGACTTCACAGGTGAATATGGTCATTTTCTACATGTTGCTTATAAAAAAAAAATCTAGAACTGCAAACTATATTCAATTTTTTTTCACAATAATATTAACTGAAAGGAGGGAGACTTATGAAACTTTAGCATGATTTCGTAAATCAAATTAAATCCCTAGATGTAAAGGAAAAAAAAAGTTCTAAACAAAAGTTAGAAAGTTTAACCATACAGTAAAAAAAGTCTATTAAAAAAAGTTATTCACTGTAGTTGCTTGAGATGTGTTCTTTACCTATGCTCTGTAATTGCTAATCCAGCAAAAAAATCTCTGTGGGATTTTTTTACCTCCTTTGAGAAAACTTCTTCACTAGATTGAAAGGCAATCCTCCAAGTACTCCAAATCACTTACAGGTAACAATAGCATGGAAAAAGTTTACTCAGTCTGTCTAAGAAAAAACCTAATAAATGGGGTACACCTGGTTTATCTGGAATTTAATTAAGTGTTTCATTCCATTCTCAGTGGAAATTATTCTATTAACTACAGTAGCTGGAAATTAATTTTAAAACTGTAAGATGAGTGAGAGCACTGGCAAACCAGAAAGATGAAAAGCTCAGGATCAAGTGAAAATGACAGGTTATTAGCTGGCCTTGGGTTGACTTTACAGCTATTTCCATGAATGAACAAGGCAGGATTTTTAGTAATAAAAAACAGACAAAATGCAAGTACAAGGTGGATGAGTAGCAATTATGTTCTTAGCTGAAGACTTGGATGGAAACAACCAGTTGGTTTTTGTTAGTCATGGGAAAACCACACTCCTCAATGGTGAATGTATAACCTGTAGTCAAAGAGATATGAGCCTGGGACATGACTACACAGCAGACCCAGAGGGTATCTAGCTGCAGTGCTAGATTTCTCCATGACATCTAGATGTAGAAAAAAAGAAAGAAATTCCTCGTCAATCAGTAATTATAGTTAATCACTACACTTCTGCTACATTTTCAGAGCATGGGCAGGATTCATTTTGTTGGAAACTTAGATAAGACTGGCGAAAAATACTGCTTCTATCCAAGCAGCCAGGGGAGGTAAGAGATCACTGCTAAATGGTGCCTGTCACAGAGACAGCCCTCTTGGTAAGGAAATGATGCCGAATGTCCAGCCCAAACCTTCCCTGAAAGAGCTCTGAGCCATTCCTACCTATCCTCTCTGTGGGTACCGGGGAGAAAAGCTTAGCATCTTTCCCTCCACCTCCCTGCTCTGGAAGATGTAGAGAGCAATGAGAACGTGTGAGAGACTGAACTATTCAGAGACAGTGACTCAAAACATGGAGAGATGTTTTGTGTGGAGATGCCAGGGTGCTTGGTTGAGATGGAGTTGGTGAACTTTCAGTTGTGCAGTGGCTAAACTTCTGATCTGATAAGACACAGGGTGAAAGATGGGCTGTGAGTGAGGTAAGAGCTGGATCCTGTGGACAGGATTGTGCCCCTTGGCATGTTAAGCTGTGCTTCCTTGCACAAACCACTGGGCTGTGGGGCCCAGTGGTTTGTGCAAGGAAACACAAACCACTTTGTGTTCCTCCTACCCCTGGGAAATGCTGGGGAACTCACGTGTGACCTGGGCGGGTTCATCTCTGCTGATGGGATGCAATGGGGCACAACTGACTCGACTGCGCTGCTGGGATGGGCAGCTGTGCTGTCTTAGAAGGTGTGGAGGACTCCCAAAGTGTCCCATGATCTACAGTATTACATGCCTGCTCCTGAGGAGGCACCTGATTTATATTTACCTGAACCAGAGTGAATATAAACCCAAGAGATTATGTGTTCTGCCGATTCCTCCCCACCACTTCTTCGGGACTTCCCTCATCACTCAACCACCACTTTGACCAAGACTGTATAGCAATCAAGTCTTGTTGTGAGGCTTAGGGTGGTGAGATCCTTACACTCTTGTTTCCCTTCCCTTCCCTTCTCCTTTCTCTCTCTTTCTTTCTTTCCCCTTCTCTGTGTCCTTGGGTGATACTGTTGCAGTTTCATATTGCAATGCTTTCATCTTCTATTACTATAGATAATAACCACCAAAACAGCTCCATACCTATTTTCCTTTGCAGCCAAGTTGTTCTGTAATAAATCCTACATTGTTTATTTACAAATACTGATCATTCAGTGTTGTTTCACACTGATTTGCCCCAAGGGATCTAGCAACAAGAACGTGGGTTCTGTCCTAACAAAATTCTCATTCTCCAGAGAGTCTTTCCTTAAACACTTCCAGGGAGTACCCATCCCTGGAGTTGTTTAAGGAAAAACTGGACATGATTCCCAGTGCTGTGGTCTGGTTGGCATGGGGGTGCTCACTCACAGGTTGGAGTTGATTTCAGAGGTCTTTTCCAACTTAATTGGTTCTGTGATTCTGTGAGTCTGTCATTCTTTCCACACTGGACAAAAAGCATTGCAAAACCTAAGAGACAGAAAGCAATCCCTGAACTGGGGAGTCCAGATTTGCACACACAGTACCTGAGGTGTGGCCTATTCGGCACCCCTAGAACCCTGCGTACCTTTCTGGGCCCCTCAGCTGGGGAAGGATGTTAATGGGCGGATGCAGAGAAGAGCGATAGAGTGCGTGTCCTGCAGGGAGCGGCTGAGGGAGCTGGGGCTGTTCAGCCTGCGGAGGAGCAGGCTCAGGGGAGCCCTTACGGCTCGCTACGATCGCCTGACAGGAGGTGATAGCAGCCTCTTCTCCCCAACAACCAGCCACAGGATGAGAGCACACAGTCTTAAACGGCATCAAGGGATTTTTAGGCTGGATATTAGGAAGCATAGGAAACTCAGAGGGTGATTGGTTATTGGAATGGGCTGCCCAGGGAGGTGGTAGAGTCACCGTCCCTGGAAGTGTTTTAGGAAAACTGGACATGGCACCGAGGGCCATGGACTTGTTGACACGGTGGTGTTTGGTCACAGTTGAGGGTCTCAGAGGTCTTTTGCAGCCTACTTTGTGACTTTGTGTCTCTGTGTTTCAGGGATTCTGGAATTCCCTCCGCACTGGACAAACCCGCGGTGCGCTCCCAGACGAGGCCGGGCCCCCTGTGCGGCAGCGCCCCCTGCCGGCGGGCGCGGAGGGCGCGCCCGCCGCCGGGCCCGCCGCGCGTCCCTCCCTCCCCCTGGGCATCGGGCCTGGGCCTTCCCCTTGTCCAGCCCCCGCCGCGCGGGGGGCGGCGGCGGCTGCCGGTGCCGGCGCGGGGGGAACAAAACCGGCGGGGCCGCGCACGGGAGGGAAGCGGGAGAGGGGAGGCGGCGAGGGAGCGCGCCCGGAGGGGCGGGATGAATGGGCGGGCGGCGCGACCCCCGGCCCCGGGGGTGCGGCCCCCGGGAGGGCCGGGCTGCAGGGAGCCGGCGGCCCCGGGAAAGCCGAGCCCGCAGGCACCCCCTTCCCGCAGGAAAGTTAAAGGATGCCGGCCGAGCGAGGAGCAGGAGGAGCACGCTGCCGGTCTGCTGTCCTGGGATAGCGAGTTCGGCACGGGACGTGTCCCCGGCGGGACCGGGCCCTTCCCCGGTGACAGAAATTGCTGCCGGGAGCGGCTGCGTCGCACGTGGGAGCGGAGAAGCAGGTGCAGAGCCGAGGCTCACGACAGTCCTGGAGAACACGTCCTGTGAGCGGCGGCTGAGGGAGCTGGGGCTGTTCAGCCTGGAGAAGAGGCTGCTCAGGGGGGACCTTCTCACTCTCTACAACCACGGGAAAGGAGCTGTAGCCAGGTGGGGGTCGGCCTTTCCTCGCAGGCAACAAGTGACAGGACAAGAGGACATAATGTTAAATTGCACCAAGGGACGTTTAGATTGGACATTAGGAAGACTTTCTTCACTGTGAAAGTGAAGAAAGTGACATTGAAACGGACTGTGCAGAGTAGTGTTGCAGTCACTGTCCCTGCAGGTGTTTAAGGAAAGACTGGACGTGGCACTGAGTGCCATGGTCTGCTTGACAAGGTGGTGTCAGTCATAGGTTGGAGCTCGATGATCTCAGAGATCTCAATGATTCTATGAATTTTTTGCAAGTGAGGAATTTAGAAACTTTGGATTTTGCACTTCTCTAATATTCCCTTGCACCCCATATTCTTTCAGGGTAGTGTAAATGGAATTCTTAGCACGGTAAGAATTCACAACCTTCATTTGGTTCTTGACTAGATTGCACTGCTCTAGTTGGTCTAGTGGCACTTCATTAGCTCAGGTACATCACTGCGGCAGTAAGGTTTTTGGGGCCATTTTTGGAATTCAGCTGGAATTGTGAACTTGGAGTTGGCTGTAGAAGCAGTACATGGAATTAATTTCTTCTCT
Organism: Passer montanus; assembly: GCF_014805655.1. NCBI lineage: Eukaryota > Metazoa > Chordata > Aves > Passeriformes > Passeridae > Passer > Passer montanus. The sequence continues at coordinate 17,050,685 of NW_024367707.1, forward strand.
CTTGAATCTGTCAAAGGTACATTGATTTTACTCTGCAATTTAGACTGTTGTTAGTTCTTTTATTGAGAATTAATGTGTACATTTGTCATTCTCTTAACAAAAATTGAAATATTGCAAAATTGTTACAGTTCTGGGTGCTTTGTTTTTCTAAAGTAATCTGTATGTGCCTCAAATATTGCCACTTCATATATCTCTCCTGACTTGAACCTTTCCTGGAAACATGGAACTTCGTAATGCAGTGTTTCTGCCTGGATCTGCTGCCTCCCATGTTCTTAGCCTATCTTGGTGTTTCAGTGGCTGGTTGGGTTGGAGTGTTTGTGCCTTCTGTAGCTGTGCAATTTTAAAGACTTTGTTCAGCAGTTGTTGCTGGTGGAACTTAGCCTGAGTAGACTGGCTGGTAGCTGGGAGTTCAGGTGTGAGGCTGTGGTCAGACACTGTGGACACTTCTGGACTAGCAGGAGCATAGGTTTGCCTGTCTTGTTCGTGGTGCCTTGGAAGTGATGTCCTTAGGTGCTTGGTGTGTTGGTAGAGTGCCTGCTGTGCCCCTCTCTGGGGTGTTTGTGTGCAGCTTCCTCTGGGAGCTAAACTTCTCTTTGTCAGTCACAACACAGGGATGTAGCTTCAAGAGAAGCATCATGCTGCCACCAGACTGCCATTCACTTTTTGGCACTGCAAGAACATGTAATTTTTCCTTTTGCTTAAACCCAGCAAAAGTCTGGATCTGTTCCTGCTAGCAGAGGCAATGATGCCTCTGTATCTCACTGTATCTTGCTTACTCAGGTTTATTTTGCTGAGAACAAATTTGCCATTGACCCTCCTCACTGACAGAGGGTTATGACTGAACTGTTTGTCTGCAAGAAACTTCCAAGGCTGTTGAAAATCAACAGCAATCCTTCCTGTGCAGTGACTGGTGTAGGGACTCTTATGTGTGGTTGTAGTGCATTGCAGAAAATCACAGGGTTTTTCTTCTGGATCATTTTCCCAGCTGTGTTGGTGTCATTAAAGTCTGTTGCATGTTCTCTATCTGCTTGTGTTTCACCAGGCTTGATTGTTCTTTGAGAGGAAAAGAGTTTCAGATTCTTCTGCCACTGAGAACCAAGACAGTCTGATTTTGAACAATGATGTGGCAGACTACTTGTTGCTGTGCTCTGAATTTCTTCATGGAATGTTAAAAGAAATCTAATTTTCTGTGCTCACAGACAGTCTAGATCTTTAGTTTTGAGCCCTTTGTTGCTTCCCTCTGACAGTCACAGCTTATCTTCAGTAGAGGAAAAATGCAGGTATATATTAACTGTTGCAATGCTAAGTATAGAATGTGTTTTTTAAAAATTACCAGGAATGATTGGAAGACTTGTAGCTATGAAATTGGAATGGAGTTAAAAAGTAGAGACATCTTGTTTGCTGCCAGAGTCACGTTGTGCCAACACTGCATGGATTCCTTATTATATGTAGGTATCTCCTCTGCATTTTTCCACTTTTCTTCCACTGGGAGGTTTTTGAGAGGCTGTAGGAAGTATGACTTAATCTTAAGTGGGATCCTTGTGGAAGATGGGATACAGAATCCAGGAACCACCTCTGACATGGCTGGATGTGTTGGCTGGGAAGAGTTCAGGAGGTCTCTCCTCTCTGTGCATTAGCTTAGGGCGCTCCTATTGCTCAGTGTAACGTGAACTCAGCAGGAACTTCTGATGCTGTTTGACTCCACTCTGTGGCTGCCTTGTGATACTCATAACCAACTTCTGGTTGAATTTGTGGTTATCTCGCTGCCTCTGACTTCCTGGATACTTCTTCTTTCTGCCAAATCATGACTTTAGCCTCTTGGCTGCTAAGAACAAATCAAGAAAAGCAGTGATAGTTGTTATTTTCTCAGGTAGATACATGCCCTCATTACCAATCCTTTCCCCGTGCTGTTTTTCTGTTTTTGCTCTGGTGGAGGAGATTATGGCCAGAACTGCAATGTAGAGGATAGGAACTGGTGTAAGGATCTTCAGCATCTCAGTGGAGAGAGAAGAGAGTTGGTGGTAGGAATCTCTGTGTGTAGGTTCTAAACATGCCTGAAGAAGAGGGCTTGGGAGAGGTGGCTGATGGAGCAGCAGTAGGGACTGGTGGTCCCACTGCTGAGATTTGTGTCTCTTCAGGCAGCTTTAAACTGAGTGATGGACATTGATCTGTGTCACTTCAAGTCAGCTAAGAGCTGAGTTGGTACTGATGCTGTTTCTGTGCTTGACATCTGAGGACATAGTGAGCTTTTAGCCAGAAGCACTTACCTGTTCAGGTAGGTTTCAGTGGGAAATGTCATGTCTTAGGAAGACTGAATGCGTCTTGGCTGCCTTAAGTTAAAATTTAGTATTGCAATCCCCAGAATCTTAGTTGAATCACAGTATTTTGTCTTGAAGGCAGGATGTGGATGCAGAACAGGCATAAATGCTGGGCTTCAGGCTTCTGCTTTGGTTATAGTGTTCTGTTTGGCTGCATGTGTATTTGTTTTCTCAGTGTTGCAGCCATGGAAAGTGAGAAAAGTAGGAGGGAATGCAGAAAGAGCAATTAAGGAATGTGTTGTGCTTTGTAGTGTTACAGTAGCGTGCAGCACAGCCTCAGTTATAGCCACTGCTGCACTGCACATCCTGTTACCTGAGAGTTCAAATAGGGGAATGCTCAGGTGTCCTTTTTACAAAACAGTTATGGCCTGGCAGGGTGTTCAGCTAAACAAAGTGGCACAGCAGTTATTTGTACTTGCAGAGGTGGCAGCTTCTTTGTCCTCCTAGGAGTATTCAGGAAGTCTTGAGAGATACTCCAGTGGCCATCTGTCTTCTGCTTTGTTTAATGGAGAAGTTGTTGCTTGTGACAATTTGATCTCTGTCCTGAAATTCATACTTTTCCTCAAAGAGCTTCAGAGGACTAGAGTGATGTTGTGATTTAGTACTTGGTCCAGGTCTCTGCAGTGCACGTGGAGCACCCTGACAAAATCACACCATTTATTTAATAAAACCTTTTTGTGGGTTTGATTTGCAGCAGCACAGAGCTAGCTCCCTTTAATGTCTGTAATAATGCATTTACTCAGACAGAGCATGGTCCATCTCTCTCAGTGTTGCCAAAAAGATGCTGCTGAGCACAGATTACATCACAGTTCATGCAGAACCAACGCCATGGGGACCTGGTTACTGAGCATATGGTTTCTGGGCTGGCTGGCTCTGCTGGTGTGGGACTCTTTAGAAAATGTTGTTCCTTGCACTTTCACCCAACTAGGCAAGCCGGGATCCAGCGCAGAACAAGTTCTGATGCAGGAGCTGATGGCAAAGAGCAGTGTGAAGCAGAGTCATCTGTGTGATAAACCTGAGTGCAGAGGAGGACAGCATCCAAAATCATGAAGAGAGACAGTGGCACTGGAGCTCAATTTTGAGAAGGAATCTGGTGGGGTTGTTAGGAAAATCTTTCAAACTAGTTATTTACATCTGTGCTAAGTGAACCAGCAACATCTCAGAGTTTATTCTTCCAGAAGTGTTTCAACAAATTTAAATTGACAAGCTGAGTTAGTAGGGGCTCAGTGCTGTTTGTTACTATTTCAGTAACCCTTCCAAAACTAGTTTTACTATTCCATGGGCTTGTGGCCTAAGGTGCTGCAATAGCAAAGAGTTGCTCAGTAGGGTGCCTCAATTAAGTGGAGATTTCAGCAGAGGAGACAGTTACTTCAGCAACTGCCAGACACAGTGGCAGTTTTGAGTTACAAAACTAAAAATGGTGAGTGATGGCAATGTGAGACAAAGTATCCTCAGCTCTTTAATATTATGTAATTTGAAGGAAAAGGCTTGACTGTCAAGGCTTGACTTTTGGATGTCTGGACTGTGCCTGTGTTTTCTTTGGTTCCAAAATAATCTCATGGTCAAAAAAGCTTAGCAGCAATGTGGACAATTTGTGGAAGGGAGCCACTGGCTTTTTCTAATTGTTGTATTTGTAAAGGAAGTGGGAATTTTCATCATAAAGTAAGGTAGAACTGAATAAAAGAAGAGGATGGGGGGTGGGGTGAAGTGTATTTCAGTGAATAACAAAAAACTGCAGCAAGGGCAACAGGTGACATGTGAAGAGCTGGGAAATTATGAAGAGAGTAGAAAAGATTGTCTGGTAAACTTTGTAATAAACTGTGATAAATTCAAATTAGAAAAGCCCTTTTTTGGTTTTTTAGTGAAAAGAAAATGGATAATTCAGGATTACAACCAGTTTTGGAATTGACAAATTCCCTTTCAAGTCTAAAAATGTGATTACTGCAGTATGTCTTCATTATCCTAATTATGTTCTGCTGTGATTTGATTAAAAAAAACCCAAAACCTTTTTGTTTCGCTCATATCAGCAATTCAGAAATTTTTGCTTTCAAATTTAAATTTTCCTTTCCTCTCATTGTCCTGAGTCCTGCAAACAAAATATGAACTGTAGTTCATAAAGATTTGCAAGTCTTTTAGAGAACTAAGACATAATGTGCTGTGGGTTTTTACAATTGGCAAGTTATTTTCTCTTGCAGTGATACAGCCCAACAAGCACTGCTGTCATCTTTGTTTTGTTTTCATCTTTTACAGACATAAAAAAATTTGTTCTAAGATGTTGGGAAGTGTTTTGGGTCAACGCTGAATGTGGTGTGGGCTACAATTTGGGGTGTCTTTTGTATGGCTGCCAGCAGTGCTGGGAAACTGCAACTTATGCCCCAAAGGCCCTTCCACTTCAGTGTTGGTAGAGCAGAGTAATTACTTCTCATTTGTAGCTAGGCTGTGGTCGGATGCTGTTCATTTGCCTCATGGTTGTAAAGCAGGTTCCTTCTTAAAGCTCCGTTTGTGGTTCCACCGTGCTTCCCAATTGGAAATCTACCTGTTCCTGTGACTCAGTGTGATGTGCGTACACACAGTGCACACAAAGGAGTTGCTCCATAAGCAGCTGAGCTATAGTAAACCCGTATTTCTTAAGGATTTGTGCCCTCCTGCTCCTCAGCCAATCCTTCTTTCCTGGTTTTTTGCTGTATCCGTCTCATCCTTTAGCAGCACTGCCAATTTTTGCTTTCATTCTGTCTCTACCCCAAGCCCAAAGCAGCTCACTGCTGTAGTATTTTGAATTCCTTCCCCTTTTCCTTAATTACAAGCTGAATCAGATACTGCTTGCTCTGAATGTTTCAAGACTTTTTGTGGAGAGGCTAAACAGAAGTAGTTGCTGCTAAGTGGCATATTCTGCCTCAGTGGAGGCATTGCTTGCATTCTCTAGTTCCTGATTTTCATGAAAGGTGTAGAAATGCAAAGTAAGGCTGGATTGCTTTGTCCAGTTTGATTGGCATTGACTGTAGGGCAATGTGTTTGTGTAAGCCTCATTTCCATAAGAAACCAGGGGAAAAATGCTTTAGGAATAAATTAAGAAAACTTGCTTTGAATGCATATTTTTAGACTTGTTAGTCTTATATATATTTAGACAGGTAAATTAATGTTAAAATTAAACAACAATTTTGAGTGTTTTGAAGCAATGTGTTTTACAACACCCCCCAAAATTAGGTTGATAGTTTAGCTTGATTAATCATGTAATTTCAGCCTACAAGGAAAAAGTGTATGCATTTTGCTTAAATGTCCTTTTTTACCTTCCACTTTTATGTCAATATAACTTACAGAATATGGCTAGACTTGGTTTTCTGCTTATTGTAGTAGCTAATCTGGTTAAATTCTCTTGGAAATGGGGGAGTCTAGCCAAATCATTAAAATCTATTTACATTTGGGAGGGATTTTGTTTGGTTTTTGGGATCTTTTTTGTTTTTTGGTTTTTTTTTTGTTGTTGTTGTTGTTATGTTGGGTTTTTTTAAGTCTTGCAAAAAACATTAATTTTGAGAAATTTCCATCTTTGGGGTGAGGAGAACAGCGGACTGTTAACTACCAGCTGGGAAAAAAACCCCTGCTGTTTTTCTTAAATAGTATTTTTGTTGTTATTGGGGCAACAGATGAAATAATGGAACAGGAAAAGTCCTTTTCATAATAGATGAAGTTTTTATGATCAGTACTAATTTTTTTCATGTAATTAGTGAAAGAAAGCCAGTATTTAACAGTTGAAAACAGCCAAGGCTTTAGACTGCTGTTTTCTTGAATTTTATTTTAGTCTTTGTCAAAAACTGATTTGTTTTGAAATTTATTGGTGAAGACTCATTTTTAAATGGCCGTATCTCAGTGGCAGTGTTCCAAGTACTTTCCAAAGTACTTTTTGTTTTCAGTTTACATGTGTAATATAAATAATACAATGCCAATAAAAGCACATCAAATATGGGAAGATGATGGAGAAAACAAGTCACATTTATCAAATGAAATTCAAACTTTGCTCTTCATCACCTGTTTTTTTTAATCATTTGCTTCCAGTTTTTTTACATAGTAGGAATGCCTATTGTTAAATATAAGCTTTATTTTTTCAAGTTTTACTGATGCAAAATGACTTTCAGGAGTTGATGACGCTTATGTTTGGATTTGTCTATGAAGTAGTTGGTAGCTGTGCAAAATTTATGCTTTCTAAAAAGGCAGTGGGGGTGTGCAGGGAAAAGCCCATGTGGTTATTTAGGAGTGACAGAGTTGAAAATTAACATGGACAGATAACTATACACATCTTTTTCCTTTATTGTAGGAACTGAAAATTCCCCTATAAAAGGTGCAGTTCTGTGGAAACTGTTACTGCCTATAGAAAATGGACATGTTGCAGATACTACGTAAAACCACAGAGCGCTTGGAATGTGACTACTGCAGCTTCAGGGGAACTGACTATGAAAACATACAAATTCATATGGGTACCGTTCACCCAGAGTATTGTGATGAAATGGATGCTGCTGGTTTGGGTAAACTTATATTTTATCAAAAAAGTGCAAAACTGTTTCACTGCCATAAATGTTTCTTTACCAGCAAGATGTATTGCAACGTGTATTATCACATCAAAGCACAGCATGCAGCGCCTGAGAAGTGGAATGAAGAGAAGAAAGAGCAACAGGCAGAAGGAGATTCAGATTCATCCAAGAAAAGTGTCACATTGGAGCCACAGAAACCTACCCTTTCCCCCGAGTCACGCAAACCTGCCCTTTCTCCTGAACTCCCCAAATCTGAACCTGTTGTTTCCCCCAAGCTTCAGAAATCTTCGGTGTCTCCAGAGCCCCAGAAGTCTGCTCAGGTGACTTCTCCAGAGCCCGAGAAGTCAGAGCAGACTGTGTCCCCAGATCCAGAAAAGTCAGCCCAGGCCACATCTCCCGATCCAGAGAAGTTATCCTCGTAGCCATCCCCTGCTGTGTCTCCTGACCCACAGAAGCCATCCCCTGTTGTGTCTCCTGACCCACAGAAGCCATCTCCTGCTGTGTCCCCCGACCCACAGAAGCCAGCCCCAGCCGTGTCGCCAGAGCCCCGTCGGCACTCCCCAGCAACGTCTCCAGAGCCCCGTCGGCATTCCCCCGCCATATCGCCGGAGCCCCGGCGCCATTCTCCTGCTGTGTCTCCAGAACCCCGCAGATACTCCCCAGCTGTGTCACCAGAGCCAAAGAAACCTCCTCCAGCAGTGTCCCCTGAACCACGGAGGTATGCCCCAGCTGGGTCTCCTGAGCCACGGAGGCATCCCTCTCAAATGCGTAGGCCCGCTTCTGCTTCTTCTCCTGAAAGCCGCAGGCCTGCTTCTGCGGTTTCGCCGGAGTCATGGAGACCTGGTCCAACTGTTTCCCCTGAGCCCTGGAGGTCTTCACCTCACGAAGTGCAGAAGTCTTCCACAGTTTCTCCCTGGGCTTCAAAGCCTGCCATGTCAATGTCCGTAGAATCCCGGAGGTCTGCCCCTGAGTCCCGAAGGCCTGGTTCGGTTGTGTTGCCAGAACCTAGGAGGCTTGTTTCTGATTCCTGTAAGTCTACGTCCTTTTCTGAATCCCAGAAATCTACACTTGTTTCTTCTGAGCCCTGGAAACCCATCTCATCTGTTTACCCTGAAGGCTGGAAACCTGTTCTGTCCCCTGACACATGGAAGCATTCTCCCCCTGTTTCTCCTGAGCTTCGAAAGTCCAGTCACACTGTGTCCTCTGACTCTTGGAAGCCTTCTTTCTTTCCTGAGGTCCGTAAGCCTGGTGTTTCAGTATCTCCTGAATCTTGGAAACTCTCTGAGTCACGGAAATCTATGTATTTTTCTGAAACTCAGAAATCCACCTCTGCTGCTTCATCTGAGATTCAGAAACGGGCTCATTTCCCTGAACCCCGGAAAAGAGTGTTGTTCCCAGAGACTCGTAAATCTAATCCTACTGCTTCTACTGATGTCCAGAAACGTGCTGTCTTTTCTGAGCCCCAGAATCAGACGTCTACTTCTGCTGTTTCTCCTGAAGGTCAAAAACAAGCTCTGTGTTCTGAAGCCCAAAAATCTGCTCTTGTTTCTTCTGAAGTCCAGAAGCATGCCCTGTTTTCTGAAGCCCAAAAACTCACTTCCATTTCCTCTGAAGTTCAGGAGTCTACTTCTTTTCTAGAGTCTCAGAAATCCACATCTCCTGAAGTTCAGAAACATGGCCTCTTTACTGAGTCCCAGAAACCTACTCCTGTTTCTCCTGAGAGACTCAAGCAAGCTGTTTTCACAGACTGCCAGAAATCTGCTGTTTGCCCTGATGTTCAAAAGCATGCTGTATTTTCTGAGATGCAGAAGCCTGCTGCTGCTCTATCCTCTGATGTCCAGAGACATGCTGAAACTACTGTACCTTCTGAAATCCAGAAGAGCATCCTGTTTTCCGAGCCTCACAAGTCTGCTTCGGGCTTTTTCTCTGAGCCCCAAACACCTAGTGAGTCTGGTGAGAGTGACTTTCTCTCTCACAGTTTAGATGATCAGAAACCACTGGATGATTTATTCTCACAGGATGAACAATCAATATTAGCCAAAGAATCACCTGAACGCATGTTATATTCATGCCCAAAAAAGAAGCCCAAGAAGGAAAACCAGGAGAACTCAGATTCTGAACTAAATAGCAGTGAGTGTGGAAAACCAGTGGTGGACTCAATGGAAATGAAGGAACAAGAATTCAACAGTGACCAAGAGCAGTATGATATGGAGTCATCTGATTACAGTAAAGAGAGCAAAATGGATGCAACTACTGCTACGCAGCCACAGTGTGTGCTTCAGTTTACTGAAGAGAAAGAGGCTTTCATCTCTGAGGAAGAAATAGCAAAATACATGAAGCGTGGCAAGGGAAAGTATTACTGCAAAATTTGTTGCTGTCGTGCAATGAAAAAAGGTGCTGTCTTGCACCATTTAGTTAACAAGCATAATGTTCAAAGCCCATACAAATGTAAAATATGTGGCAAAGCTTTTCTCTTGGAGTCTCTTCTTAAAAATCATGTTGCTGCTCATGGTCAAAGTCTGTTGAAGTGTCCCCGTTGTAATTTTGAATCAAATTTTCCCCGAGGCTTTAAGAAACATTTAACCCATTGCCAAAGCCGTCATAGTGATGATACACCTAAAAAACACTTGGACAGCCTTGAACCACTTGAAGAACAAATTTAATCTGTTTTTTTTTTTTTCCTTGTGCTAGAAAATCTGAATTTATGAAGTGTTCAGAAGTGTTACTGTATGTTAACCGAGTAGTTTAGCTGATCTGACAAGTCAGAAGATGCATGGTTTATTGTACTATGTTTAACTTGTCTTATAGCTGTATTACTGAAAAGATTTACTTTTTAAAGTAATTTTAAATGCGTGTTCATGTCTTTGTATTACCCATCAGTAGAGTCATATTTTATTTTTCAGATGTACTATGTTTTTGAAACCAAAATGGATACAAATTAGTTTTGTAAAGATTTGTAAAACATATAGGCAATTAAGGACTGGAGTGGCAAGCAATCTGTATTTTCCTGTGAAGACAACTTCTTTTTTCACATTTGTTAAATGTTGTATTTTTAAAAATGTTTTTATCAAGTTCTCAAATCAAAATTCTCACTAAATTGAATGTGAATGAGCAAGAATATGAGGAACCAATATTCCTGGAAGAATTCTGCCCTGAGGTTGTAATTGAGTGTATAGACATTTGCTGGAAATTTATTGCACTCAGTTCTCTGACTTGTCTCAGATTTAGAAGCATCAAGGTACTTATTTTGTGATTCTGTATTTTGGCCATGTTTTAATCATTTACTAATATACATTAAATTGATAGATTAACATCAGACTATGTATAGCTCAACACTTTCTCTTGATGATCCAGATGTTTGTAATGTCAGACAACCCCTAAATTTCCTGTATTTGGTGAAATGTTATGCTTTAATGTTTTAACAATAAAAGGAAACCCAATCTGGTGTTGGCCATAATTTTTTTTTAAGTCAAGAGCAAAACCTTTGTGCTCAACGTAGTATCTTTTAACTATCTTTGGCAACAAGAGATGCAAAATTACCTAGGAGGTCTGCTTTGAAAGCTTCAACTTCACAGTCATCAGCCTCAGTCATCACTAAGCAAGGTTAGTCTAAATTTCCCATCTGTTTCAGAAGAACATGTCAGATATAAATGAAAAACAAGGAAAAAAAGGAAAACAAGAATTTATGCACTGTTATTTAGGATGCTGGCCTTTGTGTTATTTGTATATTATTTGTTAAAAACACGTAAGTACTTTATAATTCAGAAGGAAGGTAGATTTTTCATGGAGGCAGCACAAGGAAGAAGGAATTCCTCTCCAGGTCAATTATGCCTAGACAAGCTGTTTAAAATATGGTTTAGGATATGAAGGTGTTAGTTAAATTAATAATAAAAAAGTCCAAGTGTCATCTCCAACCAAAGAGCTTCAGATTGGTTTGATGAAAGGTTGTATTTTTATCTTTACTGTTTTTCAATAGGATTTCTGTAAGGAAGGGTAAAGATACTTAAAGCTCTGCGCTGAGGTGACTTCTTAGTGCTGTTTGTTAAGTGAAAGAGTTGCCTTCCTGCCATGTTTATATGAATAATTCAAATGCATTGTGTGACTTACTATGTATGTGCTGTGGCTGCAGTTCAGTGTAGAAAGAGTGGTGTTAACTAAAAGCCAGTAAAAGTGACTCATTCAGGACAGCACAGAAGCATACAGTCACTCTTTACTTCCCAGGTGTTAGAAAATATTATTTCTTGCAATGGCAAATATTTAATAATGAAAGTCAGCATAGTGAAATGATTTCCTGACTTTGCAGCATGTCTTCATTACGCTTGGGTGTCATACTCACAATGTTCAACTTTCAGGTTCTCTAACTTTTTAAAGGCTGTTACATTAATAGATCATATATGACTGAGAAAATGCTTCTATATGAACTTTTAGGCAGTTCTTTTTTATCATCCCTATCCTTGGAAAGGAACCTCCTCTGTGTTCTTTTGGAAGGACGGTGGTTTCAATCCTTTTTGTGAAGAATGCTCAAGGGAAAGTAAAAAGGGAAACAATAAAGAAACATCAGACGATGTTGTTACAGAAGGATGTTAGCTGTGGCCATATGTGCAATACAAATTTACCTTCATCTTTTTATGGCAAAAAGTGGTTGGTTGTATGGAATGCTCAGTCATGTTTTTAAAGTGCATTTTCACCAGCTTTCAGTCAATCAAATTAAAAGTAGACTGCAGAGAACTTGGAGGTGTTTGTCAGAAAAGGCCATTTTTGTCTCAGGTTGCAACTTCATTTCATTTGATATTTGGGAAGAGATTCTTGTAAGAATTACTAGTTTCAGTGATATTTTATCTCTGCATAGCTAAGAGTGTCTAAGTAGCTCTCTTGGTATATCAGTATGTTGCTTATCTCTAGATCAGAGAAATCATACAGAATGTAACCATTAGAATATGAACACATATAACAGTATTGGCACTGTTACATTAATGAGTAAATTAATAGTGTAAAAACACCCCTGAAGACCATTTAGGAGTCAGTGTTTTAAAATAAGAAGTCTATGTTTCACAACTGTCTATTTTAAGAAAAATTCTATAAAAGAAGTATTAAATTTTAGTATTAAAATTTAGTAGAAGTCAAGTCAAAGGAATTCTTGCTAATTTGTATTGTCTGGCATACTTGACCAGGTATTTCTTCTGAGCTGTACAATCAAAAGAGTAGGCTTTCTTTCTTTCTTTCTTTCTTTCTTTGGGCAGAAGGGACAGTGAGTTCATATGGGCTTATGGTAACTCTAAAACTGCACCTTGAATCACAGACATGCTGGCTGAGTTACTTATCAGTGATGTCATGACAACTCAGTTGCATTATTTCCTCACATATGCCTCTTATCTGTCAGTTGTCTGCAGGGTTGGTGGTTTTTTTCACTGCCTCTCTCCCTTTTTACTCTGTCTTTCTGAGTGCTCAGGCAAGATTTTTCTTATACCTTGTGAAAGTGTGCCCAAGCCACAAGTGCTAACCCCCAGCAAAATGGATAAACTGTGTTTGTGTGGTTAATGTTTCACTAGCTGAGCTGAGCCCTGGTGTTGTAGTTGAGACTTGCTGTTCTGTTGAAGCTGCAGGGTAGCCCTCATTGTACCTAGACACTCCATGATTGCAGCAGAGGTTTGTGCAGGTATTGAAACCAGATGTTCTCATTCCGTCTCAAATGCTTATACTAATATTGACTCATCAAAGTGTACAACCTTCTGAAATCCAAAACCTCAAACTCCAAAGTTTAAGTGAAACTCAGTGGAAAAGCAGGCATTTATTCCCAGAGGCTTCCTCCAGTGCTGCAAGAGAAAAAATTAAAAACAGTTGTTCTGGTCTTTGTACACTCAGTGTTTAGTTTTATTCCTTATTCTTCCTTCATGCACAGCTTTAAAACTTGAAACACATTGAGGAAAAACAGCTTTCCAATACCTCCCAAATCTGCTGCATTTTAAAAGTAAAAGTAAAATAAATTCTTTAAACCCAATGGGGAAAATTAAATGCTTGCATTAAAAAAAATGTACCTAACATAGGTATATGCCATCCTGACTTGTGGAAGACAAAATTTTATCAGTTACAGCATCCGTGCTGTGTACTTCTGGTTAGCAGTAGTCAGATGTTCACAGACACAAGAGGGTGAAGTTTCTGGCAGCTTCTCACAGAAGACGTTCCCTCCCCATAGCCCCCTGCTACCCAAGCCTGGCCAATACTTACTGCTATGTTAGTGGGAAGAACTTGAGCAAAGCAGGACTGTAACCAAGTGGGGTGGGTTGGTGGCTGCAGGCACACAGAAGTCTGATTTATCCAGTGTCACCTTTGTCTCTTCTTCACCAGCAAGGTCTCCCACGCCTCTCTGATTAGTCAAAGGGTGGAAGAAGTGGAAGAACTACTGATAGAGAGGGTTGAGTCAGGAGTGACTCAAGAGAACTCAACTCATGCACATCCGTGGCACCCTAGGGATGGTGTCCAGGGTGCTGTGAGAATTGGCTGACACCCATGGCTATTGTATATTACCTTTGATGGAGGTTGGGAAAAGTTCTCTGTCATTGGAAAAGAACAAATGCTTCACCCATGTTAAAAAAAGTACAGAAAAATGGTCCAGATTTCCCTGCTGGCAAATATTTAATTTCTATTATTCTGATAAAAATGATGAAAACATATTAAAGGTGAATACTTTGGTTATCACTGTCTTTCTATAAATGTCAATACTTATGCAGATTCTAAGGACTGAATCTTTCTGAAAATTAAAGGAAAGCAGGAGGATGTGCATTGAAGAAGTCTTAAAGCTACTTCTGTTTTCCCTGTTCTGCAGTTTCCAAATATATTCCATTATAAGGACTCATCAATGCAGTTGCTGCAGACCTGAATTGGCTCAGTGATACCCCGTGCTGTTTTATTTTGGAGGAGAGCTGGTAATGACCAAATGAAGAGCTTGGAGAAAATCAGCTCTGCAGTTGAAATGATGTCTCAGCATGTCATTAACACATATTGGTAGAGCAACCTCACAGATGGGACAGAAGCTTTTTACATGAGGACCATATGTGCACTAAAGAGATAATGTAATGACCTTGCTGTGGTGGCTTTGGCTTTAGGGGTTACTGCTGTCAGCTGCCTGACTCCTTTTGTCTGTGCTCTGTTCCTTAGCCCCTTTTGGTTGAACTGTTCACCTGTGTGATTTCTAAAGCAGAAATTAGTCTCTAAAAATGTCTTGACTATAATTTTTTTTTCCAAAACGAGAATGACTTCTGACTACATTTATGGTTAAATGAAGTATCCCACTATGGTGCAAGTGGGATGTTAACATCCAAAAGGGGCAAAAAAGTCATCTGGGGGTGAATGATAGGTAATAATTACATATTTCTTAGCAAAAGAGCATGCACATAGTAGGGAAAATATCTTAACCAAAAGGAGTGTCAAGAATAGGCAGCCCAGGGAGTCACCATACTGGAGGTGTGTGAAAGACATGCAGATGTGACACCTGGGGATATGCTTTAGTGGTGGAGCTTGCAGTGCTGCATTAACAGTTGAACTTTGTGAACTAAGAGACCTTTCGAACCTAAAGAGTTCTATAATTCTGTGATTCTACATGTAGCCTATGTGGACCAAAATATTCCTATTTGAATGAGTCTTTCACTACATATGTCACTTCAGGTTCCTTCCATGCCCTGCCACTGAGCACTCTGGGACTTGTATCAACAGAGCCACAAACCTCCCTGTTAAATGAAATGCTTTGTACCTTACTGTGAGGCAAATCAATGTGTATGTGAATGTTAAATGGTTTTCTTAAAGTATTTTGCTGCATAAATCAATTACTTATGTGGGAATTATACCAAATGAACTGTTAAATATTGTTTTCCTCTAGTTTCCAGATGCTGTTCTGCTCTGTACACAACCTACTGTCCATTAAGACTCTTCCTCTGTACTGTGAAACAAGTGTCTCTGTTTCAAAGTCAGCATTAAAAGTAAGTGACAGTATGGAATATTAATTTTGCCTAAAAAAATAATTTCTGTGGCTACAGGCAGGTCAGAGTTGACACAAACAAACCCTTAAGCAAACTAAATGTTCCTGATATGCATATGAGAGAAATACACATTGGACAGAAAGGGGCATGTGTGTGCAAATACAGCATGGCTTTTACTAGTATCACTTGCTCACATGTAAGAGATTGGTTTTTTACAGCTTTCTCTCATATCTAGCTTCCTGAAGATTTCACAACTAAAATGATTTTCAGAGCTGGAAACTGAACAGACTTTATCCCCCTTTGGACTGTGCTGATCTCCAGGGTGTTCACAGTGACTATAGGAGTGCAAAGTGTCAGAAAATATTAACGTGGAAATTCTCACTAAGATTTGGTGTACATGTTGCAAGATTTGGTGTACATTTTAATCTATACAGGAGGAATTATGGCTTTTCATTGCATTGTAATATATGGACTTCTATAATTAATTTTCAACTGATTCAGTGTGGATGCTGTCATATTTTAAATGATCCTATGCTATGACATTGCTGTTTGTGCATTGCTAGATCCTGTCATTATTTTTTTAGTCTCCCTGTTATCTGATTATTTTAATTTGCCCTGGAATCATCAACACATTCCTTGATTAGACAGTACCTCTGTTGTAGCTGCAGAGACATCAGCCTGAGGATCGAGTCTATCAGCCATTTTTTATTTTTTGGTCCCTTGCCCAGAGAAGTTGGAGATGCCCCATCCCTGGAAGTGTTCAGGGCCACCTGGTCTAGTGGAAGGTGTCCCTGCCCACGGCAGAAGGGTTGTAACTGGAGGGTTTCTAAGGCCCCTTCCAACCCAAACCATTCAGTGATGGTGGATTCTGTGCTTCATCAGGAGCACAGAAGTTTCATTGTTCTCTGCCTCCCGGAGCCCAGATTCGGTAAAGTTGTCATTAGAGGGAGCTCCAGAGCAATTTATGAGCAGATCAGCTTTCAACATACTAAGTACACACACATTCATACTAATACTAATGCTAATACGAATAAGAATAAGAATAAGAATAAGAATAATACACCAACGATTGGTTCAGAAATGGCTCTGGGCTTCTGTCCTTGTTCTGGTGAATTAATT
Organism: Passer montanus; assembly: GCF_014805655.1. Classification (NCBI taxonomy): domain Eukaryota; kingdom Metazoa; phylum Chordata; class Aves; order Passeriformes; family Passeridae; genus Passer; species Passer montanus. The sequence continues at coordinate 17,066,618 of NW_024367707.1, forward strand.
TTGGCCCTCCTATGACTGATTTCCTCACCACTATCCCGAGTCTGTTGTTTTAAAGCACGTGTTTGTTTTCTTTGACACCCCTCCCTGCTGTGCAGTATTCCCACTCCCTCAGCACATGCATTATTTACAAAGGTGCTCAAAGCATTTATGTAATCACCAAAAAATGACCTCTTTTGTTCTTTAGGCCACTACTCCTCTGAGCTCGGTAAGAAAAGGCTCTAAGGGAATTTCAGAGGAGTGCTGCCCTTCCCACGGAGGTGTTGGGGTGCTGGGCTGTGCTGGAGCCCCCAGTGCCAACCTGCTGAGCTGAGGACCCGTGCTGGGCATAAGCTCTGTAAGTGCAAAGAGGATTTCAGTGCAGTCCACAGCAGCTGGTGCACACAGAGACACAGCCTGTGCCTGACAAGGGCATTTAAAGATCTCAGACCTATTGACTGCCAGAAGATGAGGGGATGAAGCAGGGCCAGCACTCACAGCAGTTGCAGCTCCCAGCTTTTGTGGAAGAGCCCAGCAGAGTTTCTCACCCAAGGTTTGCACTGAGAAGGACACACAGAAATCACACAGTGACTCAGAATCACACAGAAATGCACTGGAGGGAACTAGTGAAATGGAAAAGAGAAGAAATGTGAGAAACCACATTTAGATCCAGGTTAAACTCTCCCAGGTTTGAGCAGAGAGAGGACAGTCTCCAAGTAAGAAATCTGAACATACGAATCCAGGTGTAGCTGGTGATGTCACAGGAAGTCTGCCTGCAAGGCAGCGGTGGCACTGGCTGTGTTTAGTGTGTTTCCACTTCCAGCACTGACAGCACTTATTTGTTATTGATTCGCAGCAAGACAGTGACTGTCTTGCTGTCACCTTGTTGGTGACATATTTATTTTTTATATCTTACTAAATTAGACATAACTGAGAAGTTATTTACTATGCAGGTGGCAAGGCACTGCAACTGCCCAGAAAAATCTGTGATTGCACCATCCCTGGATTTGTTCCAGGACAGGTTGGATGGATCTTTGAGCAACCTGGTCTAATGGAAAGTGTCTATGGCAGGGGGCATGAGATCATTTTTGAGGTCCTTTCCAAACCCTTCTATGATTCTCTGTTACATCCATGCTTTGAGACATTGCCTTCAGATGCAACCTGCCCATCTGCAGTCATATTTCCCCTTGAAATCCTAGGGAATTTTGCCTGAGTGCACAACTAGTCTTACAGAGGCAAAAGCAGTTTACAGATATAAAATAAAAACAAGCCCTGAAATGTCTGTCCTTCATCATTTTGCATTGACTTGCTGTGGTCTGGGCCATCTCCAGCATTTTTTCTTCTCTGCTCTCATTACTCTGGGCAATAATGAAACTGAATAAGTGAAATGACGAACTTGGCCTTGACATGGTCAAAATGTTGTTGAAATGGGGAAAAATACAAACATACTGCCTTGGCCATGGGAACCTTCCTGCTTCATTTATAGTAAAAAAAAATACCAGAAATCCTTATTTCGTAGACAATTTCAGACTTCTCTGGCACACATCCACACTTAGGTGTTGCAAAAAGCATCAGAGAGCATCAGAGACAAAAAGTCAGAAGACTTTCATAATTTGATCTTTCCATCCTGTCAGTGAGAATTTTTTTAACCTCCTACTAAAGCAACAGAAGTAAAGCTGTAGGGATGTCTTAATAGTATTGCAATGATCACCAGGAGTGGTCACATCACTTGGAAGCAAATGGCCCTTTTGAGTAGTGGTGTCCCGCTGCAAGATGAACTGACAAAATAAGATAAATTATCTTAGGCAGGATTGTTGGCATAGCCTTGATTGTGGTTTTGGAGCAGCAAGGAAAGATACCTATGTGTTTAGAACAGAATCAGAGCTATTTATCTAAACTGGTTTGTGTCGGCACGTTTATGTGCGAACAGCTGAAGTGAAGATTCCAGTTTTGCTGATAAATTACAGAAAATTAACCCACCGCCCCTGGCTTGTGCAGCATAGTTCACATTGCTTTGCAGCAGCTGCAGGATGGGCTTTTTACATTTTGTGTAAACAAACAGATATGATCCCAGCACAGGGCAGGGCTCCTGCCAGGCTCTGGCTCAGCAGCTCTGCAGCCCCCTGGCCAGGAGAAAGCAGGCACTGGAGCCTTTGATGGCTGTTGGCCTGGGCTGTGTCCTATCCAGATTTCTTAAAACAGGCTATTTCATTGTTTGGTTATGAACTCATTGCTGATTAGATGGAAGTGGGTTTGTTTAATTAAAAAAAGAAAAAAAGAAAACAAAGGCCAACAAATTGAGTTAAAACGATGTGGTTTACGGCAGAAAATGCCAAAGTTAATTATGGTTACCATCTGTTTCATCAAAACCTTTATTTGCTTTGGATACCTTTATTTTCAGGTCAGGGCTGGTTTTAATATCTTTCTCAAATTTATTCCAGTGACAAGGCACTTTAAAATTAAATTATCTTATTCTCCATAACCCTGAGCAGAGTGGTGATGTCTGCAGTGACCTTATGGTGCTATTTCTTGTAAAGAAAATATTGCTGTGGCTTTAATCACTACAAGCTTAGCCCTGCAAGCAGAAAGCTTGCATGGCTTTTTCCAGGGATTTATTAAAGGAGATATCTGTGTTTCTGTGGGAGGCATATTGCAAACATGAATGGCATTCTTTTCCCCAATATCTCCTTTCCACTACCTGACCGTGACTTAATTTCTGATAAATCAATTCTCAAAAAAACCATGAAGAATTTACCTCTCCTCATGGTACTTCTGCACACACCTCATTGCTAAGAGCTCTGTCACAATATATGAGTCAGCTACCTTGAGAGTCTTGCAATACACTTGTAAGGCAGAGTCTGGAGGAGCAGAGTGACTGGACATCGCATGAGCTTCTCCCCCGTGAACGTGATTGCAGCACGAGGCCATTTATAGCAGGCTCCTGCTGTACTGCTGGGCTGCCTGCAGCCCCTAGGGAATGCTAGCATGTACAACACTTCTTGACTGGTTTCCAGGAGGCTTGTGAGGTATTTGAAATCAATGTTATGTATTACTATCAGCAAATAGAAGAGGCCAGACTATTGCTTAGGTGATAGAAGAAAGGTGGCAGTGAAGCTGGCATCAGAAAAATTACAAAGTACAATAACTTCTTTTAACAGCACATCTGTCTTATTATATGCACATTCCCCAAAATATTGATTTCTCTGGCAGAGGTATCACTGACCAAACATTTGTCATTTCTAAAGCTGAAAGGAAGACATGGACTCATGTATATGGAATCCTATGAATTCAAGGAAAATTCAATGGAGATTTGATCTGCTTCTAGAAGGAAAATTCTTTACCTGCTTCTTTCAAAGAGAAACAAAAACATCCTTTATTATTCTTAGTGAGAGGACTGTGCTGCTGCTACCATTCCACACAGTGAAATGATTCCTTGAAAATCTTGCTCCTCTTACGTCTTAAATAAATACTAACCCAATGGGAGTGATAGAGAATTAGGCAATAAGATTAGAAAGAGAGATTGTGCCTGAATCAGTCCATTAGGATTAACCAGGCTTTGTTCCATGGCAACTTAGCTAAGAATAATCATGACTGCAAATAGTTCTGTTCCAGTTTCTTGGGTGGAGTGCAGAGTAAAATTGCTGGTCTCCAAATGCAATTGTTAATGTGTTTGGCGGTTCTTAAATGTCACTGTGGCTGTACTTCAGCAATTCAGTTAGAATTGGTTTTGCCATCACATGTGATGCATAAGGAATTCAAACCCCTGCAGGCAAGCTGAGTTCACAAGGTCCTTGTATTTTCAGATTATTTCTGGTGGGACATGATTTCTGGCATTAACAGTTGAGGCTGACAGCATTGACTCTGCCAGGAGTCACTGGCTGTACACGAGGTATGAAAGGAGTATGTGAGAGATGTGGGCTGGGGCAGTCAGGCTGGCACATTGCTGGGACCTGATGATAAACCAGTTCTCAAGAATGTGGATCTCAGGTGGAGGAGAAATTCAAAACACCTCTGTTCATCCATGCTGCAGGACGCACATAGCCAAGCCCTGTGGTGGGAGCAGCCGAGCTGAACCCAAGGAAAGGCAGTGTCACCTGTGAGCAGTTTGATTACACTGATTGTGTCCAGGAAGAATCTTGAGAATTTTTTAAGAATTGTAAGTCCTGAATTGCTTTATATGACTTGTTTTTATTTTTCTACTGTATAGTCCCCTATCTTACATTGCAACATATTTTTATTTTAAAAACATCAGCCTGTCTCTTTCGTGCTTGGAAACTATGGTGCTTTCTTAATACACCAATTTAAATTGGCATGAATCATTTCTACATATTTGATTATGGTGTCACAATCATTTAAACAAAGATGATGAGAGTGAATTTAATCACTTCATTGCAGGCAACACCAAACTTATTCAGGGTTCAGGTAGCATTAATTTGTGTACTCAAAACCACTGCAAGATACTCTGGTAGGAAAAAAAACCCACCATATTTATTGGCTTATGGCTTAATGTGTGTTTCCAAACAGTCACTTATTTCTCCTAAAACCAGCCAAGGCCCTAGAAGAAGGTTCTAGGGGACATCCTAGATGTTCAGGGACATCCCTGCTTCACAAGTAACTCTCTTCAAGGGTGCTCACTGCGGTAAATCTGTGCCTTTGGGGCACTCTCCAGCCTCTCCTGCCCACAACCATTAGCAGGTCTGTCGATCCAAGAGTCTCAGCTCTTCTGGGCACCCTGCAGCCTGTCTATGGTGAGGCTGGCTGCTGCCAAGAGCAGATGACATCTCGTTTAGCTTTAATTGTTTGGCCTGAGCCTGCTGCCCATGTTCCTCCAGCAGCTGGTGGCATGTGGTGGGTACCACCAGGGATTGGCTCAGGGGCTCTTGTGACAGCCTTGGGGATGGAGGAGCTGCCTCCCGCCACAGACTCTACCTCTCCTCCCCTGGCTGCAGACAGGACACAGGTGTCCAGCCAAGACCAGACCCAAATGTGTAAGAAAGGAAGGGAGATGACTGACAGTCAAGTCATCCAAACACAAATTCACTGAAAGAAAACACTGTTTATTCCTCTTAAGGGAGGTGAAGAGCAGAGATGGGATGAAGAGAGTGAAGCCCATGCATACATTTCCCCATTAACTGAAGGTTTTAGTTTGGCTGCTCTCATTCTTGAGTTCAATGTCACCCTTTATTACGGGTGGTTCACTGTTGACTGTTTCCTTTACACACACACACACACACACAGATGCACACACCCTCTACCTGGCTTCTTTGGCAGATCAGCACCTTTCAGCTCTGGGTCTCCTCTTTTGTCTTAGCTCCAGATCTGGGTTCTCTCCATCCAGACACTCACCAGGACATTCCACATCTCTCTGCTGTTTTGCAATGGGCTTACAGTGTTTGCTGAATCCCACCTTGCCTTGCCATCATTGTCTTTCCCAATTTTCCCCCCCCTCCAATTGCCTGCTTCTCATTTAGTTCCTTACAACCGAGTGAATAATGGCAAACTCATAAAAATTACAGCATCTTTACAACATAATGTTCATCCCTGTTACATTTAAGACATGGTGCTCAAACTCTTCATCATACAGTTTCATTGAAGGTAGTTCTGGAGTCTGCTTACTTTTAAAATAGACACAAAAAATGTACATATGATTTGTGCTTGTGCTTATGTACAGCCCTGTGTGCCTTTGGGAGAAAACACCTGCAAATCCTGTGGAGACATGACAGATAGACTTTCTGGGGTAGATAATTTGGAAACTCATATGCAAGATTGCAGAATGCCGATCCCACTGATGGCAGACTTCAGACTAGAGGGGATTATCCATGCAATGCATTGGGCACAGGCATAGTTTACAACAAAGGGCCCATCCCATCTGAGCCATGTCATGGGCAGTGTGGTTTGCTGAAAGAGTTGTGCGTGTATGGTCACGCTACTGAGATTCCCATCTGCCATCCAGTTTTCTTGTCCTGGTAGAAGCCTTGTTGTGTGCCACACTTTTGCAGTGAGGAGGAGTAGGCATTGCTTACCAGCTGTGTTTTGATTCCACTTGCTGCCCCTACTCTGTGTCCTTGGGTATGTACACCTCCTAGGTTGTCTGCCAAATCACTCAGCTGAGGCTGAAATACTCTTCAAGATACTGGGTTAGGAAATATTTATGCAGGAACAATAAACAAGGATATGTGGCCTCTGTGTTGTCCTTTGACTTGGAGCTAAAATTAAGTCTGTCAGCAGGAGAGGGGAGCAGATGCTCTGCAGGCCAGTGCTGGTGCACAGGCTCCAGGGCCAGCTGAACCATGAGAGGGCTGTGCCTCCAGCACACTGCCCTGGGCACTCACACAGCACCAGGGTAAAGCTGCAGTGTGAGCTTCATCTGCCCCAAGCAGGAGCTAGGACAGTCCTTTGCCACGTACCAAGTGCATTTTTTGATCTTCAATTCTATTTAAAAAGAGAAAAAATGGAGAAAAGTACCCTCCCTTCCCTGAATTACAATAATTAATTCAATGCTTTGTGCTTTTTTGCCAAGTTTATAAAGAACACCTCCTTTGTAACGCTTTGCAGGAAAATGCTGATCTGTTTTCCAGAACTGATTTAATCTGTATATATTATTGTTTAATATCCTGTGAATATTTGTCTAAATTCTAATAAAGCAGCCAGAGTGCACCACCTTGGGAATTATATCAAAATCCTCCAGAGGAAAGTAGTATTCATCCCAAGAGATGTGTCATAGGTCAAACAAAAGCTGTCATACCTCCTCCTTATTTTGAAAGCACCCATCCTTTCAACTTTTATTTGCAACCAATATAAAAAAAACCCTTTTTGTCAGCAATTTGTCTTTTTGTTTATATGCTGGTGTGCTAACTAATTATTACAATTCCACACAGTGCTAATCTTGCCATAATGGTATTTCTAGTACGACAACTTTCATCTGCTGACTAAACAAGCACAGTCTTGCCTTTTCTCAGCATGGCCATGAGTCAAAAACAAGTCACTGGGAATTGAGGATCTTAGGGCTCGCCTGCACATGGTTTTTCCATGAGTGCAATTAGACAAGTTCAAGTCAAAGCAATGCATCCCCCAAGCATGGGTGAAACTGCATTCCTGTTAAAGTCAGCACAGCTTATCTGAACTCTGAAGAGTGTAACAAGCAGTCCATGTTAGAATAGCTGCTCTGGAGTACATGGACTGTCTGTCCTGCTCTGGCTGAGACAGTATCACAACATCCACCGCCCTGCCAGCCCTCCCAGAACATTTTTTTCTGACAATATAAGTTTAACATTTTAGAAAGAGTTCTTAGGACAATAAATTGGACATCATGCCATTCACCAAAAACATGAGATTTTCCCCTCTGCCTCCTTCAGATCTAGGAATATAGAGCCTTGGCTCTGAGGCTACAATTGGTTATAGGGAGCTACACAATCCAGGAAACTTTTGTTAATCTCACACCAAATGACTGGGTGCAGGAAACACACCCTTTGCCACTTACCTCAGGACAGCAAACATTCTTCTGACACAGAAGGTCATGCAAGGGGCTCACCAGGCAGAAACCTCACCACAGGACCAGACTGAGGGTAGTTGTCCTTTACCCCATGATGTACTGTGCATGACACATCTTCTGTATCATGGGAGTTTTCTTTGTTCCTTTTTTCTTTTTTTCTTTCCTTTCTTTTTTTAAAGTCTGACTACCATGTGCTGATGGTGCAGGTACACAATGTGTTTGCTTTGGCAGTGAAAGCAGCTGAATAATTTCCCACTTCTTCCCCCAGCCCAGCTGTTCACCCTGTTCCTCTTGGTTATGCTGACTGTTTGCATATGGGTAGGACAAGCCAGGACAGAGAAACAACAATGTTAAAAAGTAACTTTCACAAAAAATCCCCACATTCACAGTTGCAAGGAGGACACTGATGTGTGATTGGGACAGGAATGTACTGCAGAGGACAACTTTAAAATACATTATTTAAAAAGTGTTTCATACAGTCTGCAAAAGAAGTAGGAAACAGGTTGTGTTAGGGACAAGGATGTTAAAGGTACAAAACGTGAAAAACAAGTGTTGAAATAAATAGACTAAACAACTAAGATGACATTTGGAATTACACAAGTGTGTTGTCATCTACTGTGAGCATCACGTGTACTTCTTCAATCTGTCTAATCTAATATAAACATAGAGCAGCAGGTAGATCTAAAAAAAGCCTTTTTAAAAACACCACAGATACCCATCTTGCCTTGGGGAGATGATAAGGAACACAGCAAACCAGGTATGACAGCACCTGGAGGCGTCATTTAGTGTGGGGCTAGAAGGCATTCACATTCCACTGAGGAGGAGAGGAGAGGAGAGGAGAGGAGAGGAGAGGAGAGGAGAGGGACCATGCAAGTTCAGTATAAAAAAGAGGTAGCCTTAAATCTTCTTTTAACAATGCTAATTTTACTGGAGCAAATGGAATGTTTTTATTGCCACTGACAAATTTAAAAGCAAATTTTCCTTCAAAATGTTTTTTCCTTTTTTTATCTTATAGCAAGCTCTTATGATTAAAAAATCCCACCTGTTTCCACACACACAGCATTAAGACAAAAGACTCCCTGCAGGAATTCTGATTTGTAGGAGTAACTTTGATTCAAACTGAATCTCTTTTGGGACACTCCTAGAGCTTGAGTTTTGTAGAACTTCAGACTCACTGATTACACAATTTTTTCCTTGACTGTAGTTGATGAACCTACATTGGTTTGTCCTTCCACCCTAAAGTGTTACTGGCAAGTACAGTGAGGTGTCAAGATTTGATGTGTTTTGCAGTGAAGATAGGAATGAAGCTGCCATTTGATTTTAATGGTGATTTTCTGGGCCCTGGTTTGCTCACAGATGACCTTGCTCAAGGAAGAGGAGAGAGAACTTCAGGTTCTGCAGATGATAAAACTTCCTTCTGAGAGTAGAAACAACACTGCCTGATATGTGACCCTTCAATGTCTTTTCACTGTGATTTTAAATGAAGCTAACAGATAATTGTTAAAACTTCTGCCATATTTTAAATGCTGTTTGGATGTAATCAGTAACAATGAATACCGTTGTTCAACAGTAACAACTTCCAAAATGTCCTCACTCTAAACAGGAGAGGATTTAACATGCATTTTTACCTGGTGCTAAGAAAAGATTTCTGAGCAAGATTAGCCAAGGAGATGGTGTTTGCATTTGAATTACTTTTCTGCCTTAAGTTTGAATTCTGCTATAATAACACTGTCTTTCAAAAAAAAATTTCAGTCTAATTTTTCCAGACAATGCTGGAAATCCCATTAAATAACCAGTGATCATATTTCATTGGTTTGTGAGTGAAATTTTGAAGGAGTTTCTGAGATATTTTGGATATGCACAGTCAGAAATCTGAAAACTGTCCCTTCATTCTTTGGTTTTGATGCAGAACCACTCCCACATTAGTGATGCAGTGTTTGCTCCTGTCCATGGTGCCCTGGCAGGAACACCTGCACCAGCTGTTTCCTTCCCTTGCTGCTCTTCCCTTCACTGCCACACTGTCAGATCCTCTCCCACCTGCAGAGCTGGGCTTTTAGTACCCAACTTGCTGCTCCCTTAAAATGTTCTCACTTCAATCTGTCTTGGCAACTTTTGTCTGGGGCCCGGAGGGAAATACTGTAAAACCCAACAAAGAGCAGATTTCAGCTGTTGACCTCAGCAGTTCTTGCAGTGACATCATTTCCCTGATGCTTGTGATCTGGTAGGCAGAGAGGACGCAAGCTGGCTGGCTTTTGGCCAGGGAGCTGGCTGCTCTGCACATTTCTGCAATCACTCCAGTCCATTGCCACAAGCACCACAGGGAGTTGTAAAAAAAAAACCCCAAAGATGTGTTACAGATGCCTCAGTCTTTGCAACTGTATATGAAAGAGAAGCCAACAGCCTGCTGCTGCTTTGGGGACTTACAGTACTGGGGTATGAACAAGACCATTTCCTTGTATTCATTTCTGCACGGGCATTGTTGAAAACAGTGCTAAAACAACAACTTTTTTCTTGAAATTGAGATCAAGCCCATATTCCTGGGAGTGCCCCATTCTTCCCCCATCAAACAGGTTGGCACTCACGTGAACTGGTGGTCACAGAGAGTGAAAATTTGGGTAGAATGAGATATCAGCTTACCCAGGCAGGAGATGTGCTCCTCTGGCCATATGAATGATGGGTGTTTTTGTGGATCCTGTTCTCCTCTTGTATGTTTACCCACACAACAAACAATGTATTTACTCATATTTCAACCACATATATGCTGACAACTTTCTTTCATGTTGTATTTTCCCAGTAGATTTTAGATAGATATTTACATTTAATTCCAGCTATTGCAACACAATTAGCTAATTACTAAATAGCTAATCTTTGGGTACTTTTTGTTCTGTTTTGGGGTTTTTTTTGTGCTGTTGTTTGTTTTGTTTTGTTTTTGTACATGCTGTACATGAGGCTGACACTTCCTAAGGATGTAACTTAAAACTACGAGAGCAAACGGTACTTAGACCCTTTGAAAATTTTATCACCACTTCCTAGTCCAATAGTTTGGATACTGGGCCAAAATCTGAGTTTGCTTGGATTTTTTTTTGAACATTGTACAGTATAACCCAAGGCAAACCTGGTGGAAAGAGTTCATTCTTAAATTCCTTCTGGGAATGAATGTATAGAAGAGAAAGGCTTCTTCTTTTTATAAAAAAACAGAAAAAGTGATAAAGCACTGGAATTGTCTGCCTGGAGAGGTGGTGGAGTCACCATCCCTGGATATGTTTAAAAAAAGATTGGATGTGGCACTCAGTGCCATGGTTTGCTTGAGGTGTTAGGGCATGGGCTGGACTTGATCTAGAAGGTCTCTGCCAGCCTTGTGATTCTGTGATTCCTAGTCTCAGCTCCTCTGTCTGGCCCCAGAACAGTCAAGAGAGTAGAGAAACTGCATTTAAAGAGAAGGGCCTATGCAATTCTAAACTTGACCATGTTTACAGAAAATAAATGTTAAAGCTGTTACCTTGTCTTTACTGAACATATGCAGCTCATTCTTTCCTGACATTTGTAACCTGGAAACAGGAAAAAGTACATTTCATGCCAACTGATATTTTTTCCTCACAAAGATGGTGATATCGCAACCTTTACATAATTTTCTCTGTGAAAAACCCTACTTTGGTGTTATTCTGCAGTGCCTCATCTCCCTCAGCTGACATGGAAAGAAACAAACTTCCCCCTACCCAAAACCCTTGATTAAACTGAAGTCAGAAAATGGAAAATTTCAGACCATATGTTCAAAGTTATAAACAATTGAAACTAAAGTATTTTTCTAGCCAGGACTATCAACCATATCTACAGTGATTAGTTCTGCTTATGTTTCTTTAAACCGTGGTCCTTTTTATCCCCATACAAATACATCTGTGATCTAGAGCTCCAAATACCCTGGAAAAGGCAAAACAAACAAACACAAAAATCCTCTTCCTGAGAAGATGAACAGAAAGAAAATATAATTCGAGTCAGAAACAACTTTACTGTTCACAGAAAAAAAAAAAAAAGGAAAAAAAAAAGCCATGGCTGCATCTGCTTAGAGAAATGGCTTACACTCAGATGGCGTGTGGGTTTGTTGCCACCCTTGGCAGCAAATTACTTTCATCCCCCATCCATAGCTCTTTGACATGACCATCCATGGCTTTATCATGGTTTCAGATGAGTTAACAGCACACAGTCTCCAAACTTTCCCAAGGGGAAAAATGTTGTATTTTTAATCTCTTGCGTTTTTTACATTTTTGACATGTTTGTGGCTATTGCTGCATAGCAGGTAACCTGCAGAGGAGTATGGACACTTAAATGCTTCTGTGACTACCTACTCAGCAGCTTCACCCTCAGCAGTCAGCAAACCTCAAAACCCATTTCTATTTGAGCAAATCTGCCAGGGTGAGGATGATTCCCTAATTAGCCACATCCTCTGTGTTTCACCATTAGATAACACAAGGAAATGCGTTCACGGCTTGCTGCTTCGTCGAGCTGCTCTAGTGATTCATTCCACATCGACTGGCACTGGGAGAGCAGAAAAGCCCAGGCTGACAGTGGGGATGTGAAGGACAGCACCATTCCTGTGTGACTTCAGACAGTGTCTCTCCCTTTGTTTTGTCACAAATGAAAGTTTTCCCTGTGCTGCCCCAAGGATCTTGCTCTCCATTTACCTCCCAGAGTAGGAGATATTTTTGGTTGGGTCAGTTCAAAATGTGTTTTTCTTGAATGTGTGTTTCTTATAGGGGTATCAGCTGGACACCAGTGTCTCTCTGGAGCAGTAAAATACTCAGTTCCCATGAAATCCTGCTCCTGAAGATAGGACATCTCTTGATGACATTCTTGTAGTCACAGGACTATTTGCCTACAAGAAGAAATGGGGCATGATGCCCTGCTCTGAGCACTGCACACACAACACGATTGATCATCCTGCGTGAGATCCCCCATTCATCTGTGGCTGTCTGAGCACTGGTGCATCCTCCCAGCACAGGGCCTGGACTCCTTCTGTGGCCAGGGAACAACAGCCACGTGTGTGCATCTCCAGCAGGTATTCCATCTGTCTTGTTTCAGACACTCACCACTGGGCAGGAAACCTAAGCAAGCAAGCTCTTAGAATGCTGTACCTCAGAAACATGCATGCAGCCCTCTGTCTGCAGTAATAGGCATCTCTGCATTTTCACTTGATTCCATCTGTCCAGCACCAGTCCTTGTCACCCACATCTAACCTGCCTGTGCTTATGATTGAATACTCTGTGTATGTGTAGTCCCAGGGTCTGTCATCAGACTGTTGAGAAATATGATGGGTGCAGGATTTACTACTGTACAGCCTGATGCTCTGAGTTATTTCAGGGCCTCAGAGTTATTTTTGAAGGCTGCACTGTATTTTATGTTACATCTGCAACACTGTTACTTACAGCTACAGAAAGTCATTAGCTTCTATTGCAAAGAATAGCCTCTTCAGGTGTCTTCACTGGGCCTGTCATGTCTGCAAGCACATTCCCTAAAGAGGTGAAACAACACTCAAATATATAATGAACCTGATGACTACTCTCCCAGGAGTTATGCCAGTCTTAAGTATTAGACTCAGTTCATGGAAAAGTGCTGGAGTTTCCCTCAGGAGCAGTCTGATTGGTTCAGTGAAGGTTACATTCATCCCAGCAGGAAATACAGTTTTATGGCTTAGCCCTGGTAGCAGCACACCCTTTAGATAAGTCCTTATTAAGACATGGCTCAAGTGAACCTTGTCAGTGTTGTGGCCAGATGGCAAGGCCTTATGCTGACCTGCATCAAGGGAAATACTGTGCTTTGATCTCCAGCCTGGCCAGCCCAGGCTCCTCCCAAGATTCTCCCCCTCAGTCTCTCTATCTGCCACTGGGCAGGCTGACCAGCTGGGCATTTGGATTCTCAGTCCCGCTTTGTCTGTCCCCATTCACCTTGCTGAGGTTTCCTTTCCCTCCAAAGGATGTCTTCTCTAGTGCACTAGCATTGCAGCACAATCTGCTCCAGAAACCTGCCTGAAGATGTCAGATATCTCTCAAGTAAACAAAATATTTAATGCAATTCTAAGTGCTTTAATACTAACCATGTGTACAATGAAGGGAAGGTGTGTTTTGGTTGCAATTCTTGTCCCACCAAAAAAAAATTCTGAGTACTTGTCCTACCATTAATGACTGCTAAACATCCTATTTTCCTGAAACCTCTATTGTACTCATTTAGACTCTGCTGAGGACACAGACAAGGATAAGAAACTAAGAGGAAAGCTAAAAGGAAAACATATCCTTGGGGAGACACCACCAACAATTCTTGCCATCAAATAGGAAATGATCTATTACTCCTCATCAAAGGTCTCCAACTTCACTGAAAGTGGGTTCTTTATGTTATGACATACCACAGAATATTGTAATGAAGCATTAATTACTGCATATACTCATTGTAATACTCCAGGACTGTAGAATTTTATGGTTTTTTACCAAAAGTACATGCTGAGTATTTTCATTCTGAAAGTTTCTTTCCCCAGTTTTAGAGAGGAAAGCTTCCTTAGAAATTGTTAGTCAATTAAAAGTTGAAAGATTTTAATTATTTGTTGCCTTAAGGATCACAAAGTGGAAAATGACAAGCATTATTTCTAGATAGCTATATTTGAACTAAAAGAAGAGCATTGTTAAAAAAATAACAGCCAAAGAAACAAACCAAATCTCATTTTTAACAGGTCTATTTGTTGCCTTAAGGATCACAAAGTGGAAAATAAAAAGCTTTATTTCTACCCTGCTATAGTTGAACTAAAAGAAGATTGTTTTTAAAAATACAAACAAAGAAACAAACCAAATCTCATTTTTAAGAGGTGTTTTCAGGGGTCTGATTCAATGTATTCTGCTCTCTTTGAGGCCGTGAGACTGAAAGTCCTTCCTCTTTGTCTGTGGGCTCATGGTGACAAGGCTGACAGTTGGGTTTCAATTTTTTGTAAGTGGAAGTGAGAGGAGGTAAAGGAAGAACTTGAGTCTCTGTCCTGCAACCATGCTTAAAGTAAAATGCCCTGGTGTTTCTGCATATGAAGCCTTTGTCAGTGTTGGAATCTCTAAAATATGCACACATATTAAAGAATGAGAGAGGTATTTTCTCATTGTGTCTGGTCAGTAATATTAATATAGACAATTATTTTGGTAGCTTTGAAATGTTGTCAAAGTTCCTCACCTTACATTAGCTTCTCAAGCAGGGCATTTTTCTGGTGCCAAAGTAGTCTGACATGCCAGCCTGACTTTTAAGAAGACAATGTCCTTAGTATTACTTGTATTTCTCTTGGGATGCCCTTTTTTTTTTTTTTTACTTATGAATAAGATAAGGCTGATAAATAATGTTCGTTTTCAAACTTTCCATTCTTAGGAAAGGAGGGGCCTTTTTCCTCTTTAAGGCTGTTTGCTCTACTTCTACTTCTGAGGATTACTCATTTCCAGTACACTGGCAGGTAGCATAGACAGCAGGGTTTAACAACAGATTTTTTATACCTGAGTCACAGAATGTACTATGGAAAGAGTATAATGTTATTTAGAAGGAATTACTGTCTCCAATGTAGGGCATACATAATGTAAAAATTAGCAAAATAAAAAAGTGGTGATGTCTCACCATTTTCTTCCCAAAGAAAATGTGGTCAAACCAAAACCAATCTTTTTGGCCAGCCAAAAAGATAGGTAAAATCAGCATTCTGCAGTCTGTGATCACTCCATGAAACATAAGAATTTGATCCAGTAAAAGACTGCAAAATGGTATTTGTAAACAATTACGCAGTCACTCACTGATATGACTGAAGAACAGCAAAAAGAAGTAGTGGTGAGAGCACCTTCAGACTTTGGCCCTTTTTTGTGGTTGTAAATGCAAATCTCTGTGACACTGCTGTATAAATAGTTTCATCCTTCTTTGACAAAAAGTGTTGAGAAGACTGGAATTGATACCTCTCAGTTTCCATGATTTTCTCCTGTGCAAAGGGTAACTTACACAGCATTTCACAAAGGCAGTTGTGTCTCTTCTGCACTCCTCAGCACTTGATTACTCTCTTGTTTTATACTGCAATCAAACTGTAAGATCTGGAGTGATGACCATCTCCTCCTTTTCTCTGGACCCCTGAGCCCAACAGTATCAGGCTCATGATAAGGATATTGAGGAGTCAAAGCAAAAGTATTAAAAAAATTTGATAATAATTAAGATAATGAAGAGTTAAACAACATAATAATAAGTACCTGTATTTAGCATATTATGTGTATTTTAAAACAATTAGTAATGGAAAAGATCACCATAGGAATAATAATTGTTACTATTTTTGTCTTGTGTAGATTTTTTAATCTATGACTCTCTGAACGTGCTAATTAAAGACTTTGCACATATCCAAGTACAAGTAATTCCCATCTGGAAGGGATGGGATGTGAGAGTGAAGCAATTTAATGCCAATAATATCCTCATCTGACATTATCACTGCAGATCTGGGGCTGAGTTTCCATTTTTAATTAGTTAGCAATCTTAGTGTGACATAGATGAATTAAGTACATCCTCATCTACTGTTTGGTACATGGGCCAGCAGTCATCAGATTATGGATGTTTGCAATGGGCAGGTACCAGCAAACCTCTGACCTCTGAAGTGACTCAGTTATTGGGCAGAAAAATTTGAGTGCCAGTCTGCAGCTATAAAACTGGGACTCAGCTTCAGACCAAAAGGTGGCAACTTCCTTTTCATTTTACCACTCACTGTGTGTGGTAAAAGAATTCCTCCCATTTCTTACTGATGGCATTAAGAATTCTGCATTTCCTTTGTGGGATAACAACCACCTCTTTTCCGCAGTAAACAGCCAGGGTGTCAGTATCAACCACAGACTTTTTCCTTGGAGCCAGGCAGCCACAGCCCCAGAAGACAGTCTGCTCAGTAGAAAGCAGCAAGCTTTTAAACTTTCACCATACCCTTATTTATTAAAACTTCTGCAGGTAGTTACATGACTTTTCACTTTCCTCTGTGCCCACAGGGAGGGATAAAGGCAATCACTTTCTCCCCTAGCTGTCATGTTTGACACCAGGGTGAGTGATTCCCATCTCTGTTTCAGAGGTCAGCTACTCATTTGCAAAACTTGCAGGGTCCAACTCTCCTTGCTTTTCACAACTAACAAATCCCCAGCATTTCTTGGAGCAGCTCTGAGTCAGGTTTGGGTAGGTGCCACAAACCCGTCACAAGGACCCAGGCAGCCAAGTAGGCAAAAGGCACCTCAGTCACATTTAGCTGTATCCTTCAGTAGCTGTTTCAGTTGTAATTCTTCTTTTGTTCAGCCTGCAGCAGATGGTGAATCAGAGCACATTTGGGCAGGTGGAAAGTCTTCCAGCAGCAATGTCTGGAGCTCTGAACTTGGCTCCTTGCTTGTCCTCCCCCCTGCCTGGCTGTGCTGGCCCAGGGTGCTGTGTCTGCTCAGATGGCTCCAGACAGAGAAGAGGGCTAGGGAGGAAAAGTGGCAGATGGCAGCTGAAGCTGGATCAAAGCAGGAGGCCTCACCTCCATACAACAAGCGCTGATAGGAGCTGTTTTTGTTTTTCCAGCTGTGTTTTGGGTGTTTTTATGTTTAAAAAGTGCCTCTTTGCAGAGAATTTTGATTTTAAAAGTCCACAACCTTTTGCTGTTTTCCCCATCTCACCCTGCCTGTGAGCATGAAGGGACAGATCCAGACCAAAATTAAAGTATCTGTAAGTATGAAGCTCAGGAGGCAGGACCCCATGGCTCTGTGTTGACCAGATGTAATGCTTCAGCTCTGGGGATTTTTTTTCAGGGGGTGATCCATCTTTATTGCCATGTTTGCTGTGTGAACATGTCTGTACTAGATGTGTAATAAAAGTGAGGCAGTTTTTTCTATGGCCCTCCTGAGTTAACAGAAAGCTGGCAAAGCTTTCACAGCCCTTCCCAGGTGCCCTTGTAACCATGCCAACATGTTTTGCAAACACTGAATTGGCCAAAGTAGCTGCTTTCACAAAACCTAAAATTTGTCCACCTAACGTTCTGGGAGAGGATGAGTAAGAGGGGTGAGCAGGCCTGTAGGAACTGGTATATGCCCCTGCAGTGCTGTTCCCTGTGCAGTTCAGGATATAAAGCTCTTGTGCAAGTCTAGGGGCATCTAGCAGAGGTGCTTGGTACCTGCTGCTCTTTCTTTTCATTTCTCCTGCTTTGACAGAAAAAAAGGGATGGATTGTGCCACCAAGTCCTTGAACAAAGCAAGTATCAGACATTTAAAATTTAATTTTGCAACCTCATGATATAGAAAAGCTAAAGAGAGACCAACACATGATAGGAAAACTTGCTAGCAGGACAAGAAAATGTGCCAGAGGTATCAGGACAGGTCTAAGACTTAGGTCTTCCCTACTGACATTGACTAGGCAGTGCTGCTGAGATCTGTAATCCTGTGTTTGCTGCCCACCAGAAGTGATGGTGCCACTAACTGGAGTCTTGCCATGGGACAGAAGTGTCCCAGCCACTCTGCCATACAATTCCTGAAGCAGAGGAGATCTAGCTATGAAGTTTGTCAGATTGGGGGAACTGAAACCCAGGCTAATCTGAATCACAGAATCACAGGAAAATTTGGATTGGAAAAGACCCTTGAGGTCACTGAGTCCAGCTGTTAGTCCAGCTCTGCCAAGTCCACCACTAAACCAGGACCTCAAGTGCCACATCTACACTTTAAATCCCCCCAGGCATGGTGACTCACCACTTCCCTGGGCAGCACTTCAGTGAAGAAATATTTCCTAGAATCCAATCTAAACCTCCCCTGGCATAACTTGAGGCCATTAATTATGTTAATAGCAGACAGGGGACAATCTGTTTCTCCTGGCTTTCATCCTGATGATTAGGACCACTTCAAGCATTTCCTATCTTCTCAATCTATTTTTATCTGGAGGAGGTTTCACAGAACATGCAGTAGTTCAAGGAGAGCAATACTCAAGTGAATTGAACTGCATGACTTATTCCAAGCAGGAAGTGGTCTTGATAAGCTTTCCTAGTACTCTGCTTACAGCTTCAAAAGCAATTTGCCAACCTAGGAGCTGCCTTGTTAGATGACCTAGGAGATGTGCTGGCAAGAGTCCCTGTCTATCAGCAGGAGGCTGGGCTGGAGCAACTGGGCTCTACTTGCAAATTGTGTCCTGCAGCACACATGGTTGGTAAATGGTTATCCTCTGTGTCTGTCTTTTGAGCTGGGGCTCCATCCCATCCACACGTGTAGAGGGAAGGAGTTACAGAGAATCCCCTGCCTGTTTGCATGGGGTGTGACCTGCTTCCATGGAGGTAGCTCTGTACTGCATGAGGTACCCTCTGAAACAAGCTCAAGGGAAAGTGCTTTGGTCTATTTTAATATCTGCACTAATTGCTTTTTTTCATTTCACAGACATGAGGTGAAATGACAAAGATTTCACCAGAAATTGTGGGGCATTGTCATGCCTGCAACTGAAAAGGAAAACATCTGGGTTTCTCAAGGCAGTTTTGCAAGAAAAAGCCAGGGATCTGCCAAAAGTTTGCTCAAATTAAAAATACCAACTAAGCCTCGGAAAAAAGTTTGAGATGGTACTTCCACAACTGCAGTTTTTAGTGAGGACCAAGGAGGACAGCAACACCCCCTCAAGACAGATTTCTTGCAGAGGGGAAGGTGGCAGGAAAAGGGGACTCAAAGCAAGCCCTGCAGATTGGCAGAGGGTCAGCTTGCAGCACCCAGGCCCTGGTGAAGGAGTCCATGGGCTCCGTGGTTGAGGGACTATGAAAGAGGGATAACATTCTTTCAAAGTATCTCTGGAAAATCTGGCAGTGCCCAAAGCACTTACTGCAGTTCTGAAGGGCAGTTGTGTTATTTTCCTTTTTGTCAGGGTATCAAACTGGCTGCCAGATTCTCCACCTTATTTGCAGAAATGGAAAAGCCAGAAATAATCTCAAAAAAAAAGCTGTCTTCCAGGATGTAGATCTACAGTATAGGCTCTTGCATCACCATGGAAATTCAGAAATCCCTGACAGCTTAAATCTCACTGAGAAGGAAATAAAATAGTAAAATGTCACAAGATGGCAGGATGAAATCTGTCCTTCCTGCATACCTAGTGAGATAAACAGTTCTGGACCAGGGTCAGACAGGGCAACTGAACTGTAATAGGCTCCTGTCAGAGGGCTCCACTGGCAGACAGGAGTAATGTTTGGAGTGGTTAAAGTGCATTGAAAATTTCTATCCTGCCCCTTGGAAAAACATGTTAGTTAAACATTAACGTGGTTCCTTTGCCAGTGGCAGAGGTCATAGGATGGGAACAAGCATGGACAAATGACCATAAACTTTTTTGTCTCACCTTTCACAGATCCAGTGTTACATCCTGGTTTTAGGCTTGATAGGTCATATTTGCCTTATAGTGTTTCTGACATAGTGATTTCAGGAAATATTACTGCTGGTTAGCCAGCACAGGATAAAGCCTGCTGAAGAAGGTGCTGCTGTGCCACTGCCACCACTGCCTTCTTTCTCGGTCTCTCAAATATTTCCTACTGCCATGTCATTTGGCTGGACACTAGTGCTTCTCTGTCCCTTCTCTGGGCCAAGGAGCTGGGAAGATTCTCTGCTAGTTTAAAGGACCTTTATTTTGTGCAGAAGGGTTTGTAGAACTGCAACTTTGGATGTCAGTGTGTATATTATAGGCACTGGGGCTACTTATGTGAGAGGACTGGCAGAGCATTCTTATTCTGGAGTATGGCACACTTTAAAAAAGAAGAGTTTATGAACAAGGCAATGGTAAAAAAATCATTTCACCAATACCCATTACACTTAAATATCTAATGTGAAAGAATTAAAGAGGGACTGGTACCTAAAAGAATTTTATATGTGGAAGTGATTTTGAAAACAAGCACACATCACAGACTTAAAAAAGAGGCTAAAAAAAGTAGACAGATGGTCAGATACCAAATTAGATGCAATAAGGATATGGAAAGATAATTTATCATATTCCTTATTCCCAACTTTCATATAGACACTGGACTTGACAAGCTCTTCATCTGTTCTCATGAGTGCTTAAATAGAGGTGAGAGGTCTGAACACTGCCAGACCTGGCAGATCTAGTTTTTTGCAGGCTTAGTCCTACCAGCTGCTATCCCTGAGGTGCTTTGGCCTCACTTGTTCATTTGGCCTTCCTGTGCCCATGATTTCACAGTGCAATAAATCCAGCATTACAGCTCTGAGGTCAAAATCACTGCAGCCACACAATGTGAAGTGCTGACTTGCACCAAACCCTTGCTGCTGAGTCAAGTTTTTGCTGTTAATCTGTTGTGCTGGCAGGGATGGGGCTTTTTTATAGGAGCTTTAGTATCATCTGTTTGTGCTGCTCAAGCTTTATGCTGGTTCACCCATCATCTCCTGTGGCCAGCCCAGGGACAGCACAAATCCTGTGTCTTTATCATCTTTATGAAAGAAAGGAACCATGTGAGGAAGATATCAGTGTTGTCTCTGATTAAGAGATTTTTTTAAATAGCTGGAAGGACAGGGGTATGAGACCTGCACAGTGACAAGAAACAGTGACTGAGTTCATAGAAAAAAAAATTAAATAAGCTAAACATTAAATCCACATGGAATGCCATGAATTTGAATGTCTAAAATTTGTCTCCTAAGGATTTCTAAAAGACAAATTCCAATACTCTTTAACAGACAGAGAAAATGCTCTGAAGCCAGATCTGAAATGAATGCATTTCTCAAGATGCCTCATCTCCTCTTGTGTCCTTTTTCTTTCTGGCTCAGCTTTAAATAATATGTAGGAGCCATAGTTTCTACAGAACTTATCACAGGCAGTATGTTCTGGCTATTATTAAGATGAGGGATCTCAAATATTTCCATTTTTTTAATGAGAAAGTTAAGAATTTCTGCATAAAATTATCAATATGGAAAACATCTTTCTCTGAAACCAGGTCCTGGTTATTTTTGTTACCTAGAAATAGGATTATGAAGATAATGGATATTTTGAATCACAGGTAGTTCTGAAAGAAATGACAAATTTTGAAAAAAAATGGAAAAATAATTTTGAGTTGCATCAAAACAGAAACCTTTTAGAACTGGCTGGTGAAATTAAAAGGTTTGAGAAAAAGAATTTCAGGATAAATGAAATACTTGATTTGAGTAAAAGACACTATTCTTTCTGCTTTGAGCACTTCCATACATATGAAACATAGTAGAAAGTAATTTCAAGGAACTACCAAGGCAGAAAGTTCAAAAGAAATCAATTTCATTTTGAAAAAAAAGCAGAAGTGAAACAAATAATTTTCTTAAAAAGAATTTTATCTTTTTCTCTTAACAGAAAATTATAGCTCAGCGTCAAATCACAAAAGCTTATTTCTCTGGGAAATAATCCCACATTTGTGCATGTAAGTTGCTTTCCAGGTGGGAAGAGGAGAGAACAGGAGGGGACACAAACAGCCGTAGGGGACAGGAGTGGCAGGCCCTGCTGCCATCTCCTCTGGTGAGTGTCCTGAGGGGCCCCAGTCCTGGTTTGCTGGCAGGGCTCAGAGAAAATGAATCTGCCTGGGACTCCCAGCCTACACTCTGCACAGATGGAGAAGTCTTGAGCCAATGGAAGAAAATCAAAACCTCTTGCTCTGAAACCACTTTAATCTGGTGAGAGAGAGACCTCCATATGGATGCTAAAATAAGAAATTCTTACTGACAGCATAACCCATTTAGATTTCCTGTATATATGGATTTGAGGAAGACACTAGAACACCGATCTTTGTGACCCCCTTCCCTGTCTGTGTGTTGCACCTGAGATGCCACCCTGACTCAGAGGAAATTCCAGAGGGAGGAGCCCTCCTCCTTCCCTCCCTATGGGTCAGTTGTTGGTGCACCAGCCTCTCCCTTCAAAGAGCAAAGGGAGTGGGGCAAAGGGACACCTTGAGCTCATGCTTTGAGTGATTCTGCTGGGAAAAGATGAATATTGCCTTGGTATTGGTAGCCCAGGTGCAGTTCTGTTGTTTGCCCTTCAATTTCACCCCAAATTTTCAAATCACTTTCTCTCTGATTTTCAATTTACACTTCAGGTTATGTCTTCTTCTTGATCTTCCTAAAAGTTGTATTTGCTGTATTTGCAAAAGCCTTATCAAACAGCTATTTGCTGCTGCTAATACACAGAAGGGAAAAATATTTCTGCCAAAAACATGAAAGAGATTCCTACTCCTAAGGGCAGGATGTCTCACTCTAAAACCTTATCTGCACATGAACTGTACTGCCTTGTAATGGTTTAACCATCTTGAGGTGGAAGTGCTTATGTCTAGGGAGAAGAATCCACTTGCAGAGGCATATTTATATTAATCTGATGGAAGATGGGACTGTAAGGTGTGTGAGGCATAAGTGAACCTGTAAGGATAAAGCCTCATCTTATATAACCCAGTGGAAACTTTCCAATTGGAGTATTTTGGCTGTATGTCATTATTTGAAAGGACATTTGGCTGCAATGTAGTGCTTGCTTGCTTTCTGCATACACTATGTATTCCATGGATTAAAAAAAAAAAAAAAAAGTATTTTGGCATAGGACAAAGCAAAGGCACAGTAACTATAAAACAAGCACAGAAACTCTGATTGCAATCACCCTGCGCAGCAGGGGGCTCGTATTCAGCTAAACCAGTCTGCTGGTACAGCAGGTTCTGGCCAGTGAGACTCCATTGTCATTTACAAGCAAGCATATTTAAGTGGTTAGGATATCTTCATTCCATTTTGTTCTGATTTGGCTGGTCTCCTTGTACTCATTCTCTCTGAGCACACTTAAGGGACCAACCCCTTCATCTGCATATTCAGTTGCACAATAATTTTTTCATCAGGTCACTCTTCTGTGAGTTGTCATTTGCCAAGTACTGCATTTGGAAGCATTTGCTGGTCTCAGGAGAGGTAATGCTTCACTTGTTTTGGGAAGAAGAAGACAGAAGTCCTCACAGGCAGGAAAAGCTGGGCTAGATGAGAAATGCATTAGCATAATTATGATAAAAATTTAAGGCGCAGAAACTGTAATTGCAAAATACATCTGTATGAATTCTGGCATTAAGGGAACCCTGAAAACCACAAAGAAAATAACTGCCATTAGTCTGGGAATGACAGTGAAGCAGGTTTAAACTAAGCTCCATTGTGTGGTGTTTGGGATGCACCAAGGACACGTGCAATCACTGGGGTGTACCTGCACAGCACACCTGAGGGCTACCAGCAGTTTGCCACTGCCAGAAGGGGCAGCCTGGCTGTTCTCCACTGCATTGAGCTTTGCCCCATCTCTACCCCTCAGATGAGAACCTGTGAACCAATTCTCACCTGGCAGAAACTGCTCACCTTTTACTTTTGGTAGGGTTATTTTTGGTCAGGACGAGCAGTTGCAGTTGGTGCTTCATTCCAGCACTTGGAAGAGATCGAGGTCTCTCACCGAGTGTGAGCTGGACAGAGCTCAGTTTGCAGCACCTGGGAGCTCATGTCCTTTAACTGTACTCTGGTTGAATAACTCTAAGGAGTCTGTTCCTGGGCTATAAGAGCCCACCACCTTTCTCCAGGATTCATAGTGCTGCAGTATCTTTTTCTCTGTGTACAGCTTCTGTGCTTAAATGAAAAACCAGTTTGTTTGGGGACATGGAGTATGTACCCATCACACTAAGAAACAGAGGCCTTGAGTAGTGTAGGCATGTAGGCATGTTCTAAACAGTGCCAGAGAAAGCTATGGCTTTGGATTTAGGATTGCTCAAAATCTGTCTTTTTTCTCCTCTCCCAGTTCCTGTGAATTTACAGCATCATTGTTTCTCATCATGCCAACAAACCAGCCTCAAATACCCAGGGTTTGTGCCTGTCAAGAAAGTCCAAAAAGGTAAATAATGTGAAGAGAGCTGAAAATGTCATTCAGACGCAATCACGTTAGTACAGGTTATTGCTGGCATAATTTCTTTTTTTCTGTGTAAGTGCTCTGGTTTTGAGTTGGTTTCAGTACACAGCCTGGTCCTAAGAACACTACAAGACCAGTTGCAGTTCCTGCCTCGTGTGCTGCTATCCCAACTTGACAGTCAGTGCTGCTAAACAGCATAACTGAAATGCTGAGGAATGTGGCCTGCCTCGTGTGCTGCTATCCCAACTTGACAGTCAGTGCTGCTAAACAGCAGCAGAACTGAAATGCTGAGGAATGTGCATGGGAAGGGACTTTCTGGAGTCCAAGCAAAGTTTGTAAGGAGAACAGCTTAAACTGCAAATGTATTTGGGAGGTCGAGATTCTGTAGAAAAGATTAATTTGAGACTCTTAGAACAGGAAAGGAGATTTAACCACATATCTTTCATTAAATAGTATGAGGAAATCCCCATGTCCAACTTGGAAAATTTTGATATAAATTACTTAGCTGCAGAATGACAGAGTCTTCCTGAGCAGTACTAGCTCCAGCTCTGACCCTTTATAAGTACCAAACTCATAGAATATAATGACAGAAAACAAACACAGAAAAATTGTTACACATACAAAAGTGCTGAAAAATTGAATATTTTCCATGGTGATAAAAATAAATAAATAAAACAAGTTCTTAAATTCAAGCTGGCATTTAGGGGCTACAGCAATCTAGAAAGGAGAAGGAGCACTAACCAAAGGTTATTGTTATTATTCTTTTTCTGGTAAAGCAGGAGCCAGTTGTGCTAGAGTTTATTCCATTTATTTTAAAGGGAGCTCTTATTATGTTGTTCTCTTAAACTTCTGACTACTTCTGGTTTATTTTTTTTTTTGTCAAACCCACAAAAATTTGTTAAGGAGGACTTGGTTAGTTCAGTGCAAATTTCCATTGCTCCCTTTCTGGCCATTGTTTCTTTTAAATCTTACATGAGCAGAGGTAGCTTGATGGGTTTGGAGCTTAAGTTCCCATTCTTTGACAATCCAAGAATGGGAGAATGCAGCTTGATATAACACAAACTAAAAATTAGGGAGGTGTTAGGATTCTTCTTAAGTAATTTCTTCTGTTTGTCAATGTTCCTTTTTTCCCCCCCACATTAATGACTGCTGAATAGTTTGCAAAGAATGCAGCAGACGACCAGTCTTGTGTGCTGCAAAGTGTTGTATTCCTCTGCTCCTGGAAGCTCCCTGGTGTGAACACCATTACCAATCTGTACAGAGAGCCTAACAGCTTACACTGTAATGTGAGGTGAGGAAACAAATCTGTAGAACTCCTAGAAGAGGAAAAAGGAATAGATCTGAAAAGAGATCCAAGGAAAATTATTGCAGAATTACACAGAAAATTAATTTAGCTAGTCATATGAGATCCATCAGCCCGTTGCCCCCCTGAAAGAAGAGGCTCTATATCCTTGTCTGTGACCTTCTCAATACCTTTTGAGGAAATGAGTATGAACCAAGTCCCTTCAAGAAAACAAGTAAGAACCAACTACTTTGTAGCTTTTAGTTTTGAAATATTTCCTACTGTCCAAACCAAAAAGTTCTTTCAAAAAATCCTTGTTCATCTGGTTTTGACCCTGAGGCAGAATTAAACTCCTCAAACATCAAAGTGCTCAGGGAGACCATGATTCATTCCAATGGTAATGACAGCTCAGCTTTCAGCTGTGGTACCAGGCTGGAGGATCTCTCCCCCCATGGTCACTTCCAAGGGGCTGTGGGTGCTCATACCTGGGAGTGGGATAGGGATGTAACAGGGGGAAATAATGCCTTTCCTGTGTAAGCCTAGGTTGGCCTGCACAGGTATAAAACAAAACCACAGTACAGGATCAAGAATTGTGCATAAAGTCACCTCCAGGTGCTGGTTTGCTACTTCAGAGCTTTCTGATGGCCAGGATTCCCAACCACCAAACTTGCTTATTGACTATTTTAGTGTTTCCAAAAGCAGGAAACACTTTTTACCCCAGAGCAGCAGTTCTTCAGCTTTGAAGCACAGAGCATTCTGTGGCTGAGCTCGGAGAAGCAGCTGGTTATTCACACAGTGGTACAGGGCTTGTACTTTAATGGGGCTCTTTTGAAGCTAATTACCAGAAAATAACGAAAGAAATAAAAGTTGGATGGAGTAACTTCTTGAACTTACTCTAATCTGTGGATTTACAATTGGTTTGCAATGCCATAATTTGCTGTGACATAGTTTGTGGTATGCAAATCATGGAGAACTCTGGCTCTCTATTGCATAATTACCATAACAATTTATTTTGGCTTAAAAGTACTTATCGTCAGAAAGTCCTTGTTCCCTCCTTTGACTTTAGAAAGATTAAAAAGAGTAACTGACACTGTAATTTAACTTTATGATGACCATATCAGTCCTGTAGATCCTGCTCAATCAAGATGCTGATACTGCTGCTGATAAAATACGATTTGTCTGATAGACACCTGCCCGAAATTTATTCCTGCACTTGACATGAACAAAGTGTAGCTAAGGTCAAACATAAGGAAGTTCTAGTTAATCATAGTTCTGGAGTGAAGTAGAAGCAATGGACGTAAATTAGTGTAATACAGAGCAATTCTCAGGAAAAGAAACCCTAAGATTTTATTATTATCTCCCTGTGAGACTGCAATTTGCACTATAATTCCATCAGCTGTCTTTTCTGCTTCTGTGCATAATCAGATATAACATCACATGTCATTAAAGAAACAATTATTCTAAGAACAGACTAATAAATGCCTTTTGTTACATGCAGGATTTAGCCAGCAAACATAAATAGACCTTTTGCATCAATACCAGTGAGGATTAACAGTGACATTTTTATGTCACCCACTCATTTGTGAATTGCCACATTGTCACAGCAAGCCACAGGGTGGAGGGAAAAAAAAGGAGACAACCAGCAAATGCAAAGTTATCATTTGTGGGAGTGAAGAAACTGTGACTATTTAAAGATGCTAGTCAAAAACTCTAAAATGAGGAAATATTTGAATCCCTCATAAATTCCATATTTAAGATTGTAGGATTGAACTTTGAATGAGAATTTGGTGAAACAGATTTTTTTTGGGTACAGTACTTCTTATTCACAGTCTTCCTGTGTTAATTTGGACAACTCATACAGTATTTGTGTGACTCATATTTCCTCAGGCTTTTAATTTTTGGGGTATAATTTAGGCAGTATTTCCCATTCTTACTGGAATCAGTTAAGTGGTGTCTGCAGAGAATCTACGGATGCTCTGTATGCATAGGGAAATTCTGCTGTTCTGATGAAGCATGGGAACCTGAAGATCCTGTAATAACAATTGGCTTCTTTGTCTTCACACTCCACAAATCAAAAAAAACCACCAAAGTGCAGGGAGCAGCAGGGTTAAGTTCATTCTCAACTGGTGGATAGTTAAAATTGCACTGAAAAGTTAGACAAAACTTCAGAAACCAATTTTTCAACAGAGGTATTTTTTTCAGCAATTAGTTTCTTAGACACACATAGTAGGTTTCTGTAGCCCTCATCAATACAGCAGTTAGCTATCCATGCCAGGGTATAAATGCAAGTTGTCAGCTAAGCCTTGCAGCCAGTCTTGCAGTCACGCACTGTTTTCCCCATATGTTCATTGACTATGTTGGGCTTAAATTCCTTCCTAAGGATATTTTATCAGTTAAGCCTGAATGCAATTGTGTCCTTTAAACTGAGTTTCAAGGATAAAGATTTGAAGATTTAATGATACCCCTTTGATGTTATTTGAAATTTCATGAATGTCAAATGTTCTAGAATATTTTTAAATTAGTTGACTGGCTCCCAGGAAAGCCAAAGTGAGATACTAGGGAGAAGTAGGAAAACATCTAGCCAAAAGCATTATGACTGTTTTTAATTTTTTAAATTTTTTTATTTTATTTTTTGTATGTGTCTGCATACATTTGATCTATTTTGCAGGCATGATCCCTCCTGGCTGACACGAATTAAGCTGGCTACAAATATTCTAGGGACTATATGTGAGGAGCTACATCTTTTCCTGTATTTGAACAACACCTGGTATTACGGGATACTGACTGTACAATGTCACAAGCACAAGTTTGGACAGCTTAATGCATTTCCTCCTCTCCCAGTCAATCAATTTTCACTTCTTCAGTATCATTTCCCTCTTGTTTCATTCAATCTCAAGTCAAACAAGCTGGCAAACTTTCATAAGCCTGCAAAGGGCCATTTAAAAAAAGCCACACTGGCAACATTGGCAACAAGAATTACACAGATTTTGGCAACAAGAATTCCAACAGTTCCTTTCCAAAGAGAACACTGGTGAAAAAGCAGTATTCTGAGAGTAGGTAATTCTTCTTTACTGACTACTACTGTAATGGGTCAGAGGGATTTAAATCAGAAAAGGCCCCCTGAAGAGCACTAGTGTGGAATGTGGAATATTAAAATCATTCAACAGTTACAAAGACAGGAGCTGTTTCCCTGTACAGTTTTTCACTGTGTGTACTGGCATGTCTGAGATCAGTTGCTTTTTTTTCCATTGTCTTTACAACAGGCATTTCAGTTTGAAGGGTGTGTAGGAAAGTGAACTTTCAAAATGTTAGTCATCTGTAAAGTTACAGTGTTCTACTTTCAACAGGACGTGAAGCAAAGTTTTCCAGAATGTAGGTTCAGTTACACAGGGATCAAAAGGGGCTCACCTACAAGAGGGTAATGTGAGCATTCCAGTTAGCCAGAAATCCCATTAAGGACCCCTGTAAAAGACACTACTTTTGACATAGTTAATGAAATAATCATTGGAAATCCTGTGAACTATGTGCAGTGTTTCTTATTCAAAGCAGAGTATGATTCACAGTGTTGACCTTAAGGCACACAACACTAAGACCTCAAGGAGAAAGTGTGGTCTTTTTCCACATTTGCCCACCACCTTTTAGATTTGTCTCTGTTATAATTAAAATTATCTATGTGGAGACCTTTATCCTCAACACAATTCTTGTTCTTTCCACTCCTAAAATTTCAAGTGGAAAAGGAAAGCTTATGTTTACTTTTTTCATTTAGTTCTTAATAAAGAGATTTCTTTATTTGAAGCATCCCCATTTTCTGAGCTTTATAGATCTATTAATCAATACTTAGAGAATTCAAGCCACTAAAAAACAGAGAGAGAGAAAAACAATGGGGATGAATGGGAAGTAGCTAGAAAAGAAGAGGATAAAGATGCACAGCACTGTAATCCCAAGAGCTCTGCGCTTTGCCAGGCTCCATCAGCAGACTTTCACTTTGCTACCTAGTAAAAATCAGTTGCTTTGTTTTTAGCCAAGGTTCCAGTCTAGAAGGAATCACACTTTAGTTTAGAATTCTCTCATTTGTTATCTGCTCTGAGCTAAGTTGAAAACTTTGCGATGATGTAAAAAATAACAACTGCTATTCTGTACCACTGATACAACAGAGAGAAAAAAGCTGTCCCTCAGTGCATACAGCAGAAGTCTCTCCTCAATGTTTGCCTGTTTGCAAATATTGCTTCAGTTAAATTTACTCTAGATCCGGGAAAAGTTTTGGGTTCTCATTTTGTTTAAACCCCACAAATGTAAACACAGGATAAAGGCCACTACCACATTTCTCTTGCATACACAAGTTCAAGAACTGCCCAGCTCTTTAATTATCCCAGAAAAAAAAATTTGGCTGCAAGGAAGTTGAGATTACTGACTTTCAAAGTTGAGAAAATTTCAAGTTAATACCCAAAAGTCTAATATTGTCTAGCATGCTGACAGCTGTCAGTGACTTGCTATAAAGCCCTTAAAAGACATACTAGGGTTGTAGCACTGCAAGCTCTTACCCATGATACAACTAACTCATTTTGCAAAAAAACAAACATCCTTTATGAGGTATCTTTAAGAACAATTATGTATCTTATGAACAGATATGATAATTTTGCAGCAACTCTTTAGTTTCCTGTAGCTACTGTTCAGTGTTGATCCAGCTGATTACTCTCAGTAGCTAGAGATTAATAACGGACTGTTAATTAGCTATGTCAACTATATGAGGTACTTCGCACCATTTAATACTAAAAGTCTTCTCTGCTGTCCAGTTTCACCTATAGTTCAGGTTCAGTTCACGTCATTTATTCACCTGTGAAAGTGTAATAATACCTTTATAAATGTTGATGTAGCATCTCTGCTTTCATCCCCATCCAAAGAAGAACTGCCAGCAGCTTCAAAAGGCCTCAGACTTTCCAGTGCTGGAGCCCACACTGTGCAGCTGTAGACTGCAGGGGTGGCAGCTACAACACCCACAGTCTGTTCCACCCAGCCCAGCTGTGGCAGGAGGGGACATTTCAAGATGCAGAAGACAAGTGTGAGGTTGGTAGCTAATGGTCCTGCTATGGGGAAGCAGCTGAACCAGCAGGACTTACCTGCATTCCTTTAGTTATACTGTCCCAAACTGTCACAGTCACTTCCATAAGACAGATCTACTGAAAGATACTATGCCACAGGTAACAAGGAAAAGAAACAGCAAATATAGATATCCTTATATATTCAAGTGTTACAAACATGTTTGCTGGTACTTGGATGCTTTATATTGCCCAAGTGTATGTTCAGTGAACAGAGACATCATCCTAAGTCTGTACAGTCAATTTTGTCTTTCTGTATTTAAAGCAGTTAAAGGGACAGCACCTCTTTAGTATGAAATGTCCCAAGGGATTTCTGTACCTCAACATATATTGCAGACATACTTTATCTCTTTTTTAAAAGGAACCCTCCCAACACACTTTCAGAACAGGCAACCCTTCCACCCAACCAACCATCACCCCACCTAGCTTTAAAAAAAGACATCTGTTATTTATGCCCACCCTACTACCAATTTCTCAGGCACTCTTAAGGAATTGCAAAGTGAAGTAACTGGGAGAGCTCAACAGCCAGCCAGAAAAGGTGAAAGGCTTCTGGCTTCAGCAGAGAAGTACTGAGGAAATGCCCAGATACAGCCCACATGACTGAATTATTCTGGTTGTTAGTAGCATTTGAGATTAGGTTTACAAAGTCTCTTTTCACGGACAAGGGTTGATGCAAGGATATATTCTGCAGGCTTTCTGCTTTAGATTGATAGCAGTCAGCTTCAATCATTTACCTGCACTGATGCAGAGCCATGCATGGACACAGATCTGTTCACTTCTGCCACTCTCGCCAGTTCCACTGCGGGTTTGCCAAATGCCTCTTAATGAGACAAGGGCAGGTTAAAATCGATTAACGTGACTTGTCCCCAGCACCCAGGGGAGGGGACAGTTCACAGCTGTCATTGCAGAAGGGAAGGTGCACCTAAACACACTACAATGGTTCATTTGGCATGGCTGGTCTAGCTGAAGGAACACGAATGCTTTTGCACCTTGACCTGAGTACTACCTGCTCTAAGGGCACATCTCATGCACCACTTGCAGCTTCACTCCTTGTGAAAGGCTCAGAATTTGGTTTCTCCAGGGTTTTACCACAGGAAATGAACTGCCTAACTTGTAACACAGTTTTATTAAAAGCAGGCACAAAACCTGGTAGGTTGGCTCAGTTTTTCCAACAATGAGTGCACATTAGGACATATCAACACTAATGCTGGCTAAACTGAAAAATCATAGAAGAGAAATTGTGGAACAGCTGTAAAATGATCTTTCATTATAATAAAACTAGGAATTCATGTTTCATTTATTCTGTCAAACTGTTCACAGTTCAGGACAAACTAAAAAAGCTAGCCTAATCCCTTCTACTAATCTCAGACCTCTTCCTCCTTTGCACACTCAGATGAGGACATGAAAAAATGGAAGTATGCACCTTTTTTTTTTTCTTCAATGCCAATAAGGAAACAAAACACATAACTCAACTACTTTTTTTTCTAGATGAAGTCTCTGAAGTTTAGCCTATTGCCTTCAGGTTCATATACATCCTGTATAACTCAAGGTATATTAAGTCAATACAGTAATCTCCTTAGCCCTCCTTTCTAGCTAATGGAAAAATAAGTTAGCAATGCAATGCTGAACAGCTTCTCTTCCAGTGAGAAGCCTGAAGTTGGGCTGTTCTGACATACCAGGACTGTGCTGCAACAGCTGTAGCTACACTCAACACAAGAGCTGTTTGTGCTTTTGCAAACAGTACTAGTCACACAAAGAAATGTCGGTAAGAGGGCCAACTCAAATACTTAGCATCAGACATTAATTTATGTCAAGAGCTCTCAGCAAGCCATCTCTGTCAACTATTATTCTTTAGGAGAAGGGATGTACGTTTAGATACAATTTTCTAAAGAACTAGTCAAGCCATTGCATGATCAGCAAGCCTCATGGAGACTGCTCTTCTACCAAGTTCTCCACTTCCCCCATAACCTCAGCTGCTTTCACATGCCTCTGTTCTCTCCTAAGGTTCCAAGAACACTTCCTCCTCCCTTCTCCTCTCACTTGTGTCACCATACTACTGATTTAGGGTTGCTTGGCTTAGCTGCTTGCATCCTGATCCACAAGCATGGCAACAGCTGAGACTTTTCAGTTTAAGCAAAAATCTGGATGTCTGTTAGGAGCTACTGGCCACATGAGGTTTTCACATATCTTCTGGAAAGGGAACAGCTTCAAAGAATTTTTAGATACACCAAAACCCCACAGTCTAGCTTGCTGCTGAAACTTCCCTTTACAGTAGCCACCAGCTGTAGTTAAGACACATTACAAAATACCTTAATCCTAAACCGTTTTTAATTAGGTGTTGACCTTTACACAGTGACTAAAACTAGTATTAGTCTTTCCAAGAGTCAGAGATATTAAGCTGCACAGAAGTAAGGTCAGTATACTATTTTAAGTTAAGCAATGCCACTCTCCCAGGCCCTTATTTAGACATATTTGTCTACAAGAAAAATTGTTGTGTCTTCATTTACATTGACATGAGTTATTAGAAAGTAGCTGCCAAAGAAAGATGTTACTGTCTTGCAAACAACTTTACTGTATGTTTTCCATGTCTCACTGCTTGAGTGCTAGACAGCATCAAACATCCTGATAATGAAAAAAAACCCAACACAAACCAGTAGATAGTTTTAACAGCCAATATGGACCTAAATATGTAGCATACAGGAACCAATTCAGAGCATTCATGGGCTCTTTTTATTTCGAAAAACTAAAGCTTACAGATTCTCAACTCATAACCATTCAGAGAGACAACCACAAAAAGTGTATTAATAAAACCCAACAGGCTTCCAGGCCTCTTAAATTTTTCGAACATAAAGTACAAAAAAAAGATACCACATGTTACATTACAGTCTTGCTGCCTTACACACCATCATAAAAAGTGAACAAACACATTCAGTAACTTCAGGCATACCAGTGAAAAGATACCAGTAAGTGCTCCAGTTTTCTGTACCACAGAACTTTATTTCAGTCACATTTCAGTCACATCTTTCTAGGCAATGTATCCAAAATATTTGACTCAAGCACACTTGAGACTTTAGACTGCAAATATACTGAAATAGGGCATCAAGTCTTTCTTACCTCAAAAAAAACCCATTAAGTTTTAGGTCATATTATAAAAAGTAACCATGTGGAATGTGACAAGTCATAATGTGAAATCAAAGTGCTTTATTCCCATAGCGCAGAGAGACACGAGTGGTTATCCAGCCATTCTTTTGTATATCTCAAACACCAAAAGAGATATTTGCTCTGTTGCAAAAACCTTCCGACCATTATGGTGAAATTTCATTAACTGACAGCTAAACAGTATCAGTGGACCAGCAATTTCACTTTGATACTTCAAATAATGATATAAATGAGGCATCTTCTCATCATTTTTCAAGTTTCCTTAATAATTTGCAAAGTTCTACTGTATTATGTAACATTATATTCCAGTTACTCTCTTAAAATCCAAGATATGCTCTATTCAAAACCCTAAAATTGTTTCCCTAGAACCTAATAGCTGTTAAGACTTGGTATTTTTGTGCAATTCTTTGCTACTTGCATGTGAAGAGAGACATAATTCACCCAACAGCCTGTATGAAAGAACTATAAACTCTCAAAGCAGAAAACAACTTTAATAAAGTTTGGACATCAGTAGTTGCATGGAATACGTACTCAATTCAGATGTGCCCATACTGAGGAATACTCACATTTTAAGTGTTCAGTCAGAAAACTTCCTTCCTACAGAAGTCTAAAAACCTATTTATCTTGCAGAGAAAAGTTTAAGACATAGGCATCTAATTATCTTTTCTGTTACAACAGAATTAGCTCTACATCATAACATGTATGGTTAATCCTCCCTGTTTCAGACACCCCACTGTACAGGAGTACAGTTTAAACAGGGAGGACTAAGGGGAAATTTCTGGTCCTGTCTCACAGACATAAAGAAAAAGTGCTTTGCAAGACTGATTTTATCCATTGCATTTGAGGCAACCAACCCAAAATGAAGGCACATGAAATCTATAACATTATAGCTTATAAATTGTAAACTAAAGCTGAACCTCTCTATAATCTCTAGTCTTTTTGCACAGAAGTAATGACCAGCACCTACGCAGAGGTTCTGTATTATTTTTAACGCAGTTTGTTTTCAGAAATAGTTAAGTGTCACTTGCATGCCTGTGCAAACACTGTCATTTATTAGGTCTTGCCATGAAGTGCAGAAACTGGTTGTTTATCTGCATGGAA
The DNA here is from genome assembly GCF_014805655.1 of Passer montanus. Classification (NCBI taxonomy): domain Eukaryota; kingdom Metazoa; phylum Chordata; class Aves; order Passeriformes; family Passeridae; genus Passer; species Passer montanus. The sequence goes on from NW_024367707.1 coordinate 17,101,596, forward strand.
AGTCTGATGCCAATGCATCAGTAGCACTTCCTTCCCGTCGCTACAAGAAACAGAAGTCACTAGCAACAGCCACAGAGAGCCAGCTGTTACCTCAAAAGTGCACACTCCCAGCAGCAGTTTTCCTGTGAGGTGTTCTACAGCTTGTGGCATGCATTTAATCAGTGTTTCAAATTTGGATTTTAACATGTCAAAGCTTATCTACTTTTGGTTAACTACAGGCCAGGCACGCACATGCATCTAAAGGAAGCCAACTCAAAACGTGCTTTGACAAATGCTGCATTGAAACTGGCCATACCTTAACAACTAAACACAGATGAGCTGCTACACTGAGCAGGATCCAGGGGCAGCTCAATATCTCAGCTCTTAAGGAAAGCTGAATATGGATATAAATCTGCCTCCTAGATTTCACTGGAGCTGCTACCTTTAAAGCAGAGAAACAAGATTCAAGGTTTCCGAAAGCTTTAGCAGACGGATAGGCTCGTCAATCAGATTAAGACTTACTAGGCTGTCAAACAACAGTTCAAAGCCTTGGCTATCACTTCTCTAGAAATATAGGTTTAAAAGAACTCAAACACCACTGCCACCACTTAACTAGAATATGTAATTATGCTGTTTCATTCAGAATGATAACAGGGATTGAGTTTTGGAGCTCTAGTTTTTCACCCTATGCATGAATTCACACACCTTCCATTTTTTTGTTTTCTTCCCCTTTTTTCTCTATTTCTACACAGTGTAAATTGATGGGATTGGCACAAAGTTACCAGCGAACACAGACCTGTAGCTATTACATTACAGAACTGTATTAGAGTTTCATGAAGGTTTCATGCAATGGTGTCTGTGCCCTTTTATTCTAATAGAGAACAACTTTCACAGGTAACACATACAACACGATTTTCTGATTTTTAAATGCAGTGAGTTACACAGAGAACATTAACATGAATTGACCAGACTTAATAACTGGAACTGCGCTAGGTCTGGCACTTGAGAATTCACAGTGATTAAAATAAAATTGCTTTGCCTAAGACAAAACATAAGATACCAAATATATATAAAAACTCTTTGCTTCTATTATCTTGTATTAGTATTCCAACAGCAATAAGCAAGCTCAGTAGTACCTCAGACAGCAAAGACTTCTGCACGTGGTTAACTTTATTCATTGCTTGCAGTGCAATGGATTATTACTTTTTTAAATAATATATTCATGATGTCAAATTAAGCAATTTTCAATGCATAAAGTCAACACAGGCTCAACTCTTTGATGGATTGAAGCTTGGATTCTGACAGGAAACCATTCTGTACCATCTCATTTTGTGTACCCAACTCCACACTGTGCCAGGTGGTATTGCTGTTAAAGAGAAACTTAAGGTATACTTGTATATTACTGAGGTGTTCTTCTGTCATAGCAAGTTGTTTGATGATAGTTTATAGTACCAGTTGATAATGTAAGAGTAAAGCATTTGCACTTTTCTTTCCCCCACTCACTTCACTAATCCTAGTAGATCCACTAACACAGGTTTACGATCCCAAAGCCTGCTTTTAGAGAGAAAGGAGCACAGCTTTTAAACACCCCAGTGTTTCTCAACCCACCCACTGCCTCCATTTCAGCACCGAGGGCCTGGCTGAAGCAGCTGCTCCCAGGAGCTGTGAGCTCCCAGAGCCCTGCTGACCTGCTGGGCTCACTGACCACACCGAGCTGGGAGTTAAAGCAAGATACTCAGGACCCTTCTGGCAGAGTCCACGAGTGTAGACGAGCACCCACTCGTACCTGCCTCACCTTCTGTGCTACACCTGAGGGCACTTTGGTCCGTGCATCCACCTCCCAGACCTCCTGCTGCCTGGCCTTATCCAAACACATTGGACTTCGGCCTCAGCTTGAATGATGATTTCAGGGATTTCTCCTCATGCTCTTCCTCCTCAGCGTCACCACGAAAGGAGGGCGTGTTGTGGATGATCTGAGTCCTGAAGCGGATCTTATTAAGCCGAGGCTTCATCCGTCCGCTGCCAGAGGCTTTCCTGGACATCTCCTTGCCTTTGCCCTGCACCGCTGCCCCATCGGTACCTTCAGCTTCCTCCCCAGAGCCGTGGTGGTGGTGGGAGAGCCGGTAGTTCATGAGATTAGATGGCAACACCTTGGAGAGCCTCCAGCGCCCGCTCCCATTGCCAGCATTCCCTTCCTCCTCCTCCTCCTCCTCCTCCAGGGCCCCCACGAGGTTCCGCATGTCCCCCGAGGTGCCCTGTTGCAGGTACTGCGCGGCCTTGCGCCCGCTGTAGTCGCGGATGTCCACGTCGGCGTCGTAGGCTCCCACCAGCAGCTTCACGACCTCGGCGTGGCCGTGCATGGCGGCGATGTGCAGCGCCGTGTGCCCGCCGCTCGTGCGGGCGTTGATGTCCACGGGCAGCCCGTGCCGCTGGGCGAAGTTGACCAGCGTGGCCAGCAGCTCCTGCCGCCCGTGCTTGGCGGCCCAGTGCAGCACTGTGAAGCCGGTGATAAAGTCCCGCTTGCAGAGCAGCGCCGGCTCGCAGCTCAGCAGCCCCTCCAGGCTCTCCCACCGCCCGTCCGAGGCCGACAGCATCCAGGCGTGCTCCAGGGGGTCCAGTGCCACGGAGCCGGTGGTGCTGCCCTCCTCCTCGGCGGAGGACGAGGCCACCGAGGCGCTGTCCGAGTCGCGGCCGCGGCCCCCGCCGGGCAGGGCGCCGCGCTTCATCTGAGGGGAGCTGCCCCGCGCCGCCTCCCGCTGCGGGCGGCTGCCGGCATCCTCGCCTGTTGCCGGCGGCGTCTCCTCAGCGCCTGCCCGTGGGGAGGGCGGCGGGCTCGGCTGCTTCGCGCTATTCTCCGCCGCCGGCTCCTGCTCCCCGGGGGTCAGGGGGGCGGCGGCCTCGGGGGCGCAGTACCGGCGGCAGAGGTGCACGTACTTGACGCCGGTGCCGGGCTCCTGGCGCACGGTGGCCACTGCGTTGACCAGCTCCTTGAAGCGATGCCGGGCGGCGGCGCGGCGGGAGGGATCCGCGGGGTTCAGCCAGTCCCGGAAATGCTCCAGCAGCTCCGCGTTGCGCGCCCGCCCGCCCCGCGCCGCCAGAAACCGCACCACGGACTCCTGCTGCAGCTCCGCCGGCTCCGCCATCGCCGCCGCTACCCCATCGCGCCGCCGGAGCTCCTCCTGCTGCTACTGCCGCTGCTGGAGATGGTGGTGGCAGTGGTGGTGCGGGCGCGGTAGAGCCGCTGCTGCCCGAGCCCCTCCTCCCGGCGGCAGCATGCCCGGCAATCACTGCCGCGGCGGCGGCACCGCGCCGCCCTCCGGCCGGGAGGCGCCGCCAACAGCGCCCGCCCCGGCGGCGGAGCCGCGGCCGCGTCCCCTCCCCGCGCTCCTCCCCGCCGCGTGGCTCTGCCTTTCGGCGGCAGTTTTGGCCGTGTCCTTCTCTCCCTACTCTCTCCTCCCTCCTTCTGTATCTCTCTGGCGAGGCTATGGCCGCTTCCGATGCCGACGGGCACCTGGTAAGTCCCCTCCGCGGTGCGGGGAGCGGCTGGTGAGGAGCCCCGTGCCGGGGGTGAGCCCGGCGCGGCTGACGGGGCGGAGGGGCTCGGCAGCGACGGCAGCGGGAGGCGAGGGAGGGTGGCGGTCGCACCGTGCGAAGGGGTGGAAGTGCCGCCTGTTCCTCGCCGTGGGGCACCGGGCTCTGCCCCGGTCCGTGCCGGGCGCTGGTGGGGGTCGGGTTAGCGGGGGAGATGAAGGCTCCTGCCTCACGCCGTCTAGTTCCCGGAGCTGCCAGGCTTTTAGAACACTCGTTGTTAAAGGAACTTGTTTTCAGGTGTCACTCTTCCCAGCGCTCCCGTGGCGTATCGCGTATTTCAGGTAATAAGTTGAATCTTACCTACTGAAGAGTTACTTCTGTGTGATGGCCAAGCTGTCAGCTTTATGTCGTGAAGATATCGAGCCCATCCACGGGACAGTGCTGGAGCGTAGCTCCTGTGCCTGTAGGTAGTAGTGGAAAACTCGGGGCTGAGGAAGAGTCAGATTTGGGTGCTCATGGGGGATATCCATGGGCGCGGCATCCTTCCCAGGAGCTCGGCGTAGCCGCCGGGGCTGGCGGAACCCTCACCCTCTGCATAATCACACACTGGTTACCGTTTTCTTTCAGTTTTGGAGGCGAATTTCAGTCACATCTGCAAATCCAGTAGAGTCTTAGAATGGTTTGGGTTGGAAGGGATCTCAAAAAGATTGGTTCCAACCCTCCTGCTCTGGGCAGGGACAGTTTTCACTAGACCATGTTGCTCAGAGCCCCATCCAATTTAACGAATCTGGAGAAATCCAGACACAGTTGTGCTACCAACCTTTAAAAATGGGGTTGAGGGAAGGAATGAGATATGGTTTAGGTGATGTCAATTAGGTGATCAACTATGTGATACTTCTTTTAGAAGTAGTAAGAGTGCAGATATCCTGTGGTCAGTTTTGCAGACTTGATTTCTCTGCTTATTTGTTAAACAATGGCAGAGGGACAGACACCTATGTCCGTGGAAAATTTCAGAAGGAAAAATATGGCTGCTGCTTTTCTATTGAGACAATGCTTCAGTTGCTCTCAGGTGGAATAAGTTTACACAATGATTCCTGTGTAAAGAAGGGAAGTATTGTGTTGTCCTGAAGGAGTGCTCCCTGCTTGGTAGGCAGCAGCAATTTAAACACTGAGACAAGCTACTTCTATTTCTTTATTCTAATTTGTGCAAAGTGGGGTGCTAGGTGATAACCCACAAAATGCTAGCTGCCCAGTCGTCAAGACGACATTTATAGATTTTAGCAAACGAGGAAATCAAGGGTCGTTGACTACTAGTTGCATAGTTTTCTTAATTAGTGTTCCACCTGCTGTTCATTAGTGATTCTCTCATTCTCTTGTTTGTCGTGCTAATTAGTTCACGTTTGTAGTTTTTCTCTTCTTTTGAGTTGGTGGGTTTCTTGAGTTGGTGGTCACAATCTCCCCCTGCTAAAATTTCCTTGGAGCTGAGTCAGTTGATTTCAGCATAGTTGCTGAGTTGGCTTTGTTAGTTTCTTCCTTATATTGGGTGTTCTGCCAAATGTCCTTGTAGCCCATAAATTTTAATTTTTTTGTGTCCACTCTCATTAGCACATCCTTCTCCCCAGGCTTTGTTAACCTCCTCCAGGTCTGAGATCATCGAGGCATGTCAAGCCCTAAGCATTAGCAAGGCAATTTTGCTGACAAAATAATTTATCTTTCTAACATCTGGACATCAGAAGGAAATAAATTTATTCATGTGTGGGTGTTTTTTTTTTGTTTGGAGAGTTACAAATGGCAGTGCAGAGTTTGGGATTTAGGCTGATGACATGAAGGTGAAAGGCCTCTCTTTTGCAGTCACACTGAGCCTCTTGCACTGGCTTTTGGTGTGGAGGCTGAGTGGTTTGTGTTAGAGGAACTGTCTTATCCTAGTGGCAATAGAGGTGCTTTGAGTATCAGACTGAGTAGCTAGAGGTCTTAGATATGCAGCCATTCTGTCTCAGATGCACTTGTCTTTAAATGGACAGGAAACTGACAGGTCTCAGTGTTTCTCAGCACTTTTTAATAGTAATTTTCTTCTGGTAGAATGCCTTGAGAAATTTTGTTTTCTAACGTGCTTTGAATGTACTTTTTAAAAAATAAACCGAAGATGTAATATTTTTAATCATTAATATTTGTCTTTAAATAGTTCACTTTGCATATGCATTTTCCCTCATATTAGTCTAAAATGGAATTATCTAATTAGAGGAATGTAGAATGAGAGTTGGTGCAGTTAGTGCAGTGCAGTCTGTAAGTCCATACAAGGGAGTCCTGTGCAAATAAAGAAGAGGATGAGTATATATGCCTTGAGGAATATCCATATCCTTCTAGCTGTAAGAATTCTGAGATTTGCCATGCATACCTATTAGAAAAGGTGTCACTTTAATGGGCTTTTAAGTGTTAAATTAAAACATTTCCTACTGTTCACCATGTGCATGTTCACAGGAAACAGTAATGGTTGCCAATTCCATGTGGATTGGAAATATAAGAGAAAGAATAGCATGGACCTGCCACCATTTCTACTTCTGTTATGCAATATTTGTTTAAAAATACAGTTAATTTCTAGGGACCAGGAAACAGTAATGGTTGCCAATTCCATGTGGATTGGAAATATAACAGAAAGAATAGCATGGACCTGTCACCATTTCTACTTCTGATGTGTAATGTTTGTTTAAAAATGGATCAAGATATGGATCAAGATATTTCCTTTTAGCCTTATGCATTTTAGTGTGCTCACTGCCTTGATGTCATGGTTCTAGATTGCTAGCTGATGTTTGAAAAGGAATGTGCACCTTTAGATATTTCTAATGAAATAGGTGTAATTCTGTCTCAGAGTTCTGGTGCATATAATGAGTGTAGATAATGTTTTAGTTGACAGAAATAGCAATTTCAATTCCAGCTCCTCAGAAAGAGTTCCCTTTGGTAACACACACCTTCCTCTGATTATGCTTTCTATTTTGAATTCTGATGCTTAGATTTTTTTTAGTACTTTTTCCTATTTTCTAGGAGCAAACCAACTGTGATGTATTTTCTCCCTACAGTTTTCATTTACATTTTCAGTTGGACTTGTCTACTTTATTTCATTCACGTTTCATAAGGTTGTTTGGTTTGGGATTTTTTTTTCCCTTTGTTTTTCTTTTTTCTTTTAAGCCTGCAATTTGTTCTGTAAAGTAAATTTAAATTTTTCCTCAAATCATGGAATAAAGCTCATTTGACAGATCTTTTTTTTTCCAGACTTGGCTTTTCTTCATTGCATGTGAAATCATAAGGAATGAGTTCTAGCTTTTCTAGTAGAATTTTATTGCCATTGTTAACTGATATATTAAAATTATTTTTCTGCAGCAAAATGTTGGCTGTCGAACTTTGTCCTTGTCTGCACATGTTGGGTTTGATAGCTTACCTGACCAACTGATTAGGAAATCCATCAAGCATGGGTTCTGCTTCAACATTCTTTGCATTGGTGAGTAGTATCTGGGTGCCTAAAGGCTTTAGTGGTATACCCATCTTAGGAAGTGACTGAAATTTAAATCCCATTGTGGTGTCAAACAGTTTATTTAATGTTAACTGTAATTCCACCCCTTCTCCCAGCTTTGTTTATTTGGGTTTGTATGTAGCATTTTCGTAAACAATGTGAAGACCAAAAAATGTTGAAAGTGGGTGCCAGTCATTTATTCATTTATCAGCAGCCTTTTGGATTTTTTTGAGTAAAAGGGGCTTACGCCTGTAACAAAGAGCTCCAGATTAAAAAAATACTGAAATTCAAAGGTGGTATTACTGAAGTGTTTCTATACTTATCAAATGTTTTGCTCTAATATTTTACCCTTACTCTTAAAATACCTTTCTTGAATCTGTGGTTTCACAGCTAGCTACTTAACTTTTAAAAATCTGTAGGAAGTTAATTCAGACTTTTAAAGAAACCAAAATGTTCTGCTTATTACTCATTAGCTGATATTTTACCCTTGTATGCAGGATGAAAATACTAATGAAAATATATTTAGGGTTCACTAAAAGAATGCACAAATGCACAGTTTTGCTCAGAGAAATCAGTTGAGTTTTTGTGTACACTTTCTGTGATTATTATGTATTTATTTGATGTGAAAAATGTCTTCTCCAACCCTTCTGTTTAACTTTAGGGGAAACTGGAATTGGGAAATCAGCCTTGGTGAGCAGTTTGTTTAACACCGATTTTGAGGACTCTCCATCAACACATTTTCTGTCAAGTGTGCGACTTAGAGCCCAGACTTTTGAACTCCAGGAAAGTAATGTTCTTTTGAAGCTGACAGTTGTAAAAACAGTGGGATTTGGTGACCAGGTGAACAAAGCAGATAGGTAAGTGCCCTCTTGTCACCATGGTATGCTGAAGTTTTGGTCTTAAGTGCAAGTTGATTTTTCTTTGGGCTTTGTATTAAGTGGTTGTTTTACATGTGTTCCAAATAGATGGTTAACTATTTTCCCTGTGTGCCAAAGTAAACACATTGTTCTTCTTATTTTATAATGAATTATGAATGAATAATATGAATTATTTTATAATTCAGATGAACTCTGCCCTTTGGTTTATGAAATCTTTTCTTTCTTAATCTTTTATTAATGTGTGTATATGCAGTAGTTTCTTTTGGGGTGGAGAAAAGCAGGGAGTTCAATGGGTAGGTTTTTAAATAGCCAAGCAGTTTATAAAGTACTGTAGATTATATAGATTAGATCTACAGGGTTTTTAACAGTTTGGTTGTAACTTATTGAAGATTTTAAACTGGAAGATCAACCATGTGGATTACCAAAGGTCTTTGTTTTTTGTGTCAGTCAGCTTAGTCAGATGATATAGAGGCAGCACACTGGTGTTTCAGTGTGCTGAACTTTTTCTGAGTCTCTGCTTTTGCGACTTTTTCACAGGACTGAACTGACTCAGCAGATTTTTCTTTCAACGTAATTGTAAAGAATTTATGCCATGTGAGTACCTAAATGGTGGTACTCATATAATAAAAGGTTAGAGAGTCACATTAAGATTATATGACAGCTGTGGCTTATGATATGACTGGATGATAGCTGCTGCTGGTGACTTGGATGAAGGAGATGCAAGTAGATACCAGTTTAGCTATTAGAGGTTTTGATGTGTGGTATAGGGGGTGCCTTTTTGTTCTTTTGATTTTGTGTGTAACACCTGCTTCTGGATTTCAATAGCATTTGATCTGGTTTGTAAACTTTGTGGAGCAGAAAAAATGTAAGGGTGCACTGCTTCTACATCTAACAAAACTATTTTTGAAAGCACATTAGAATCTGGTTTTAGGTAGGATAAAGTATACTTAAACTGTACTTACTATAAATCAGATTTTATTCTCTAGCATTTCTCATTTTAGTTTTTGTCTATTGTTTAAGAACTCTCTCATGTACAGTACTTCAGAAGATAAAGTTCATCCTGTTTCTTGGTACTATTAGTTGCTTATTCTTTCTTTTCTTGTATTGTACCTAAGAGGTTGTTGTATCTTCCTTATATTTAAGAGTTCTGCATTTGCACAACTTAATTGCAAAAATTTAAAAACATCACTTGGGAAATTTGGCTATAATCATCATTAACTTTATGTAGCTTTTTTCACTAATGGTAGCTAGGAAATATTTTGTTTGTATTAGATGCACAATTCTTTTTTGAGTAGCTTTTCAGAAATTAGGGTTAGTCTGTACACATAATTTTCTGCCCTACTTGAGCAGCCTTTTGACATTTAAAGCAAAAATCTGCAGAACAATACAAGAGAATTTGAAATTAGGGTTAGTCTGTACACATAATTTTCTGCCCTACTTGAGCAGCCTTTTGACATGTAAAGCAAAATCTGCAGAACAATACAAGAGAACTCCCTTCTTAGTCTGTCTCTGTTTAGGAGTAGCTAATATCTGGTTGTTAAATTTTATTTCCTACAGCTATCAGCCAATAGTGGATTATGTAGATGCACAATTTGAAGCCTATCTCGAGGAAGAACTGAAAGTTATACGTTCTTTATTTAGCTACCATGATACTCGCATCCATGTCTGCCTCTATTTCATTTCACCTACAGGCCGTTCTCTAAAAACCATAGATTTGTTAACTATGAGAAGCCTAGACAGTAAGGTAAGACTTGGAAACAGTTCCAAGAATTTGTCTTACTTTCTAAAGCATCTTGTAGCCTTTAGGTCCACTACCATGTTTCAGTTCTATATTGATGCATTTGGTTTTGTAATGTTTTTTTGGTACTGATACACTTTAAGTTCCAAATAAATGGGCTCTGCAAGTAGCTTGCAGTTCCTCACTTGTTTGTTTTCAAATCAAAAAGAGAGAGACATATGGTAAGAACATTGAAAAAAGAAGCACAACAAAGTTAAAAAAAAAGTCAAAAAAAGTAGAACCACACCAACTTTACTTTTATTGAACCCTAAACATTGTAGTGGGATTGGATAGTGTACCTTCTAGAAGTACTTTACTATTTCTAATTAAGCTTGTTTCTAGTTTTTGGACTGCTGGAAAGTTGGCATCTAAAAAGGTCTGCAGCACTGAAGATCTTCATTTTAGATAACTGAAGAGGCATGAAGAGCCTTGAACAGAGAACTCTGCCAATGTGGCTTTTTCTGTGATAGGCTGCAGTAGTGTTTTAACATACTGATTTAGAAAAGCTTTGAAGTAGCAGTTTCTAGTGAAATTACTTGCATTTTCTAAATCCATAACTTTCTTCATGTAATGGGGCTATGTGAAGGTAAATGTTTAACATATTTTAAGAAACCTTTTATTATTTGGATTTAATTTGTTGAATTGTTGAAAATTTTGAAAACTTAAATGCATTTGCTGTGCCTTTCGCCTTTTTCTTTGTGCTGCACTAGAGCCCTCCCACTAAATTTTCTTCCTGCATTTTCTTGTTTCTGAGAAGTTTTTCCAAGATAGCAAGGATTAAATCAGCTGTCTCGGCCACATTTGTGTTTGATAAGCACATTTGGGACTTTTGTTACTTTGTTTGTGGATATATTTTGCATTTTGAACTTCTCAATAGCAGAGAAGGGAAGGTATGGTGGTGCAAAGGCACGGGAGAGCACATTTCTGTGTGCTATATTGCTGGTTTCTAGGTTGTGCCTGCTCTTTACTGAACTTCCTTTAAAACAGTGTTTCTTTCAAAAGAAAAGGATATAGATCTTCGAATTCCAGCATCCTCAGAAAATACTTCCATCAGGATAAACCAAAAGTAATTCTGCTTTGAGGTATTTTGACTTCTAGCCACCTACTGCAAAATTTCTAAATTCTGCTTTGGCACAGAGAGAGCATAAACCACATGAACTCTGTTATTTTATCCATTTGCAATGGATTCTTTCCGATCTTACTACAGAAATACCCGTGTACACACATAAAGAGTTATGTGCTTAACTGTAGTTTTGTTTCCATCTTGTTGTGGAGCATGTTTGTGGTGCTTTTAGTACTGCATTCTCCTAGTGGCAGTTAAGAACTTGGAATTTCCCAGGATATGGGAGTCCCTGGGTGTATTTGCTGAGTACAGGATTCCATAAAGAGAAGATGGTACAGCCACATGCATCCATCAAATGTGTAAATCTATGTAGAAAGCTGTCTTGAGTTTCTTCCTAAATCTACTGCAGTGTACACTGTGTACTTTTGTTACAGTCTGCTGCTACAGAACAATAGCAGATTACACAGCTCAGAGGTACAGAGGGTTCTTGGGATAGATTAGGTTCATCCTGTACTCTGCAGTCCTTGAAGAAAAAAAAAAGAGTATCTATGGCCAATTTTTTTTTTATTTATTATGAATTGGATGAATAGCTAAGAATTTGGTCTCTAGCATTTAGACACTGGAAAATCCTCTAGTTTTGCTTAGGATGGCATCACTACAGACCAGCCAGGTTTCATTCACAGACATAGGGGATCTTTTCCTGTACTCTTTCTTTCTGGAAATAGTGATTATTCAGCTAAGGGCGCTGCAATTGTAATTCATTGTCACAGAATTGTATGCAGGTTATGGCTCAGTCAGTAAAGTATTGTGGGGATTTTGTTTGGGTTTTTTCCCTGCAGAAAGAATCTTCAGAAATTTTTATATTGATTCGCAGAGGTACACTTCAATCAGCTTGCTCTTGCAACCAACAATGTTTTCAATTACATGTATTTATTTTCCTTCTTTGTTGCTTATCTAAAGCCAGAGTTAATTTTATGCTTTTCAATTTTTATACAGTTGTGGTGATTTAATGTCAATATTGATAGCTGTAATCACAGTTTCTGATGATTTTGCATTTTACTGTTCTTCTTGGTAGACTTTCTCTGCTATTTGTTTTCTGTTTTCTAAGAAATTATCTCTTAATTAGTGAGTGCTTGAAAAATGTTCACGTTGAAAAGACAACTTTGGTGTTGAAAAAGAGTAGAGGTTAATTTAATTCTGAGGACTCTGTGTTCCATCCATTTTTAGACCTATATTGGAGAAAACCTACGTTGTTGTCCCTCAGCTAATTTGATTGAAGGTGTGAATTACTCCTAGTGTAACAGATTGTTTATTCTAAATGAGTTCAGTTATTACAAAAATATGTTCCATAATTTTATTTGATTTTAGATATTTTACCCCATATATGCTTAGATCATTTATGCTACATAATTAAGGACTATCATCAGGTAATCTTGGAAGTCATACTTCAGAGCTGGCTTGCTTCTTTTTCTTTGGGACATTTTGCTTAAGACAAAAGTCTTACTTGAAAAATACCCATTTTGAATCTATTCTTGATATTTAGGCATTTCCATTCGGGCGGAATATTCAGAAGAATAGAAAGTGTGTATGTTTTTTTTCTTTTTTTCTTTTCCTCTCCTTCTTTTTTGCATCTGTGATCAAGAAACTCTGTAAAACACTTCATCTTCTGAAATCTGAAAGAGTTATTGATGTTGTTCATTCAAAATATTTGGATATTAATTATTTCCATTTGGGCATTAATTTTTTCCATTTAGTTCTGAAAAATGTGTATTTTGGGAGTAGTGGTAGTATTTGTAAGAAAAATTTGGCGTCTATCGCTTCCAAGTTACTGCCATCACTGTTTTAGGAAATAGGACAGTTTAATGGAACTGAATTCTGTGGTCTGAATAATTAGCTCAGTAAAGACTGGTGAGCAAGAAGCTTTAGCCTTTGTTACTCCTCTGCTCATGTCAGATACTGGAGAAACTGTGCTGCAGTGGTGAGGTGAAGAAGACGTAGCTGAAAGGAACCCAAGGAAGAGGCTCAGGGGTAGGCAGGGTTTGGTAGACAGCTTCCTTTTCTTTCTGTGTTTAGACTGCCAGCTTTCATTTAACACCTGAGCCATGTCCCCTGCTGCTATAAACTAAACAATCTATTTTTTTAACAGAGATATAAATACTTAATTTAGTATTTAAGTTAATAAGCAGGCATTGCTTGCATTTGAGTACTTAGCTCTATGAAACCTCCTTCCTTGTTCTTAGAATCAATTACTTTTAAGGGAGTATATTAAATAATTAGTTGCTAGTTGATGCCCATGAGAATATTTTTCATTGTTCATGAAAATTTGATATCACTTGATGGAAAGGTTTGGACTGCAGAGGAAGTCAGCTAATTAAAAACAATTCTATTTACAAAAGTTGCCACCTCAAAATTGAAGTCTCACACATTTCATGTAATTTGTCATTCATAGGTGAATATTATACCAGTTATAGGCAAAGCAGACAGCATTTCTAAAACTGAGCTACAAGAATTCAAGAAGAAAATAATGAGTGAATTAGCTAGCAATGGCATCCGAATATACCAGTTTCCTACTGATGATGAAACCGTTTCTGAGATTAATACCATCACAAATGTAAGTAAATGACAAAAATGTTGATATTTCAGTGCTAAAGCATCATTCTCTAATGCTGATTAATGTTACTGCTTTCACCATTGTCTTTGAACTTGTAAGTTTGCATGTCACGAGTTTGTTTATTCTTCTTATGTGTTGGGGATTTCTTTCCTACTTGCAAATCTTCCTGCCCCTCTGCTGTTGATACCTGTAACAGAAAAGAGGTTCTCATGCATAAATGGTTTTTATACTATCTGGTTAATTAATATATAGTTACTATTATAGATGGACAGATTGACTTTGCTCTTTTCCTCAACAGATACAATTTTACATCTGGTAGTGAAGATATTTAGGTGCCTTATGTCTACAACTTTCTACAATAGCAAGTCTTACACCTGCATTTTTTCTTTACTTAGTACTTTCTTTTGAAATTAGGGCAGATTTTCCCTGAGGATGAAGAAGTCAGATGTAACTGGCTTATTTTCAGTTGTCCTTTCTGACTGTCCCAGGGGTGGCTGCCAGCTCTCAGCTAAGGCTGTGAAGCTAGATGGCTTTGCCTTGAGTGCTCTGTGTTTGCTGCTCTTGTGTGTGTGTTTGTAGGTGCATGTGACCATGTTTGTGTGCACAGGGGTTTGAAAGTAGGGAACAGGAGCCAGCATGCTGGAGCCCATGGCTGTGCATTCCCAACCTCTGTTACCTGGCCAGGGAGTGAGAATGTGCAGCTGTCCATCAGTAACAGGTCCTTTTGCTGTGGGGAAACGTGGTGGTTTGTTACTTAGCACTTCCATGCTCTGCTAGTGATTTATTTTCCAGGTGATGGTGTTTCTTTATTTGGTCAGCTGTTGTGGGTCAGCATGCAGGCAGTCAGTGCCCAGCCTGTCTTTGTGCCAAGCCCACAGCAGTAACCACAGCGCAGGTTCCAATGTGTGATTGTCACGTGAGTGTTACTGGGATATGAGCTCTGACTGAATGTGAGTCACATGTTCTAGAGCAGTTTTCTGTTTGGGGCAGACATTCCTAGTGCAGCTCAGGGTGTAATTGGCTGCCTTTGCCCTTGGGACAGACCTGCTGAATCAGGAACAGCCTGCTGTTCACCAGGTTACTCTGCAGAGTGCCTTTCCAGAGTGTTGGCCCCCCAGCATGTGCTGGGGCATGGGCTTATTCCTCCTGACACGCAGGACTTAGCATTGCTCTCATTTCTCCAGCCTGTTGAGGTTCCCCTGAGTTGTCAGTATACCCATCTGGATCTATCAACTGCTCCTCATGTTCTATTGTAGTTAATAGTTTTTTTATCAGGAGATACTGCCTAGCTACTGATCTCCTAGAGGTGGTTTCTGGTTTTAACTGCTTGTTGGCTTTTCCTGAAATGGTGTTTTCCTCCCTAATTTATTTCTGAGGTGTTTCTCTGTTTTTATGTAAGAGTGCTGACAGATAAGACTTAATTGGTACATCTCCTACAGGGTTATTTGCCATTTGCTGTGGTAGGAAGTATGGAGAAGGTGAAAATTGGAAACAAAATGGTGAGAGCTCGTCAGTACCCTTGGGGCATTGTAAAAGGTAAAAGAATTCTTAAAAATATCTTTATGAGCTTTTGCTCTTGTTGAAGTATAAAATCCACAGTAATACAAGGGGCTCTTTCACTGATGCCAGGCTGATGTATTTTGCATCAACAGTATAAGGAACTTAGCAATTAATACTTGAGACATGCACTAACTTGTAATTTCATCCACACTGGTGCATTCTTGGGATCAAAGTATGAGATGGTGTATGTAGTGTTCGGGCAGGTTAAGATAGTGGCAGTACCTCTAGCACTACCAAATTTCAATCATTTGTGATTGTCAGTAAAGAGGGTTAAAAAAGAGAGAAATGTGATGGTCTTCATCTCAAGCAGGAAATCAGGACAGGTTGAAATATGTTCACCAGTACTTCCATGTCTTCAGTACTTCAGTGTGTATATTAAAAATTATAAAGACGTGTAAGAGGTATAATAAACAACAAGATACTTTGTTCACTAAATATACTTCTAGGGAAAGGTAAGTGATGATGTTTATAATGTATTTTGACTATTCTGCTACTTCTGCATAATAATAAAATCATCTTCTTTACTGATTAGTGGAAAATGAGAACCACTGTGACACTATAAAGCTCCGCAGGATGCTTTGCACAAATATGGAAGATTTAAAGGAGAAGACTCGTGCATATTATGAGTCATACAGGCGCTGCAGGCTGGAAAAGTTGGGTTGCAGAGACATTGGCCCTGAGAGCAAACAAGTCAGGTAAAGGACTTGGTGTGCAGCACTTGCTTTCAGCATCCTTTCACTTCACATCAACCCCATCAGAGCGGCCGTTCATACATAAAATAAGCTTTCTAAGACTGAAAGAATGTTTTTTTTTTTTGATTGAAGGATGTAGCTGTTCATTCAGTTACCTTCATATATGGGTTTGAATCAGTATTCTTTTTAAAACATGAAAGCCAGTTGTATTTCTGAAATCTTTTTCTTCTATAATACACCTGAGGATTTTAATTTTTTTCAGGAAGCATGTCTGTTTTCTTTACGTATCTGTGCTTTGCGAACTTTTAGATTATTTTCAGTATATATTATTATTATGTTTTACTTTCTTTCCTAAGAATGTCTGATATAAATAATAGTTTGGTTGGACTCCAGGTTCAGAAGGAACTGAAACAAAAACTTTTACAAAATAAGTGGTTACACTGTTGACTTCCCACATTATCTGCCATGATAACAAATGTCTTAGCATTTTCAGGTCAAGAAATCTCTTGCTGCACTATAGGGAGTTAAAAGAGGATTCCAAAGAAACGTTAAGCAGAAGGTTATAGACACTCAGTTGTTTCATGTAGTAAAGCTGCTTTCTGCAGGAAGCATTTAAAATTTTATATCCATTTTGTTTAATCTTTTATTTCCAGTTCTCTCATCTCCCTCTTCCAGCTTCCTTTGGGTTTTTTTTTTTTTTTTTTTTTTTTTTTTTTAATGCATGGGACTGTACTTTTAACTGGTCAGAATCATGCTGGGGAAGAGCTGATGCTTCGTGAATTGTTCAAACCTTCATGGTTTAGTGAAGCACCGTTACTGCACAGTTGTGGTAGGAAATACTGACTTAAACCAGGCATGAAAACAAAATAAGACTTTGCTTTAAAAACAGTTATTCATTGTTTGAACCAAGGCACATTTTCATATTAATTCATTTAGATGATGTTGAGCTGACCTTGAATCAGTGGTCTCTTGACATTTCTCTTCACTTAACAAGAATGTAATACATCCTTTTCATAAAAAGAGAACCAAAGGTGATAGAGGTTTAAAACCAACTGAAATTAACTGTAGAATTTTAATTTGGTTTATGTTTAAGAACATGTGTTAATAGCTGATGTCTTGTTGTCCTTGTGTAGGGAAGATTTATTTTTTACAGATTGGTTCATTGCAATACTGACTCCAGTACCTTCAGCTTTTCTGAAGCTCCATTTCATGGAGTACAGCCATCTCAGGATAAAAGTTAAATTATAAAAACCATCATCCATAGAAGTGTTTTGTTCTACAAACAAAGGAATTATCTTTGTAAAACCCCTACACAGTTTGTGTTTTGTAAACAGCCTAAAGTGGCAGGTCACATCAGAATGTCCCAGTATTTTGCATTTCAGAGCTCATTTAAAAGTTGTCTGCTTCTTAGATATACAGAAGAGCTGAGTTCCCTCTGGTGTGTAGATTTTATGTACAGACCACTAGATGTCAGTTTTATTGAGAGAATTTTGGCAAGAAAGACACTTAATTACTAGTTTTGGTAAATCAGTTTTATTGAAAATGTCATTGTTTTGGAAGAATGAGAATAGATATCCCATAAGAATCTAGAAAAATTAACTTTTTCCCAGATTTACTGCAACAGGAAGAGAAAAGTAAGACTAGGATAGATGTGGTTGTCCCTCAGTAATGTGGCATAGTGAATGACGCGAGGTCTGAAAGAGAAGGTGTTTGGTGTTTTGGGAGAGATATTTTATGGTACTATTAAAAATTAAGAGAATTTAGAGGATGTGTATGCAATGTAATTAGCAGACCAATGCAGCCTTACCCATAAGGCGCTTTATCAGGTTACTGGGGAAACAATAAAAAGTGTCATCCTCAGCAATGTGATAGAAAATATCTTTTTATGTAAAGGAAGTTTAGTGGTTCCCAGTTTACTTATACATTTAAATAACTTTTAGAATAGGTACTATCCAGTTGTTTTAGGCAAAAATGTATTATTAAATTGTCATCCTCTTGGTCCTTAGAGATGTTTACAATATATACATATGGATTCTAAGAGCTGTAGTTTTACAGTATAATTAATATTGCATAGCAGTATATGCCTGAAGATTAAAATGTCATGCCAGTTGTATAAATAATGATCAAAATGCATGTTGAGAATTCATATTTTGTACCTGTGATGTAGCTGTCTACATAGTAAATTTGATAATAATGTAAATTTAGAAAACCTTTGCTAGACTTGAGTAATTGGCTGTTTGTAGCCTTTGAACACTGACACTTGAGTAGCAAAATGTGCCCTGCCTTCTGGCATATTGGGAAGAAGCTGTCTGTGAAGTTCCTGTACTACTTGTTGGGATGTAGAAGTAGGACAGTAGTTTATTTATCCAAAGTTGTATGCCACTGCAACATCATCTTTTATTTCTTTTCTTCTTTTTATGTGTAATATGATTATTTACTGAGTTGAGCATCTTCAAAGTTAATCTTTTACTAATTTTAACACAAAATTGCTTTTACCTGATAAAGTAACCTAGTCTGGGTCTAAAGATGTCCACATAAAGAAATGAAGGTGTAATTGTAGCATGTTTGCTTAGTCTAGCATTTGCTCTAGCAGCTTTATCATTCCCAAAGGCAGCATTTTATCTATCAGAACTGACACTGTGTGCAGAAGCGTGAAGAGTGTGAGATTGCTAGCACTTGAAAACCTGTGCTGTAGCATTATTGTCTAAACTTGGAGATAGTGTGAATTAATACATCTGTGTGAAAACCATGCCCCTGTTTCACATGGATTTAGGGATTTAGAATTTCAGGGTGATCTGTTATTTCACAGCTGATTAGAAGCCCCCAAAACAAACCCAGACACAAAAGGGTAATTGTTCTGAATTTATTTTGTTTCCATGTAGTGCTCGAATAAGATAAAATAAGAGCAGTGCTTTGGCCTTGATATCTTACATTATCTGCATGTGCAATTTCAAGATGTTTCTTCTCTCTTTAGATGATATTTTGAATACAAATAAGAAACTTTAGGATTGAGAAACTGCCCAGTCAACATAAATTTAAAGACAGAAGAGAGCTGTTTAAGCTTAGTGTTGCTCTAAATAATTAACTCTTTAGATTTTCTTTTGATTTTTCCATTTATAAATGGTTTAAATGAAAACAGTAAAAGATAGGACAAAAACATAAGTGTGTATGTATATTAAAAGTATAAATCAAAATCAAATACTTAATATACATACCTGTTTATTTTATATGAGGGTGGAAGGCATAAGTTACCTGGCAAAGGACAGTAACTCACATTAGCTGGGAAGGGCTGACTTAGCAAAATGGGTAAAGAACAACCCCAGAAAAAGGTTACAACATTATCCACAGTTTGATCTGTTCTTAAGCCAAATGTAGAAGACAATGCTTTTGTGTTTTCAATAACCATTAAAACAGCTGTGTTCCTCCAGTTGTGCTCTCTGGAATCATGTGACTTAGAGAAGTTTATAGTTTGATGGAAGAACTTGTGTCATTAAGCAGGTTTGCTTTTCAAAGGAAGTTTGGTGTGTGAGGTGCATCTGTGTACTAGCTCCATTAGTATTTCTTGAAAAGCACAACATTTCCCACCAGCACTGCCTGGCAGTGGTAGTATTGACTCTGAAAATGTCAAGCCTCTAGTAGTTTATTCATATGAATAAATTACTAGCATCTTTTAATTTGCCATGATATGCTTTGACATGAAAGAAGTAACTCAATTTCAAACACCTGTTGTTTGGAGGGAAAAAATGATCTTGTGTACTGAAGAGGAGGGAGTCATAGATAGTAAAGAAATGTTTGATTTACTTGCTGACTTGTTTTTTTTGCCAGAGATTTGCTCAATGATCTGAACTAATTTACTCCTTCTATATAGTTTCAAATATAAGTATAGTATATATGCAGTTTATTTACCTCTGGAAGAGAGGGTTCAGGAAAAAACAAGCAGTCTTGAGGTTTTGGCTGTTGCATGTTGGAAAGTAACCCTGTGTTTTGGATGTTGAACTATTTAGGAAATTGAAATCATTCTATATTAATGTAATTCTGCCATATTTAAATTCTGACATTAAAAAAAGAGCGCTGTATGTTTTGAAGATCCTGTTATTTTCTTCCGTTTTCATATAGGAGCAATCAGTTTTTGTTACATTAGTGCTCCAGATTAATTGTTTTGTATGGTCCTACTTGAAGACTGAGGTTTCACAATGTGGAAATTTAAGGAGATTTTTCTGGCAATTTCAGTGTCTTAATAGTAAGCAACTAAAAGAAGAAGCTTATGCCTGTTGGAGTCAGAAAGGTATAAATCAAGTGTTTAGAACATGAGATGCCTAAATTGTTGTATTTTCTTTGAAATGTAAATTGCCCAGGAGCTGTTAGCATAAGTAATTGTCAGGGTTGTTTACGTAAATAAAAAAATAGAAAGATAAGATGCTTGCTTCTGTTTAGGTTTCTTCCTGAATTTTTATGTGGGAAGCTGTAGAAATTAATATTTCAGATGAGTATTAATTGTTTAAATACTTTTCTAGATTGTTGGTTTTCCACACTGAATAAAGCAGCATGCTGTAGAGTTGCTTACATTTTTGAACTTCAGTCTACAGGAAGTCATTGAGGCAAAGAGGCTCGAGTTCTGCCTTGAAGTGGAAAGAAAAGAAGAGGAGATTAAGCAACGATTTGTGCAGAGAGTGAAGGAGAAAGCAGCAATGTTGGAAGAGGCAGAGCAACAGGCAAGCGTGCCTGTCTGTCTTGAGTTTGTTTTCTGAGATTTGGAACAGCTAAGTTCTTAACAAAATCACTGGTTGATATTTAGAATTTCCTAATATTTTGAGGACAGTAATGCATTAAATCAAAAGCAGTTTGATTAGACACCAGCAAACAAGAGAATATGTCTTATGAGGAGCAGCTGAGGGAGCTGGGGTTGTTTAGCCTGAAGTAAAGAAGGCTCAGGGGAGAGAGACTTCATAGCTCTCTACAACTACCTGAAAGGAGAAATGTAGTGAGTTTGGGGTTTGTCTTTTCTCCTAATTGCTACGTGACAACATGAAAGAAAATGGACTTAAAGTTGTGTCATGGGAAGTTTAGACTGGATATTAGGAAAACATCTTCACTGAAAGGGTTGTTAAGCATTGGAGAACAGGCTGCCCAGGAAAGTGGTGTCACCATGCCTGGAGGTATTTAAAATATGTGTAGATGTGGCACCTGGGGACGTGGTTTAGTGGTGGACTTGGCAATACTGGATTCATGCTTGGACTTGATGACCTTAAAGGTCTTTCCTAGCATACATGATTCTGTGATTCTATAAACGGATCTTGTTTTGGGAAGGCAGGAGCTTATGGTCTGAAGGCATTGGTGGGTAGGTGGTACACATCTGTAGAGTAGGAGTTGATGTGGTGAAGTAAGAGGGTGATGAATGCAATGGTTATGTTTCCTTGTCTTCTCTAGCAGTGTGCTGAGAAACATGGTATGCCGTAACAACACAGTAGGTGCTTTTGTGCATAGATTGCTCTGTGAAAAACAAGATTTTAGGAAAAAGTCTTTCCTGAGGCTTTTTATCAGAGTTGGCCATGTCTGTTTGCCTGATTTCCAGATTTAGTTATTAAATCTAAGCTCAGCCCTCATGCTGAGAGGTTTGAAAGTGTGTGTGTCTGGTATTCTGTTGGTTTGTTTTGGTTCTGGTTTCAAAATCTCATCTACTCCCAGCTGCCTTAAGGCTGTTTGAAAACGTGGAATATATCTTGGCTCTGTTTTTGAAGATTTAGTCCTGTCAAGCTGGACTAGCAAGATGGGATCTTCTCATCTACTTTCTGCCAGACTCTTATTGTGGTCATGCGTATTTATATTCAAACACTGGTTTAATTGAAATTAGAAACCTGTGTATTTTTATTAATGTTACTTTCTGTATGTCAGTACCCCAGCAAAGCTGTAGCAGGTTTTTTGAGCTGTTCAGGTGCATGTTTTAAATAAGAAAGCAACTTAATTTTTTTTTCTAAATCTGTTAAGACACCCATGCTACTTGTAGAGAAAAAAAATTAGATTCAGTCCTTCTCAGTGTGAGGCTGTTCAATTGGAAGAATGCTTGGCCATGTTCAAAGCAGGTTCAGCAAGGTCTTACCCGGTATCTGTGCTAACCCTTTGATATTTTCCTTGTATGATATATACCAAGTGGTTTGTGAACTCTGCATATTGCAGAATTATGGATATTAGTTTTCTAAGTTCCTTATGTGGGAAAGTGATCATGCAGTCACTCCTAAAGAACATTTGTCATGTACTCTTGCTGCTGTATTTGTATCTGGAAACTAAAGAAAACCAGGAATTTCTGTTGAATTTCAGATTTCTTTCACATCCTTCATTTAGAGGAGACTTGCAGATACACCTGTAAAATTTGTCAGGTCTGCTGTGGACAGCAGGCATACATTTATATTTATATAGCATTTATATATTTTTATATATTTATTGTATATATTATATATATTTATTTATATATTATTATATATAAATATATATATTTATATAACATATATATTCTTAGTTTCTTGTTTGCAAAAGCAGGATTCTAGGAGAAATTGTGTAGGGAAATGGGAAATGAGGAAGGATGAAGTACCCCTTTTGTTGTCACATACAACTTCACAGTAGGTTTAAACTGGTTAAAATACATCTGGAAAGAAAAATGCAGTAGTATGGTCAAAAAATGCAG
Organism: Passer montanus; assembly: GCF_014805655.1. Taxonomy (NCBI): domain Eukaryota; kingdom Metazoa; phylum Chordata; class Aves; order Passeriformes; family Passeridae; genus Passer; species Passer montanus. Next base: position 17,123,871 of record NW_024367707.1, read on the forward strand.
TAGTAATGTCAAAAAAACCCAGTCAAAGAGCTGAAAAGTAGGTAGCTTCTTGCAGCCCACCAGTAACTCCCCAACCAGACTAACTCTGTATACTTATTAATATTTAAATCTGATCAATATACACATCCCCACTATATTCTACTTGAGTAATCTTGATTTAATCTGTCTGTTGATAATTGGTTAGTCTCCAAAGGCCTCCTTATTTTGATACAATAAAAATACAGTAAAATGTAGTAGGGAATCACTTAGTGCCTTCTATGTTTTCCACCTGTACTTCAAGAGTAGTAGTCTGGATCATGAGAACAGCCTGATAAAAGTTACTATTTTTCCGTATTGCTGCTTTTTAATCTTAATGGTTTGGGGAAATAACTGCAATTTTTAACGACTATTAACACAAGCTGACATGGGTTTTAGTGTTATTTTGCAGAGGGTTTTTCTATTGCGATATCACCACCTTGTGTTGCCGGTTGGAAATGTTATTTCTTGTGCTTTCTTTGAATAGGTACTGACTAAATTTGAACGTCTTACGCTAATGCATCAAAAAGAGGAGCTGAAACTAGGGGAAGAGAAAAAACTTCTAGAAGATGAAAAAGCTCTGTTTGTTGAGAAGAAAGCTATCACTAAGTCTGTTCAGTCACAAGTATCTGTCTCTACCCCTGTTAGTTTGAAGACACAAGGACTGCAAAAAGTAAGTGCTGATGCCAGTCATCAGAGAGCAATGAGAAAGTTCTTCACATTCACTTTTATAACTCAAATTTCAGTAATCATTTAGAAAAGACAGAAGCTCCTATTCTGTGATAAGAAGACAGAAGTGTATAAAATACCCTCATGTTTGGATTTACTTTTAGAGTAATTGCTGTAAATTCTATGAGCATTGTTTTGTCTTTCTTTTCTTTTTTCCATGAAAGAAGCAAGATTTTCAACTTGAAGTCCAGTGCTCTCATATCAGAGATGAAGGAGCTATGAATGTTGGAGAGCAGAGCGAGAGGGAGAGTGAGATGGAGGAGTTAGAGAGAGAAATTCACCCAGGGAATTTCAGGAGTAGTATTTGATTGCAGCACTCAGGTTTTGAATGGTAGGGTATGCTAATAGTTTTATGAAGTGGTCTAACTGCTGTTTGGCCCATATTAGCTATGTCTTCCTAGTACAGGTTTTTGAGAGAAGAGATTGTGTTTTTACAGCAAATTTTATCAAAGTGCAGAATATGACCCAATAAAGATTTCACTTTCTTCCCACCCACACACTTATTTCTTTCACCACTCTCAAAAGAAAAGCTTGAATAAATTGTGAAAATTCAGAAATACTTTCAAAAGTGGTGTCCAGAATAATATGCCCATGATTTATGTAAAAAACATTGAATTAAATACTTGTATGTTAAATTAAATTGACTTTAATGTTTTTCTCCTCTAAAACCAAAAGTCAATTAACTTATTAATTTTCTTTCCTGATAATATACAAATTTACTGCAGATAACATTTTCTTAATTAATAACTTCCTGCAGTTGAAAACAGATTATTTGGTTCTGAATTTATTTATAACTGCTATATTCTGAAGAACTTTAGAAGCTACATTGGTGCACATATTTCCACAGATATCATCAAGCTTTGACATTTTTGGGTTGTATGCTAAAAGCCTAATTTGGCTAAAATTTATTGCATTTCAACTACTGTTACCAAATTCATTTTCCTAGATTCCTTTTTTTTCTGGATTTGCGTATGAAAGTGTAATTCTTGGTAACAGAAGTCATTATCTGCACTACTTCGAGCAACTCCACTGGTTTAGTTTTATTTCTTCAGATTATGCTAAGTTTATATCCTTGCTGTGGTTTTTCAGTTCCAGGTTTATGTAGTACTGATGACAGAAGACACAACATTGGTAATTTCTCATGAGGAAGCAGTGATTCATGGTGTGCTCTTGAAAGTATAGGAGTTCCAGTTTCTTACTTAAATGTTTGGCTAATATCTCTTGTTGCTGCATTCTGCAAAAGAATAATTTTTAAGCATGATCTGTACACACGCAGTGTGGTGTTACTGTCATTGTCATCACAGGGTTTCTGTTACAGCTCTGCCTTGATCCGTGTTTGCCTTACATAAGTGTGCTCAGCTAGCTTTAATTTAAAATGCATTGTGCCAAAGAAGGTGTCCCTGCCACAAGCAGTTCCATTCAGACTATGAAGAGTGTAGTACAAAAGTATTCAATGACTATATCCACTACATGCTTCCTAAAGAGTTCTTTTCAAATGGTATTGTTTATTAGTCCACTAAGTGTTATTTAATATAACTATTGACATATTTGAACCACTTACTGATTTTGCTGCTAGATTTTTGTTTATATGGTTTTATGTACGAGCAGTGTTCTAAATTTCAGATACAGTCTTTTTAATCAAAATTTACTGAGATATTTTTGCAATGCTGTACTGTTGCAGGATAGTTCATCTGATATTACTAACTCAGTATGGAAAGTACCTATATTTGATGTTTTTGAGTGTGGTATTCAGTTACAGTTGAAGGTTTACAAAAACACCGTATTGGTTAAAACACGCTCTAAGTGCGTTGTATGTTTTCAGTAGTCATGATAAGTGATGGGAAACTATAAGAGGTACAGTTCTCTGGAGTTTTGTTGCTTGACTGTTTAAAAATTACATACTAACTTGACAGAAATAAAATAGATTGGTTTTCCCAAAGTGTTACTCTTGGTCTGCTTCCTGTCCCTCATGTATTATTAAAAAGGAGTAAGATTTCACATTTAACTGAAAAATATGAAAGTTTTACATCTGTTTTCAATATCTTAGATCATTTATTGACTGGGAAAAAATAGGTGATTTGTGTGAACTGTACCACAAGGGCAGTGTGACTTGTGATCTGCTTGTCATATACCACTGTACTTACCATGTAGTCATGGAATATCTCCAGTTGGAAGAAGACCATAAGGAGTTGGAAGAGACCCTTAAGGTTCATTGACTCTAGCTCTCTGCTCCTTGCAGGACTGCCATAAAATCCAAACCAAATGACTGAGAACATTGTCCAGACACTCCTTGAACTCTGTCAGACTTGGTGTCATGACTACTGCCCTGGGGAGCTGTTCAGTCACCAGCTCTCACCTTCTGTTTTACTCACACAGTGATGCCATATAATATACTGTATATTTTAGAGAGGTGGAATGGACCTTAAAGATCACCTAGTCCCAAGCCCCTGACATGGGCAAGGACACCTCCTACTACACCAGGCTGCTCAACACTTCATCCAACCTGGCTTTGAACACTGCCAGGGATGGGACATCCACAACCTCCCTGGGGACAACCTCTTCATGTCCTCACCACCCTCACAGCAAAGTATTTCTTCCTAGTATCTAACCTAAATTTCCTCTCTTTTATGTACCCATTGCTCCTTGTCCTAGCACTATCTGACAGAGTCCCTGTAGGCCTGGCTTCCCTGTAGGCCTCCTCTAAATATTGGAAGGTTTGTTCCACACAACCTTCTCTTCTCTGCACTGAACAGCCCCAACTTTCTCAGCCTGTCTTTGTAGGGTAGGTGCTCCAGTCCCCTTACCAACTTTGTGGCCCTCCTCTGGACTTGCTCCACCAGTTCCATGTTCCATCCAGAACTGGATGCAGGACTCCAGGGGGGTCTCACAAGATCAGAGTAGAGGGGCAGAGTCCCCTCCCTTGCCCTGCTTGGGATGCAGCCCAGGATGTGGTTGGCTTTCTGGACTGTGAATGCACATGGCCTGTGTTGAGTTTGTGTTGAGTTTTCCATGAACCATCACCCCCAGGCCTTCTGCAGGGCTGCTCTCAATCATATCTCTGCCCAACCTGTACATAAAAGATTGTTTTCCCTCAGTAGCAGAGAGAAGGAATAGATAATGAGACACAAACCCTTCATTGACCAGGAAAGGGTCAAACTGCTAATTCAGTCATCTCTACAGACAGAGCAGGCTGTTACGTAGGAGGTTAGGAGGAGACACTCGTTTAGCCCACACACTCAGCCAACATATGACTTTGTTCAAGACAAGAAAATGGGATAGGGCCAGGCTCTGTGATTGCTCCTTCCTGACCAAAATGTAGCATGATGAAAACTATTTTTTGTTTGACTTTGTACTTGTTGACTGGGTCATTTGCATTTGTTGGATTAGAAAGCAGGGATATGCTTTTCTTAGAGGAGGTAACAGCAGAATGAAAAGATATTTTTAAAGTGGTTTGGAAGTGTTATGAAGTGATCTTGAACAGAATGTAGTGATGATTGAATGATGTGTGTTGTCAGCACTCAGTTATCTCCTGTGTCCTGTCCCAGCTGCTGATTTTAGTTAGCTCAAGCACAGCTCTTGGTGAGTGTTACAAAACTACATCAAAAGACAGATTTAGCTGTCTATAGTCTGGCCACTTTGCTGAGGACAAAGACTGAGAATAGTTAAGCACTGTTTGACCTAGATAGCTCTGTGCCTGGCTAGTGCTAGAGGATGTGCTGTGCTTTGACAGCTGGGAAGCATGAACAGGGACATGTGGTACCATATGACCTGGTCAGATGGGTTTCTGTGCACTTGCACGTGCTGGCCCTGCAGGACTCAGCAGCAAATCAAAACTGGTGCAGGCACCTGAGCAGGTCTTTGGAACAGGTGACAGTCAAAGGGAGTTGTTCAGTTGTAGCACAAAAACAACACAGCACAAACTAAGAGAGCTGGTGGGTTTTCCTTTTCATTTCCTTGTATTCGTTTAAGCAGTGGAGAATCATCTGTAAGTGTAGGAGACTCCAGTGTTATTTTGTTTAAGTTTGCCCAAAGATGAGATACCAGATAAGAGCACAAGTGCACATCATAGCCTGACAGTCAAATGCAATTCAAAGAATTATAAAGGAGCAACTGACAGTATTGTCTGGAAGTGGAAAATTAATAGTCTGGTAAATAAAAACATATATGTCTCCTTGTGGTTTACCTTAGCCAGGTGCTTTTCAACTGGACACTTCAGAGAGGTTTATCCTGCATGTGTAATAGTTTCAGGACTACATGTTAAGGTCTCTTTATTGTTATGGTACCTTCTGCAGGTGGCTGCAAGATTATTTACACCCTGTACCAATCTGAAGGCTTTTTTTTTTTTTTTGAATCATTTTCTTAAGTTTATTTTCCATATATATTTTGTATATTTATTCACAACTGTATCTTTGAAGTTACTTTGCCGGTAACAATACCCAGCTGGTAAGGAGTTTTATCTTAAATCTGGCTGAGGGCTTGGGCTCAAAGAGTTGCAGTAAATGGGGTTACATCAAACTGGCAGTCAGTCATCCCAAAGCTCACTTTTAGGGTCAGTGCTCTTTAATGTTTTTATAAATGAACTGTACATAGGATTTGAATGTGCATTAAGGAAATGATACTAAATTCGGGAAGCTGTGGACTCTGTCTAGGAGAGAGAGGACTTACAGAGACATCTGGATAGGCTACATAGCTGTGCAGTCCCCAGCTGATGGGAATTAAGAGGAGCAAGTGCCAGAAATTCAGAGGAAGTTCAGACTGAACATTAGGAAAAGAGTTTTCACTGGGAGCAGAGTTGGAACAGGCTCCCCAGGACAGTGGTTACGGCACCAAGCTTGTCAGAGTTCAAGAAGCATCTGGAATATGCTCTTAGTCATATGGTTTAATTTTAGGTAGTCCTGCAAGGAGCAGAGACTTGGGCTCAGTCCTTATGGGTCCCTTCCAATTTGAGTTAGTCTATGATTTTAACTTATGGAAACACAAGCCTCTTGTAACAGCAGCAACATAATATTTATATAGAAAGAAGAATACTCAAAAAAAAAAAAAAGTAATTTTTCAAGGCCCTTGTGAGAAGACTTCTGTAATTCACATTCAGTGAATCACTGCAAAAACTAATTCCGTGTCATTCATGGATGGGTAAAATACCCAGCTGGATTTTTATGAGGCATCTACGTCTCCATATTTTCTTTAATAAATGTATTTTTTAAAATCCAGACCCCAGCATCAAGGCAGCAAAACCCTAATAGGTAAATATAGAAACTTGCAGGATTTTAAAGCAGACAAAAAAAAGCTTCAGCAGGATGTTCGCTAGGGTGCGCTCGAAGCACATGGCTTTTGCTTTTTGGGGACAGGACTGTGGCACTGAGCAGCTGTCTCTGGCCCTGAACAGCCCCGTCTGCTTAAACCTGCTTTTGTCAGGGGGTTGGTGTAGGTGGGCTCCAGAGGCCCCTTCCAACATCAGCAGTTCCGTAATTCTGTAGCTCGTTTATCACAAACAATTTTTTTTCTTCAAATACTAAGAAAATATTAACTTATTTTCTGTAGAAACAAAGGTGTAAGCACAGAAGGCAACATAAAAGTAAGTGCTGTGAGAGCTCTGAGCTGATGTGGTTGATTATGTGCTAGGGCTTTAAAATGCTGGAAGCAGTCTTTATAGTTTGAAAACCTAAGAGTACAATCGCACCTCATTCTGAGCCAAAATATTTTTAAATTACTTCCTGGAAAGGTGTGAGAAAATAGCATATTTTTCTTGTTGAGAACTACAAGTGAGATGTGTCAGGATGGTTTCTGGGTGACCATCGTGTGAGCTTTAGACTTTCTGAAAAAGGTATTTATGGAGCTACACAAATGTCTTTTGGCAACAGATCTGAGTATCTCTTTATTTTGGGGGCACCTGTACTCGCAGTCATTAAGGAATAATCTGTCTGGGCACTTCAGTGTATTACGGTTTATAAGTGCAATATTCATAAATGAGAAGCCCACCAAACCAATTATTTCAAAATTAAATTCTGGCTTCTGGCAGAAATTTGCCTATCTCTGCTTTTCATATCCAGTGTGAAGGATTTTGATATATTCATATTCATATATACAAATCCATACATTTTTGTAAGTGTACATAGACAGATGTACTCACACCTGCTGTTGTCTGTGGATATATGGACCATGCACAGCAAGTGACAGAGGTTAGCTGGGAGTGGGCCTTGGTTTGTGTGGTTCCTCATCAGTTCAAGAGACTATTTCAGTGCTTAACCCTTGGTCTGGGTGCCTGCCTGCAGAGTCTGCATTCCCTTGTGCTGGGAGTCAGAAGTCTTTGCTAGCCCATTAGTCTACATACTTCTGGGGGGATGATTGCTCCCACTGAGAAAAGACAGCAGGGCAGAGCTCTCTGCAGATTTTACACCTCTGTCCTCGCAGAGTGGAGATGTGGATTTGTGGACCTACTCCTTCCTCTGGAAGATGTTAACTCCTTCACCCAAGGCTTAGAAGCAGCAGACTGATGGTCGTCACTCCTTTGGAGAGGAGAGAGAACAATTGGCGTGTTTAGAAGGATGATGAGAAGGTGCTGGTGTCTGCATAGCTGTTTTCCATGGCTTCTGCTTCAGTTCCATTGGTAAGTCTGGGGAAAGGCACAGACTGGGTTCCATTCCCACCTGTGTTAGCAGTGTGAAGATGGTCAGTCCTTTGAGCATCTGCGGAAATAATGATCCCAGTGCATTTTGGCCACTCCAGGCAGGCAGACAGGACACACAGAACTCTGTCACAGCCTTTCCTCAAATGCTTGTTACCCCCATCACGTCACGGGGTGACAGGACTCATTTGACTTGCAGGCTCTGGTGAAAAATGTATACCAGGTTAGAAACACAGCAGGCAGTACTGATGCACTGTGCACAGAGCTACAAAATACCAGTGCAGGTTTGTGGCCGTGTTCACAGCAGATGAATGACATCCAAGCTTTGCCCCAAGGTCAAATCAATATATACCCCTAGTAATTTAAAATGTACAAATATGCTGTGTGAATACGTACATCTGAGAAATAATTCCTTTGCCTGTCCTGGTGGAGTTGAGATTGGCATGTGTGTTTTTTCTCCAAAGTTACAGAAGTTCTTTTTGCCTATCCTAACTTTTCAAGGGAAAAAAATCTCTTAGGCAAGTCCGAGTATCTTCTGACTGCTTCTCAATCTTCATTGTATTTATTCTCACAAAATAGACTAAGAAGTTAAAAGATACTGCATCGGAAAATGAGATCCACAGTGGGTAGGGCTCAGATTTTTAAGCATATTTAAATTTTTAAATTTTTTTTTAATTTGCACCCACTCGGTGGAGATGAGCCATGGAAGTAAATACATCACAGTTTTTAAAGTGTAATTACAGTTCTGCAGGAAATCTGTGATGGACTAGGTACTTGTGCTAACATTCTTTGCTGGTGAAAAGCACAGGCCTCTGCTCACCAAACTTGTAAATGGATCTCAATCCTACAGTTTTTTTTGACTGGTAAATAAAACAGAAGATCTGCTTAAGGAAGAGAATGCATTCTGAATTCCGACTGCTTTGAGTTAGGTTTGTATGAGACCTTGGTTTCCCTAAGTACAAAATTTCAATGCTTTATGCTGTAGCATCTTGATTCCCCAGCCACTTGGGTTTTAGAGAGGAACTCGCATGTTTAACATCTTCAAAACTATAGTGGATTTCTGTGGTGTGGACCTGAAGTGTCTGAGTGTGTCTTAATTTGTCCTGAGTTGGCAGTCCATCTTGCTGGCCTTCTCCAGCTTTACTGAGATGGTAAAGTATGCATTGATTGTGAAAGAAAAAAAATTTCCAAGTTTAAGTTCATGTCAGATTTTGCTCATTGCTCCAGTATGAATATAGTTTCTCAAAATTTTTTTTAGTCTGGTGGACAAGTTCATTGTCTGAAATGTGAGAAAGCTCATTTCATATTGCTTCTCCAAGTTTGGCAGAACAAGGGGCTGGGATTAAAGCTCTTCACACTCTGAAATCATATGTGAATATATTTCCTGTGGTTTCCTACAGGACAGGGCTTTCTCTGGTTGCTGAGTGACAGTGATCTTTGGGAAGGCAGTTGTTTTGTGTGTGACCTCTTGGAGGCTCTGGAGTCGTCAGAAGTTAAAAAAAAATAGAAAAAGCACTTCTAATGAACTCCATCCCAAACTTCTGTTTCTGGGAAGGCAGCACTCTGGCCCTGGGAGATGGTGCTTGCCAGAAAGCCCTTTGTAAGCTCCTGTCTCAGTCAGACCTCAGACTCATCCCTGACCTCGCTGGTCTGGCTTTGGTAGGGCTAAAAATAGTTCAGTTTGAGAATCTAGTAATTGAAAATATGGTCACAAAAACTAAAGATCACAGTAACCTGAGGCACTGCTGATAATATTCTTGCTAAGTGAAATGTAATTATGGTGGGTGGCACAGCAGATTGCCCCAGTAAGGGCTTGCATGTAACTTGTGTGTTTTGAATGTGCCATTCTGTGCCTGCGAGGTCAGGAGTATTCCTTGAGAGTTTTGTGGGATGATACAAATGGAGATTGTATATTGGCAGAACTTACTGGATCAAAAAGTAAAGATAGTGCATTGCAAGCTGTGAATTAACAATTGATGACAACAGTTATCTGAGGTTGCTGCCACTTCAAGTAGGCAAATAAAGGAATTACAGCCTAATATGCCTGTTGCTGAAAGCCTTGTTTGGAAATTTGCCTGGATAGGATGTTTAAAAAAAAATACAATCCCTATGTACTTCCAAAAGATTATTTATAGCTTTAAAATTTTTATAAGGTGCAATAATACAAATGTCATATCTCAGAATGTAATACCTGAAGCAATAAATTCCCTGCTCTCTTAACAGAAAGACAAAACCCACATGCAAAAGTTTCTGGGCCCTGCCTTGTGCAGCCTGGGAGGTTGCAGGTGCATCGGTGAGTTTAACTGGATAGGAAAAAGAAAGTATTTCCTGTTTGATATGAAATGAAGTTACTAAAAATGGCAAGCAGGCCATCCAAAAGTGCAGAGGATTTACAGATGTGATTTCAAATAAATTAATTTTACTCTGGCCAGTACTTAGTTAAGACTGCACAAAGACTACAAAATTATCCCTAATCTTGTAACTGTGGTAAATGTAAGAGACACACCAACTGGAGTGTCCTCTGGACGTGTATTTTTGTATCATCCTTAATCTGCTCATGTTTGATAGTTAGATAGTTAATGACTTACTAAAAGGATACTTTAAATAAAATGTTTTCATGTAGCTTCACAGAAAAAAAGTAAATACGAGGCTCAGGACTTCCGTGTTTTGAAAAACCAGATCTGTTTGCAGGAAAGACTGGTTTTTAGAAAAGGTTACAATTGTCTTGGAAATGTAATTTCTTTGAAATTAGGAGGGAAAGGTGTATTGTGGTTGCTGTCAGCCTGGGTTTCTCTGGATCTTCTATTTGGTACATTTTTGGGTTTATTTCTTCTCTTTGTATTTTAAAGGCTCTTTTATGGAGGCTGCCAGTGAGGGGTGCTACGTGATCACCCCAGAGATGATGGAGCTCCTGCATCTGTGTCCTGCTGCCAGCCAAAAATTATGTTTAAGCATAAAAACAAACCCCCAAGCAAATGAAAGCTGTGAAAGCCTCACTTTATAAAGCGAACATTAAAGGATTGTCAGGATTTTACTCCTCAGAAGCAGCCAGAATGGAAATCCTCAGGCAGTTTGTACTCTGTGAGAGTGGAGTGGCAGGAAGGGCTCAGCAGCGCGGGATGTAAAAGCTGTCTGGCAGGGATGAGGTTTTCATGAGCAACCCAGGGGCAGAGAGGAGAGTGGCTGGGGCAGGCGTGGAAAATCCTGACCTTCCCAAGGTGGGGAGTTTGATACAGTATGTTCTAATGCTTGGATGTGGAAGACTCTTGAGATTTTTCTGTCTCATCTTAGTTGTCAAACACACAAGACATTATTTTGATTTAAACCAGTTTAACAGTGTATTTTATCATTGCACATTTTTATTTTCTTTTAATTCTAGACATAACAGTATATCCTTCCCCTTTCATCTTAGCCGCTTGCTCACTAAATCTGGTGAAGGTTCTCAGCCTTAAAGCTGAAAATGTGCATTACCTAGGTTCAAAAGAATGCTCTTTGGTAATATACTCCGTGGTTTACATCCAAAAAGTACCCTTCAAAGTAAAAAGTGCACAGCTGATGTCCCTGTCCTGCTGTGTTGACACTGGAGCTGGAAGGCACCTTGGCTCTGTCAGGCACTGTGCAGATGCTCACTGCTTCCTGTGGTGTCTGAGGGTAGGTTTGGAAGTAGATCAAAGTAGAGATTAAAAGTGCAGCTATAACCAGGTAAGACAACAGGAAACTCCCTATTTTAAAGAAACAACTTCCATCTGGGATTTCTGATGTGATTTCTTTTGGTGTTGGAGTGGGTGATGTCTGATTCTCTTAAGGAGGGGCAGTAGGACAAGAGTAGTTCTGTTGCAGCAAATATTAGAAACAATGGAAGAAAAAAGTTCACCAGCTGAGTTTCAGCAGTGGCAGGAGTAGTATTTTCTCTCTGTCAAAGGCAAGACTTGAGTCCTGGCTCCTACAGAGCGCGGAAGAGAAAAGCTTTTTCTTCTTTCTGAACAAAACCCAATGAAATAAAATATGTCATTTAATTTCATTCTGCACAAACTGCTCCTCTGGACACAATGAAACATTTTGTTCTCTGGCACAAGAGGGTCAGTGTGGTCTCAACACTCATCTGCTGTGTGAGGTTTACCTTTGAAACTGCTGGAGAGGATTTGTTCAGGGTTTGTGTGTTAATGCCTTGGGCATCCCAATGATGATCTGGGCTAGGCAGCAAGGGACCATGCTCATGCCAGGTGGCCTGCAGGATGCTTGAGCCTCAGCCATGCTTGGAGGCTGGAGGAACATCTTCAGAGCCTGATGGAACTGGTCTGTCTTCACTTGGAAGGAAATGAGGGCTGTTACTACCTCTCTGCCCTTCAGATAAAGGTCCCAATTCCTCAGCTGGTGGAAGCAGGAAATGGGCTGATTTTCAAAGGATATTTTTGCTTTGGGGCTAATTTTCAAAGAATTTGGCGATTAAACCTGAGCCTTTTAGCAAAGAGAAAAATAACCTGTATCTCTTTCTCTGGTTCCCATTCCAGCACCAGCTTGCTTTTTCTTTCCATGCTTCTCTGTGATTTCTTTTGTAGGTCATAAGGGTCTTATCCCCTTGCCTTAGTGTCTGCAGCCTGCCAGGGAGCTGCTGGCAGCAGGGCTGATGCAGCTGTGCAATCTGCCCTGGAGGGATGGGCCTCTTCTCTGGGAGGCTAGTGGTGATTAACTGCAAACTTTTGGTTAATGTAATGCAAATGCAGCATGGACAAGAAGCAATATTTGCCATCTTTTTGCAAAAGTTTTGAACATAGGAGTTTGCTGAGTTCTGCTTGGGAGGGTTCACTCATTATTTATCAAATCAGCACTTTTTTTAGGCATTGCTGCACAGTCTGTCACATCTGCAGCACAGGACTGTGTGCCATGGCCCCCAGAGCAAAGCAGCAGGAAGGGAGGAAGCTCTGCAGTACTGGTGGCACCTTTCTTGTGGCTGCAGTGAGGCTGCCTGTGGCCCCCTGCACCGTGGTTCTTAGCAAGGCAGAGGTTTTTGCCCGGGGGCAGGGAGGGATTTCTTCATCCTTCCCTGTAGACAGTGCTATCCCAAGATCAACTGTGAGGAAATTAAATATAGATCTCTATGTCCTTAGAATTGCACCATGACCTCATGCTTTTAGTGCTGTGTAATTCCCACTGAGAAAAGCTCTTCCAGACTCCTGTTTGGTCTCTTTCACACATGCACAGCTCATTCTTCACCTCTTGCTTTGTAGGCATATATTAACCTTTGCTTTCTGAGTGCCTCTTCCATGAAATGTCTTGGGGTTTGATTATTTTCCTCAGGAATATTGGCTTGCACCTTCTCCATGTTATTCTTATCTTTTGGCTGTGCAGGGTTTGTAAAGTTTTCAGGCCCTGTTGTATCATTTCTCTGTGCTCGTGGCTGTAACACCTCCTGGCTCCATATTGGCTCCAAATGCAGCATGCTATTTCCTGTAAAGACTAATGAGAAGACATCAGCTTGGATGTGTGCCAGGACACTACTCCCCACTGGGCTGCTCCTCTGCTGTGTGCCCTGAAGGAATGAAGCAGTGACATCCACGGGTGCTTGTCTGACAGCCAAGGGTGTGAGCTGTGCCTTGTGCTCCTGCTGGGGAGTGTGGCACAGCTGGCTCAGCTCTGGGCAGCTGGGTGGGCATTGGGGCTGGGCCATCTGCAGCCACTGGCGTGAGCAGCTGGGTTAGCCCGATGGATCCCTGAGGAGTGGGGGCTCTCCAATCCCTCCTGACCCAGCCTGGAGCCCTGATGCAGTGAGTAGACAGCTCTACTGGAAGTGTTGATATCAGAGAGAACTTTTAGCTTTGCAGGTGCTTGGAGATTCCAGACTGTCTGTATGGCAGTGTGTTTATTTAGTGGCATGGCAGCAGCCCAGCCAGGGGCACTGAGCAAAAAGCATCAGTGGTTAAAACTTTAAAGTGGAGGAAGCTGTAGTGTGGAGAGAGAGAGGGGATGAACTTGGAATTTAACATTCTTCCCTGTGTGAGGTCACTTGGTTTGTTCAGCCAAGTGAAGAGGAGACTGAGGAGAGATCTCATATCTTCCTGTGGCATGTTCACAAGGGGAAGCAGAGGGGCAGGCACTGATCCTTTCTCTCTGGTGACCAGTGACAGGACCGGAGGAAATGGCCTGAAATTGTGTCAGGGGAGGTTTAGGTTGGATATTAGAAAAAGGTTCTTCACCCAGAAGGTGGTTGGGTGCTGGAACAGGCTCCCAGGGAACACACCAAGCCCAACAGAGTTCAAGAAGTCTTTGGACAGCACTTTCAAGCACATGGTGTCATTTTTGGGCTGTCCTATGCGGGGCCAGGAGGTGGATTTGATGATTTCTATGGTCTCTTCCAACTCAGGATATTTTATGATTCTGTGATCCACATGGATCCTGGGATTTCTGTTCATGTTTAGGTCTGAAACAAGGACATTTCCCTGTGGCTAGGAGCACTAGAAAATAATCTTTCTGGGCCTAATATGAGCACCTATCAAAGATGCAATTTCTGTCATTTTGTAAGACATGGGATCAGTATGGTAATTGCTGTCTCAGGGCTGGAGCTCCCTTTAGGCTTGCACAAAAATTGAGTTGGTGATAAGAGCCAGGGCTGTGGGCAATTTTACATGGGTGAGTCTGTGCATACATATCCATTGCTTCAGAGGTAAAGCATTTTGCACTGGATGCATAAAATATGATAATTCCCCAAATGGCAGATTAGAGCAGGAAGAGCACTTATTTAATGTTTTTCTACCCTTATATTTTCACAAGAGCTGGATAAAACATTACCAGCCAGGAGCTCTTCTGTCCTTGTTTCTGGTGGGCGTGCTAGTCTGCTTTGTGTCTGTACAGGCTTCACAAGTCCCATGGTCTTCAATAAGGCTTGGACTTGCAGTAACTTTGGTACCACAAGGGATGAGGGATAGAAATCTGCTGAACAAGAGGAAGGAAAAAGCCACTGGTGCAGAAGCAGAACACAGCAGGACCCACCAGTGGATGAAGAATAACTAACCATGGGCTTACTTGCAGACCTTGTTGGGGCTCTGGCTCTGGCAGAGGGGTGCCCTCTGCACAGCCCCACGCTGGCACTCACGGTTCTGTGGTCACCAGTGCATTGGCCTTGGGCCAGAGCTGCACCCTCACTGGACATCCCCCAGTGCTGGAACAGCCCTGCCAGCCAGTCCATTTCCCCCTGTGTCCCTCAGCTCCTGCTGAGCCCAGACTAAACCCAAGAAAAGCATGCAAAAGCACGGGGTGGCCTCAGCCGGGGTCAGGCATAGCAGTGGCTGATCTGAGCTCACATCTCTCTGCCTGTGTTGAAAAGACTTTGGAAACAGGAAAAGAGAAGGAGAAAATATGAATTTAACACACTTTAAAAATTGAACTATATAGAACTGGGTTGCAGAATGTATGAATTTAAAAACATTAGAAATACTTTAATAAATGCAAAGCAATGTTGTAACTGATCAGCTTCTGAAAACCTGAGGTAAAAACTGAGTTATACTGATTAGGGTACAATGGAGGTTTAAGTGAGACATGAAAGAGATATGTTCTGACTAATATATTGGATTTGCTGTAATTCTATTTAGTCTGGGGCGTGCCTGGCACTGTGCCTTCCTTCACTTTACTGCTGCATCATATGAGCACTTGATGCTGTCAGCAGAGGGAAAGGAGCAGGGACCAAGAGTGGATTTTCAAATGCATATGATCACAGTTTGGCCCAAGGAAGAGTGATGGCTTAAAGGAGCTAAAATCAAAGCTGCAGTCCTCTTAAAAACATCATTTTAGGGTCTCCTCGACCCACTTCTGGCTGTGCTCAAGCCACTGGAAAAGCCTGAACTGCCACGCTACCTCCCGTATGATGACAGAGGGACTCAGTGAGAAAACAAAGAAAAAACTGCAATCGGCGTCAAGCCGTAATGAAACTAAATTTTGCCTTAACTGTGTTCAGTTCTTGTGCTGCTGCTGCTGTCACATGCCAGAGGCTTTTGTTCCTAATTGAAAATGATAGCTCCCCGGGTGCTGGGGAGGCATGTGGCAGCCTTTTATTGCCGTGTGGATTATGTGCCCGCTATATTTTACACACTGCCTGGAGAAATGCGGCAGATTTTATTGATATGAGGGACCGTCCCTCATCGTGGTTTTTTTCTGTCTCCCTTGCATTCTTGGTGCAGCTCATTTCCAATTTTATTAACATCTAGGATGTGGTAGGAAGGCTTCAGTACAAAAATTAGCAGAGGCCTCAAAAAAAAAATTCCCAGTGCTTGGATTACAGAGACGCACACAAGTATAATTCTGATATTTCAGTAAAATATAACTGAGGGGAAAAAATCCCCTGAATTTTTTGATCACAAAAAAGTTAAAGAAATTTAATTTGTCCTCAATAAGGTTAATTTAGTCTATCAAGCCAAGGAAATTAATGGAAGTGCAAAAATGAATATAGTTCAGAAACTAAGCATTAGAAAGCAAGATAAGGCTAATGACAAAATAAATCACTTTATAACCATCTACGAAGAATGGCTCATGACTAATGAGGTACTGGTTGGATGCCCCTTTCTTAGCTGTGCCCCCTCTCCTGCAAGGCTGGAGCAGCAGCTCCCTTGTCTCACCATCACCCAGCAAATTTGCATCTTTGCATCCTGCTAGGGCTGTGCTGAACAGGGGGCATGAAGTGCTGGGCATCATCAGCTGCAGGCTGCAGGGCTGTGAGACCAGCCTGCACTGCTGCAGGACCAGTCTGCACTGCTGCCAGCCTCACCAGCACTGAAGTCAGCAGGACACTTCAGTAGAGGGGTCCCAAAGTGCAGTTTCCTCTCCTCCCTGCTGAGAAGAGCAGCATGATAAAAGCTTCTCTGCATCTGTGTGAACCTGAAGTAGTTGGTGAGAAAATTGGCTGACCTGGGGAGCTCCTTCTCCAGCTACAGCCATGCCAGCAGTGGCCCTTGCCTGCATCCACATTTAGGAGTCCTAATGTTGGCCTGAGTCCCCCAGGGGTCCCGTGGCTCAGTAGCAGTGATGGCTGTGCCTGGGCTGGTGGGTGCCAGCAGGTTGGTGTCTGACCCACACTGCCCAGGGGTCTCAAACACTGACCTGACCTTACCTGCACCCTGCTGCTGCCCGAGTTGGCACAGGGGAGGGGCTGTGTTATTGACAGATGAGCCCCATCCCAGCACTCCTGGGGCTGGGCCAAAGTGCTGTGGGCTGCTTCATCCCTTCCTGCTTGTGCTGAACCTCAGGAGTTGCCTGGCAGTGCATAAGGGGTGCTGGGAGATGCTGCCCCACCTGCTGCTGGAGTATCCAGCCATGTCTAAGGTGCCTTTGCTTCAGGCACCAGCCAGTATTGAGGCAGTTATGTGATTTTCCATATCCTTGGGACAACCTCCTGAGCTGCTGGCTCCCCTCCCAGCACAGTGTCTGGCCCCCAGGATGGGGAATGTGGAGGTGGGAGGTGCCTTGGGGCACTCACTGACTCTCTGCTTCATATCAATAACCAGACACTGCCAGACCTGATCCCTGCCCCACTTACTCTCCCTGGCTTTGTGGTGCTCCCCTCTCTCAGCTGATGAGTATTTATTTAGACAAAGCAAAGCAGTGCTTTTAACATACTGTCTTGGGGGAAGTCTAGCATTAATTTGGTGTGAGTTTCCAGAGCAATTTACTGTCCTATAGTCAGGGTAAATGGATGGAGGTACAATATGGCAGCTGCTCTTCATATTAAGCCATGGGAAATGCTCAAGAATGCATTTTAATGCCTTTAAATTTGAATGAGTGCTGCTCTATTTAATTAAGGGCTCTTCTGTGAGGACTGGAGAATTGAAGGAAGAGTGACTTCATTTTTTGCTTCAGTTTCCTTTTAAAGTACCTGTTTCAGAGTTCTCTGACATTAACAGAAAGTTTGGGCTTTGGATGGTTTCTTAAATGGATCCTATTGCTGCATTTCCAAACTGGTGGGAGGTCATCAGGAAATTCAGAAGCTGCCAGAACGGCCATGCTCTTCAGACAAGGAAGTGGTTTTCCTCAACTTCCTGGTGTTGCTTCACAGCTGAAACTGTTCCAGTGCACCCCATGCTCTAGCTGCAAGCAAAGGTAGCTCTGGATCAGCTTAAATGACATCAATCAAGATGGCATGCAGCTCAGCAAGACCACCTGGCTCTTTTCTGATACTGAAGGAGGGAGAGATGGTGATGTGCAGAAAGAGATGTGTATGTAAATGCATATATACATGTGTGTGTTTTATGTGTTACATATATGTATTTATCACAGTAGTGAAGGCAAAGTCCATCACAAGCTCACAGAGTGTTCACAGAATAAGCTGAGTTGGAAGGGACCCATAAGGATCATCGAGTCCAGCTCCAGGCCCTGCACAGGACACCCCAAGAGTCACACCCTGTGTTCAGCTTGTGGAGCAATAGCCACCACCTGGAGCAATAACCCTCATCTCCGCCGCTCCCAGGATCTGCAGGTTGTCAGCCACGTCATCCAAGCCTTTGGGAAACCACCTGCTGTGTTTTCTAACAGCAGTAAGTTAAACAGGTGTTCTAAAATCAGTTGATTTTGCAAAACTGCCCATGGTCCTTCTTCTCCCGTGGTTCAGTGAGTCCCTTTGAAGGGATGCCCTGGCTAGTCCCTAAAAGTTTCCATCACAGAGGCAGTGGGTGAAATCAAAATCCCCCTCCTAAATGGGGCTACAGTCACTACTCACTGGTTGCCCTTTCTACAGTCCAGATTATCATGGCCTTTCCAGTGGTGTCCACTTACATTCAAATATCCTTTTATTCATAGCTTTGTGTGAGTTATTTGGCTGGTCTACACCAAGTGGTCTACAGGCGCAACAATTTATACACAGACAACTTGTGTCACTTTCACAGATCTATTGCTTTTTTCCTGCCTTGCAGAGATTCATGCTCATTTTTCTGTATGAGACATATTTAAATGGGAAAATAAAAATGACACATTAATCCTTTCCTTCCTTTGCCTCCCAGATGAGCAAAACTCTTGGAGTAAACTCAAGCCTGCTTCTTAATTTATGGAGAAATGCAGAAGTCTAAATCAAGCTCCGAGAAGATTAGATTACAAACTTGGAGTGGAAAAACTTCAAGGAGACCAGTTCCACAAGCTGCTGAAAGCCTCGAGTTATTGAATGCTACAAGCTGCCATGGACACCTCTTCACTCCCAGGGCAAGACTAAAGAAAAGTATTTCCCTGTGGAAAATGCCACAGGGCACAGATGCCAGCACGGGCACCGCTGCAGGTGCCGGCCTGGCGCGCTGCCCACGTGGCATGGTGCTCTGGTGGTGCAGAGAGTTGTGCAGGAGTGTTGTGCTGAACAGGTCTGAAAGCTTTGACTTTTGCACTTTTTTTCACAACCAACCGGCACAAAAGCTACTGCGCATCCAGCGTGGGGCATCCAGCATGAGAAGTAGCCCCAGCACATGGTGGTGTCTCGGGAAGCAGCTGGTCGTGGTTGCATTTCATGTTTTCAGCTGTGTCCTGTAACTGTTCCTGTGTAGGAGCACTGGAGATACCTGAGCAGTGCTGCTGTGTATAAAGCCGGTAATCTAACAAGAGAAACAGGCCAGGAGTGCAGCAAATGTTTTCCTGCCTCTTCGAGGCACAGCAGTGTGTTTCATCAGAGGAGAACAAGCTGGGAGCAATAGACATAACAGGATTAAAATGATGGCTGCTCTGTCATTTTCCACGCTAACCTGGGTGCCTGAGAATTGCTGAAATATGGTTGAAATGCCACCGTGATGCATCACGTTTAAAAAGAGATTTGTTAAAAGAAAATCCATGCCAAATAACTGAATCTGTTCCATTAAAATAAAATGTAAACACTAGCCCCATGGTTTAACCATCACGCTTTTTGATAGTCTTTAGGAATTGAAAGGCAATTCTCTCCCCCTCCTTGCATTATTATATAACCTCATCAGAAGATAAACAGCCTCCTTCCCCCCAAACACTTTGCAATTTGCATTTAGATTGTTTGATGCCAATGTTCAGGATAAGATACTTCCTAGCTCTGTCAAACAAAACCTGATTGTCATTTAGCAGAATGGCAGTCAATTTATGTTTCCATTAACGCAGATCCCAGACAATTATCTGGGGAGGGGAGAAGGGAAAACCTTAACAAATTGCCCTGCTGTCTTCGAGGCTGATTTTCCAGTGGGCAGCTATAGGGCAAATTTGACACACGCATGAGGAGGAGAAAGGGAATGCCTTTCTGCTGTAGCTGGAGAGAAAGGTGTGGGGACAGCTCCCGGACCCCTTGGCTGTGCAGCGTCACACATGAGAGCCGAGTGCCTCAAGGAGGCAGCAGTGATGTGGGGCAGGGTCACCAGCCCTGGGCCGGGGATGTGTCAGACTTTGACTCCCAGCCTGATTCAGTGGCAAAGCCAGAGGTGCCTGTGGGTTTCCTTGGGCATGTGCCCACTCAGCAGCTGGAGATGCCTGTCAGACACTGCCCTGTCTCCAGAGTCCTGTGCCAGTGCCAGCCTTGGGGACCCTGGCCCTTAAGCAGTCCTTGTGGTCCTCCTTGGCCAGGTGGGATGGCAGAGGACATGCCCCCTGGCGATGGGATTGCCCTGCACTCCTGCCACGCACACCCCACAGCTGCACTCCTGCGGCCAGCGTGGGCTGCACACTGGCATGACTGACAGCAGCTCTACCAAGCCCTTGTGCAGATGCAGAACACAAATGTAATATGCTTTCCTTCTCTGACAGTAAGTTAAAGACACTTCTCCCTTCCCTCCTGTCTTAATGAATTAATTTCTCCTCTACCCCCTTACTTAGCTGTGCCACATCACTCCTGTGTTCCCCACGAGGATTCTGTGGATGACAGCAACCCCTCCACCAAAGGCAGCTCCCCCATGGCTCACCCCAGTTGTTTGCTGGAGTGCAGCACCGATGGTATTGACCAATCCAAGGTTTCCCCCGGCCAAGCATTCCCCCAAGGAAGCTCTCCCTTAACTAAGCCAGTCCTGTCCTTTCCAGTGCCCTTTCTGAGAGGGGTGGGCAGGTAGCACCAGTGCAGCCCCACTCCCTGGCAGCACTCCTTGCTCACAGGCTTTTCTGCACACACACATGCGTGTGTCACCCAGGAGGTCACAAAGCTCAGAATCCTGTGTGCAAGACTATTCCTGTTGCCTTTGCAAAAGCACTGCATTGCATCTTGGCTGGTGTAAAAGAGCCATTTGTGTTGGAAACAGCTTTCAGTGACTCCCTGGCCAAGTCAGCAGGATGCTGGCTGTCTTTCCCTGGAGCTGCTGGGGTCTCCATAGGGAGCAAAGAAGAGACCCAAGTAGAGGTGGTCTCACCTGCAACTGAGATGTGCTGTAAACGTGGGGGACTCACACAGGCTGTCAGGCACGTGCTGCAAGGGGACCACCTTGGTACAACCTCCTCAGTGTTCTGGCTCGTGGCCCCTTTGTGGCACCGTAGGGCAGGTGGTGCTGCTTGGTGGCTGAGAAAAATCAAGTGGTTTTCTAAAGGGAGGATAGACACCCATGGCCCAGTGATTGGAAATACATCTGTGACCACTTGGAAAGTTATTTTTGCTACATGAAAGGCTGGGACGCGAGGACAGGGCCTTCTCCAGACTGTAGCACCTCTTGGCTTTCCTTCCAGTACAGCTCATTTATTTGGTTTGGCACCAAGTAACGAAGCCATGTAGCTGCCAGGTTCACCATGTATAAGGAGCTGCTGATGTCAGGAAGAGCTTTTGGCTGCAGGAAAGCCCTGCAGATGTTGTCCAGGTGGTTCTGCTCTCCATGAGCATTTAGAAACAGTCAAACCATGTAACAATTTTACAATGATTATTTTTCTTTCAAAACACAGCCTAAATTTCTATCAGGCCCTGGAGCAGAAGCACAGGGTGACACGCAGTACGAAGGCTGTGTGAGGTGTGTGGTATGTGCTGGCAGCAGGGCACACAGAAATGCCAGAGGAACAGGACCTGGCAGAGTGTGGAGGGGACTGGCACGCCAGGCCAGCTCGGAAGTAGCTGGCAGGCTCCTCTGTGCAGCGTTTTGCACCATGCTGCTTGTCAGACAGCCAGCAAGGCTTAGCAGAGGGAGAAGTGTTGCCTGCCCACATTTAGATTCTAGTGGTTTCCACATTTCAGAATTTTGACTCAGGATCCAGCTGGGGCAAAAGGAGACTTGTGTCACCTCTCATGCAGATGACCTGGTGAGTTAGCTGTGCCTCACTAACTGTGCAAAGAATCACCACCTGCAGGTGCCTTTTCCAGGGGTGTCTCTCAGCCAAATCAAGGCAAACACATCCAGATCCATTCATGGACTCACGTTCCCCCTTCAGATGCTCTGCACTGTGCTGCTGAAGGGGAATCTCAGGCCTTGTCTAAAAACGGGTTTACCTTTCTCACCTGAGTTAGGGGGCATTCAGTTGCCCAGGGTACAACCTGCTCCTTCCCTCTCTTGCAGTTCCTTGGCTGTACACTGCCTAGAGGACACAAGTACCTTGCTGACCCTGCCCAAGCCTATCCAGGCCATGAGGAAAGGGGTTTTCCTCTGCCTACAAACTTGCTCAACCCACCAGGTGACCTCAGAGCACCTCTGAAGCCCACTATTGGAGACTGCTCTTTTCCTTGCCAGTTTTTTGCTTTCACATCCCTTCCTAGCTTCTCTGCCACAGCCTTATCCTTGCCACCTTGGTGCCTCTTCCTGGCCTGTACCCACTCTCTTTCTCTGGACGTACACACCTCTTCTCCACAGGTAAGTTGTTAACTTCCCAAGACTTTGAAGAAATCCCAGATGTGCCAAAAGAAGAACCAGAGATTCTGACTCTAGTTCAGGCATTTCTTACCCCTAACAGGTTTTTGTTTATGTGGGAATTACTACAGGGTTTGCAGACCAGTCTTCCCTATTTTCTTTGCAAACCTCAGAGCCGCTTGCACTACTTGTTCACCTTGTTGTCTAATAGAGAGAGAAACCTCAGTCAAGATGCCTTAATACTTATTTTATTTAAAGAATCAGAAACACAGTCATTGTAGTTCATTTGTACTCATATCTGCCAACATTTCCTAAACCACGTTAACATTCATGTATAACAAAAACATTTTCTGAGCTGTGCAAAGTTCAAAGGAACTGTTCAATTACTTGAACCCATTTCTAGAAGAACAAACATGGCATTTTACAAACTGAGGCCACCAGAAGGAATCTTTTCTCCACCCTTTTGCAGGAGATGGAGATGCCCCCTCCTCCCTCTTTTCCTGGCATGACAGGCAAAAACGAGACCACAGTATGAGTCAAACCTCTCTCAGTCCAGGACTTTCTGAATGGCACTGGGTCATGTTTTTGTATCACTGGGCTGTATTAAGTTGACCTTAATACTTGTGCTCCTGGCATGGAAGTGATTTGTCCAAGAAGATTACTCAGTAACCCAAACTGTGATAAGCAATAAAGAGGGCCCAGAAACAGCTGCTATCAAAACAGAACACCTCCTCCCCCCTCCCCCCCATATTTTTCCTAGAAGAAAAATATGACTGGAAGGGTTGTTGACCATTCAAAAAATCATCATCCCCCTTGCAAAATATATTTTAAAGCACTGATTTAATGATATGACATCTGCATGTTTTCCTTGATCCTCTCACACTCCAGCTTTTGTCCTGTTAGAGTTAAGCATAAAACAGTGGAAATCTGGAACCATTTTAGATCTGGCTAAACAGAATAGGCAGCATGCAAGTTGTCATCCTGTTTTGTTTTTCTGACTGTAGTAAATACACCACAGAACAGAATTTTAAGAGCATTTTAACCACTGTAAGTTGTCAGAAAAAAAATCTCATCTCTGACAGATCTAACCCAGAATTTTTATTGGAATCAATAACACACATTTTGGCATTGCTGACTGCCTAACTGTGCAGTTTACTGTTTGAGGTGCAATGACACCAGTTCTGACCTGGACCAAATAAGTGGAACAGATATGGCTCTAGTCTCAAACAAGTCTTTCCAGAAGACGTTTCTTCAGTCTCTTATTGGTTATAAAAAGGCAATTTCCTCTTAACAGTAACTAAATTTTTAGTGACTGACTCATTACAATCTGGAGTATCAACAAATGCGGCAACATCAAGTATAAAAAGAAACACCCTGAAAGTGATGCCTCCTGGTTTGAAGGTGCTATACTTGGCCATGAACTGTGTTTCTGGAATTGGTTTGTTAACATGTGACAGCAAGAAGAACTTATTTTACAGAGAACAAAGTCACAGAGCTGAACTTAAACATGAATGCTCACTTACATGGGTTTTGATATGTACTAGTACACACGGCTTGAATGAAAACAAAACTTACACCTTCGCATATGAAATACTGGTAACGCAGTGATGATGTTCACCCACCAGGCCTCTATGTTTTAATAAGATCATCTCCAGGTTACAGTGCCTCTGACACACTTCTAAACACCCACCACATGTGGGCTTTGGCAAACAGCCAGCTGCTGTCAGAGGCAAGGTATGGATACAGCTATGAAAGGCCTTTCAACACAATTCACTCCTCAAGAACCGATGTCTTTTTAAATACTCTTAACAACTGCATTATGACTTTTTTTTCTCATTCCTTTTCATACAAATTACTGGCTAAACTCACATTTATTGCACCTTTAAGTCCCTGGTAGATGGAAGCTTATATTGCCTGATACAGTTTGTATTGTAGCTTGACGACGTTAAGAAATCCAACAGTCTCCAGAACTGTACATTTCTACAGTAAGAAATCACATTTCCATAACACTAATTACTGCTGTCGCAGATCAGCTCTTGTCTCTGTCATGCAACGACAGAGGAAAACTCCATGGTCCCTGCGTGTGCTAGAACCTGCAGTGTTCTTCTTATTGCCATGAAAAAGTCAATTAAAATGACTCCTCTGGGAATTACTTCCAATTCTGGAGCCATTATCACTCTCCAGACAGAACGCTGTGCTTCAGCATGGGTCTTCAGCCACTCTAAATATGTAGGAGAGAGCAAGCATGTGTATGTTCCACAGGCAGCCCCCCCAGGTATATTTATCGGTGACCATGCAGCTTTTTCTCTTTTCCTCTATGATGCAAGAACAAGCAGTCTGATCTCAATCTTCAGGTATGTTTCTAATTTCATATGTTGAATGCAAATCTTGTTGCAGCCTCTCTGTTTAACCAAATCTTTAACAATTAAAAAAAATAGCACCAGATGTATGAAAAAGAGGAAATGTCTGATCTAGTAGGAATATATATAAAGTAGAGCAATTCTTACAGTAAAAAGGTACGTCGTACAAAAAAGCAATGGAAAGTGATACCGAAGGACAAAAATCCATGCTGCATATAATACGGGCAGAAGACAGGCAAAAGGGATTCTGCTCAAATAACCACAGTTTAATGGTGGAGCCGTGCTTCCTCCAGGACCTCCCTGGCAGCAGTGCCAGGACACGGGTGGTGTGGCACTCTGAGTACTGAGCACCAACACGCACCAACAAACCTGCGCAGCATATCTTTGAGGTATATAGAAAGCATGACATTAACATTTTTGACTCCTCATTCTTACTTGCACAATGATGCACTGATCTTTAGCTGGGGTTTTCTCCACCCTCCCCTCTTCTTCCCTTGGTAAAAACAAAATCCCAGTTTCGAGCTTCCTAGCACACCTCCTTGAACTCTCAAATCCATCTTGCATAGGCCAGTAATAAGAACACTGCAGCTCTGACAAATAAGTTACAGCAATATAACAGCTTTCCTCTTAATTTTTTTTAAAGATATCTTCTCTATAATTTACACAAAAGGTTAACAGCCAGAGTTTAGGTTACTACAGTCCAGATGGGCGTCCTTTCAGTCTGTGATTCCAGGTGGAAGGCACTACTTCAACATACCACTGTATGCACCGCACACGGTCTCGGGAGCACAGCGGGACACTGTGTCTCCAGAGCTGCAGACTGAAGGGCCTGGGGGAAGTCTTTGGAAATAAAAATGGCAGTGGTTATCAGTCCAGTTTCTCTTTGCTGTCTCTTCTTGTGCTATGCAGTTTCCCCTGAAAGCTCCTCAGCTGAGAGAGCGGTGATTTGTCCTCAGAAGCTCTCGACAAAGCTCCCGGGGAAGAGGCCCGTCCTGCCATTCCTCTGCAACGTCCCCTTGTACCAGCCATCCTCGCGCTTCTTGTGCACAAACACAATGTCACCTTCCTTCAGTTCGATCTCCGCCTCGCTCTGCGGTGGGTATGGCACCACCACGCGGTACCTTTGGAGAGAAAAATGTGCAAACACTTGGTTAATCTGCACTTGAAGGGAGCAGCTGGGCACCAGCACCAGAGATCTTGGGAAGAAAAAAAAACCAACAACTTTTGGAAATATCAGTAAGTTACATTTTCACACACTAGTTGTATGCAATGCAGATACATTTTCTACTAAAACTGAGTAAGATGTCTTGCCAGCTTGGCTGGACAATTGACCAGGATGGCTCTGGAGCCAGTCCATGAAAACAGAAATGTGTTGTCAAGTGGATGGACCACTCATGGTATCTCTGCTCCCAGCTGTGTGCTGAGCCTGTGCCAGGACTTGGCTGCTTTATCCTACTGTTGCATCTCTGCTGTAACATGTCTTATTCAGCTCTGCGTTTGCTCCATCCAAAAATCATAGCATCATAGAATGATAGAACAGTTTGGGCTGGAAGGGACTTTAAAGGCCATCTAGTTCAACCCCTCTGCTAGAGGCAGGGACATTTTCAACTCAAGCAGGTTGCTCAGAGCCCATGTGTCAACTGCATAAATCAGCTTGGTGTCATCTGCAAACTTCCTGAGGACACCCTCAATCCCACCATCTATGTTATTGACAAAGGTATGGAACAGCACTGGTCCCAGTGTGGACCCCTGAGGGACACCACTTGTCATCAATGTCCATTAGGACATTAAGCCACTGATCACTACCCTCTGGATGTGGCTGTCTAACTAATTCCTGATCCACCTAAAAGCCCACCCATGAAATCCATCCTTCTCCAATTTAGAGAGATGTTGTGAGGGACCATCTCAAAGACCTTACAGAAGTCCAGATATGTGATACGCTCTCTTCCCTTGTCTACTGATGAAAAATGGGGTTTGCAATGCTCCCACTGCCTGTGACACCAGCAGATGTTAGCTAAAGCAGTTCACATTTTTCTTCTTATAATATGTCTTGAGAATGTACTTTGAGTCCCTCAAACCTGGAAGGGAAGCTAAAATGGAGAGGTATCAAGTGACTTTCAAAGCACTCTCCAAACCAACGGGGAGCCCCAGTCCTGAACCATTCCCAGGGCTCTCTGGGAACTTAGTTGTCAAGTGTCACTTCATTTCAATGAAGTAATGATGTGTCTGAGCCTGATACAGCTATTCTGCACTCAGAGCTTATCAGCAGGTGTCCTTCTGAGAGCACAGACCGGGCCATTTTATATCAAGGCACTTGTATGCAGAGCAGGGAATATATTTCTACTGCACGGTTGTTTTTTCCTTCAGCACTTCTGCAGTCATCTGGCATTTGGTTAACAGTCAATAAATGTCTTGCTAATTGCAAAGTAATGAATATAGTAAGATAGTTAAAAGTTGCCAATTGATTACCTAAAGTCCATCTCCTGAGAATTAATATATTCACAGCTGCTGCCTGGCTGCCAATGCCTGAGTCCTGTTTGTAACAAGGTGAGTACTTTTTTAAGATAATATCCTGCCCCTGGGGACTTTAACACACCCTGGAGGCTGTGGACCATGCCCTGAGGCCATCCCCAGTAAGACAGTACTAAAGCAAGGGGCTCTCCAGTGGCCGTCACCCATTTTCTTTGCAGATTTTGCTCAGGTGCATAGTGACTTCAGCTCTCAAACTAGGCACTCCACTTTGGCATGACACTGGAAATATCAGCTTTTACTCTATGTTTGGACATCTCCACAGCCAAACAACCTATTGCTTGGAAAAGCATTAAACTCCATTTGGTTCTGTTCTAATACCTGACCATGGCTTTTTTATCTTGACAGAGCAACAGAGTCGTGGAAAATATATGTGTTCAAGTGCCATCAAAAATTTGCTGATCCTCTCTGTACCTTGGTTAATAAATCTAGTTGTCACTTCCTTCCTCTGTGGAAAAGCAAATAACAGGGGTTGAAACGTGTGCAGGAAAATGGTCTATCAAGCTATCATCTGTGGAACTGCTACACTTATAATATGAAGCTTTGCCAATTACACTCATTATGCAAATGAATGCACACATTATTTCAAACACTCTGCTGCAGTGTTGATTAATTAAATTATCAGAGTGGAACAATTTCAGCTAAGATGATGCCAAGTTTCAGATCTCACTACTCTTATGCACAATCACAGCCCACTGGAGCTCTGCATCAGGAACTCAAGAGGCCTTGAGAAAGAAAAAAGGTTGGACCTCAACATTAGTTGAGTGCTGTGGAGGTACTCACAGACTATTCTGGTAAGTCAGAAAACAGAAACTCAGAAAAAGGTGGTGTCTTGGGCAGGGCCACTCTGAAGACCCAGCTGGGACTGCCAGCACCTCATGTTATACCAAAAGCACAAAGATATCCTTTTAAAGCAAAACTGCATCCTCAGAGTGATGAGCTGCTAGTCCCTAAATGGTTCACAAGAGGAGGCAGGTGACCACACTCAACAGGAATGTGCCCACTGTCATAAAAGGGGCTCTACACAGCATCTTCTTAGCAATTTAGAGAAATAAATCTCAGTCACTGCATTACAAAATGAGGCACTTTTCCCCCATTTGGGAAACCCTAAACGCTATGGTTTAAATCTAATTAACTACAGTACCTCACAAGATAGTACCAAAGAGGTTTTTGATAGAATAATAAAATACTAGCTACGAAAGACCTTGCAAATCAGTTAAGAACTCCTGTGTGAGAGACGGAAAAAGATGCGATGCCTTTTCCCATGAGAGGTTTGGAGCAGAGCCTGGGAGAGGCAGCCCGGCGGGGGCTGCAGGGCACATCCCGGCACTGCGCTGGCACGGGGAGCTGTGCCACCCCTCCACACCTCCAGGTGGCACCTCAGCCCTGCTTATCCTCTGGAATGGAATCCCAAGGACAGCTATTAGCTGTGTTTCTCTGGCAGAAAATGTCTCTTCTCCCAAACATCCTCCCTCACTCCCAAAAAGGCAGTCCGGGATACTTCTATTTATATCTCCACTTTTAATTTCCCCTTTTCTCCCCTTTTTGAGAAGATGCTATAAAATTGTAGGTTTTCATATACCAAACTGTTGCTTGGCATTTTAGATGAATCTCAGTCTTCTCAATTTTGTCTGTGTCACACTCCACCTCTAAATTACCAACTTGCAAAAATGCTGGGCAACAATTATGATGACAAGTGTGGCAACCAGCTCTGACCACCATTAACAATATTTGGTATTTTCTGTTGTAAATTGTGTAAATCTGTCTTATATAGTTACAATTCTGACAAATGTTAATAATTTTGGCCCAAATTCTCCTCAGCAGTTGGCTGTATTGGGCTGAAGGTCCAACATACAGCCCAATGGCCTCATCACTTCCAAGAATAACATGAGGGGTTATGCAGCACCAGCAGGACCCATATGAGCACTTCCACAAACTGCTCTCAGGTCCTGTGTTTGGGAGCAAAGACCTGTTTTGTGGTCCCACTGGTCTGTAAGGGATGGTGTTCCTTCAGAAAACCATCCACTCACAGCCATGTTTAAAAACATTTAAACCACCCCAAAATGGCACATGATTAGGCTTGTATGAGCGCTGAAAGTAAAATCTCTGCTGATTCATGCACCAAGCTGTCCCAGCTCTGTGGGACTTCAGAGGTTGCATTTCCCTTCCTTTCTTAGTACTGGGCCCCTCTTGTATTTTTCTTTTAGGGGACAGACTTGATGTTTGTCATCCCCACTGCTGGCTGCTGAGCATCCTTGGATTGGGCACTTCATCCCTGGAGGCTACAGTCCAGGATGGGCAGTGGCCTGGGAAGGGTCCTTGGTGCACAAGAGATAATACATAAGAAGAGGCTGCAAGTAGTATCAGCAAGGACAGGGGATAGGTTTTTCCTGGGCAGGGAAACCCCAGGGAGCTGGAGAGTGGGGTAAAGTAAGGGACGAGGTGGAGGAAGAGGGAGGCTGATGGGAGAAAAACTGGGAGCAGAGGAAGAAACGTGACTGTGGTGAAAACTGGAAGCCCTGATAGAAGGTGTGGATATGGCTGATGAGGGGGGAAGCTCTGCTGAGCTGAGTCAGGGAGAGCAAAAAGCCTTGGTGGGAGGGAGCCTGGGGCAGGGACATGGCATCCCAAGAAGCAGGAGACTGCATCAGTAGAGGCTGGGACTGGGGCTGAGGGTGGGATGGGCACCTTGGCAGCAGTTATCTCACTGAGCTGGGAATAGGTCCATCCTCTGCTGTCAGCAAAGACCTTGCAATCCCCCTGTCCCCTGTCTTCATAGCACTTGTTTTCACAGCCAAAAGAAACACCTCTCCCACCCAGCCCTCCCTTTGCTACTCCTACTGAAATCTGGAAGGTGCAAATAAGACTCCTAACCTCAAACAGATGTCACCTGATGGAAGTTCTGGTTTTGTTTCTTTTAAAAAAGCAAAATGATTAAAAATATCAAGTGTAGATACATAAAGAAATCTACAACCTTACAAGAACACAAGTGTTTCACACCCATGCATCTGAGATGAAGAAAAAGGCAAATAAAATTGTCCATGACTTTAGTTCTGCTTGCAATATAATCTTCCATTATATGATTGCATACTAGTTTTTCCATAGAATGCCTGCATTTAGTGCACAAGATGCTGCTCTGGATGTGAGTCAAGGCTCTGACATGGAAGCCATCCCACCTTTTGCAGAGGTTGGAATATCTCTAGCCAGTGACCATGATGAAATGCACTGAGTAGTGCAGATGTGGGGAAAGTGGCTTCTCTGACTCCTTCAGCTGCAAAGCCTCGTGCCACACTTTCCCCAGACAGAGACTCATCTCATGCACACTGGCTGCGTAGGAGTCCTGTCTGGTCTGAATGACTCATGCAGGCCCTCTGCCACTGTGCAGGCAGGCACTGAACAGTATTGATCAGAACTGATCAGTAATTAATGACTGAACTCAGCCATGGACACTCTAAAAAAAACCCCAAAATACTCACTGAGTAAATATGTGTATCTGGGACGCTGATGGAACTAGACCAACTTAAGAAAATGTGCAATGATGCAAATTAGGTCTGCAGGGCTAACCTCCAATTTGATCCCATTTAGAATTCTTGAATTTGGATGCTTAATGCAAATTCTTATTTCTCAAAGTATCATGCACTAAGGACAGGTCTAGTCCTGTGACTCCAACAGGTCTCTTACGCATTAGGGATACACAGTTTTGGAGGCAATGGAAAATCAGTGCCAAAGGACCGTCTAGCCCAGTTAACCATTGCTCTTGTTTACCAGTGGAGCTCTGTTTTTTCATCCTTTCACTGGCAAATTGCAGGGACCTGCAAGGCACCTCTGTACACTACAAGCCAAAGCCTGCTTCTTCATAGTATGGGGACTGAATCAGCAGCCTTAGAAGAACAAGTCTCAGTTGGGTCTTTTACCTTTCTGCTGGAAATATATTAGGATTCAATTTCTGAGATGGTTGACGGTTGGTTCCCAGTCCTAAGGCAGGCATACCTACTCAGAGAAGCACTTAACCACGTGAATGCATGTCACTGTTCAGTCAGAAATTACTCCTTGGGTCATTTCTCTAGTATCACTTTCCAGGAATGAAAAGAACCCTTCCTCTGCTTTCCTTTTTGGCAAAGAAGACATATGAGCACAGCAAAATTGAAGTCAATGGGCGTTAAGCACATGCTTGAATGCTTCCTTGAATTGGGAGCTCAATTTCTAATGTGGTAGTGATTTGTAGAAAGATACATGGAAACATGGAGGGATCTATTTTAAAGGTTAAACTTGCTGCTCCCATCTTATTCTGCAGCACTGTTGTGGTTATAACTGGGTTGAAGACTGCACAAAAACCATAGAAACGCAGCACAGATATGCCAGTCGTGACAATAAGTCTGGCCACAGCTGCTTTATCACAATATAACATGGCAGAGTTAGTGCCAGCTACTATAAAGGAGTCAACAACGCGTGACATGTTTTACTCAGGTTCGCCTCTGGGAACAGTGCCAGGCAGCACGGGGAACATGACTCACGCACACACACACGCACACTCAACTCTCCTGTTTTGCTTAATGTACAGTCACATTTTCTTGAAGGGGGTGGCAAGGGAAGTATTTTGTTTTGGTGCTGCCAGGCACACAGCACCCCCCTCCTGTGAGCCAACAGCGTGGTGGGATGTGGGCAAGGCTCTGGCCCAGTGCCTGCCTCACCACAGTGTGTCCCTGTACTGGTCCTGTTTCTCACACCAGCAGAAACTGGATGGAGCTGTAGGTGGAAAAGAGTGTGTGGGGCACACACAGCCTGATGGGGTATTCACTTGGCAGTCAATCACTGCCACATGAAGTGACAAGAACACCACCTGGGAAATTTCTCTGCTCTGCTGCTTGGATTGCTGGATGCTTTATGGCAGAAAGCATCTGAAGGAATGTGGTTTTATAAACTGGTAGTGGAAACTACACCCAGAAGGCAAAGATGGGCTCTGACTATCCTAGCAAACTAGACAAATATGAAAGCTAAATGACAGGAGAGCTAGGAGCAATTTCCTTCCCAATCCAGTCACCCATAGCCAGGCTTTGGAATATCAAGAAGATAATTGTTTTCCTCTCTCTGTACAAAAAAACCAAAACAAACAACCAAAAAAGACTAAGAGTATAAACATTAACACCACCTCCAAGAGGGTGACGCTTGCTTCACCTTTCTGTCTACCTGGCTGCAACTCCCAGAAGGTCTGCACTGTCAGGCAGCAGAATAGGCAATTCATCCCTTAAATAGTGAGTGAGCTGCATGCAATCAGAGCCCTTTAATGCACCTCCTGGTGCGCTGGGTTTGATCAGTAACCTGGATGTGGCGAGTGCTGGAGCTGCAAGCCAACCTCTATAGGAAACATAGCAGGGCTTTGCTGCCTGCATGAGCCTCACTTTGAATGCCGTAAATATTAAGGAATGTGCTACTTCTTCCAACCTTTCAGTGCTCTGTTTCTGTGTGCACAGATGGGCGTTGGGAGACAGAAAGCCAAGTACAGCTAAGTGTACTGAAATGCTTTGCAGCTTTTTAAAATTTCTTCCAGCATCTGAATCTGTTTATCTAACCTTTTTTTCCCTCTCCTCCCTTTTCTTTCTCAGAGAATTGCTCCTACTGTGTGTATGAAATGCACCAAAATGCAAACAAGCAAAATATGGAGCTGAGTGACGTTGAATGCAAGTTGCTCCACTGCCAGATGTGAAAAGAACAAGAGGTTTGAAAACCGTAATTTGTTTAAAAAAAAAATAATTTGGTACTTCTGAGAAATTTGATGATTTAATGAGCACAGATGGATGTGGGATGAATTTCTAGCAGACAAGTGTTTAATGTATCTGCTCAGATTATTCCAGGACTAAGCATTATCCTTCCTAGTGCATGAAGGTAATTAATATTTCCCATTATGGACATGAAAAAACCCATATGATCAGTTAAGGAATGCAGATACACCAATGATATGGAAGTTAATTCATAAATCAATTAAAGAATCTTGCCTGCTGTGTATAATTATGGTTACTTCAATTATAGCTTATTTTCAGATTTAAGACTCAGGAATCAAAATACGTAAAATCAGAGGAAGTTCCTTATCATCATATACTGCAGCTGGAAGTATTTACTCAGTTTTAGCACTCTAAATCTATTTGCTCCTGATTCCAGCACAGCTAAGAGGATGCAGGTAACCTTTGTCTCTCTGGTTTCAGTCTGCCAATTAAAATAGTCATCAGTTAAATGTTTCTCTACCTGGACCACCTGAGGTGGACTGAAAAATTCGTAAGGTATGGGACTAGCCCTGGCATATTACATAATGCGTCTGGAGTTCTCTGTAGTAAAGCTTTGAGAGCAGCATATAAACATCCAGCTCTGGAGACGTCAGGGGCTGTACTCCCCAGCTTCCCTTCATGGTTACATTTAACTAAAGGTGCAGCAGCCCACTGATTCAGTTACACTGGTACTAAATCTGGTTTATATTGATTTAACTTTTCTTATAGCATTAATCTGAACTGATGTAGACCAAATTAAGTGTGCCTAAATAGGGATTGGTTTTTCACTCCTTTTACTAAATTACTTTTTCATGGATTTTAAGAGTAAGAGACTACTGCGATAGTCTGTTCTCACTGCCTTCATTACAATGCTGAAGGACTTGCCTGTATTTATTTCTGCTTCAAGACTAACAGCTGCACCTGAACAAAAGCATCTCTTTTAGAAAAAATGCCAAATCTAGTGTAAAAATATTCCCATGTCTGTCCTGACTGCAGTCTCTTACAGACTGCAACCATGCCATCCCTACACTCTTTACCAGGTGTGCCAGAGCTCTCTGTGTCTCTCATTGAAAGTATATAGTTTTAAATCTTCCATTTTTCTTATGATGCTTCTCTGAGTCCACTTCACTTTGTATCAGATTTGCCTCTTCTGAAATATACTGTTACTCTGTGTTCACCTGACCAGGAGCTGAATTAGTTCTGCACCAACAGATCTGCCCTACCCATCACCCACTTCCCACTTCAGTCCTCATTCTGCAACAGTAAAGGTTTTATGTCGACAGTTCAGGTTCAGGACCCCACTCCTGTTGGGATGCACTACATACATTAATAACCATTTTCTAGTGATTTCTTACATAGATTTGATGCCAGTGAATCAATTTCCAAAACACTTAGTATCTGCTGGGTTGGTTGTGTACAGTTTACTCAGGAAGGGGTTTTATGGTAACAAACCAGATGCCTTAGAAAAGCGTATGTTATGGTGTCACTGTCACCTTCTCAACTGAATTCCAACCTGCATTGAGTAAAACACTGTATTTGGACAGTCCTGTAATGTCTCTTATTACGCATCATCTGCTTCACAGTCCCAACAGGATTCTGGGTCAGGTGCCTTGCCCAATCCATTCTCTTCAGCCTCTTTCATATACTCAGACAAAACTAGTTTCTTTCCAACTTCTGTGATTTTAATGTTATTTCAAAATTGTTTTAAATACCAGTTCAAGTGTTTTCTCTGAACAGCTTTTTGAAAATTCCTCAATGGTTTTGTAAAAACATGTTTTTCTCAATCACCTTCTGAGTTAAAAGCATTCCAACAGCACTGTAGCTGTGTATTATTTATTCCCTTCCCAGTCCTCAAGCTGCAGTCTTGTAGAAAACATTTACCTGAAGCCAGTGTGACTCTGCACATAGAGACCTATCTCTTTTCTGCAACCCCCAGCTCTTTTCTGGTCAGTTATCTCTCTCTCCACCTGCTTTTGTATTTTGGTATTCCTATTCTTCTTTTTTCAGGTTTGCAAAGTCAGTTAATCTGAGGTACCAAGGTAGAGAGCAGGCTGCTGAAATGAACTCCAGAATCACTGGTACATCCCCCTCTAGAAATGAGCTACATTTTTGGTAACAGGTCACTGAAGATGGCTGTATCTGTATGTATTCTAAACAAGAAGAATTTGAAACAGTCTTTGGTATTGCAGAACAGGACATGTCCAGATGGGACATAATATGCCAATTTCTTTAACTTATTCCTTAAGTTAAAATACTGGAATCCCACTTAAAATGTGGCATTTGCCAACAGCACTTACACCATTTGGGCTGAGAAAGCACTGCTATCCTCCACATTTAGACCAGAGCTATGGAGTGTCATGGACAGGTTCTCTTAAACACTTTAAACCTGCTCGGTGTACCAAATTATTTTCAATGGGCAGATGCATATAAGCCTTGTCTTCCTAAAAGACAGCTGAGACACGTACAGTCAATCCACAGGACACCAAAACTGCAACAACTCCTGAGCAAACTGAACTTTCATCCCTCCTCCATTTGCTCCCTGTGGATGCAGGCAACCTCAGGAAAAACACTACTTACCTTTCCCGGGGCAAAGGCTTGGGTTCTGGCCGAATAGCTGCCATGGAAGAGAGGGGGGGCCTGGCAGGTGAAGGGATGGAAAAATTCAAATCCAAAGAGCCTGTTTTCCTGTGCAGAGGCTCCAGCCCCATGGCTCCTTGCATTTCACTCTCGATGGGGCATGAGCCGGCTCTGCCGTGACTGGAGAGGGAGGAGAGCTCAGGCCCCACTGCCCCTTGCAGAACTCCTTCAATGGCTGTCTGGGGGTCGTGAGTGGGGGACACAGATGGTGGGGAGCGTGACTTCTTTTTTGTTGATGCTCCTGCTAGAAGTTTCAAGAGCCCGCTCTTCTTCTCCTTCTGCAAAGGAACCAAACAAAACATGGGCAGTGAGCAGACATACCAAGTCCCTTTGCTTTCGTTTTGGAGAACTTCAGTGTGTGACAGAGGAAACCTCTCAAAACTGCCACAGAGTTGGATCCAGGTAGAACTTGAACTTCCTATAATAAAGATCCTATGAAAATCCTACCCCACTGGAAAAGGTTTCAACTAATTCAGTAGAGTAAGGACCAAACATACTGCAAAATTATCCCCATTTTCAAATCCATCCAGGCAGTGATCATGTGCCTTTTGAAAGAAAGAGTGCAGCTACACTAGTACAGCAAAGATACAAACTTCCCATGCAGAGAACACAGCAAGCAGAATGCTGCCCT
This sequence comes from Passer montanus, assembly GCF_014805655.1. Taxonomy (NCBI): domain Eukaryota; kingdom Metazoa; phylum Chordata; class Aves; order Passeriformes; family Passeridae; genus Passer; species Passer montanus. Next base: position 17,159,879 of record NW_024367707.1, read on the forward strand.
GTCTCTTCAAGGAGAATCCTGTCGCTCAATATAGATATATCCCAAGAAAGAAATCAGGACCCATGGATAAAAACCTCTGCCGGGAAGCACAATGGGCTGAGGAGAGATTTCAGATCCCAGCCCACTGCAAGAGAAGCATTCATCCTTACTGCCTCTTACTTCCTGATGCAGATTTACAGTAGGGAGAATGGAGGCATGAGAATCTGGTTTAACAACTCTTTCCAGAACATGCTACCCTTCACATCCTGTATCACACAGCAATAACTATTCATGCCTCCCTCCCAGAAAGGGGTCACTTCCCTTCATGTGTTAAAGTAAAGATATCACCTTGATGTTTGGAGACAGACCACCTTATTCACAATTGGCAGTGCATGGGAGGTTTCAAATTTCTACAAGGGTTTCTGACACAGGGAAATGAAAAGATGATAATAGCACCCTTTCAATTAATGGGAAGAAAAAAGTTTAGCCTGCGTTCCTGAGGAAACACATCTGACCTTTTGGATTTTACAACAGTGAAATCCTGCTGCACATTTACCTCAAGAACACACAAATACCAAATACTGTGTCCTTAATTTTAAAAGTTTTTTGGCTAGAGGTTTATATGTAGAAATTGGCTATCCTCTGGCACATACTCCACAATGTTGGGTTAGAGTTGCAAACCAGCAATACTGTGCAGTAAATTTTTCCATTTTTTAAAAATGATACAAGAAGTTTTGCAAAGGTCTATTAGATTTCTTCCTCTTTTGTCAGAAGTGCAAGCCATTACCCAAACTATCTTCAGAGGCTCAGGGCTGTGAGGTTTAGCTGTATTTGATAATTTTTTCAATAATAGGATCCCAGGGGATAAAATCAAACCCAGAAACAGCAAGACTTATGGAACAGAAACTCTCTCTATATATTCAAGTAGGAACATTTGTTGGAAATACAAGCCAGTAATTTATTTATTCTCTGTAGACAAAATGTCCCATGCAAGGTTTAAAATTATGCTCTTTTATGTTCTGACTGCTGAAGTAATTTCTCAAAACAGCTTTAAAGAATAGAAAGGCTACAATAAAATAAATATAAGATTTTAGAAGATGCTTGGATTTACTACAGTAAATGCACTTGGAGTATCTGGTATTTCTGCTTCTAAAGTTCTTGTCTGCACTCTTTAACTGTCATGTACTGGTAAGAAAATAGAAATACCTTAGATGCCAAGACACAGAAGACATAAAACGAAGCACAGTTGTTGTCACAGAGCCAAAGTCCACTGATTTTTGAAGAGCAGAGTCTGAACTGTTGTCCTAGGGTGATCTGTGCATCTGGATCCTGGTCTCCTGCATACCACTGGTCATGTTTTAAGAGAGTGTTTTGCACTTACAGGATGGAAGGATGCATCCTGTCAAGATGTTCACCCAGGCAGAATCCACTGAAGCTAAGGCAGGCTGGCCATATGGCTCTACCAGGTCAAAAAAATTAAATCAATTCCACTGGAAACAATAGAAAAGCAGACCAAATGCCCCTGATGAATATCTTCTTTTCCTGATGGGAAGGGACTGTATGGAAAGTGTGCACTCTGGAATTAATCTGAAACACCAGGAAAAATGCTGCAGTTTTTCTCTCACTGTCTAATTAAGAAATATTGTTGCTGTCATCATTATATAAAATTTTAAAGCTCTTCTTGAAATTGCAAAACTCTTCTTTCCCTGTGGCACACTGAGACAATAGCTCTAATGATCCCAGCATCCTGTGTCAATATGCATTTGAAGGTGTCCAAAGGTCAGTGACAGAATACAATAGCCATTGTGGGGCTCTGGAGAAACGGCTATTGTGCAGCAGTGAGCACTCTGAGCCTCCTTAATTGGCAGTCTTGCAAATGCAAAGCAACTATGTGAACTAAAGCCCTGTATAACAAACAATTAATATTCCTATGTGGTAGCAGCTTTTCTAATTTTTGCTTCTAATTTAAATAACTTGGCAAATTTTCATTAGAAAAACCTTGTGCAACTTAGACCATTTAAGGCACAGAAGCAGAAATATTTGGAATTAAGGAAATGCATATACTCACACCCATCTACACATTAAAAAGCAGATGAGTCTGACAGTCATTCAGTTTTGTTTTCAAGAACTGCTTCCACTCTACAGGGTTAGCCCTGGCATAAATTTCTACTCTTAAGCTACTATCCCTTAGAAAACAGAAAGCTATAATGAACTTGCTGATCTATCCTTTGTTCTACTTTAATAAAAGGAAAAATAAAAAATTGATTTTTAGTCCCTGCTGAGCATTTTACTGAACTTCTGAAACAAGATCTGTGGTCTTGGAAGGGAGAAGATGACTTAATTCAATTGCTAAGCCTAGTCAAAACCTGAGCAGCACCATCCTTCAAGTAGTGGCCTTGGGCAAGATACTTAGAGGTGACCCGATACCAACCACTTTGTGTGTGTGGAGATCAGACAATATGTCCAGCTCTTCTCCCTTTGAGTCTGGGTCTCAGCTGTCTGGTTATCACATGGCCAGATCCTCTGCTGACGCTGCTCACAGCATTTCAAGCAAAAGAAGCACTGTCAGGAACTGATAATTTACTGTGATGTCACCCATGAGAAACAGATTGGGTTTGGACCTTCTATGATCAGCAGTTCAACCTAAACCACTACATGCCTCTCTGTCTGTAAAATGGGACTAAGCTGAAACTCCTCCTTGTGCTGTGGGAATTTGTTCATGATTCTAGTGTTACAAAGCTCTACATTTCTTTGGGAGCAACCATCTCTTTTCCATGGTTTTAATATAAAAAAAAAAAAAAAAAGGAATGGGATAGTAGCATGCAGTCCCAGAAGTGATTTATTGCAAATGTCCAAGTATTATGAATTCATTTAATATTTAGTGTAATAGCAGCCATCCTTCACAAGAAATTAATATTAATATGTCTATTCAAGACAGTCCTTCAGCAGTTTCACTGTAAATCAATGAAGCATTAATGGACATAAATGCTGTAGAGAAATCTACACCGATTGGTTACAGACTATGTGGCTTTTGAAAAGAGATAAGAAGTTTACAGGGGTAAAGATATCTGATGACTTTCAGAAATGTTTTTGAATTAAAAAAATAGTTTACTTTTTTTTTCCATTCACAGATGGTTGTTTTATTGTTTTCTAGGAAATCTGTAATCTACTGAAACAGCTGTGTAATTATTGAGTTTTCTTTGTCTAGTAGCTACATTTCCAATTGACTGCAAACTGTGTTTGACATCCCCACCCCCTGAATCTGCCAAGGTCAGACCTTCACATCTGTGTTGATAGATGGATTCACAGTGTGGACAGCACTTCTCCCATCTCCTGGTTACTGCCCACATGTTTATATGAATTTAAATCATCACCTTTTTGTAGCCCAGGTTTTATTCTAGGATGTTCAGAGTCAAAACTTCCAAACCATTAATTTCAAAAGGATTCAATGGAAAGCAAAAGAACAAAATTAGCCCTTACAAATAAATTCCAGGCTGTTTCTAGTTAAGAAAAAAAACAACAACAACTGACTGGGAACACAGACAGTATAGACAACTCAGAATTTTTTCTCTGGCACAGCTGACAGTGGAGGCTCTGTTCCTATGGTGTAGCATGAAGAAATCTCAGAGGATGTCAGTCTCTAGCAGCACAAAGATGGGATGGGCAGCACTTCTGTGACCCTGGAGCATAGCCTTAGGGAAGCCAGCACTTAGACAGGTGTAAGTTCCTCTCGATATTCCAGTGTGAGAATGTTTGGGAACGTGAATACTGTCTGAGCTTAAGAACTCATGAAGGATTAGATCAAAATTAAAGTCTGAGATATGTAAATGTTGAAATATTTTGCTTCACAGTAATTGGGGATGATTTTTCCCCTCATTAATAACTCACTTGAAGATAATAACTAGCTCTTCTTTCAGCTTCAGAGATGAGATGAGCACAGAATGCAGCTACTTCATTGATGACTGAGTGATAACAGAGTCCCCTGTCTGCAAAGCAATAATCATGCCATAATCTAAATACCAATTACATGTACTGGCTATATTAATACAGATATATTTTTTTAAGCCACCCAACACACAGAACATTCTGGTTTAGTTTTCTTCCTCTGAAGCTCCTGATACTTAATTTTCTGCCTATCCAGGTTCATTAAACAAATGAGGAAACCTTACTGCAGCTGATAGAAAAGCTGTCTCTGGTCACTGAAATGAGGTAATTTCTCATGCAACACCAGTTACATCAATAGATAAGACAGCCAGAGGGAGAAGAAGAGGTTTCATTTAAAAATGAAGAAAAAAGAAACAAAACTGCTTAAATGCTGCCCTGAGCCCTACGAGGGCTCAAAAGCCCTCACAAATCAGGAACTCATCTATCAGTCAGTACCCCCAAAACACCACTTTTATTGCTTGTTTAACTTGGTCAGTGCCTGCTTGAGTAAATGTAAGTTAGTGGCTGGAGAACAGTGCATTTTTATTCTGATTCCGACATGGCTTCTGGTGATTGATGCTTGCATCGAAACAGCAGATCATATTTTGGATTATGTCTCTGAGAAAAAAAAGCTATCTGGGTTTTTTAAATCTTTAAATTATTTGACTTGAGATTTTGATAGTCATTCAAAAAGCCCTGACAAAACCCCTGAACCAATAGCACCTCAAAAGGAAGCTTCAGGTCTGAAATATCTTTGGATATGTATTTATCATGTGCAATTTGCCACTATTTCTCATGAGGCATTGCTGACATACTGAACAAGACAACAGCAATTACTTACTACACAATTTCTTCTGATTTTAGGGAAAGACTAGTCTGATATCATATATTGTATGGAAATACTTGCCAAAGATTTAGTTTTTAATGGAGACAACTGCTCCTGGCCACAATCTCAGTATACATGCTACAATGCCAAGAAACAAAAACGATTTTAGGATCATAATATCTTAAGCTTTTAAATTCCAGTGACAGTAACATGCATACAGATGTGCACAAAATATTATATTTATTTATTATTAATTTGAAGATAGATACTATTAAAAATAGGGGAAAATAAGTAAAATGTCTTGCTAGACCTGACTAGGAATTTTAAATGTTTTGAAAACAAAACTGAGAATAAGAAATTAGTGTTCAGGTCCCAGTACAGCAAAGCACATAGGCACTTCATCATGTGCTTCTGCTGAACTGAGGCAGATTCAAGGCTCTAGAGACTAAAAAAAGAGATAGAGAGGGAATCTAAAAATATATTTCAATATTCAATTTAGATGGAATATTAGATCTTTCAAACACTGGAGCAAAGTTAAAGGCTAGCTCAAAGGAAAGAAAAAACCAAAACCAACTGAAGAGGAAGCAGAGAGTCTCAGCTATCATTAAGCTTCCTGGAGGCTGCTGAATTCAGAAGAGGTATAAGGTAAGAGACTCTGACAGGGTTAAGGATGAATGAGGTACACATGATCTGCTCTACTGATACTGTAGCAGTTTTAGTGCTACTTTTTCGTGGGAACGGCTGAAACACAGCACAGGGAGTTGAAAACTACTGCTGTGATGAGGTAACTCAAAATCGTGCACAGATAAACTGAAATGCAAAGAAAAGAAGTGAAACTGAAATGCATCACCAAAGAAGTGATGAGACCATGGTTCTCAAGAAGAATGTGTGACATTTCCATTTACTTCCAAGCAGTCACCTTCTCCAGAACTGAGGTTTGATGGATACGTTTTAGTCCTAATTTTAGTCCACATCTTCCTTTGATGTGTGAGCAACCTCTTTGGTGCACAAAATAAAGAAGTAGGTCTGATATCCTTGTACATTTGACATTCAACTTCTTTCTTTGCTCAGCAATCTACTGGATTTCAATTATCCTACAAGTAAGGGAAATTCAGCTCAAAGCACGGCGATCTCCCCTGTGTGCTCCAGTCTCCTGCCCACCACACTGCCTACATGGAGAGGTATTAAATATGTACTTTCTTGGAAAGCAGAAAACTGACAGGAAATACTGACCTACAAAATCCCTTCTGGTGGAGAAGATACTTGGGAAATTGATTTTTTCCCACAGTACAGGAATTAGGGGGAACCTAAATGAGATTATCAGGCAAATGGTTGAAACGAAAAAATAGGAAGCACTTTTTCAAACAACACATAATTAAATGGAGACTTCATGCATATTGTATTGTGGAAGCCAAAAGTATGAAGAGGTTCAAAGGGGATTAGACAAATTAATGGAGAACAGACCTAGCAAGGGCTATTAAAAAGTGGTATGAATCCAAACTCTGCTTCAGTAAATCCCAACAGGTAAATGAAACAGTACTTGGAGCACACACAGGGTAACTCCACCTTGCTATAAAGAGACCGTAAAAACAGTAACATTCTCAGAATTATTGCTATGCAAAAAAATTTAGGTATTTTGGCAAAAGTTTAGGAAACAGGACAAAACCAGGAATGAGTCCTCCCCTGTGCCCTCTCAGCTTTGGGAAATCAGCTGTTCAGGGACTTCCTCAGCTGTAGGAGTCTGAGAGAGGGCAAAAGGCAGCCATCAGGATGCAGTGTCAGCCAAAGAAGAGACACAGAGAGTTGGGAACCGCAGCCCCAGAGCACTTTCACAGCCCTGAAACTGCTGTTTGGATTCCTCAGCTCCATCTCTGCTGTGCAAACCTCAGATCCAGGGCTGCTGCACTCACACTGCACCAAGGAGCCACAAAAGTACTGGTGACATGGCTGACAAGGCCCTATTCCTTCTTGGATACCAGTTTGCTTCCTAACCTGACATTGCACCACCTTTTCACATGCCAAGGGCTTCCTTGAGGCTACCATGGGGGTCTCCTACACTATGATACACTGTGTCTTGAAGACCTACCCTAATCTGAAGCCTAGAAATGTTACACCTCTGTTTTAATACATATCAAGGTGCCTAAATGATTTAGGCAACTGTGATTGATGAACTACTTTCTAGAGAATTGCAGCAAAACAGCTAGACAGACCATGAGCATTCTTGTGAAACTTTAGGCTGATTTATTCAAATTAGAGGATAATCCATCACAGCTTGACTGACAGCACAGGATTCTGAAATGAGAAAAAGATGTACAATTAAATTAACTGCTAGATGAACTACTTAAAATTAATGTTTCTAAATAAGATGGTTTAGACTGACTGGTTAGCTTGCTGCTCCTTGTCTCTCATAAGGAAGTGAAAACGATTTACTGGCCCTGGGAAGCACTGGGAGCAACACTCAGATTTTGCAGTAAGCCAGAGCAACCTCACTCACTGAACACCTGAATGAAAGAGAAGGCACAATGTGCTTTGACATATTTTAGTCTTACACGTGGTTGGCTCTGGCTCTACCCATTCATGAGGGATAGATTTTGTTTCAGAAGCAAACAGTTAAAATTGCTTGGCCTTCCTTTGTAATCTTGTTAAATGACAGGCAAGTGACACTTGTACTTTTATGGAAAGCAGAAACATGAGGGTAAATGGTTTGGATTAGTGGAAGCCGTCTTGTGCTTTATCCCTGATGTATCTATTCCCGCTTGGTTGATCTTGTTCGAGCAGCTGTGCCACCTCAGGCTGTAATTTCAGCACTTCCAACAAACCACGTGGATTGGGCTGGCCTGCACTTAGAGGGAAGATTGCTTGTGGATAGGTCAGGTATCACAGGAGGTATATTTTCCTCTCAAAATCAATTCCCCACTGGAAGAAAAAGAAGGTCTGTCAGTGGACAGTGCAAAATTGCCAGAATTTGTGTGTATACTCATTATGGTGAAATAATTCCTTCCAAGGATGAAACAGCTCCTAAAAGATGCATTTAGCTGGAGACAGAGGAGTCAGCTGAGACTGACAATACATCACACTTGCATGGACTGTGGCCTAGAGGGGATCAAAGCAGAAGATCCTCTTGCCTCTATTTCTGAAAATTATCTGGGCTTTGCACTGCTGCTTTGGCAGCCTGGACTGAGCGAGGCACAGGAATGAGAAGGACCCTGATGGTCCTCAGATGGTCTGAAATTTTAGAAGCAGGTCTGTGACACCATCAAAGCCACAAGCATAAACATTTCTTTCTGAAGGCTGACCTCTAGTTTTGGCAGTTATCACAGCATCAAATCTGAGCATTCCCCAAACATTTCTGATTTATTTCATTCATTAAAAACATCAAGCCTTGTACCTACTCCCTCCTACCATCATGACAGCACATCTCAAACAATGCATTACTACTAACACACTCAAGCTGATGGCATCTGTTCTGGGTGTAAGAGAAGCTCAGCCCCTGAGCACACAGGGGTGTGCAGGGAGTCACAGGTGCTATTTTTCCATGGGCATCACAGGCCTCACTGGGATGACTCTTGCACAGGGACAGAACTATTGTCTTGCACATTGATGTGTGATCAATTACTGAAGTGCTTAAGCTTTGCAGGCAAAGCAGCTGAGGTTTCTGTAGCCTCCCCTGTCAGCTGTGTTACAGGCATTTTCATTCTTACTGTATTTCCAAGCAGCCCTGTGAATTACTCCCAGGACAAACTAAGATGGCTGAAGTAGTTTTCTCTCATGAAGTTCAATTGATCAAGTATACTCTTTAAAAATGAAGAAAGAAACTCAGAATAATTTTAAAGTATTGCAAAGAAAGTGGCTATCAGTGTCAGAGGAATGACCAGGCATGTAACTGACAATTTATTTGGTAAAGTCACCAAGGAACTGTCACTGTCCAAATGCCACAACAGTTGGGTTTTAATTACTAGCGAACTTTGTCATGGCAAAAAGCTTGCTTTCTCAAGTCTTGGCAGCACATGTCATAAGAGCATCCACTCTCAGCAAAACCAAATATTTCGTATTTTTTCCTAGTTTTATCTTTTTTTCTGCTTAAAAAATACAGCCCCCCCTTTGCTTAAAATGCTCTATACTAAAGACAGATCTTTAGGAATATAAAATTCCTCTTTGTTAAATTAAAGTGCATAGCAAGAAGGATCAGCAATGAGAAGCAGAGCTAGCCAAAGGGAATAACTAGAGCATAAGCAGGGAAGGAGAGCCAATAGCGCTGTGACTTTTTTTTTCGCTTTTGTACTAACCCTGGTTTTACTTTGGTACCCTGGCCCTCCATTTACCTTCCCTTCATTTGTCTGTTTAGCCCTCTTCTTTTTCCCTGCCACATGACCTGCAGATACAACCATGAATGAGATGCAACTGAGTTACACTGATTTAACTAATCACCACTTGTCGCGTGTGCTACCCAAGCCAATGTTCTCCATTGCCTTATTCTATCCCAACTATGAGACAAAACATGTTAGCTCAAATGTCAGGCTTAAACTGATTTGGGTAACCCAAGATGTGTGAGGATATGCTTTATGCCAGAGCTGACAGTAGGGTAGTATCAGTGATGCACCCAGTGAGAAGCAGCTCACACAGGCTGCACACAGACTCACACCTGTAACCTCAAGTGCTCTCTGAACACAAACGTGTTGCATGTCTGGATGCTATGCAATAAGGCAGTGACATCTGGTTGGTGTTTTCATTTGCAACTACTGCAGAAATAATTACCAATGACAGCACATATACAGCATATTCCTCTTCACTCTGCCAGCTAGTTGACTGATGCAGAAGAGGCCGGTGTGACCCAAAATAAATGGTGAATCCTGCCAACCAATGGAAAGAAATGGTCAATTTTAACATGTAAGATAAAAATGCTTCTGTGAAGATGTTGGGCAAATATATCCCACATCTGAAAATGATGGAAACTATATAAAGATAAAATCACTACTGCACTGGAGCAGAAATGACAGCTTTGTCATTCCATCTCTGAGCCTGCCTACCACAGATGAAGATGAAACACCCTTTAAACAAGTCAGATAACGGTGCAAAACTGCAGGGCTTGATTGACAGACTGGCAGGCTTTCTGATTTTCATTTTAGCAAAGCAGAGAGGGCAAACATTAACTTATAATTGTCCCATCCTCAATTTGATCCTGGTTGATTGGAATGTCTCTGCCTATAAAGATAACAGAATTAGTAGTCCATCAGTTAAGCAACCATGACTTCTATTCAAGGTCCTGTACTATGATTACTTTGCTGTATCTGACAATCTTCCCAGAGCAGAGTAGGCAATATGATGAATATCTTGCACTCTTCTTCCTGCCAGAACAGCAATGTGTTTGTTTGAGGACCCCCTTCCAGTCTCCCTCTTTTTAATTCAGCAGTATTCATGCTGCTTCAGAATTCCAACTACAGATAACCAGATGCTACCAGTTGCTTTGCAATGTTTTCCAGTTAATGATTTTCTGTCAAACCATGAGGACATTTCAAGTAGGTACCATCAGGGCTTGTCTCAGCCCCAGTGCTAGTCAATCTTTCCATTAATTACTTGCTATGTGAGCTACTGAGTGTATTCTAAAACCAGCAGTGGACACTGAGCTGATTGAGTCCCCAAGCAGTGTCCTGGTTTTACCTGGGACACAGTTAATTTTCTTCAAAGTGGCTTGTACAGTGCTGTCTTTTGGATTTGTCACCACACAACGGTAATAACACACCCTGTTTTAGTTAGCAAGCAGCCCTTGCACATTGTTAAGGCCTTTTCTGCCTCCCACCTACCCCACCAACAAGGGGCTGGGGGTGCAGTCAGGGACACAGCCAGGACAGCTGACCCCAAGTGACCAAAGGGATACCCCAGACCATGTGGTGTCACGCTCAGCAATTGAAAGCCTGAGCAAGAGGTAGAAAGTGGGGCACATTCAGGGTGATGGTCTTTGTCATCCCAAGTCACCATTACTGTAACAAGAGCTGAAGATCTCCCTGTCAGTGGGAAATGGTGAGTAAATTCCCTGTTTTGCTTTGCTCGTGTGAGCAGTTTTTGCTTTACCTATTGAAGTATCTTTATCTCATTCCATGAGTTTTCTCACTTTTACTGATTCTTTCCCCTTTCCCACTGTGGCAGGGAGTGAGTGAGTGGTTGTGTAATTCTAATTTGCCTGCCAGGGTTAATCCACAACAGCAAGATTAACAGGGTAAAAATTCAAAACAATTTTCCTAAAATGGAGAAATGATCCCAAATCACCATAATGAAATCTGCAAAGACAAGCATGATATGCAACTGCTAGGAATAAGAAATCAAATGCACACTGCAATATGAGGAGTGACTGGCCAGCCAGCAGCTCTGAAAAGAAGTTACACAGGATCACAAACTGGGAGTTAGTCAAGATGCTGTTGTGAAAAAGACAAGCTTTATCTGAAAAACAACTTATATATAAGTAATGGAAAGTGCTTATTCCACCCTAATTTGCACTAACAAGATCTCAGCACAACTCCACTACTCTACTTTAAGACTGCAGCAAGCTGAAGACTGCCCAGAGAAGAGATGAAAGTGTAATCAGAGGTCTAGAAAACATTACTATGAAGAAAGGCAAGGAACTGGGCTCTGTGAGGTTGCAAGAAGAGAATTCTCAAGGACTAAACACATTATTAGTTCTCTGACCTGTGAAAGGCTGTCAAGAGAAAGCTGATCAGCAGCTCTATCTGGAGCAAGACATGAAGAAACAACATTGAGTTATAACCATTAAATATTTGTGAAGGATAATAGGGAATCTTCTGACCTGAGGAATATGAAAGGACAGGAATGATTGTTCAGGGAAGTTGCGTGAAGAAAGGCAAGGAACTGGGCTCCGTGAGGTTGCAAGAAGAGAATTCTCAAGGACTAAACACATTATTAGTTCTCTAACCTGTGAACGGCTGTCAAGAGAAAGCTGATCAGCAGTTTCATCTGGAGCAAGACATGAAGAAGCAAGACTGAGTTATAACCATGAAAGATTTGTTAATAGGGAATAGGGATAATAGGGAATTTTCTGACCTGAGGAATATGAAAGGATTGTTCAGGGAAGTTGCAGAACTGTCTTAACAGAACAATTTCAAGAAAAGTTAGACATCTGTGGTGGGAAGTCGGTATCCACCTGATTTCCTCACAGCTGATGAATGGAAATCCATTGCAGGCTTCAGGGTTGAAAGGACAGGAATGATTGTTCAGGGAAGTTGCGGAACTGTCTTAACAGAACAATTTCAAGAAAAGTTGAAAAGTTCCCATCTGTGGTGGGAAGTCAGCATCCACCTGACTTCCTCATAGCTGATGAATAGAAATTCATTCCAGGCTTTGGGGGGGCCACCATCCTACTACCTCTCCTGTGCCACTGTCTCTGCTGGCCAGTTGTATCTCTTAGCCAGGTTTACTCTAAGTCTGCCAACCAGGAGTATCTGGCTTGGATATAAAAGCTATCCAGAAAAATTTTTGAAGTTGGAAAATCAGTTCCCCCTTTTATGTCCTGGTCAAAACCTAGCTTATGCATTTCCCTTGCCAGAGCAGGGACCATTGTGTTGAGAGGATCTGCCTGCCTGACCTCCTCCCTTTTCTGTCTCAAAACTAAAGATATGAAAAACAACATGACATTGTACAGGAGGGAACAGAGATCTCTGAGGTCATAAAAAAAGCCACCTAGTTCCATTAAAAAATATACTGGTTCTGGACTGATCATGAATTGGGACAAAAAACTACAGCAGAGGAAATGTACTTTACTACAAAATAAGTTGGCCATGGACTTGCATTAAATTACTTTTTCTGTCCCTGAGGTATCTGGGGATGAAGCCCAATGCCAATCTGCTTCCAGTCTGCTGAATACAGTGATCTGAGACTGAAGGTTAGTATTACAGCTTCTGTAGTATTAACTTACAGAAGCATGTCAGTGAATATGAACCAAACAAAATATATGCAAAAAAAGGCAAGGCAACAGGTTGAGTTCTGCCTTTATAATAAATTGCTTTTTAGAAGGTTGACTGCTTGACACACTAAATTAATCGATTACAGGCAGCCTGCAGATGTAGTGTCAGAAAAGTGACTTTTGCATGGTATGCTTTTTGAATTCCTGAGACTGATCTTTTCTCCAGAGGGCAAAATAGTAAAATTTTTTCTTTTTCAGTCCTTCAGAGACGGTAACCGGCTCCATGTCTTCACTTGGTCTGAAGAGAATTACTAGATGCTTAAGACATTACAGTCAGTCTGGGTTGTCATTTTTTTCTACTGAAAGTGGCTTTACCATTTGGCAAAAGAAAGGCCGAGGGTTTGTACATTTTAATGCTACTTCTGCAATATGATTAATAAGCAAAAGTGTACAAAGTAAGAATATCCCTTTGCTACAACTTGGTTATACCCTCAAGTTCCATAACAAAAATAGAAACATGCCACAGATATTTGTTGACTGTTTCAACATGCTATTCCTACAGTATTGATGTTTTGTCAGAAATGGCAATTTCTTTCAGTTTACGTAATTCTTCTAGTAGAGTTTGCTGAAAGATTTCTGCATTGATTGTAGATATTTTAACCCACCTTGGAAACAGAAACATGGGCACTGAAAAGTTGATTAGAGACAATTTTCACAGGAAATCCAGGCTTTGTCTCCATAAAAAAACTGCATTGGCACTTAAATTTCTTGCAGCTAAGTGAACAATCTCTGTTGCCTCTTGGTGGTTTAAGACTTACTGGCTTGTGAATTCACAGTTGGAAAACCACTGAAGAAAACAAATGAGTCCTGAATGTGTGGGATGCCAAGATGCCACCAACTCTGACACACTTCAAGTTGTTTCATTGTTTTCGTGGCTTCCAGCTTCCTACTCTGTTTTTCTGTTGGAATGGTTTCATCCTGCATGTCTTCCTTCCTGAGAGTGGTGGGGTAGTGTCAGCTTATGCCAGCTCTGTGTGTTACTGCTTCAAGCAGAAAGGAGAACTGTGGGGACAGGAAGATCATTCACCGTCTGGGCTTTTTAACCCATGCATGGGGGCTGGGACCTTGATGCCATGAGGGAATGAGAGACCAAAGCATGTTCTTCAGGAATAGGGCAGGGAGAGGGCAGAAGCCACGAGGGGATGCTCAGCTGCAGAGCTGTGTGGTCTGGGATGGGGATTGGCCCCTACGATCCCGCGACAGGCGGAATGTGTCAATGTCTCACACTGATAGCACAAGAGCGCTTACATTTCACCCGACTAATCCAAGGACGTACTTGCCATCCCCACCCACAGCCTGGCCCCATCCAGCCATCTGGTCCTGCATGATTTCTTCTGCAGGCAGGGGAATGCCATGGGAACGCCAGTGCCGGGATGCTCACACACAGACACACACTCGCACACACATACGCCTCCAGCCTTCTGCTTCCAGTGCTCCCTTGCATGCTCTTTCTTTTGTCAGTTCTACTTTCTTCCTCAGGATTTAGCAAAAGCTCCTGGGTCCTCTGTGCTATAAAATTAGGTCTCTACAGGTGCCAGGAGAATTCTGTGCCTTGGCATCCAAACAGCTTCATCTCCAGTTAGTAGATAAACTGAATTTCCTCTTGAATTTAAAGCACTCTCCATTTTCTCTTCCCCGGGATCCACTTCCCCTTAAGGCCATAGAATGCAGCACAGAACCACTCAAAAGAGTGTTAGAGAAATCCACTGCGGACACTTGAGAAATCCTGTGACAGCACTGTGAGGCAGATAAGCAGAGGCGGGAGGAAAGGAGAGAAAAAAGGAATAGCTTTCGGAGACTGCTTGGCAGCAAAGTCAGCGCTTGAAATATCTGTGGGGAGTTTGAAAGCATTTCCTAACATCAAAAATGTGAGGAAGAAAAAGAAATTTTGATCAATGACTTATTGCCCTTGATCTAAGCAAAAGAATCCTAGCCAGTCAGAAATAACAGAAATCTGTTTTATTGTAAAGCTTAAGTTTTCTATGTTTTGACAGCTGGGGCTCATGCTTTTGGCTGGGTAATTTGCCAGCTTTAAAATATTCATCACTGAGTTGCCAGGTTTTTGTCCTTTCAAACTGAGCTCTAACGATGAAGGAGAAGGTGCTGGAGAGATTTTAAGCATGAATTTTCTGCCCTAAAACATAACTTTGTGGCCTGAGTTCACATGACCAGAAAAAGAGGTTTCCACTCCCTGGCCAAGTTTCTGGTGAATCACTTGCTGGTCACTGAGCCAAGATTCACTTTCTGGAGCATGGGAAGCAGTGATGAAGACAGTCCCCTTCCCTTTGTTGAGAGGAAATGGATTAACAGTACGTACTCTGTGCACAAATCTTGAAAGAACTGAACTAAAATTCCAGACTAAAGCATCCTTAGCAAGAAACAAACTGGAACACCTTACACTGAAAAGTCATACCTGATTCCGAAAATGATCAGTGAAATGCTGGTGTTGGTGGCTCCTGGATCAACTCAGATGTCATACTCAGAGTATTCAGCAAAATTAGTGTCAAAGAATTTATTCTTTTTGATGCAAACCTTTAGATTATTATTCCAATGTTCCTCCCTCTTACTGCATCCTACACTTACTCTCAGAATTCAATTCAGGCTTCTGGTCTTGTGCATTTTTTTTATTGCTATGTCTTGCACTGTTTTAATTTCATCACTCAATTGTTATTATTCCATTTCACACCTGTGCAACTTAGTGGGCTTTCTTAGATGAACATAAGGGAAATATTTTTCCCAAACTGAAAAATGTTAAATAATTTCATATCTGCTAAGAAGACTAAATTCCTCTTCCAGAAACTCAGGGTCAGCCTTATAGACTTGGTATCTGAAAAACCTGCTTGCATCAACTCTGTCCTTAGCTTCCTCTACTCGTCACAGGTGACCACTATTTTTGTCACATCATTTTATATCTACAAAGTCCTTGCAAGTGCTCAACACTTCACTTTTGAGACTGATCTTCCATTTTCTGGATAAGGAATTAAAATGTCTTTGGGGATATGAAGTGATAACATATCCCTTTCAGTCAGGGACAAGTTAATATGAGAACAAGTTGCAAGGCAGAGACTAAGAATAAGTAAAAACTGAAAGTGCAAAACTGTGTAGGATCTGGTTCTTCAGGCAGTTTCAGGTTGACCATCTGATAGCTTAATTGGACAGCTAATGTGAATTAAGGTCAAAGAGCATCTCAAGAGTTTATGAAGCCAAATTTCTAAAGGCCCTTTGATCTAGTCTCCGATACTTCATAAAGCCAGGGTGGGCAACTAAGTCCACAGGCAGGAGGCCTGCACTGAGGGATGTTGCCAGGCAGGACTGGGCACTGGGCTGCAATTTAGGAGAAGGATGAGAAAGGCACTGACAGGAAGGGGGAGTGGTGGAGAGGGAAGTCTCTCTGCTCATTTCTATTCTGGCATAAAAGACAAGGTTAAGATTTAGCAATAAACCTATGTCTGCATCCATTAACCTTTGTGAGTTTGGCTTATATCGGCTTCCTGCTCTATTCTGCACTGGTGCAGCCTCACGTGAAGTTCTGTGTGCAATTTTGGGCCCATAATATCAGAAACATATAAAGCTATTAGAGGACATACCATGAAGATGGTAAAGAGTCTTGAGGGGAAGTCACATGAGGAGCTTCTGAGGTAACTTATCTCATCCTGGAGAATGAGATGAGACCTCACAGCAGTTTACTCTTCCTCATGAAGAGCAGTGCAGGGGCACGTACTGATCTCTTCTCTCTTGTGCTCAGTGACAGGACCTGAGGCAATGGCCTGAAGTTGTGCCAGAGGAGGTCTAGGTTGGAAATCAGGAAAAATTTCTTCACCCAGAAGCAGTGCAGGGGCACGTACTGATCTCTTCTCTCTTGTGCTCAGTGACAGGACCTGAGGCAATGGCCTGAAGTTGTGCCAGGGGAGGTCTAGGTTGGAAATCAGGAAAAGTTTCTTCACCCAGAGAGTGGCTGGGCACTGCAACAGGCTCCCCAGGGAAGCGGTCACAGAACCAGCATAAGTGGCTGGGCACTGCAACAGGCTCCCCAGGGAAGTGGTCACAGAACCAGCACGAGAGAGTTCAAGAAGCGTTTGGACAGTGCTCCCGAGTACGAGTGGTGTGCATCTTGGGGTTGTCCTGTTCAGGGCCAAGAGTTGAACTTTATGATCCTTGTTGGTCCCTTCCAACTCATGATATTTTATGATTCTATGAACTAACACTAACCCAGGACAACACAGGAGCATGGTTTGTGCCACACCACTTACCAGGACTGTTCTTGATGAGCAGTCTGGATATAGCCATCCTATTTTGGGCAAAAAATAAAAAAAAAGCATCGAAGCATGGATACAAGTCATGCAGAGACATCTGCAGGGCCAGAAAATAGGCCTTGGCTTGTTCTGTTTTGCAATGTAGTTCTCACACCAGCATCATGCCAAACATACTGTATCATTTGAGGAATGCATTTATTCTGAGCAGGACTGATACTTGAGAAAGTGAGTGACACTGGTGAAAACAGACAGATGTTTACTGATTTAGTCTTCACATGCAAAACTGTTGGTGTGTGTTCAAAGTAATTTTCTGAAGATGTATCTCTTCCTATCTTAACATCAGGAAACAGCAGCCTAGTGTATTTTCCCATTTGTTGTGACTTGTTAATCTAGATCCAGTATATATTCCAGGGACACAGTTCCTAAATTTAAAGCTGCAAACAGACTTGTTCTCTCAGCATACTTGTAAGAAATGTTTAATTTTACATTGCCAATTTTCAAATATTTCTATACTCTGGCTAGGTAAAACAGTAAGGAATTGCTGTAACACAGTGACGAATTAATGACTTGCTTGATAGCGCAAGCTCTTATTTTCCTCTCTGTCAGCTCTTGGGCCAGACATTTTGGAAGAGTTTAATCAAAATCCTCATCAAAAGCCAAATGACTGGATTTTAAAGAAAGTTTAATTACAGTGGTCAAACCACCCAGCATGATTTGCTTGATTTGATTAACATAATGAGGAGCTCATTTAATGAGAAATGCATTAATTCATTCAAACAAGTGGTTTTATCAGTGGTATTAAGCATCAACCCAGATTATGTACAGCAGAAACTATTAGAGCAAAAATTGAGCAAGGTCAAAGCAGTAGTCATACCGTAATTACAAGCTCTTAGCTGTAATCTACCAGTTGAACTGGGTAGTAGTCCTGCCCAAAAAAAGCAGGATCCCTATTTTAAAAAGCCCCCAAACCATACAGTTTTGCTCCAGTTCCACAGCTGAGATCTCCATCTCTTTCTTTCAGATGTTCAGAAGATTTGGGAAGTGGGACTGAATTTTTTGACTTTCAGATCTGCACTACACATGCAGATATTAGTAACAAATGACAAAGAGCTCAAAGGAACCCTGCTAGCACTCCACAACCCTAAAGGAAATGGATGTTGTTCTTTTGCTCTTTGTTTTATCTCCCTCCTGACCCTCTGATGTCTTAGGAATGCTCCCATCCCTAACCTGTCATAGAGTGACTCTGGGGAAAAATTAACATTTTACTTCTGGGGAAAGGAACCTCCTTTTTGGAAAAGGAAAAAAAAAGAAAATCCTCAAATGGGAAGTATTAGAGAAAAAGAAGAAAGAGTCTCCTTTACACGTTCCTCTTTTCCACTGCCTTCTTTAAATACATTTCACACCCTATATTTCAACTTTTTTGTTTCAGGACCCCTTCCTCTGGGCTTTGCACAGCACCCTTCACCTGGACCCTCCACTGGCACCCCTTCTCTGGTGCTCCCTGCTCTATCTCCCAGCAGCTGCCAATGCTCTTCTCTTCTCTCTCCTATGCTGCCCTGACCACCCTTACCTTCTTGACTTCTGCCGTGCTCCCTCACCTTTACTGAGGCCACTTGGCATTCCTGCAGTGTCTGTGCTGCCCCTGCGGGAGCCGCCTTTCCTGCTGCTTCCCACTGTGCCCATACAGCACTGAAACTTCTTTGATTTTCAAGTGCTCTACTTCTCAGCCTGCTTGGCTGCCAGACTACTTTCCAAGTACTGTTGCACAGTGGACTTCAGCACTGTCTATGGCACAGTTTTTCATCAGCTACTATCAGCAGCTGGTAAAGGAGACCATGCTCAAAACTGTTCCTAAGGAGGCTGGTCAAGGAGCTGAGATGTGGAGTCCAAGCCCAGTTGCAGATGGGATACTCCAGGATTAGATGATACCAACAAGTGAAGACTGGTATGGAGGCAGAATTTTACCTCCTGATTAAGTCAGCAGGAACATGACAGTAAGACACTATTATCGGGGTACCTAAATGAATGTAAGTATCAAGGTTCACCTGCAGCTTTGGAAATTTGGATCAAGATCTTCAAGAAATAAGCTGAAGCAGAGAACTAGGGATGTCAAAAAACAGACGTAAGGATTTATTTGCTATATTAACAGATAATGAACACAAAAATCATTCATGCTGATCTGAAAACTGTAATCCTTAGGATTATTTCTGCCAGTTGCCTTTAAACCACAAGGAAATGAGTAAAAGTTGAAATTGGAGTCCCTTGATTTTAGAGAAATCGTGGCATTTGCCTATATGTGACTGCTGCACACCAACAGGAACCTGTGATATTGGCATATAAACGTTTGCACAGAGGAAAGCATTAACAGTGATGATTACACCCTGACCCAGCATGGCTACTCCCAAGTTGAAGTTAGTTCCGTCTTGGAACAAGCAACACAAACAGCATACATGGACTTACTGCAGAAGCTGCCCCTTGGTGTCACATTTAGTATCCCTGAG